>NC_133934.1:112394218-113034455 GCF_031877795.1 Strix aluco | reverse complement strand
TCAACAACCTTCTTGGGTAGATACTGTGTCATTGGCTTCCCCAAGCAGAAATCAAGTGTTTTGCAGCTGAGTGGCCTGCTAAGGCATGAGTGTGTCTGTGGCACAGCAGCAAGAGGAACCAGTCATGCACTGAGAGGGCAAGGACTCTGATTCGTCATCAGGCACCATGGCCTCCCACAGCCCCTGCGCCTGTGCCCTGAGGGTCAGCCCCATGCTGGCTCTGCCTGTGGACTTCAATAGGCCCATTGAGATGTACCAGAACAGGATTTGCCTTTGCCTTGTTCTGCCAAATGGATGTAACAGCGACAGAGAAAATTCACGGAAAGGATATTCTGGCCTGTCATCCAAGTAGAAGAAGGAATAGGAAAAAAGAGAAAGTAGAGTAACAAGGGAAATCAAGATGAAAGCAAGTGGGGGAGATAGGGTGGAAATATACCTCCTGGGTCTTTGGCCCAGGTTCCTCACTATCACAGCAACTGTGTCATGTAAATCTCCTTAAACTCAATCTCACACTTGTTTGACCTCTTCTGAATCCCCCTACTCCCATTGGGAAAACTATTTTGGAACCCCACTCCTCTCGTGGCTAGAAACCTTTTAATTTCCAGCCTGATTTTATTCACAGCCATATGTCCACCTGTTCTTGTGCCAGCTTTGTACCGTAGCTTAAATAGTTCTCCCTGGATGATGTTAACCTCTGTTCTGGTTTCATGCTTAACTTAAGCTGACCCTGTGTGTGACCTGCTGCCAAACAGGTATTTCCCTCACCTCCCTCCAGCCAGTGGCACGGGCATATCCTGCATCTCTGCTCTTGACAATGGGTCACACTTCTCCCTCCATACTGCACTAGTGCTCACACTATTAATGACCAGTCTTGGAAAACTCATCTAGCTGAAAATTAACTCAGAAAAGATCCCTGATCCCACAGATATCCAAGTATAAACACTGGGCCAAGGGAGGTGTCAGGACTATGCAGCACAGGCAGAGAGAGGTCAAAAAACTGGACATCCATCAGTTTAAATCAATTGTGAATCCACATCTGTGGTGGTTTAGTCCCTGCTGGGGTCTGAGACCACGCGGCCGCTGCCCCTCCCCCACAAAGGGACTGAAATACAAACCCTGGGGCTGAGATAAGGAAAGGTTTAATACAACAGTGCAACAGCAACACAACAAACAACAACAATAACAGTGATAACAATGAACAGAGCAAGATATATATACCGATACAGCAGCGAGAGGACTGGCTGCACCAACCACGCGATCACCGATTCTTCCCGCGCTCTGGCTCCCGGACGTGATATCAGCATGGTATATGAATAACCCGGCTAGAGCTTAAACCAGGACAACATCCAAAGAGAGCAAGAATTCACTCTTACCCTTTCATATCAACAAGTAATAAGTCACGCTTCTATATTTCTTCTTGTCAGATAGGTTGTCCATCTTCCAGTTATCCTCTGCATTTGTTTCTGCTCTCTGGAGTAGGGGATGACCAGACCTGGACACGCTATTCTGAAGGAGACCTCATCAGTGCCCTCTTCATGGCATTCATACTTCTCTTTCTGAGTTAGAAAAACCTTACCTGACATGTCCTGACACTGCAAGGTTTTTTCCATTGAGAAAGAGAATGAAAAGGTCTGAAAGACCCAGTGGGGTGGGCAGAGAAAGAGGACACAACTCTTATCCAGAATGAAAGCAGAGTCTAGAGGCCTCTGTCAGTCCTGGGGCTTCATGTGCTGAACCCTGCCCTAATGTGCTCTTAGCACCTTTGCCTTCCCCAGAGAAGTTCCTATGTAATTAAAAACCTTTCCCCGGATAGTGGTGTGAGCATCCCAGTGCCAGGGAGGTAAGAGAAGGTGATGCTGTCAAACCAGGCAATGGCAGTGCTAGTGGTTTCCTCACATCAGACAGGTGCTTCTGTTGTTAAGCACAAGAACCATCTAACTACGTATGCTAGTCAGGTGTATGTTTAAGCATGTTGTTGACATAGAGCCTACATGTCCCTTCAGATGATACTTTGTAAAATGCAAGAGGTAAACAAATGAAACAGATCTAAAAAGAGTAATAGGAGGAAATAGAGGAAAAAACTCTCTCCAGAGAAGAAAGAAAAGAAAAGAAAAGAAAAGAAAAGAAAAGAAAAGAAAAGAAAAGAAAAGAAAAGAAAAGAAAAGAAAAGAAAAGAAAAGAAAAGAAAAGAAAAGAAAAGAAAAGAAAAGAAAAGAAAAGAAAAGAAAAGAAAAGAAAAGAAAAGGAGAGAAAGAGAGAGAGAAAGAGAGAGAGAAAGAGAGAGAGAAAGAGAGAAAGAGAGAAAGAGAGAAAGAGAGAAAGAGAGAAAGAGAGAAAGAGAGAAAGAGAGAAAGAGAGAAAGAGAGAAAGAGAGAAAGAGAGAAAGAGAGAAAGAGAGAAAGAGAGAAAGAGAGAAAGAAAGAAAGAAAGAAAGAAAGAAAGAAAGAAAGAAAGAAAGAAAGAAAGAAAGAAAGAAAGAAAGAAAGAAAGAAAGAAAGAAAGAAAGAAAAGTCCAACCACTCTTTAAAGGATTTTGCACTTTGGACTCTGACAGGCTACCTGGTCCTTGGTGTCTGGTCCATCACCACCCTCTCTCAAGCCCACAGTGGCGCAGCATGAGTGACAGGTCTCCCTGGATCCTTTGTTTTCAGGAAGAATGCAAAATTGCCAGAGTAACTCAACAATTCAACACTGAATTCAACACTGAATCACTTAGCACCTGATAACAAATACGTGTAGACAGGATGTTCCCTGGTCAGAAAGGCATCCCTCTGCCTAGCAGCTGAATGATATAAATTCTGTTGCAGCTTTGACACAGGACCTTCATCCCGGGAGCTAGAAGATAGGGCCTGCTTGAGGCCACAGGCTGGCAGCACAATGAATCTGTAGCCTCCATCTGCAGAAGCTTCCCCTGGATCACATCAATCATACCTTAACACCACAACCACTTACTTCCTTCCCTCTCACAGCCCTGCCTGGTGCAGGACAGTGAGCCAGGGGTTCCTGTCAGAAAGGGGTGTAAAAGTGCTGGGCAGGACTGTCAAAAAGAGACCTGAACTCCCTGGTATGCGCTGTGATCACTGGGCTGTGTAGACCTATATAGCAAGTTTACTGCCCATCCACAGACCACCTGGTCTTCATGTGTGTGGCGGGTCTCACATGAAGGACACCTCAATCATCTGTGCACACGCAGTGGATCTGGTCTGTGTCTGTCTTCAAATACCAGTTAGCCTTCTGGGGTTTCTGGACATCTTAATCTAGATGGAAAAAGAGGGCTTGTCCCACTGAGGTTTTGCCCTTTGGAATATCAGAAATCTTCCCATTAAACTACCTTTGCCTGGTTATAGAAATAAGTATTTCGTGAATAAAAATCAGGAAACAAATAGGAAATAAATAAGAGTTACTATTAACACTTTTAGAAAACCCTACAAATATGAAAATTACCTAATCCTTAGATTAAAGCCATATTAGGGGACCAGAGGGATATATAATTGCTCTGCTGTCTGGATTATCTGATGGAGTAACACTCAGAAGTACTGCTTGCCAACTGCATACATAAACCTGGTTTATCGCATCCCCAATAAAGTAGATTATGCTTTTGTGGTGCCCTTATCCACATGTTCAATCAACAGGACTGCATTACCTTCCTCAGTGACCTTCATACTGCTATTTCAAATTAAACAGCCAAGCATTAATCCCCAGCTTCAGCTAAGGTAATTGGCTGCGGTGCAAGTGGTGCAACCTGGGGCAGAGCTTTGTGGTGGCATCAAGGTCAATTATCTCAGAAGAGAGAGGAAAAACCCCAGCAGAGGAGACCTTCACCTTGAACCTGCCATGTATCACCAGCAAGGCTCACCCACTCTTGAGTGCTTCGTACTGAATTGTGGTCCTGCCATGAGTGGCATCAGGCACCAGAAAGAAAGGGAAACTAAAAAGCAGAGTTTCCCCAGTGCTGCTCTAATTAGGCAGTTAATTAGGTGTGAGCTGAGATGGATGTGCTGCTGCAGAGTGTGGGTTTGAGGTCCTGGTCCTGGTCAGAACAAGGGCGAAAGTATAGATTTAGGTTTAGTTGGAATGAAGCTAGAAACTTACAATTTGATCTAGCAAGATTTTCTCCGGTGCTGAAGGACTTTACCAGTTTTACAGGTCATATGAACCTGTGTTATAGCAACCTGTCTCCTTGATCTCATTTGGCATTTCAAACACTATCAAATCTGAGGGACTTCTGTCTTCTGTACTTTTATCTGCCTGCCTTTGGCAGCCTGTGGCTTCCTCAAGGCAGACTTCAGTTCCAGAAGAGACCTTCTCAGAGACTCTTCCTGCTTACCCAAGTCCTGAAAAAATGACAAAGGGAAAATGTTCTCTATTTTACAATATTTTATCATGCATTAAAGAGGTATATATTTTAACTGAGTTAAAAATGTTTAATGTTAAAGTTTGCAATTATTGATAACTATCTTAAGACAGAAATTCTTAGATATTTTAAAACTCTAACCATATTGTCCCAGCTCTGTTATCCATACAGAATATGATGCAGCTATGTAAAGCTGCTATGACTGCTAAGTGTATTCAATTATCTCTGCTAGTTTTGTCCAACTCTCCCATACTCTCCATTCATCTCAACGTTCACTAAATATTTTAAGCTTGTTAAGTGAGCTCATGCATGCATCACAAATAAGCACTTTGGGGAAAAATATGGCCATTTTATCCACCTCAATGTATGGGCATGAACGTACCACTAATCTGTGTAGAGCTGTGAGACAGTGTCCCTTTTCCTCTTACCCTCCTACTTCAGAAAAAAAAAAAACAACCCAAACTTTGGAAAACGGGCAATGGAAACGCAGGGATTTCTATAGGGAACCCACGGAACAATGCATGCATTTGCTGCGCGAGTAGTGGGCTCCCATTGTCTCATCTTTGCACACATAATAGAGGCTTTGCCAGTGGGGAGGCTAAATGGGGAACAAATGGATGGACAGTAAAGATGATGTCGGCAGAAAGTGCAAGAACCTCCTTCTGCTTCTGCTTCTTTCAAAGGCTTGTGCATAGTAATTCCTCTCCATTGTGGTATACATAGAGTATATATTCATGATATGCTTGCTAAAGAAATGATGGCTGTGGCCAGCAGAGATGCCTGCATAAGTGCCTTTATTCCACCAGTCCCTTGGAGTTCAAACAGTATGGCATCCATGAGTGGGGAGCAAAACACCAACTCTTATGTTAATGAAGATTACAGTGAAGAATGGAGGGGATGAAAGCCCGGCTGCTCACCCACTGACAGCAATTCAGGGGATTTTCCCTTACAACACCGGAGTACTCAACTATAGCTAAGTTTCATCAGAACTTTCTTTACAAACCATTTCAGAGGTTTCACAACTGGGCTGGAAAAATTTACATGGTGTTAAACCCTTCATGTCAGGCCTCAAACAAATGTAAAAAAGGTCTGTTATTTTTGTGTGCAAGACACAGAGATGAAACACACTAAAGCACTGCAGATACACATACGAAAAGCTATGTAGTTAGAGACTTAGCTGGTACACATTCAAAGAGTTACACAGAAGTCAGATTAAGTTAATTTACCCCAGCTGATAATTTAGATTGTGAAAACTAACGCATCTGTTTTTCTGGCACTTTTAAGTCACATTATACCAATTTGAAGGAAACGAATTATTTTCTGTTAAATTCTGTGGGATGACTCAAGAAGTCTGTAGAGAGGTGATCAGTTCCCATTCACTTCCAGAGGACTTTTCCCCCAAGGATTTGAAGCAGCAATCAGCAGCAATGGTAGTTCTTCCATCCCTTCCTCCATCAGTCTCCTCCACAAACTGCAAGCTGTGAGATTTTAAACACTCCTATTGCTACAAGTGGAGAAATAAAAGACATTGCTGAAGTATCATTTTTCAGACCATTCATCAGTCCTCAGTGTATTTTTGGTCTGGGAAAAAAAAACCACCTACATTCATTCTTTTTTCTCCTGAACTTTTGTTTTTATAATGCTTGATAACAAGATCCATTCCAAGATCCATACCAAGAATTCCTTGAAAACTATAAAAGGCATCTCCTATTTATAAAGTTGAGCACTAGTGGTTTTAACCTGTGTGTCCTCACCGGCTCCACCCTGGGCTAATAGTGATGTAGTATCTTTACTGCCCAAAGACACAGTGGTGGTCCTGCGTAGAGCAGGCTCACAGCCTTCGCCTTTGAAGGCATGGATCTGAAAACTGGCTTCACCATGAAGAAACCAGAGACCACAGAGGGGCTGGGATATCTCTTTCTTCATGCAAGCCGGCACCTCCGAGGAAGAAGGGAGATGTGGGGAGGCTGACAGCACTGCCAACATGCTACCTACTGTGAGCATTAAACCTGTCTTAAACAGAGGAAATTAATACCAAGCACCTCATGTAAATGGCATCTCGTTTGGGACAAAAGCCAGAAAATATAAACGTTGGTTTGCTCTGCTCATCACTCACATGACTGTGCCTTTTGTTTTTCAGTGTGATGAACAGCAAGGATAGAAAATCAGCCCCAGCTCTGAATTTCCTGGCTTTTGTCAGTTGATGTCACACCCATAACATTATTCAAACAGGGGGTTTTGTGTGTAATAGATAAATGTCGACAAAGCCTTGTCTAATGCCTTTTAGGTTGCTAGGAAACCCGGCTCTGTAGCCACCACAGAGATATCTCTGGCTAGGGGCTTAGATAAGCTCTGACTTGTTTTGATTAGGTGAGCTTTATTGCAGAAAAGACAGCAGCATGCTTGACATCACGAAAATATGACCTACTACAAAAACAATGGCACAAAGATCGTTTATTGCTCACGGTTGCATCCATGGGAGAACGCTAAGAATACCTTTCTAGCCCACCAAATACGTCCCCCCAGAGAAATCCACACCTTCTAATTAAGGAGTCCCATGGTCCCCTAAGACTTTGGGCTGCTGCTGCTAACACCTCTGTATTAAATGGTACTGTGGTGAAAAGTCATTATTAGCCTGGCTTAATTTCATGTTTCAGGAGAATGGCGGTATTTGTGGTCTAGTGGGTAGAACAGATAACTAAGATTTAGACTGCCTGCATTCTTCTCCCACCTCTGCATTTTAATGACCGTGCTTAAAAAATAAGTCTGAATGAGTTGTACCTGTGGCAGATATTTATGCAACCCCATTAATGGAGGGGGCAAAGGGACATGAACCTTTCCGCTGTTGCTCGTGGTGACCTGGGGTCTGCTCAGGGGTGCTGAAGCTCTTCTCCCTTCAGACCCAGCATGTCTCTGCCTGCTTATGCTACTCCAACACCCTGCCCCTGCCTATGACATGCCCATCAGGCATTTGGTGAAATGGTGGAAATGCCATGCCCTCCTGATAACTGATTTCCATCCTTCACCTCCTTACTGATAGGAAGTTTTTCCCCTGATCTACCCTACTGCAATCCAAGCACCTTACTTCTTGTCTTGTCCATAGCACATATAATGAACAGGTTATCCTTTCCTCTCTGCAGTGACCTTTTACATATTTGAAAACAGTTATCTTTTCTTCCTCAGTCAACTTTTCTCTAAACAAAACAACCTAATCTTTCTCAGTCTTTCCTCATAAAGATATTTTTCTGAACCTCTTTAACTCCATGGTGTATTGCCTGTGAAGGCAGGGCAGAGATTCTGCAAGCTATAGACAAAAACGACCATATTGAGGTGCAAGCACCAGTCTGACCACATGGTGACTCATGCTGTACCTGTGAGCTATGCAGTTTCTGTCCAGGTTGCTGGCAATAGCTTGGGATCACATAATCTACTCTTTAATCAGGAAGGAATGAGGCAGACATGTCTGATAATGTATAGGGTTGCCAGGGGATAGTTGTGTCCAGCTGAAGCAGTCGACAGACCCTGGGTTCATGCTGGGGTGTAAGCAGACTCAGGACTTTCAGTTTGGTCTAAGTTTACATTTACATATTTACATTTAATGAAGTGCACTGCTCAATGAAATACCCTCGTGTGACAGATACAAGTTGTACCAGTCAGAAGAGACAACCCAGCAGAATTGCTAATAGAGTTTAAAAAGGCTCTCCCTAAATTCATGGCCAATTACATGAAAAGTTTCATTCACGCAGAAAGTGTAATCAGCCCATAATCATAGCATTGTTAAAGAAATCTCTGCTCATCAATCTATCTCAGGTAAAGCTATTACAGGAGTTAAAATGTGATCCAAAGGATGAAAACAATCAGTCTCTTTTCAGCTAATTGGGAAAGCAAGTTTCAGAATAATGAGTTCTGCACCGAGAACTCTGCAGCTGAAGTGTTTCAGCTGAGAGAGCTCAGTACAAACAGGTACTTTCCCAACCATTCAGTATATAGGTTAATATTAACATTAGGCATTGCACATTTAACTCAACAGTCTCGGAATCAGTGATATGGTATGCTTCCCTGCACCCATCATTAAGCCTTGGGTTTGTGTGCTGTGTTCAAACACATCATTATGTCCTGGGACCCTGTTATGGAGGAGACAAAAAGCCTGTTTACACTGTCTTTGCAGCTCATACCTGGAGCAAGCCCTGGTCCCCTGGCTGCCCTCTATGATTTGACCTGTGTCCCTCAGGAACATGTGAACCGTGGCCACACTGCTGTGTTCTGGGAACAAACCTGGCATCCTACCAGTCTCCACTGCTGTCTGCAATTGGGGGTGAGCATCCCCATGCCTCCCCAGCATCGGGGTCAGAATGCACTTGCCCCATGCATGGCAGAGGACCACACCAGCAACATCCTCATAAGGTGACCAAGTCCAATAAATGAGCACAGAGGCTGTTACAAAAACCCACTGCCTGCTTCTGCTATGACTGCGTCTGCTGCCATTGCTTCCTCAGTACAGCGTCAGAGTCCCACCACAGAAGACCTCACACATTGGGGTGCAGGCAAGTCCAGCTCAAACTGGGGCTATGGATGGCTACATACAGATGCCTGTCAGAGCTGATTTTGGCCAGATGGTGTTTGTGAACTACTGTTGCCCCAATTATATGCCTGGCTCTTCGCTGCCAGCCAAGCTGTGACATAGCAAGTTGTTACATGGCAGTGCTCTTGAGGCCTGGATGTTGTTGTTGGCAAACAAGGATGGGAGGCTGCTGGTGGAAAAGGCTGCTTGTGTGTGTGTGTTTCTGTGTGTGTGTATGAATGGTACCCAAGGCATGAGGTGAGATGAGTTTCTTTTGTCCTGACTCCTGAGCTGCCCATGTCTGCTGAAGAACGCCCAAATCACACAGCATACCTTTCCTAAACATATTTGTACCTAAACATAACTTTTTACTCTCATCTCTTGCGTAAATATAACTTAGGCAAGACACCTACCAAACCTAGAAGCAATGCCAGAGGCAATGCCTCATGCCTGGGGCCCCTCCACTTGTCCTGAGCATGGCAATAAAGCTGGAAGGGGTGAATGAATGGCCCCAGAGAGTCTCAACTGTCTCAAGGCTTGTCAAGGTCCTAGACCTCTCAGACTCGGCATGATGCTCAAGTCCCAGGTGACAGTGCAGAACAGAGCATACTGTTACAGCACAACAGTCCCAAACTGGTGTAGCTCATGATAGAAGCATATATGTCAAGCTGCACCAGCATGATGGTTGGTATCACAGCTCTTTATATGTGCAGCCTTTGTTTTGATGAATCTGAAGTCAAATTACTTACTGCTGCAGGCCAAACCCACAGCATGAACTGGCCTCAGCCAGTTTATGCTCTGTGGACATCCTGAAAATCCTGACTATTGAAGTCCTGAATTTCTTTTTGCACCTGACAGACTTCTGGGGTTTATTCACAGGGTTCAGTAAAAAAGCCTGAGTATTCAAATAATGAGAGGATTGATTTAGAGCTCCCCAGATTTGTACTTTTCATGCCAACGAGGAGTCTTTGAGCACAGCTGAGTGACATTTGTGTGCATGAATATAAGCCTATGGCCATTGGAGAACAGTCTTGGGAGGAGGCAGTGAATGTGCCCAGGTCTGTGTAGGTATTGCCTGTGGTGTGCAGATCCTTGAGAACAACCCTCTCAAATGCATGCAAGTTTCTTCACAGACGTAGCTATTTAGCTCGCTTCAGATAGAAGCTGGGCTGATACGATTGCATGTAGATGACTGGGATACCAGGGCTAAGTAGCAAATCTGACTACAAATGGACTGTGTGGATGCACCCAGAGTCATGGATTGTGTTCACAAAGTTGGAGAGGAACAAGTACAATTTTTCCAGCTGTACTCTGCACAGTAGAAGTTTTGGCAACTGCATGCATGCTCTTACAACTCTACAAATAGGTACTCGGAAATACCTCAGATTCACTTCTCTACCTCATGGAAGAAGAGAGGAACCAATAAGGCATATGACAACCAGTTTCTTTGATTTACTAATGACACTGTCTGGCTTTAAACTCCACTGGTTTGCATATCTTGTTACTGGAAAACTGGGAAACTGTACTGACTGGAAGCAGTGTAAGTGAGGTATCAATCTGTATATCATCCATATACTGATGGCATCTCAACCCAGTTCCTCATAGGCTCTGGTTCCATGGGCAGGTGAGATGCCTTAGCTATGAATTGTTGCCCAGCAGTGGTCTTGCAACCCAGTCATCTCACGTTTCTTCCCCTTTCCTGACCATTCACTTACCCCTCCACCTCATGTGCGAGTTTGGACACTCATTGGTGCCATATATGAGCTTGTGCAGCTCCTTAAACCAGAAGAAAATTACCTTTTTTTTTTTTTTTTTTTTTTGCTGGGTTAGGTTTCCTCTGGATTAGCAAATGGATGTTGATCACAGGTGGGTCTGACAAGCGCCAGAGTTGACACAAATCAGGTATGCACAGCTGGAAATGCAAGAAGTCAGGGGACAGCAGGACCTCCCTGCCCAGTGGTGGATGGCCATTAAATCATCTCATCTTACAGGATTGCATCTCTCTGTTTTGGCCACACACTGAGCAGATGTACTGACAAGAAACAGTCTAGGGGATATTAAGCACTTTCCCCTCCAAAAGTCTAGCATCTAACAAAAAGGACCACTCACAACTCATCCTTTTTATACAAAAGCCCATAGTGAAGACTACAAAACCTTCAGCTCAGTGATACGATAGACTGTGCCACAGTTAAAAGGACCAATGCGAACAGACTTTCTTTACTCCTTGTCATATACCATCCTCCAAAACAATACAAACTCCTTGGATTCAAAGAAACACAGAAAATCAGGGTTGTCTGTGTACTCTCGGGTGTGTTTCCCAGCCTATTTACCAGTCACCTCACCTAGAGCTCGGAGAGCAGAGAGGTCTGTCATCAAAAAAGATCACAGCATTAAGAGGTGATGTATCATGCCCATTGATTCAGATCTTCCTTCCCTGACTTGAGTACTAAAAACATGGCTCAATAACAGGCCAGATACCATCTTTAAGGCCTGTGGAAACTGTCCAGAAGGTATCTGAAACAGTAAATGGCTGAAGTTCAACTAGAGTCAGTGAAGAACTTGCCCAATTTAGAAATGGAGTTCTCCTCAGGGTTGCCAGCCAGACCCCTTCAAATTTGTGAAAGCATATCTAATTTACACACTTTCGGTGTGCCTGCTATTATTTCTGCCACAAGGCTGAACTTTTTAATGAGATTAATGATCCATGGGTCACTGTGATCAGTGATTGATGAAGTTCTCAGCAAAATCAATTTACTGTTTCTTTCTACCAAGGGTGGCTGCCACTCCACTGCATCGCAAACTGGGTCACAATTAAGACAACGTAGTTTGATCTGGTTTTCCCTGACCAGACACTTCAATTCAGTGCCTGTAGTTTGTTGAATACAGTTTTCCAGTAACCTCAAGGGACCTTAATGGTAGCAGTGCATTAACCCACTGATGCTAATTTCCAGGATTGGGTATTAGGATATGCAAATGAATTAAATTAGATCTTGATCTCAAAGGGTATCATAAGCTGTCCCTTGAGCTTTATGTGCTTTTGGACATGATTTGATACATTAACATTTAATTTCTGCCAGGTGTTGTTCACCTTCCTCTGAGGTAAAGAGATTACAGTGCGACTCAGATCTTGTGCCTTCCTCCTTCCTCTGTTAATAAGAAATAAAAGATCTAGTTTCTCTCTCCTCTTCCTTCCCCCACTGCTTTCCTCCCACACTGTTTTAAAAATCTGACAGTAATGTGAAAAATACTTGTAGGGCTCTGTTTTTGCTCAGTGACTCCTGGATCACGTTTGCTACCTTGATGTGCCAGTGCGGTTGAGAACTGAGCAGCAAGACTGTTTTCACTGCTTTTCTTCACCCTTGTACTGCTCTGGGACAGCTGCTTTACCTCAACACAAACATAAGAACAAGTAAGAGGAGATTTTAGCCAGAGTCCTGGACTTGTGCTGATCCCATCACCTACTGGGATGGGATTTGGGGATATTGGTCAGCCCAGTGTGAATATTTGCCCCGTGCAGGCCCTCAGGACAGTTCATAGCTTTGCAGCTCACCGCGTTATTTGATTTATGGAGTTCCAAGTGACCTGGGACATAACCACTGCCAATATTTAAGATCATAGATTTTAAAGGTCAGCAGGGACCACTAGCCTTCATTATACCAGAAGCCAAATAATTTAATCCAGTAAATCCTACCTCAAATTCATATCTTGTGGTTGAGCTGAAGCATATATTTTCAGAAGCTGCTCCAAACTCAATTTAGAGATTTCATTATAATGAGGTATCCCACTGAGATCTCTGTGTCCCTGTACCCCTCCTTGTGTGCAGCACCATGTGTGATGTGCTCACATCTCCATTCTTACAGTATAGTTTTATAGCTTAAAACATTGCTGATTTTGGTTAGAGCAGCATTATTTACTGAAGGCTGCCAATGTGTTCTGCCTTGCTTAAGTCATGGTTTTATGATGTAAATTAGACAGATAATACTGTCCATAAACCATACTGCATGATCAGATGGCAGACTAAGCTTAGTGAGATAGAGATTTCCTTTTTAATTAAAACTGCAACACTTCTTTGTGGTGGATTAACACTGAAAGGGTCACTGAAGGAAGTGAATTAAAGTAGGATTCTAATGATAAGGAAGTAGCCTCTTTTTTTTTGAGCAATTTAACAGTATAACAACTATGTCACTTCCCAATGCCTCCCTTGCAGGACTCCTAAGATTACCTTTCATTAACGCTTAAAACACCTTAAAGGTAGTAAAATGTCATGCTCATTTTATTGGTATGAAACCCACTGGGATGTGGAAGGTTAAGATAATAATGAAATCATATTTGGCTTCTCTTTTGCAATCTTCATCTAGATGATGAGACTTTGGTTTTGGAAGCACCTGATACCCAGGACTCCCACTAATTTCTATGGGAGTCGAGGGATCTTCAACAGCTCCAGAAATCAAGCCCCAGTAGTACTTTTTAGGTAAATCATGTTTTTCCCTCAGAATGTGTGCACTCAGCAGTTAAACTGTCATACAAACATGGAGCTTTAATTCCCACAATGCCCAGTCCCGTTGGCCAGCTTGTCCCGGAAGACTGTCAGTAACCAGTGCTGCCACAGATGTCACACTTGCACTGAAACATCCTGGTTTTTCGATAAAAAGCAGCCTAGAATATTTTCTTTTCCCTAAACTCTCCCAAGCTATAAATTCTTGAATCAGACTGATGTGAGCCCACCTTCACGTAGGCCTCAAGATTAATTTCTCCCTATTAGACTGTATCTGCTGTTCAGCTGACATCTGTTAACAAAGTCAAGTATAATGGATACTTAACTTCAAATCTAAAACACTAAATACTCTGTAATTAGACATAAGCTGAGTAAGGCAGAGACTGCAGTATTGTATCACTAGGAAACACGTAAGGAGAACAAATCTGATCCATCCTCATTTCATTAAAAAAAAAAAAAAGAGCTGAGATGTTTCCCCTTGTATTCCTCAAGTATGTAAGAAATCCTGAATCAGCTGCTCACAAAGAAAAAAATTATTATCATTAAATTTCCACATGCATATTTACAGCAGTAGATTAGAAACACTTAACAATTCTTAAGCAAATACCAGCTTTCTTCCAGAAAAAAACTGTCTGTTGAAAACAACAAATCCAATATGGTTACAGACATTACAAAACAGATCAGCTATTTGGTATTAAACCTCAATAAGTTATTTGAATAATCAAATATTTCTGTGCTGGCACAAGAGAAAAAAAAAAAAAACCAAAACAGAAAAACCCCAAAATACACATAACCCTGCAGATGGGATTATTAGGGGGAAAAAAACAAACTGAATTCATCACCTACAATTTCCTACAAAAGTGACTTCAGTCTGCTCAGGCTTCTATATGAGACAACCTACAGGAAAACCAGAAAGCCTTTAATACTCAGGCTGCAGGCTCCTTGAAAGGGGGCTGAATTTACTTTGAATATTTCAACAGCACAATGGCATCCTTAACCTTACAGAGGGCCTCTGGGCAGAGGCAAGGTTAGTTTATAACAATAATAAATAAAATCATGCTTACCCCACTGAGTATCTCAAAGGAAATTAATTTTTAGTTTCATAGAATAACTGTGAATAAAAACCACATTAAGCAGCATAGACCACACTCGAGACTAGTACAAGCAATGCTGGCTAACCAGACATTTAGGAGCTGAGAAGAGAGCCCTAAAGGTGCATAGTTTGCCCCCGGCCCTCCTCGTAGCCCGTATTACAGAAATGCATGCAATTGCAGATGCGGGCGGGCTGAGGGAGGACCCAAGCCTCCACCTGCAATTACCTACCCCCATCATTTTATGCCAGTAAACTCTGCAATGCAGCAGTGAGTACTCTGCACTTGGGTAAGTGTTTGCTTGTCTCTCGACGTCTGTGCCAGTGAACGTGTACAGGCAGCAGGGAGCTTTAATAAAGCAAATTCCGCAGTAGACTGCAGAGCAGGCTGATTAACAGTTTCAGTGGTACTGGAGAGCCTGGCGAAGCACTCTGCCTCCCCTCCTCCACCCAGCCTTAAACCTGATAGATCAAAGCTTTGACCAGCATCAGGTGGTTAAAACATGGTTCATTAACTCGTGGTGCTTTCTGTCTGCTTGCCATAGAAAGGCTGCAGGAGCTGCTTATGATGATCACATACTAAATGTGTTTACTGGAGTTCAAAACAGCTTGTGTCCCTCATGCCAAGACCGCCCTTTAAAATGATATTAATTAAGCAAGCAGCTTTAATACAACAGGCAAATGGCATGTAATCAGTGATTATAGCAGCAGGCAAGGACATGATTTCCCAGAGATTCAGTGAGAAGGGGCCAAAAGCAAGACCTTGTCTCCCCCACACAGCTTTGCCCTGGGCTCTGATCTGCCCTGCTACCCCTCCCTGTTCTCCCAGGTCCCACGGGTGACCTCTGCCTTGCACCAAGGTCTCCGGAGGGACATCTGAATTGGGGGCGGGGGGGAACACTTTCCCTTCCCCTTCTGTTACAAACCAGCTGGGGAAGGAGACATGTTTCCCCAGTCCAGCTTTCAGACTGAGGGAAGGCAGGGTGATGCAGCAACAGCAGGTTACAAAGTCATGGTCACCCCAACTGCCCTCATGGAACAAAGTGGGGGGCAGCCAGCCAGGCTCAGCTCCTTGAGGTGGGAGCAAGCAGAACAAGCACTGCCAGGGAGGTGATGCTGGCAGGGCAGCGAGAGCAGCCTCCGACACACAGCAAGGGCCAAGGCCCCAGTGTGAGGAAATGCTCATCAGGCAGAGTGATCCACAAGCAGATTCACCCAGCTGTAAGTTGTTTACCAGAATGAGATGGAAACCAAATTAATAAATTGTCCCTACTCCTGTCCCCACACTCCCACTCAGTGTATTTGCTTTTTTCCCTTCTGTCTTTGCTCCTGCCCTCCCACATGAAAAAAGCAGAGTTATTTGTTTATCTTCCTCTCAGTCCTTTAAAACCATTACCTAGGCTTCTGGGCCAAAACCCCGTTTTACAACTGTAGAAAACGCAGCTCGGAGAGGCAGAGTGACTCAGTCAGGATTTTATAGCCAGCCCACATCAGAACCAGCTTTCAGTACACGTTTTCTTTGGCTCCTAAAATGAACCTTCTTTCACCAGCACCAGAACTTTCTGCCAGAGCCGGAGTTACCCATCACATTGAACTTGCTATCTTTAGTCCCTCAACCATGTATTTATTCTTTGTTCTTCAGAGTCCTGGATATTGCGGGATGTAAAGCCGAGTGTATACTATTGTTCACTTCAGCTTTGTGCTGGTGAAAGGACATGCACAAAGGAGGGAGAGGAGAGGAGAGGAGAAAAGGGGGCACCTTCTTGTATAAAAGGGTCTGAAATCCCATATGGAAAAACTCTATAGAAGTGAATAAATGTGATTCTCAAAGCCTATTGAATTTAAGAGAGAATGATCTCCTTCCCGCATGGTTTTCAAACGCCATATAGACTGGTGCAGCATTTGAGCACCTAGAGAAAAGAGATCAGTCTCTTTTCAATGCTATGGATTTATCTATATAAAACTATTGCTTTCATTTTCACTAAGTACCTTATAGAAAAGGCCTAGGGAAAAGGATGAAAAGATAACTAGGAAAACAACTTTGGTTTGGTTTGGATTTTGAAGTGGTTGCAGAATAGCAAGCATTACTATTGCTTTCTTCTCCTGATTCTCAATGGTATTATATTTGTTTATTTTGTTTATAGGCCTTTCTGTGGCAATTGCTACTACAGCATCAGGCAGGGAGTTTTTAAAATAGTGTGAATGCTTGCCTAGATGTTTTTTGAGATGAGTGGCTTGCCTGAATATTTATCTTTGCTACACGTGGAGGAGGCTGTGCTCAGAGGAGGGCAGAGTCTTCATGATCATTTATCTTGCTGGATGAAAAAGCAGGAGCAAATGAAACAGTGGTATGTATCGTATCGTCTAAGGTCTCATAGGGGAGGGAGAGGGCAGCAGAAGGCAGCATTCCAAACAGAAGGCCTTTTCCACGTAGCTGCTGCAGGAGGCACAGGCTGTCAGTCTTCCGGAGAGGGCCACAGCTGTGCCAGATGTGCGGTGATATGAGCGCAATGAAATTCATCATGGCATTCAGGTAGACTAATTTCTCAACACAGAATTCAGTGAAACTGTTCCCAAATCCTCCTGCACATATGTGCATGTGCGTAGGTATGTTACATAAAAGCAGTGTTTACCCTGGAAGCCCAGAGGAAACATTAAATGACAGTGTGCACTGCTGATGATGGACACTGGAGTGCCCAAAGGCAGTTTTGGTATGATAAATTTATGTCAGTTTTTATATGCTACAAGATCTGGGACAAAAATTGGAGCTAGCAATCTAGTAAGACAGCTAGGTTATGAGCAGTCACTCCAATGTCTTGACCCTGATCATCTCCCTCTTTTAGATGATAAAAAGCTTGGCCCGCTCATTTACAGACTGTTCATTTCAGCTCCCCCCAAGTCGTGCAATCTCGCTGGCAGTGGAGAAGTCAGTGCTGAGAATCCTGGGTACCAGTCCTCAGCCACAAAAAATTCCCTGCTGGTGTTGAGCAAATTGTCTGGCAGTTGACATGTGCCATTTTCTCTGTCCTGGTGAGAGGTCCCTTTGCTGCTGGTATGCGTGTGGTGGGACACGCTGTCCCGTCCCGCCGGGGAAGCCGTCGTGTCACAGTAACAGGCAGATACCCCAGAGCTGCCAGGGTCTTTTCTGTGGGGGACAGCTGGGCTGGGAAAGGCCATGCAAGAGAAAAGGGGAGGTTTCCTGGCCCCTGCCTCTCCCCTTGTCCATTCGGGCAAGGCTGGGAGCAATCAGCCTTTCATCTCCTCAGGCCTTTGCTTATCCAGCCATAAAACATGGATAGCAACCATTCTTATCTCCCAGCGGGGTTGGGAAGCTTTGTTTGGTAATGCTTATAAAATGCCATGACTGAAAGCCAGTGTAGAAGGGCAATGTTTTAATTAATTATTATTGGTCCTCTAAATGCGTGGAGGGAAAGGGCTGGTGCAGGGAGTCCAGCGGCACCTTGGTAGGTTATAAGACCGTACTGTGCCGCTTTGCTCCCATACACCGTGTCATTCCATGGCAGCCTGGACTCACCAGGAAACCTCAGAGTAAAATAACATACTGAATCATTTGCAGCTTCTCACCTTTTGAATGGCATTTTTCCACATGCTTGTATGTTGTTTTCATCTTATTCTGAGCCTCAGGGCTGACAGAGACCTAGGCTGCTGTACAGGGCTGAGTCCAGCCCCGAGTTGTGAGGCCAGGCTGGCATCACAGGTATGTGTGGCACCTAGAGCAATGAGTCCTGTCACCGGTTACCTCAACAGACACAGCCATGATGCAGAGAAGTGATGGTGCTAACACTGTAACACATGAGTCAGAACATCTTTTGCTTTACATATGGGGCTCTTTCCACAGATTTCACTGGGTTTCAGGTCAGCTCCCAAATGCATCTCCTGCTTTCAAGCTGCCCCAGCTCTCCCAGTGGCTTTCAGCTCTCTTACAGGCAATGGTGGCGAGCACACTGCTTGGAGCCCTTCCTGTTCCCAGGCCTATTTCAGTGCTGCCATGGAGGCTGCCCAGTTCAATTAGGTGAGATTAGGACTCCGTCTCAAGCATCTTCATCCATGCTGAGTGCCCAATATCCCTGGACTTCAATGAGTCTGTGCTGGTTTTTAATCAATGATGAATTTTCAAGGTTATTAATTAACCCTGTTAATTTTGCTGTTCCATTTCTTAAAGAGAAAATCTGAGTGAAAGTTTCTGGACTCTTTCCTGTACCAGCTTTCCTCTCTGCAGCAACAAGCAGCTGTGCCATCCTTGTGGGGAGGATTCATGGGTTTTTACTCTGGCTCTAACTGAGGCAGGCATGCTGGTACCCTTTGTTTTGGTATTCGCCTCTTTTCTTACCTTGACAGGTTTTATGAAAGGCATTGATGGAGCATTTGCCAGCTCCTTTCATGTGCTCCAGCAGAGTTGCTGTGTGTCACAGTGTGAGCTTCTCTTCCCACCTCTTTGCCCCTCTGATGTTTTGCTATCTGCTTGCAAAGGCAGGGGTTTTATTCTAAGCGTGCATATCATTGTCTCACTCTTGGCAAACTCCAAAGGATGTCTGTGTATCTCATCATACAACCTGACACAATATCCTTCCCAGATGGTCCAGATACTGTTCTGTTTCATTAACATGTTTCTCACTATTGCCAGAGCCCAATAGAGCTGTAGGAACAGTGGCTAGAGAGTGCAAAAGGCAGTAATGAGATTTTTTTATGTTCACCTTTATGGTATTGAAGAGGTTTATGTATCATCTCTCCATGCATCGTTCCCACTCAGGCTGCTGCTGGTGAACATGTTCTGTCTGACTCCTGCATCAGCCACACTGTGTCTTGATTTCCACTTAAATCAGTCTCCTACCATTTTAACCCTGGCAGCCTTTGAAATCAGGAGGCCACTGGAACAACAGGCAGAATTTATACTGCTGTTTTCATCTTCACAGCAATTTTCAAACGAGAATGAATCAATCTTTAATGCTCCCTTATGCAGGACATGACAAAAGACTGCAAGGCTGATTTTACGGACTGGGCTCAGAAAACCTGAGGGACTTGCTGAAAGCCACAAGAAAAAATATGGCCCAAATTGGAGAAAGAACAGATGAGTTTGCGGTGCCCTGTACTGCTGAATTTTTACATCCACATCATGTTTCCAGACAATATCTTTAAACTACTAGGCAGTTTATTTTCTGTCTGTGTCCTACATTGCATCACTAACAGCAGAACCGGGACATTCATTGCCACCTCACTGTGTCAATGATATTCATTGATGTAACATATTCTTTCAGTGGAAAGGGAAATTAATTATTGGAAGTTATAGGGCATGTGATAACCCAATGTCTGGCAGTGCTGAATGCCTTGGTGGAGTGCAGGATGTACTCAAGGCTGTACACAGGGAAAGGTTGGAAAAATGATTCCTCAGGCGTCAGAAACACACTCCCTCCCTCCCCCATCGTTACAAATGCTACCGAGTGGTTTCCCTGTGCTGCTGAACCTGCTGCTCCCCGCTCCCATGTCTCTCTCCTTCTCTTAATATAGCTGAACAATTTGCAGTTTCATCACTGAACCACGGCATATCCTGATTTCAGCCTAATATTGGTAGCTTTCTCATTCTGCAGACCAGAGTACATCTGCACCTTAGAGATTACTCTGGAGTTTGGATTATCCTTTCCAAACCCTGTCCACAGAATGCTTCTTTGTGGGATAATCATCCACTTTGCTCTTTAGGAATAAAGATAGATTGGGAATAAATGATTTATATTGTATATTACTGAGCTGTACTGAGCTGTATGCTATGATAATGGGTCTGAAAGTTTGGTTAAGCTAGTAATGTGGCAATATAAGAAATCAAACTGATAAAAAATGGTTAATAAATGTGAAGGACCACTGGAAGTTCTGGAAGGTAGATATGGTTTAAAGTCTAGGAAAATGTGGAAGGAGCCTACTGACTGCAATCCCAGCTCTGACACCAGTATGCTCCCTGAGCTTGGATAAAAGAGTTGTTATACTTTGCTGAAATAAGCTTCTGAAAAATGAGTTAATTTTTCTATGGTTCAAAGGTGGTTTATGAGATGAAATTATTAACCATGTAAAGTGTTCTTTACCATGTAAAACGAAGAGTAGATGATTAAAAAAAAGAGATAGCTTTCGGGTCATTGACAATCTCTACAAAACCAAAAACATACCCCCAAAGGAACCAGAGCAGGTAGAGGTTTGTAACACAGCTTCTGCCTTTAGCCTGCACTTGGAGGCAAAAAGGACCCATTTAGAAGAATGCAACAGCCTCTCCCTGACCCCCTATTTCCTGAATATTCCCAAAAGATGGGGGGTCAAGAAGAGACGACGACATCCAGAAACGGCAGGTGCATTTTATGTTCTGGCAGAAGTGGAAATAGTCTGAGAAGGGGTCTGTCAACATGGTTTTTCCTCAACACATGTGACCCCATATTTTCATTTGGGCAAAGGAAATCATTCTAGAAAAAGACAGGGAATTCAACAAATGCTCCAGGACAAAGCCACATAATTTGCTAGAAAATAATGAATCATATACAGTCATGTTTCCCTTTCATTCTTTTTATTAATGCCCACACCCATGGTCCACCTCACTTCAGTTTATTAAGGACCAGAGACCCTGTTTTAACTTCAAAGTCAGGGATGTTAAAAAAACCCAAAGCTGTCAGCAAATCCTAAAGAATGGTGCCGCTTTTCTCCATTCAAATTTTCACTTGCTTTTATTATTTTTCCTATTTCCCATCAAAGCCGTGGGAGGCAGTGATGCCTTTGGACTATTGCCCTATATCTTTTCATTCTGCCTTTTTCATTCCTTTCTGGCCCATTCTGGAACAGGAAAACAATGTGGGTGGCAGAAGGGCAGCTTCCACCACTTCATTAAAACAGTGTTGTTTTTTTTAATTGAAATGTCTTGCGGAGGCTCTCATTATACCTATTAATATACGACTTCACACCACTCTTAACAGCATTTGGCTATTATTATTTTAGATTCAAATCCATGCACTTTTGATTTAATACATTAAACACATCTAATTCCCCATATATATATTGTTGCTAGCCAGTCGGTAGCTGAGTAATATATATCTACATCAATGATGTTTTAATGATGCATTGTTCTAATATATCACCGAAAAGATAGTGCTTGCATGATAGATTAGTGTCATACATCACTGTAGAGAGGCGTTTTTTATGATGTATTGCCCAAACAATGTCGTTGGAAAGGAAGAAGAGACACATAAAAAAATGGTAGGTTTTAATTTACTACATTTTTAAAAACACTTCTAATATTCTTAGCACAATAATAGCTGACATAGTCTGAAGTGGAAGAGACATGATACTGAAAGAGAGGTCTGAACTAGATATCTGAAGTGCAATCCAGTGGATCAGAAGGCATCACACAGATTCTTAAGATATGTCCTGGATCTATTTACACCAGCAGACAGAAAGCAAAGTAAATGGAATGAAGGGGGAACCTAATTTTTTCTTTTCAACATGGACATATGTCTGATTAGAGAGGTGGGGCCTTTTTGACCCCAGGCAGGATGCCTTTGTACTACAAGCACCAGCTGATTCCAACTGGATTGATCCATGAAACACTCCCTCGCTGGAGCTGGGGTGGAAGAGGTGTCATTTTTGATGAAGTATTTATTTGCCTTTTTTTTTTTTTGAAGTCGAGTAATGCTGATCCACCAGAAAAGAAAAAAGTTCAACAGGAATATGGCTGTGTTAATGAGACATAATTTCAGGCTAAATGTTGGCTAATTAAGAAAGCTTGATATTTCTGGGTGAGGCTCTTGACAAAATCCATCTGGCTTGATCCAACTCCATTGCTGTTTGGCTTGGTGTGACTGGCTGTGCCCTGATACACATGTTTGTTTTGTAGGGAGAAAGAGGTATGGAGCTTCCAGCTATTCACCCTCTTTAACCCACAAACAAGTCTCAAACCTAGGGTTTTGCAGCCATGTACCATTGGTTTAACCTTTGCTGGAGCAGAAGGACATTTGATTGCAGAACTGCACCCTATGTATGCTCTTGCAGACACTTCACAGGTGTATCGTATACACCTCGCTGGTGGGACCAGCACCTTACCACCTGGAAGGAGCAGGATTTCAGGGCACGCTGACAGCTTCCGTGAAGACAGTGTTTCAAGATGACTGCTGAAGGCTCTGATAACTAGTCACATATAGCAAAAGTGCATGTTGGAGCAGCAAGAAAATAAAGGGGGAATAGGAGACAAAAACGAGTGAGCTGAGCATCAAGCTGGCAAGGGCAGCAGCAGAGTGAGCCATCCCTAATCATATGCCAAGTAGGACTTCTGAAAACTGCCATGACCAAAACATTTCTTTCATCCCATGGCTGCATATACCCTAGTGCTCCAACTGAACATGTTGCAAGACCAGAAATCACATAAGCCACCTAGAAACTAAAGCTGGTGTGCAAAAAGCATTTGTTTCTTCAAGAAAAATACTGCTGTACATGAAATATGAAGTGCATTGAGTTGTCTGATCACACTTTTCCTGTACGTGTCCTTCCACTGACATCAGCTAGAACAGTGAGTGAATATTAAGGAAAAAAATAGAATTATTGGTATTAAAGAACAAAAACCCCATTCACTCTTAATATCCAGTTATGTAGTTAATGTGTATCTAATGTAGAAAAAAAGCACTAAGTAGATATTGTACTCCAGGCAGAAAATATTAGACTTTAATTAAATGAAGTAAACATCTCATTAAATGTCTATTTTTACAGACACTAATGAACATTATTGCTGAAGGGGCAAAGGAAATAAGACAATGAATAAGGTAAAATGTATTCCTTAACAATTTTGAGGAGTAAATATTTCCTGTGATTTAACAAGGTATAATAAGAAATCCTACTATTTAAAAATACCTTTAAGGATGTAAGAAAACTGATCCCTGATCAACTCAGCTAGAAATTAGGCCACACATTTCCGCTTGGCTTTTTAAAAACTCCTACTCTGATTATAATGCACCATTGGAGAAGATAGCGTTATTTATTTTAGGGTATTTCACACTAGAAGAGCAGAAGCTCTCAACTGCAAAGCAACCTTGAAAAAGGTATAGAGAAATTTGAGCAGTAAAGACCTCAGTTTTAGAAGTTTTCTTTAGCTTCTGCTTACTCTTTTCAGGCAGAGTAGCCTAGCTTTCATCCTACCCCCTCCTGCAGGTTGCATGGTGAGATTTGTACTCGTTGTGTTCCCCCTTACCTGCAAAATTCAAGGCACACAGCATTTTTGCCCAAAGCCTGTCTGGTACAGTGCTGAGCCTTGCAAAGGTGCTGTGTTTTCCCCATCCATCCTGGGATGGGGCTTATCTCTCCTCATATCTGGTGTCTCCAACCCAACTTTGAGAAGGGCTGTACTCTCCACCCTCCCCACCTGGCCTGCCTCTTCCTCCTTTCCTGATTTCCCTTTCCCACCCTCCCTGCTGGTTTCATGACATGCCACCAGATGGGGAAGCTCCCCAAAGCTGTCAGGTGCAAATTGTAGGTCTGGACCAGAACGGGGCTCTTTACGACTGCTGGGACCTTCTCTTCTGCACCATCAGTTTTCACCTTTACTCTGCTCCTCAGTTGTAGAGAACGTGGCTTTTGCTCTCTGTATATTTTTCCCACATCATACCAGCACTGTTCTCTGTCCATGATTTTCGAGTGTCCAAGGTGTTGGTGAGCTGTCTGCAAGCCTGAAGAGCCCCAGGAGCTGTGTTTATCCTGGTGCCCTGCTGCAGGCAGTCAGTTCTCTCCTCAATGTGCTGCAGCACCACCAGCTTCAGCACTGGGTTTTGATCAGCTATAATACTTCTGTACAGGAGGAGCTATGGCTTGGTCCATATATCTCACATCACTCATTCATCAGAGCTTGCCTGTGTGGTTGCTGGGTATTTACAGGAGACCCTGTCTTTCTGTCATGCCTAACATTGTTTTTCTCTGAAGCATTGGATGGATATAAGTCATTGCTGGAGGCAAGATGCCCGGTGTGGGTGATCAAACTTGCTTCGCTTCTGCCCTGGAAATCAAGATCAGTCGTGGCTTGCGGTCCTGCGAGCCAGATGGCTAGCAGGGCTGTTGAATTCATTTCTTGATCTTTCTGTGCATAAATCCAACAAAATGCTTTTACCTTCCTACAGCTGGCACATGTGCCTAACAATTTGATCTTTTGCATTTTAAATATTTATTCAGTATTTAATTTAAACCCCTGAGACTAATCCTGGTGCTTTAACTTAGCCCTCAACTAGTTTCACTGAATCATCTCTATCACAATTCAGCGATCTTCAACAAATTGGCTTCACATACTAGTAGGGCACAATCCTTTTTCTATTTGTATTTTGGGGGTATTTTGGAAAGAGCTACTGGTGATTTTTTTAAGTATTATAAGGCATTAAACTGTTGTTTCTGTCTTTTAAATTATAGATGGTCTCCATAGAGACACTGAAGTTCTGCATTGCTCTCTTGAATTGCCTGAAGAAGTGGCACTTAGAATTACATTCAGAACAATGCTAATTAGCAAATGCTGAATTTTAAACAAGCTTCACAGCAAGGTTTTTGTCTGATAGGAGCAGCAACCAGCAATTGACTGACCAAACTGACAAAGCTAAATTACAGACAACATGCTATTTAATTATTCATTAGATATTTTACAGGGTTAACTACAATAGGCACCATTCCCTTTCTGAGGAATCACCGAGCCAAGCATAAGTGCCTTAGAAATCCAGCATAATAAACAGTCGGACAGAATCAGCAAAATGAAATCTGCTTCCCAAATTGCAGATTTATTGAGGAGGAGAGAGGCAGAAACAAAACTCTGCAGCCATTTGATGAGAATGACCCAGCGCATGTATGGAATAGAAATAACTTGTCAGGAGTCCAATCCTGCAGCCAAAGCTACCATAAAAGTTTTGGTGAACCTGGAGGAGGACAAAACATGCGTCCCCAGACTAGAATTAGGCCTGGACAGTGCTGGGTGAAGGAAGGCAGAGCAGAGCTCTCCAGTCTACCATTTCTGCCCAGAACCATTGGTGTCGCTGACTCGCATGTGTGTGTAGGGGCACAAGTACCCCAGCTCCCCGCACGGCTCCCCCGTACACCCACCCTGCTGAGCAGGAGGTTCTCCAAGGGCTGTCTGGGACATAAAACCGGACGGGTATTTTGACCACAGCAAAGGTCAGAAACTGCTGGTAGCTGAACACAGAAGCCAGATGTTGGTGCTAGACCTCATTAACCTGGCAGGGTGCATGTAAGGAGAAAAAGAAAGCTTCGGAGAAGGCTTTTATACTAGCTAAGACCTTGTCACTTGTTGAATAAGCCATGGTCATGATCACAAGAAGGGGGAAGATTTGTGGATCCATGCAGAAGCCACAAAGTGTGGGGAAAGGTGTTGGAATAGACACTGACCTAAGCTCAGATACACTTAGAAATGGAGACTGAAAAATACATGTTTCTTCCACTATTTGCTTTTGATCTATGTATTTCTTGTACTAGCTAAAGCAAAGACTGAGTCTGCTCCAGCAAAGCCAGTGAATGAGGACAATGTTCTCCCTCTCCCAAGCCAAAGGAAACTGAAGAGGAAATGCTGCTCACCCATGGAGAACCAAATGCAGGAGCTGTGCACAAGTCCCCATGAGCAGCACTGCCAGGACTGCTTTCAGGTGGTACTCAGGTGACTAGTTACCTGCCATTAGATGCATCACTGACCAGGTAAATAATTTTGGGCAACATTTTGTGTCAAGATTTATACTTGGAAAAGGACAGGTGGACTGCTGACATGCTATGTCCTTTCTCTGGAAGGCAGGGATAGTAGCGGCTGCCGGCATTGCAGGAAGGAAGCTCAGTCAGCACAGTTATAACTGTATGCTGATGTATCTGATGTTTGCGGAGAGCACTGATCCTTAGAGGGAAAAGTGTTTTAAAAGAGTACTAAAGTGATAGTTCAGTTTCAGTGGTAATGTAGTGCAATCTCTTACCATCCTATATCAGTCCTTGTTGTGAATTTGTTACTTAAGTGGAAGACAATGATAGATCTTGGGATTATCTCTGAAAGCCTTGATTTGTGGAGCTAAACCTTCTTCCCTTAATGCGTTCAGTGTTCCTGTAACTGTCTCAAATGCTTCCCATGCATTAGACCTGGCACCACTGTTAATGAGGGGTTCAGAAAGGGAAAAATGGGCAAATCAGTAAACCAGACTTCACTTCACACTCACATGTCTGTCAGCCCTCCACGATGGATGCAGTACCTGCAGATGCCATTCTGCATTGCAACAGGCATCTACCTGCCGCCTGCTCTGTGTGGGGAGAGACATGAGTGCAAAATGGGATGACTTCAAAACAGTGCATGCTCCCTTGGCTGGGATGATGCACTATATATCTAGTATTTGTATAAGGGGATTATACTTTTCAAGATGAGACAAGTGAGTGAGTAGGATGAAATCTCCTATGGAATCAAATGTGACTGGTAATGCCATTCACAGCTATGGTGATACTTCACCGTCCTTATTATAGTATATCTACATACATAAACTCAACTTAGTATAATAAAATCTATCTATCTAAGGTGGTTCACAGTCTGTAGTCAGTTAATTTTCTACTACCACTTTTTCATATCAGCAGTCACTGTACTTGCCATAGGCATTTGAATGATCTGTCATAGGAGAGACTTGCCAGGCAAACAGTCTCTGTACGCTGCAGTTCTGGTAAATAATACCTGTACTGAACCTGACTACAAGACTGATCTCATCCTGTGTATTGTTTTCTATGCAGTGTCCAACCATTATTATGACTGCGTGTCCCAGAGCACAGAGAAGGGCTCACGTAAAGATACAATTATTTTCCTTTTCTATTCAGCCTGCATATTTTATTCTTGCTAGTTTTGTTGGTGGCATAAAACATCTGGGTGCTGAAGCCTGCAGACTTCTTGTTCTCTCCTGGCACTGAATCCCACACACATCTCAGAGAGCAATTGGTCTCTTTTCATGTGTCCACTGAACATGGCACTGTAGGAGTATACATAAGGGAAAGCCTGAAATAGGCCCTTTTAATTTGACAAATGGAAGTACAAAGATGCTGGGTTGCTGCTGTTGCTGGTTAAGACAGCTACTCTCAGCAACATCCAAGCACATCAGCTGAGATCAACACAATTATATAGGTTTGAGTGAGTGTGCAGTTTCTCCTAGTCACCAAAGAGTTCGTAAATGATGACGCAAAGAGATTAAAAAAAGAACCTGGTGTTTACCCATACCTTTCTCTCTCCATTTCTATGGTGCCAGCTATATAACTACCCACTTCTCCATGATGTGATTGCTTTCTAATCAAGGGTAACATCCTGCCTCGGGGATGGCATCCACAAGTGGATTTGCCCTGCTTGCATGAAAATATAGTCAGACACTTTGTAATCACCCCAAGTACCCAAACTCCCAATGCTATTTCACGGTCTGAGATGTTCATGGAGAAAAAGAAAAAGGCCACGTGAAAGAAGGCATTGGCATGATGATCTGGGACCTCTTGCTGAGCCTGTGCTGTGCTCACTGTAAAGCAGCCTTGTTTGGGGTTGTGCAACCTTAGGGCAGGCTTCAGCAGAGCAGCCCTTGTCCACACAAAGCTCTGGATGGGCACACAGTTTGGAGGAGAGGGTCCCAGGAGGCTAAGAGAGCAAGCACAGGTGGGGTATGCCACAGCCAGGGTCAAGAGCTCTCGCAATCTCTGAGGATTTTAAGGGTGTAAAACCCCACTGAGTCTCAGCTCCCTCCTCCAGTATTTCCCAGACTAGGAAAGGAAGGATCTGGGGTTGGACCACTTGGCTGAATGAAATGAACAGAAGTGAGAAGAAATGTTTATTGAATAGTTGTATTCATTTTAATGTGTTCTTCTGTTACCTAGGAACAATTAGCAATTACTTTCGATCTGATATCCAAAGAATGCATCTCTGGAATTGACCTGACTGCATGGGTTCTGGCTGCACCTCGGTCTGCATGTGGGTTCAAGCAGTTTGGTCTGTGTCCAAAAGTAATTTGAATCCAAACAGTGCTTGTTGTTTTTTAAGAGTGGCTCTGATTGCTGAATTAAACAGAAATAAGAAAAAAAAAATTAAAGCAAGCAAAGGATTTTTTAACTGCAATATAGCCAGTTTGACATTTCTGTATTTATTATTGTAGTGATCCATCACTTGGCCCTATCATTTCAATCTGCATTTGTCCAAGAACTATGAAGCAACAGTACTTTCTACCAAAAGCCATATTACAATACATTAGCAAGAGAGCTCACTCTATCAGAGCTGAAGATGTCTCCTTAGACTAATGTTCAACTTCTGTATTTTCTGGCTTTCGGTCGATTTATCCATGCAGCCATAATATCACAATGCTGCAGGCTCTTATGTTTCATTTCCTAGCTTTCTAAAGGAAACAAGAAAAATAAAATGTAATTTAATGCACTCCACAATTACTATTTAAGCATTACATCATCAAAAAGGCTGTCACTAACTAGTAAGTGGTCCCAATGACAAGACAGCATTACCTAGCAACTGTAGAGAAGCTATTAACCCTTTTGTGAGCACCATATCCATCACTGAAGCTGGAAATATATTGCAGGAAACAAATGCATATGCCCAAGTGCCTGAAAAAAACCGAACTTCTTCCATCTTGTGATTATGGTGTGAACATTTTGCTCTGTAATTCTGAAAAGATGCCCAATTCAGTTTGTGAAAGAACATATGAGGACCAAATGGCTGTGAAGGCATCTTCTGAGAAAGAAGGGAAGCATGATGAATCATACTAGTGCTATGTGTGCAGACGCAGGGTGAGACAGGTTTTTTCTCTAGCCTGAAGAAGAATGACTGGTTAAAATATTACCAAGAGTCTCAAAAGGTTTACACTTATTATTTGCACAGCTCATGGGTTTTTGCAGCCCTGCAGAACATCATCCGATGTTTTAGGGAACGTTATCTTCATCCTGTATTCTGCATAGCAGAAAGAGGTAAAGTTAGCTATAAGCTTTAAAATTAAGTAAGATTTATGCAAAGAAAACAAAATTAAATCTGAACTCTGACATGATTTACATGGGAATGGGCAGGTCCTGAGGGATGAAGCACCTGTAAGCCACCTCCTGGGCCCATGCCCTCTCCTGACAAATGCTACCAGCACCTGAGTTTGTGTACCTCCCAAGAAACTTATGGGATTGCTCTTGCTGCAGGGCTGAAATGTGCAATCCACACTGAGAAGCAGTGAGGACCTCCACTGCAGCTGCAGCTGATACAGCCACATGCCAGGAAACTGGCAGCAGAAGTGAGCGCTGCAGGAAGGAGCAATCTGGAAGAGGCACCAAGAATCAGTTCTGCATGTTAAGGACTAGACTGGCTGCCAGTAGGGCAGCATCTCCATGGACTGTTATCTTCTTAAAGACCTATCTTCAGTTTCCATCTTTTCCTGTTGTGGTCTTGCACACAATGTTCATGTTCAGAAGGAGATTGCCAGACACAGACAGAGCTCAAACCCTCATGTTTTCTGTGTGAATAGAGAAAAAAGGCATGCGTTCTCCTGTTCCCCACCCCTATACTAGATGGGTTTCCACATCCTTGGAAAGACCTCCATGGTGATGTCAGCAGGCTCTGTCTATCTTCAAACACTGCCTTTTATTTTGTTTGAATACAGATGTATAGTGACAAACACAACAGCCTAATTTGCACGTCTTTTCTTAAATTGCATGACTTGCAGTAGCCATGAAAGCAAGCAAACCAGGAGATTAAGGAAGTGTGAGGAGAGAAGAAAACCCCAGAAAAAAGCAGCAAGAAGAGAATAGTATTTTCTTTTCAAGTTCAACAGAGATGGTCTGGACAAACGTCACCCTAATTGGAGCAATTCTTCAGTATATTCCAAATAAACAAACTGTCTAACTCTATTATATATGATGTTGTGTATTTGTTCCAACGATCTTTAACTGGGTACTGAGACTGCGCTGCTTTGTGTGTTTCCATTCCAGATAACTAAAACAAGCTTTGTAAAATCCCCCCAGAAAAATATGATGTCCCACTAAATCCCTACTCTGATATGATTCTAAAAAGACTGACTTTGATTACTCTGTTACTTTGTCATAAGCAATAATAAAGCAGAGCAATAACTAGCCAGCATGAAAGATCCAGCATTTTCAGCAAAGGTGCAGAGAAGCAGATAGGACCTAATTTGTGTTCTGCAAAGTCTCAAGCCAGCCAGGAGCTGACACTCTGCCTCTCACTGAGTTCACTAGAAATCTCTCAGCATCTCATAAGATCGCTGAGCATCTGGTAATATTGACCCCATCAGTGCACTTCCAAGTACTCAGTGTCCACATCACCCGTTAACATAAAGGGGATACAGTATTTGTAAGAGCTGGTCAAAATGTTGGTGAACACCTTCACTATTTTACTGGGTTAAAAAAGGCGCACCCGCTCAAGCCATCAATGAAAGTATCATCATCAGTGCCATGAGGATCAAACCGTGTAAAATGATTTTGCAATATTTTCATACCATAAAATATGTACAGACATTAAAGCCACCAATCTTGTTGCCTACAAATACTGCTGATGCATAGGAATTTACAAAACTATCCACAGAGCTTTGTGAACCATCTTTAGGACCTGGGACAAATCCCAGATCCTGATACTTCTTTGATGTTATGACCACTTTTACAGCACCCAGCTCCAATTGTTTTTCTCATTTTAATTAACCAATTTCTTAATAGCAACAAAACGCTGTATGCGTTTCACTGTGGGGAGATGATTACACAGTAACTTTGTTAAATTCGTTTGGTCTATGACCTTGTGTACTCTAACACCATCTAAGTAGGCACTGGATTTACAGCATAGTACTGTATTGCCTGCAGCAACCGGACACCTAAACCCTCACACCTCACACAGAGAAACTCATTAGAAAACTGGCCTGAAGAAGCAGAAATAAAATTAAAACAAAACATGGAAACTGTTTTTGCAAATTAAAAAGTGTCCCAAAAGAGGGTAATTCTGTTAGTACATTTGATAAAGTAAAGCAAAATTTCAACTCTAATGGAGACTTTCAGCAGAAATCATAAATGAGCAATGAAGATACTGGTCTTTTTGAAGTGCTGCATGGTTCAGCAGAGAACTCACAACCATTTAATGAACAATTTGTGAAAGAAAAGAGAAGTAGCACATTTTTCCCTCAATTAAAGTCAATGGGCTTGCATGTATAAGTCAACTGTAACTCAAAGAGACATTCTTGTAATATTAATTATTCATCGAAATTTTGCATTAATACACATACTCTTCTAATGGGTCATTTTATTCTCTGTGAGTGCACAATTCCCTTTTTTCCAGCATAGCACTGTATATTACCTAATCACATTGAGAAAACCTACACAACTTCAAAATAGTTCACAGTAGAAAATTTTTAAAATTCAAGCTGCACAACCAATGTCATCTCAGCAACTTTACTGAGAGGAGCAAACTGGTGGGAGAGTGATACCTCCTCTATTCATAAGGGGAAGCCTTGACTACCTAAGAAAGAGGCCAGATTTTTTTCAAAAATATTCGCCATTCTGCAGTTTCTGTTCTCTTTTCAGCCGAGCTATTGCTGACTATGAAAACCTGGTCCCCTGGATAGTCTGCAAGGTATAAGTTAAACTACAGATATTATTTTATTTAACTTTATATTAAGCCTAATGAAGAGAAATACAAAATGCAGTGTCAGACAACGATGTGATTAGAAACCTTCCTTTTGCATATCCTGGTATCTGTTGACTTGAACGCTTTGCATTTAATTTCTTTGTTTGTTTTCTTTTTAATGGGAAAAAAACTTTTTGGGTGAAGGCAAAAAAGTGATAGTCAAACTTGCCCCTAAATATTAATCTCGGAGAGTGACCAAACCAAATATATTTACTTTAAAGTTGCTGTTTCTATTTTAATTTTATTTTCTAAGTTAGGAATGTGTGAGAAAGAGGTTGTACTGGAAGCTGAATTTCATTCTTGACCATAGCAGGTACTGGCAAGATCTCACTATGATTTATGTCCACACATCTTATATTTCATTCCCTTATCTTTTTAAATGAGTTGTGAATAATTCAGAGAATGACTGGGTGGATAACAGAGTTTGTGCACCCCTGAAGATTGAAATCTTCTAATTACCCAGTAACAGATACAGCTTGGAAGTGGTAACACCAGGTTTCCTTACCCCACCTGTCCATGGCCCAGGGCTCATCCTTATGCATGAGCCCTTCACTATCCAGCTCCCAATTAGTTCTCAGCTTGTCCTTCAAGACATCCAACAAGGCTGACAGTGAAGATAATGTTCATAAGAGGCCACTTGCCCAGGGGGAAGTCAACTGTCACTATCAAATTTGTTCCAGCAAAAAGTTAAGTATTTGGTGGATGTTAATGACGTACCTGTCACTATTGCCTGAGACCAGGCTTCAGCCTCACCAGAAAGAGGCTCATAAATCCTTATTGAGCTCTTATTATTATTTCCCAATAAATCTTCCTCTTTGAACATTAGCTCTTGAGGTCATTGACCTGAGTACACACTTAAGAAACTTTGTTAGTTAGCTAAAAGAAGATAAAATTAAGACAGGCAGAAGCTGAGTTAATCATTTGGACATATGGAAATAATGTGGTAATGTTGTTTATACGCAGGCAGGCAGTTCACTAATAGCATTGCTGCAAAACACTCAGAGGTTTTTAACTGGAAAAAAGCCAAGATACCCAGAATTCAATGGATTTGATTGAAAGCTCCTCTTCTGCTTAATTTGCTGTGGGCATAATGAGAAGGATCTGTAATTGCTAAACAATATTAAAAGACTACAGCAAAAGGCAAACTAAAAATATGAGGGAACTTTTCAGTTAGGAACAGGGAAACTGACTGGACAGTGGGAAAACACCAACTTTGACATAAAACTCTTCCTGAAATACACTATAATAAAGAGTCCTGGCTGTATAGCACCACTGCAAGTGCTGTTATAAAGATAGGAGATAGGCTTGGGGTTGGCTTTTGGGAGATTCAGGCAATGACATAATCTACTGCCTTTGGTAAGGCCTGAGCAAAAATTAGCCAATTCTTTTTCTCCCATGGCTGCTTACAGAACAGTGCCTCCAGAGCTATGTTCTTCTGATGCCAGGAAACCTTTACTTTCCAATGTAGGTTTACCCAGGGCCTCTTCCTACCCATTTGTCCTTCTAGCATTGTCCCTTGACTTAAGTGACCCTTCTTTTCTGGTATTTGTTTTCCTGATAATATTTATAGACAGCAATCATAAAAGTATTAAAGATGTTCGTATTGATACAGAAAGGAAAAAAAAAGGAATGGCATGACTGGCATGCTATAAACAAGGCGGGGGGGTTTTAAAGGTGTGAGATTTCTCTCTGCATCTGAACTTCAAACATACTGCGTTTGGGGGTGAGAGGGGAATGGGGGTGTTTCATTCAATTAACAAGATAGAGGCCACTGACAAAGTTTAATTCTGAATTTGACAAAAGTTTTGGGAAGTTTGTCTGCCAGGGTTTAATGCAGATGACTGTACAGCCCATATACATTCATAAGATGTTTCCTTCCCTGTGTTTATATCCTGGTTGGCAGCAATGGGAGCTGATGAGTCAAGACCAGTTTCCTCCAGTCCCTCCAGCCTGCCAACATGCAAATGTCCCACCACATTTCCCTGGGCCGGGCAGTCGGGGTGGTGTTGCCAGTGAGCCACAAGTGCCGGGCTCGGGTTGTCTCCTGGCTGGCCACGCAGGATCCGGCCTGGCAGCTGCTCCGCTCCTGCGGGCACAGGGAGGTTTCAGCTGGGCAGGAAGGAACTGGCTCCATGGCTGACTTCCTTGTGAAGGGCAGTAAAAAGCAGTGAGCAGGGAGCTCACACCAGCCTATTGGCTTCCATAATGATATCAACAATAACAACAAATCCCTTTTTCCAGACCAGCCCTGTGGAGAAACCAGAGTAGACTGAGGATGTAATCCCCGGCAGACGAAGCATTGTGTGGGGCTCTCCCAGCTGGTTTAAGCTGGGTTCACCAACAGCCTGCGCTGGTGGGAGCAGCAGATCACTTGCTACAGGCTGCAAAACCTGCCTGGGAAGTGCTGAGCCTCAGCCGGGCCAGCACGTGTGCCTGCTGCGGCAGCGAGCCCCAGACCCCTGCAAAGGGTGACAATGAGAACACCTGGCAGCCAACAGCCCTTGCTGGTCGAACAGCCCCCAGTCATCTCTGCGACACACTGAGCCTTGTCCTCTGCTTGCAGGGTGGTCTGCAGAGGCACGTATTTAAACTTCAGATCAGTGTGTGCTCAGCCAGCTGAAAACAAGGATGTCAATTAGCAGCTGGAGTACCACTGGACTGGAAGGCTGAGTATTGTCCCCTGCCACAGCAGCACCTGTGAAGGGGAAATCAGCATGCACAAGTACCTACATAGGGTAAAGTTATAAGCAGCACTCCTCTGCAGACTGCCCAGCAGGCATTAGCTGGCAGTAACTTCTGTTAACTTCTTGTAGGTTGCATCTGAACTGATGAACTTGGGCTGGATGGCTCTGCACTGTATTCCTTTTTCTAGACCATTTGTTAAACTGTTCAAAATGAGGAAAGTGTTAGCATTTGATTTTGCCACTAAGTGTTAATTTGGGACCTGTTACACCTTCTCTTTCATCTCTATTTTACTAGTTTTAAAACTGGTGTGATTAAATAAAAAATTAGGGCTAGAAGCTAAAGAAAGGAGCTAGAAAATATCATACTGTATTTTAAACTGTTCACAACTGTGCCAGGTAGACGTTAAAGCTCTCATCTGACAGTTTTCAATCAAATAGCTCATATTCAAGTTTAGTAAACTGTGGTCTGCTAATATTTTAAAAGTTGAGAACTGCACGTGGGCAATAACTGGATAAACACCCTAAGAAAACAGTACCCAACTTGGTGACATGGACTGCAGCACAGGAGACAAGCTCAGCTTTTAAGATTAGGCAGAAAGCCAAGCCATCACTAGAGTCATTGCTGGAACTAGAAACACAAAAATATTGTGTCCCACTCCTCCCAAGTCACAGTGCCCTAAACGCCTGCTCAGCTGCTACCTAAAGGCAGCAATATTGAAAATTGTTTTCTGGGTTCTTGGACATGCCTGTAAGCCCCTTGGTTTCAACATCTACATCCAATATAGCCTCTTCCCCCTTGGGATCTGTGCAGTAGTGTCCCAAGTCTGTTTCCTGACAGGCTTGGGAACCAGCCTTAGGTCCCCTGACAACTTCATTATCTTGAACCCAGCATCACTGGTGCAAAGATTTGGAATGGAGCTTTCCCCTTTCCAGGGAGAGTAAGAGATGAGAGACGTGCTTGTTCATGCATGTTGGTTTCCTCTGCACCAAGTGGTGGTCACTCATTCTGTGCAAGGTGGGAAGTTGTGGGGGGATAGAGAGAAGCTGTCCCCTGTCCCCTGTATCACAAAGGACAGCTTGACCATCATGGATGGCCCTGACACCCCAGCCCTTGCTGCAGGCAGGCTTAGAGCACTGACTTCCCTCGCAATGGAGATGCCTTTCAGCATCCCAGAATGTAGTAGTTAAAGCCTGGAGACTGGCATGATTCCAGGGCCGACCACAGCGATGTCTGGTGACAGCGACCGCATGGTCCTCAGCTGCTTGCCTTCCAGACAAGTGGGAACAGGCATGGCACCAGACAAAGCTTGTACAGGGGAAGAGCTTTCCCAGCAGCAAGTCTGGTTGTCACCTCTTTATACTTTTCCCCCATGTCCACATTAAACAGGTCCCTGCTGAGCACTCCCTGAATCCTCTCCTGTGCATTTGTTTTTCCTCTCTAACCTGTGCAGGGAGTCTGGGAGCTTAATGCAGGCTGTGGCAGCTTTACTTCTGCAGCAGGACTTCTATAATCTGTAGCAGGTTGCATTCCCAAGGCCATTTGCATGTTTCACCTTTTTTCATCTATTTTAGATCTTCCCTCAAACACTTCTGCCCCCACTCGCCTCTCTTCTCTGCAGGGATTCTCCCAGAGCTGGCTCTACAGAAATCTCTCATCATCCCTAGCAGAGCTCTTCTGTGCGAGTGCTTTACCAGACACACTCATCTTTTATTCCTCCCTAAGTCCATCAGTCCAGCTTTCCTGCCTTTATTTATACCAGTAACACCTTTTTCCTTTTAAACCTTTTTTCTTTTTTATAGAGGGTATAATAAAAAATTAAATGAAACCACAAAAGCTCATTTTGTAAAACTTGGTCTGACCTACATCTCCAAAATCAAAGAAATTCTGAGCTAATGATGAATCTGCCTTGTTCAGCTAATCCTGCCTAATTGCCAGAGTTCACGGGCACTGAGCTGGTAGTGCAGAAACAGAACACGATGGTCGTAGAGTGATGCTTTCACTGTTTTTTGTTGAAAAGAGTGATGGAGTTCTCATATTTGGAAAGTTGGGATAAAATTTGCTGTAAGGTGATAAATTTACAAAATGGGTCAAATCCCAGACTGTAATATTTAACAGCAACCTATTCACTCAGAAGGAAATATACTCATTAGAAAATATGCATGTAAAAAGACTTTGCCATTCCAATAGAATAAGACTGGAGATGAAATAAATTCCAAAACTAGCAGTCAACAATGTGCATCCAGCAATAGCCCTAAAAAAAGGTTCGGTTTTCTCACCAATTCAGCCACATGACCTTAATGCCTACTCCAATTGTTATTGTATTAACTGCTCAAATTAATTTAATCTGGAATTTGGTCAACACAATGTCTTACAAATTGTAAATCACTAAAAATACCTATGCTGGCATATAAGTAGATCTATAACCTCTGGGTATTAGCTTAGGAACTAAAGCTGCATGTGAGATTCAGTATTGCTTTAGTAATTAACAATCCACAAGCAGATTACTTTCATACTTCATCCTTGAAGTAATATCATCATTTGACTGGCAGTGTGAAGTCACTTGCGTGTGATGGACATTGATCATTAATAAGAATCTGAATTTTTCCCTCTCCTGTTAAAACGAGAAGCACTAAATTACATTCTGTTATTTCATAGTAAGCAATGTACTGCAAAAGTCTGAAAAAAAGTACCTATCTATATATATTTTATTAGATTTTACTTTTTCATTTATACATATTCACTAATGGCAATAGCTTTGATATGAAGAAACTTTTTTGCCACATCAGAGAAGGAAGGTTATTTTTCCCCAGATAGTAACTACCTACTGTATGGAAGCGGGTCTAATGTGTCTAAGTACAGAGTACTACAATGGCATTATTATAACTATTGCTTCATAAAACTTCAAACTACCATAATAATTTAATATCAGTGCAATCAAACTTTATGTGACTTTTTCTGCAGGCATACTTCTGCAAGTGAGAGCTTCCTACTTGTATTTTTTGTGTGGGGGTACTCCTGCAGTAGTTTAGCAAATAGTAACTGATCTCCTAATCTAAAGCTGCCTATTAACAGAATTAAGTTCAGTGAGGTACTCTTTGTAGAATAGGTAAACTTTGGCTCATAAAGCCTAAGAAGAGATGGAGTTAGATTAGAAGGGAAGAGAAAGGGAGAGGAGAATTGGGAGGAGAGGGCTGGGAGGGATCCCAGTGTCTTGGGAGAGTCTGTCCCTGGTGTCACTTTTCTCACTATCTTGGACTTACACTCATCCTGCACCACATTCAAAACCTGATGCATTGATCTCCGCTGGGAACAACCCATGTGGAAAGACGATCCCTTAAATATCTGCCATATTTTAGGCTCAACATGGCTGGATGTCAGTGGAGGGTGAAATGACTGCTTAAACTTACATCTAATATGATTCTGCTCAGGAGAAGGAGACAGCAAAGCTCTTCTTGAATGCAAGAAGATATTTGTGCACGTATATGGGAGAGAGCAGTACACTTCACATTTTCAAAAGTAGTAACTCTTCTGAGATGAAATCACCATTTCAGGAAAGTGGTGAGGCAGTGCAGTGCGCCATCAGATCCACACTCATGTCCAAGGTAGACTTCCAACAGCTTACCTCCCCCCAAGACCAGGTACCCCCAGCTTGAAGCTCAGGGCAACCTGCTCTGTATCTATTTTTTGCAACCACAGCTTTCTGCTGCTGCAAACCAAGCAAGTCTAAGATCCATGTCTACAACCTGAGGTGTGAGCAGAGCACAGGAAGACTTTCTTCTGTGCTCTGACTTGAGCATCTCCCTGTCTTAGGCAACACAGAGGAGAAAGTTGATTGGTGAGAAATCAGCAGGTTAGGACAAAAAGTTGGTGGGTGCTTGTGGGAATGGAGATCTAGAAGAAGATGTGTCATTGTCAGCCCTGATCAGAGAGAGAAATAGATGGGCTGATGTTTGGGTTGGAATAGATTTCATTTTCTTCTTAGTAGCTTGTATGGTGCTGGGGTTTCGATTTGTGACCCAAACAGTGTTGATAACGCAGGGGTGTTTTAGCTATTGCTGAGCAGTGCTGACACAGTGTCAAGGCCTTTTCTGCTCCTCACACTGCCCCACCAGCAAGTAGGCTGGGGATTCACAAGAAGTTAGGAGGGGTGTTTAAACCAGACAAGGGGACACAGCTGGGACAGCTGACCCCAACTGACCAAATGGATATCCCAGACCATATGATGTCGTGCTCAGCAATACAAGCTGGGGGAAGAAGAAAGAAGGGGGGACTTTCGGAGTTGCAGTGTTTGTCTTCCCAAATAACCATTATGTGTGATGGAGCCCTCCTGTCCTGGAGATGGCTGAACACCTGCCAATGGGGAGTGGTGAATGAATTCCTTCTTTTGCTTTGCTTGCACCCGTGGCTTTTACTTTCCTGATTAAACTGTCTGTATCTCAGCCCACAAGTTTTTGCACTTTCACCCTTCCGATTCTCTCCCCCATCCCACCAGAGAGGAGAGTGAGCGAGCAGCTGGTGAGGCTGCGCTTCCCACTGGGGTTAACCCATGACAGCAGAGAAGATGAAAAAGGGACAAGGACCATGGGACAAGGAAACCTAGAAAAGTCTGAGAGGCACAAGCTGGGCCTGGTAAGGGTAGAGAATAGAACAGAGAGGAAGGGAGGGAGCAGGACAAGTAGAGGACAGGAGGTATGGGGTCATGGTTAGTGGATGGGTGCAAGAGCCTAGGACCTAGCACAGCCTCCTGCAGAGCCCTGAGTGGCTCCCACAGTCCCCAAATCCACCTTTCCTCTGCAAACCCAGGGGCAAAGCGCTCCCTCCCCATTTTGGGTTGGCTGAGGAAGTGGAAGAGCTTTGCTTGCCATCCTTCTGTTACCTCGAGAGGTCACGGGCTCTGCCAAACCCAAAGGAAGCGGCTCAGATGATGACTCAGGGGTGTCACAGTGATGTGACACAATGGAGTTCCCTGTGGTGGGTAGGAGTGTAGTTCTGCTTTCGCTCTTGCAGTGGTAAAGTACAGGATTGAAACAGCAGTGAAAACACAAAGTTATGCCTCAAAGTTGGGAAGTGTCAGAATTTAGTTTCTTTGCCACTTTTATTCCCCTGCTTCCCTTCCACCCCCCCTATTTTCTGTTCCTAGTGTGAACCACCCTGTTTATTTCAGCTCCTTCTCTTCCCTGGCACAAGGGGAGCTGTTCTGGGCATGAATCAGCCTGGTGCAATGAAAGAAATGCTGCATAGTTGATCCCTTTTCTTCTGTTGCAGAAATTAGGCAATGAGTATTGAGTGATATAGGGGCTGGAAGAAAAGCTGACCTGCTGAATGATGCAGGTACTGCTGCCCTGGAAAAGAAATGCTTGTGGTCTCTGCCTAGAGTCCTCACGTGGGGTCCTTGCATGGGGTGGGTCAACTGCTCAGACTCAGCTGTCTACAGGCAGTTGCTTCCTCTAAGCACGTCGCTCAACAACTGCCTGACCCAGAGGCTTAGATTGATTTTTGAACACGAAGGACACTGTTACCAATAAGGTCTCTTTGTACCACACATAAGGCATGATTACGATTCTGACAAATGTCTCAGACTGAGCTCTCAGAAATACTGCTTTGGACGTCAGTGACTGCACCTCAGCTCCTTCTGTTCAATGAGGATAAAGCATGTCCTTACTTCACTGTGTCCTAAGAAGAAAGCAGTATTTGTGAAGTACTCAGATACTTAAGTGCCATAGGAAAAAGTGAAGAAACTAGTACTTCTGTCTTTGGAACAAGAGCTGGGTAGTGGATAGTGACTAGGGTATGAAATAATGCATTCAAAAGGAAAGTTGCAATTAAATATTTAATACAGTGATGCAAAGATGCTGTGGGCAGTATAGTATGAGACAAGACAGTGTCATAATGTTTTGCAATCACATTTGCAATAGGCCAAACTGAAGTTTCATGGATAACCTCAACTGTTTTTTAAATTCGAGTGCTTAGTTTTGTAGCCCTAAGACCATTCTTTTGCTAGAATATTTTCCATGTGTGCAAGTTTTTAATATAGAAAAGAATAATAACCTGAGCTAGTGGGAAAATTACTTACCTTCCTCTACAAATTAATTTGATGGAAAATAAATCAGCAAGGCAATTTTCACACTTTAACTGTACTTTTGTAACTGTGCTGTAGAGCCAAGTTTTCTTCTTTGGTAGTGAAAAGATGTTTTACTTATTGACTTGATTTACTGATTGAATCTACTTTAATTCAGCTACATAGAGTGGACAGCATCATGCATACTGACTAATTGTCAGGGCATCTGGTGTATGTGTATAGGAATTGTTAGTTTCTTAATATCTAAAGAAACAAATAAGTTATTAGAAAATGTCCATGAAATTTTATGTCAAAATCCTTGAGAAACTAGTTTTGATGATGTTGCACACAGATTCCTAGGGCGCCAAATACTCTGGGTTAAAATATTTTACTTAACAAAAGAAATTCAGTAAAAACCTATCTAAAATTGTGATTGTGTTTTGCCTCCTATCAGAATGTCTGGAGGAAATTATTCTTTTTAATATATTTGTAAAGAAAGCTCAGAATAAGCAGAGCACGTTCGGCAAGTTCTGAACCACAGCAGGCTTACTACTAACTTTTCCAGATTGTATATTTTCAGGTATAGGTATAGTTAGCATGGGGGGGGGCTTTGGGGGCGGGTTAGGAAAAGCAGACAAACTGACTGACTGCACCACTGCTAGAAAAACTTAATGCCCAGGGAGCTCGCAATCAAATATTTATAGCTTTATGGGCAACAAATACTCTGTGAGACAAGACTACAAAGCAGTCCCATGCTCAGGTATTCTTTTTGCTGTCACCCTATCTCATTTCTTTCACCATATCCTTTTTCAGAATACTTACTACGCTGTCAGCGTCGTTACTGCCAACCCCACTGCAAACTAGTAAAATGGGGAATGCTATTTAATGCATTTTTATGGATTTCTCAATTGATCCAGTTGGTTCATATTCAAATATTGTGTTCATTTTAAATGATGCAACAGGTAGGGCAAGTAGCACTTCTGTTCAAGAATCTGTTTTTCAAGTACATCACATTTAGAGATCTAGAAACAAACAAACAAAAATTTCAGAAAACATTTTGAATCATTTTTAGATGATTAGCCCAGTTTTCATATTGTATTTTAACCACTAATTATCTTAGGAGATGATTTTGCCAGGAAAAGGCTGCACTATGAATAATACTTTCAGTATTTCTGCACATGCTGACTTCTGAGGCAACTGAAATGAAAGTGGCTCTTCAGAGGAGATCTGTACAAGATTTTCCAGTCAATGGAGCTAGTATGAAAGATTAGACCAAGAAGTCACCACATACAAGGCTGCGGTACTCATTGCCAGCTAGAACTAACTGTGTCCAACACCTATAGGGATGCTGGAAAGCACAACTTGCAACCTCTTTATTAGGGTCTTTGTTGGCAATGCTGGGAGACCTGTGTCTCAACTTCCTTTCTGTAACATGGCTATATAGTGCTGGTGTCACTAAGCATCTCAGACTCCACAGGGATCTGGGAGAAATTTAACCCCCTGCTGCAATACACTCTTTTTTTGGTATCAATTTTCTTTTTCACACGGAGTTTAGTAGTTTGATGGCCGAAAAGGCTGTGCTGGGCTCTGAAGTGTGCTCTTGCCTCTGCAGAGGGGCACTGCACAAAGAAGAGGGTCCTTGTCAGCGCTACAGGGAAGAGAACATGACAGGCTCATCTGATCTACTCTGCTCCTGGTTACCATCACCAGAAGGACAGAGAGCAACACAAGCACTCAAATATTGCTATGTATCAGCTGTGCTTAATCATCCATAGGGCTACAAGAGATTTTCTTAACATCTGCCTAACCAGCAGCTTTGCCATTTATTGGGATATTTGGCCACTTTAGCTCAAAACCAGATTTATTAATATCAAACTTAAAAAAATTATCAACTATTGCAAATGCTTCCCTAGGATACTCACTGATAGGGGTTCTTAGAAAATATAAAATCCTTTAAGTACATGGGCCTTCATACAAATTTTCTGTAGCAAATATCATCAGGAATCTTTAGAATGCCAGATCCATACACAACTCATCATCTAATTCAATACTTCAAAATCTTGTATCTGGATTTAAAAAAAAAACCTTTAATATTTTGGAATTGCAATGCTGCTATGTAAAAATCCACACAGAGCTTTGTATGTGTTTGTCTTACTGATTTGAAAGGTCCACCTGCTCTATTTGCAAGTATACAATTTGCTTTCCTAAATGTCATTCAGGAGAAACAAGGCATCAGCCTTCATTGCCTATCTTCACTTGACAGCTAGATGTCTGTGGTCAGAATGACATGCCATGGTCCTGCCACAGTCCTTTCTGTCAGATTTCACTTAGTCATTAAATTTTAAAAACAAATCAAACACCACCACCAAACAAACAAACCCCAAACTCTAATTGGATTGCAGTAAGACAAGTGTTCCAGTTAGTTTCATGACAGGGGAAAAGAAAGCTTTATTAACTCTGCTATTTCCAAACCCCAAGACTGTGCTTTTAGTTTAGGATAGGGTCACCTGGGAACAAGGATCTGCATTCACATCACACACGTACTGCAACACCAAAATGCAGCTTCTTCCCCCTCCCCACTCACCTGGGCAGAGGCTGGCAGCTGCAGCCCTGTACACTGCCCACAGATCAGACCCACATGTGCATTTAATGCATCAATAGGGTGTAGGACAATTTCTTGATCAGTTTTTGATAGCATCAGTGTTTCTGAAGCCACACAAGTGTGACAAATGGTTGAGGGATAAGAGTCTTCTACCACATTAGTAAACCCCCCACCTTTTCCCCACCCCATCCCAGCAAACAAAACAAATGCCCCATACCTGGAAACATTTCAGTGCCTGAATTATGAATAAAATAAGCATGATAATGAATAATCTATGTTAAGCATTTTCTTACCCTTTATTTTTTCATTATGATCAGAAGAGGAATATGATTAACAGCAGTTTAAACTTTAGCAGTACAATTTCAGTATTAAATATAAAACTACACTGCAAGTTGATGTATTTTAAAAATGGTTATGTATACTCTAGCCTTAAATTTATGTATCAAATACAAGTAACTCAATTGTTTCTTGCCTTGACAATTAACATATCTAACAAATTTCAACAAGCCAGACATCCATCTTTTCCATTAAAAAAAATAAGCAAGCACACCAACTCTTATTCATAGCAAGGGGGTGTAACGATTCAACACTTTCCTGAGTGTTGTGCAAATAACAGGTTTGAGAAAGTCAGTTAAATAAGTGTAATGATAAACCTAAAGCTAAGCTGGAGGACCTTTTGATTAACTTCATATTTCATATATTACTTGCATCAGTTGAGAGCAACATGAGTTACAGAACTTCCATGAAAACAAGCCACTTACAAGCAGGTGGTTAAGCTTGATCAGTTTATTAAAAGGATTATATGACACGGTTGCCTGCAATAGCAGGGGACTGGATCTGATGACCCAGGAAGTTCTTTCCAGTCCCATGTTTCTAAGCCATGCACCAAGTGTATCCAGCCCACACTTTCACATTAGGAAAAAGCCAAAGCCACACACACACACTCTCACAGGAAAAAAAAATTAAAAAAAAAAAAAAAGTCCTTGATGACACCGTTTCATTTCTCTAGGTATTCACTATGCAGAAGGGAACAGAGCTAAAGTCCTGTACAGAGGATACATTTACTCGAGGTTGATGTGGTACTGAAGTCAGTTAATAATTAGATACCTCCAGGCAGATTCAGTTACAGGGCATACCAACACTGCACACTGCCAGACAATTTCTAATCAAGCCAAGAACCTCTCGCAGGAATGAGGTCTCTTTGCTAGCAAGCACAGAGCACACTGAATAAGCTAAAAGCAGCTGTTCTTAAATGAACTACCCTACCAACCGTGAGTGAATGACAGATAGATGGTAAGAAGCATTTACCTACTAGACAAGATCTCTCTGCACACTCAGGCAGAAGTAATTAATTCAGAGCAGCAACCATTGCTCCAACCTTGCCTGTCTCTTGAGTACGTTCTCTTTAAAAGCTGGTCTACAGAATCAGTGCAGCCATTCTCAAGCACTACCAAAGTAGCAGTTTGCAGCTGCCATGCAAGACACTACTTTCAAATGGTAGTCAGACATTCCCATCAGCGTGGCCAGTTTGCTAGGACAGTATACACAGCCATAGCAAAAAGCCTTTGCAACAACTAGAGATCTAAACAATTGCCTACATTCAGCCCATCTAACTTTTAGGCACTTGGTTAAGGTGTCTGGGTCCCTAGTCACCCAGAAATCCTCCCACCCCCAAGGAAAAAATAAAATTTAAAAAGAAAATATCACTGAAGGCAGATAGTCTCAATTGCCTTCTGGAGTTGTCTCTTGACCCCCACTGAGCAAAGCTGCATTTCAAGCAACCAAGTTCTTAACACAGGCACCTCAGTTAGACAGGATGAATGGAGACTTGCATTTCTTTCAAGAGATAGTATCAATACTCTCCAAAACCAAAGGCAATTAAGCAATTCAGGTTTGCAACTCCAGTTACGTTTGGAAACAAACTTACAGTCAAGTAATTAAGCTGTAGTCCCTCCCTCCCAAGCATAAAAGCCTTCCAGGTGGAGGCTCTGCTATTAAAAAAAAGCATTCCTCTTTCAAACAAAAGAAAGAGTGGACACTGCTGCTTTGCCACTCATTCGTAGGGGAGCTGAAGGATCAGAGAACACTTACTGAGAGACCTGGAATGACTAAGCACTGCTAGTGCATGCAAAGCAGAAGTAACAAGATGGTTTTTAAATTAACCCTAGTCCTCTTCTCCACCCCACAAAATTCATGCAAGTGTTTGAGAAAGTAAGTCAAGACATAACAGCCCCAGTTTCTAAAAAGGCTTAGTAGTTGTTGGTTTGTGGTTTTGGTTTTTTTTTTTTTACATATTGTAAAAGAAATATCCTTTTGTTTTCTTTCTGTGGGTAGAGAAATGCATTTTTGGCATGTTTAAGAATCATAGGTATCTATGAAGTCCATGCTGTTTAAATTCTCCAACTAGCTTCTATAACCTGTCAAAAAAACATAAGCAACCTATACATGTTTCCCCAGTATTGACATGCATGCTCAGGGCTCTCCACTTTAGTGAAATGAGGTGTTACTTCTGTGCTGATAGTTGACGAGTCAGCATTACACGACTTTGAGACCAACTAAATTAACATTGTCGTAATATGAAAGGCAAGCACAAGTTCATTTATTTATAGCAAAGGTCTTGGGTTACAGGAGGTCAGTTCTTGCCATCTTGAAAAGATAGGGGATAACTTATTGCATACATGTGCATTATAATTTAGCAGCAAGTCATTCATAGAAACACTTCCCTCCTACTGCTTTTTTGGTTTATTATCTCAATTATATATATATTTTAGCTTTACAAAGCATTTAACACCACCTTTAAGTTAATGGTCTTTTATTGGAAAAAAAGACTAGCATTTACAACTTGGAATGGACATAAATTGTAATATCTTGAACAGCAATGTTGATAGTTGTGCTGAAGTCCACAGGCTACTCCGCCAGCTCCAAGTCATGGTACACAAGGTTTTAAAAATATGAGAGTCCAAAGATGCTCCCTTGGTGAAGGTTTCTTTTAAAAATTTTGTGAACGGTAACAGCCCGACACCCGTTTCACTATAGTGCAATGCAGACAATGTTAAACCAGTATTTTAACACAGACATGCCATCCATAGTTAAGATCATCGTATTTTTGGAGCACACTGCTACGTACAGGAGAACCATTCATCCTTTAGGGCATTTTCTCTAAGTTTTGCATCCTTCAACCATTTTGCTGCATACCATCCTGAGGTATAAACCAATTTTGAAGTAAACCAGCTATGACAATTTATACTACAAATTGAACTAGAATCCACTGTTGAACAAAAGAGTGGATCCTTTAGGTTGTTTTTTCCTTTTAATACAAATGTCTGACTGTGCTCAATTGTCAAGCTGCATGCATGAAAAACTGGCCAGCCCAAACAGTGTAATAGTCATTAGCAAATGGAACTTTTGAGTTCACTAAGTGCTTCCTTTTTTTTTTATTTTCAAGGTAGTACAATTATTTATACTGTAAAACTGATGTTTAACTTTATCTTTTGGGGACAGGACCACCAACCATTACATGCAGTTTGTGGACAGAAGGTATTTTGACATTCAGTTTTGCTATACAGAAACAGAATGAATAAATGAACATTTTTTTTGCAAGAGGTAAGTAAAAGATTCAATTTGATTCTTCTAGAGGAAAAAAGGTGTAAAGGAGGTCTCTTCACTTTGCAGTCATCATCTGTACGAATTCTGAAAAGATAAAAAGTCACTGTGATTTATTGTTTCCAAAGTACTTCAACTGGTCTCTTAAACACACCTGGCATAAATAAAGCCCCTTTCACTGCATCTGAGTTTGTCCACAGAAGCAGGCAACCAAATAAAACTGGTGTCTCAAGTACTAGAACTTAATGCCCTATGCAAAAGGCTTTTACTCAATCTGAGTAATGGCTCTGAGTCAAGACAATCATCTTTTTTACCTTCATAGTTGACTTGCCCATCCCCATCAATGTCTGCTTCTCTGATCATTTCATCTACTTCTTCATCTGTTAGCTTTTCTCCTAAGTTTGTCATAACATGACGTAGTTCTGCTGCACTGATATAGCCATTGCCATCCTGTGAGGAAAGAGTTGCATAAGGTCACGATGAACAATCCTGACTGACACTGATTAACTCTGAAGCTACATCCAGGTTTCCAGTAACTGCTTTTGAAGTAACCTTACAGCACTTGGTACACTGTATAACCAACCCTACACTAGGTACTAGTCCCATTACCTTATGAAGCATGCATCCCACCATATCTTTCTACACAATTATTGTACCATAATAACAACTGCATGCCTGATCTGTAGCTGTGATAAGGTATTTTTAATGCTCTTAAAGAGCTTTCAAAAATAAACACAGAAACAAAATGGGTTTTGTTTCGTCTCTGCTGCCTAAGCAAGCCCCACCCCCAAAAAAGACCAATTTCCCCACCAGCAAGAATAGTCAGCTTTCTCTTCTGTGTAATACTACCTCTACAACCAGACTGCAGGTGGGCAGGTTAGGCTTCTTGGATAAGACAATATAGAACAAACCTTTGAAGGAAGTATTTAAATTCATAAGGAGCTGTAAAAAGTTTCATGGCCAAAAAAAAAAAGAGTAAATGACACTTCTAAGTCAGTGCTCCCATTAGTAATATCCAAACCTAGAGGTCATACCTAGCCATTTCAGAAATTGTCCACTTCCATATACAGGAAGAATACAGTAGCAGCGGTTCATTATGTCCATCACCAGTAGATAAGCTACCTCAGTGCCTTTAAACACAAATCTAGTTTGCAGAAATAATCCCACAGGGTAGATGAAGTACTAACCAAATAATCGAATATTTCCTCCAGCACATTTTCAGGTGAATTACTAGAGACCCATAAAAAGGAAAAGTAGTAAGGCCTTCTCCCACACATGCACGTGCATCAGATTAGCAGCTGCACCAGCCATTACTCAACACAATTCTCTCGTAACATCTGTCATAACCAAGCAATCCAAAGACAGAAACCTATTCTAGAAATAACTGGCCTTCACCATGTATGCCCAGGTATCTTTAAAGAAGATGGGAGTTGAGCTCTTAAGTTTTCCTGAAAATGACCTCAAAATCCACATCTTTGAAATGGAACATGCAATACTTCATGTCACTCTGAATACCAATGACCTCATCACAGGTTCAAAAGCTTCCATAAAGTATAATGCCTTGTGCATCCATGCAAACATTTCCCCACTCTCCCAAAGTCAGAAGGTACAGAAAAATCCTACCCCTCCACCACCCCCTTTTCCCCCAAAAAAACCCAACACCCCACAAAGCATCAAGTTCTGCTCATCTCTGCTCCTAAGGAAAGGCCAGAAAGTGTTCCTTATGGATGAGCCTACAGCTTAGATCTGCTGTGTAAAGCAGGTAGCACCAGTCTGCAACAGTCCTGGTTGTTTCCAGAATAGTCCCTGCTCTGTTTCCAGTTCCTCTGCTTTTACTTAGAGGACTTTTTCCTTCTGGACAAGAAAAGACAAAACATTGAGGAAAAGATGGACATCATTACTGCTTCTAAAGAATATTTGTACTTTTATTAATACCTTGTCAAAGACTCGGAATGCCTCACGAATTTCTTCTTCGCTGTCTGTGTCCTTCATTTTTCTGGCCATCATGGTTAAAAATTCAGGGAAGTCAATAGTGCCATTGCCTTAATGAAAAGAAACTTCCAAAAATTAAACTTCCATGCTTTATATAAAAACCCCCAAAAAAGGCATTTAATTCAGTCATAAGGACAAGACAGATCCTCTGTAAATCCTTCTATAAGAAGAACTGGATCTTCTCCCTAAATGGCTACCACTGCCTTTTTGCTATTACAATGTCACTGCAGCAACACAACAAAATGAACTGTTGCCTTCTCTCCAGGTCAAACCATACCATTTGCCACTCAAGTTGCACAGAAAATGTCAGTCTGATGCTCCAAGGTTAGCCCATACTAAGACTTATCTTTACTTCAAATCACTCCCCATAACTGTTTAGTTTCTTTAAAATCTCCCAATTGCTGTGGGAGACTCCTGAAAGGAATGCATTATAAAGCTGGCACTACAAATCCAGGATATCTAAAATTTGAGAAAATTACACTTTACTAAGATGCTCGTGAATACTTGTTGCTTGTTAAAAATCAACCTTCTTTTCAACATGTTGCACACCACAAAAGCAATGCACCATTTTAAGGGGCAACAAGGATCCGCAAATTCCAATGACATGAGAAAAGCTGCCATTACTTGGTATTTTTGATGAGCTTAGCAGTAGGTTCTTATAGGTATTTCACTGCAAAACTGAAAACCCCTGGTAACATTCAGGCCTCATCCCTAAGCTTTAATTTCTTCCTTCAAAGTAAGGATTCAAACTTCAGGCTGCTCAAAGCTATGAGAAAAGTGGTATGGTAAAGAAACAAGTTCTTTAAAACAGCAGAAACTAGATTTGTATAGTCAGGATTCAGACCTATATGCCAAAACCCCCACATTAAATAGTTTGCTGTGCAATTAAGATCTACCCATTGCTTGAGGGAAACATACAAACTCATTGGATAAGTACAGCAAAGAAGCTAAATAAATGCAATTTAAGAAAAATCTTTGCATCTTAGGGATCCCAGACTGAGACACACACAACTATTTATCATCATGGCCAGATTTATCTACCAGCTAAACCTGAATACAGGTCTCATACTGAGCTCTGAAAAGTCCTCAACAAACATGTAGAGCAGCAAAGCATTCTGCCATGAAACAAGTTTAAACAGATAGGCAGGCATACTTACACAAACTCTACACAGCACTGCAAACCCTAAAGTTTTCAGTATCTGCATCCAAGGGTTAGCAAATAAGGTCAACTTACACTTCTAGGAAAGTAGTTGTAATTAATGTAGTCCAATAATCAGATAATCTATACTTTTGCCAATATACTTCCACTCTTCTTTTACAGATCTCTTAGAGAAAAATCACTGTCGTAACCAACATACAAGATCAAAGCCTTGACATCAATGACCAGGGGAAACCATTTTTCCTTTTTATAACTGTAGCCTTCCTGAAGTCTGAGAAACAAGATGTGCAGTTACCCATTCTGGCATCCATTTAAAATAATTCTGATAGACTTGATACAGGAAGGTTTTTCTGCTTTTGCCTCCAGTCCCTCTCTCTTATTGATATAATGCACTACATTAGACTATACAGTCTCTCCTTATTGTGTTTTCAGTTCTTGGAAGTTTAGCACTATTCCACTCCTAAGACATTTCTGGCCTTAGACAAAACAACAGACATTAGTACAGATACTAAGACCAACGTGGGCTGATGAAACACATATAGAAAAGCTGGGTGAAAACACAGGTTAACAGCAGGTCAGGGCAGGTCAGATAGCAACAGAAAGCCAGTGACCCATAAAATATTAAAGACAAACAGTCTAATTTTGTCTCTGCCCCTCCCCTTTTTTAGATTCTCACTAATACTGCTAGCATCTTTGACTGCTGTGCAGAGAGCAATCAAAAAATTGACACCCCTCTGAACTTAGATCAAGTATTTTGAAACTGCTTCAAGAGATCAATGTCACAGAATCTTCTTTATGCAGTCCAAGCCCAGGTGTGGAGGTCATACATACTTAAGCACTAGTAACTACCTTTCCAACACTTACCATCAGCATCTACCTCGTTGATCATATCCTGCAATTCTGCTTCTGTTGGATTTTGACCCAATGACCTCATGACAGTTCCCAGTTCTTTTGTTGTGATAGTACCATCACCATCTTTGTCAAATAGGGAAAAGGCTTCCTTGAATTCTAGAGGCAGAAACAGTCCCAGAGTTTAGTAACATCACCAGCATGCAAAAACTGCATACTAAAAATGCACAATGCCTGGTACAATTTTAAGAAACATTTTATCCAACTGTTCATGTATTGAGAGAATTAACACTCAAATATAAATAAAAAATTACTTACAGTACCAACATGTAATTTGCATAGTATATTCAAACTTATTTCATGTGGCTATTATCTGCATTACAACTCTATAATGCATTTCAACATCATCTTGCTTGAGGCACAGCTGCACCATAAACAGCAGCCACTTGGGATAAATGAAGGGACCCACCAGGTTCCCTTTATCATTAACAGACTTACAGGTACAATAAGTGTTGTCATTTACCACTTAAGGCAGCAGACAATAAGAATTTATGTCAGCCACAAGTGGGTGACTGGTCTCCAGAAGGTCAAATAATGCTCCTTCTCCTAACCAGTCTGAAATACAGACACTCTGACAGAAGTTATTTAAAAGACATTAGCTTATATTAATGTGTAATAAGTCCATTTTAGATTTATTTGTTGCCATTTCAAGTTTATCTTCACTTTATTAAAAAGAAAATAGTACCTAGGTCTGCTTTGAATCCAAGAAGTTCACTTGAGTCTAGCAATTATTTCTGTTTGCAAGAAATCTAGAAGGACTTGGCTCAAGTCTGAAAGTCTAAAAAAAATCATTATCTGTAGTCCAAGGAACAAGCAGTCTAAATTAAGAGGCAATGAACCAGTAATCTTCCGGAACATTGTGGGGTTTTTTTTAAAAAAAGCGAGTGTTTTTAAAAAAGTGTTAGTAGAGTTGAAATTGTTAAAAAGTTTTTTTTCTGTTATGTTTGAGATCATGTATTTTCTTCTAGTCACACAAGGAGTTAGCAAAAAAGTAATCATTTCTCATCAAGACACTTACCAGCAATCTGTTCTTCAGTCAGCTGATCAGCCTACACAAAGAATAGAACATTTTAGAATATTGTTTACCTCTAGCTATGCCAAGCCACAAGACACTTCCTCTAGATTTCAGTAGTGATTTATTATTACTTTCACAAAGCCACTTTCAACGCCTGGAATTCTGCCTCTGCAAGGAGATTCCACTCACCTACACCACACAGACATTTCCAAAAGCACATAAGCTGACTTGTTTTGAAACTGCACATGAAGAACAAGACATAACATCCTTCCACTTGGAGAATCCGATTTGGTCAAGTGAAGGACACAGGGCAGGCTCCTTGCAATTGGTCAGAGGGGCATGAAATCCTTAACAACAAGTGTTTGGGGTTTCACATCACATCAGATGTCATTTCCAGCAGTATAGCGACCCTAATACTGCATGGGGGTATTTGCACATTAGCAGACTAATGACAAGCGTGCCACCTAGTGATCTAACACTACTGAAGTCCACCCTCCCCCACCACACTGCATCAAGCATTAGCCTACTGTAAGCTTAACAGAAAGGACTATGCTGTGATATTAGGAGGAATTACTCCTCGGTATTATGGAGATTTTTGCTATTTCCGACAAAGAAAAAGCCAGTTCTCGAGCATCACATTATTTTTCCATTCAGCCAAGCAGCTTTAGGTGCCTCATGCTGATACACAGGGATTTTTATACATCATTTTAAGTGGCAAGATTTAAAATGCCTGCTTATGACCTTCTGTACATCAAGAGACCACTGCTGCATCCAAAGGTATACAGCTCAATGGGCAATTAAAGGGGCCTTCCCAGAGCTTAACTATGCTAACCACATCTTTCCAGAAGCCTCTCCCTTCTGCATGGTTAAAGCATCACAAAAAGCTCCCCTGTTTGGACTCAAAGGAGTTAGCCAGTTCTTTACAGAAAAATACGCATCTTCCTAGTAATTAAAAAAGAAAAACACCTGGGTTTTACATGTCTAATCAAAGATACTGGAGAATACAAGGTACTAACTCCTTTTAAACTCATTTTATTGGACAGCTTTTACTAATAGAACAGAGGATTTTGTAGGTCAGAGAAAGCAGGCATCCTGCAACCCTTTTGTTCTAAAATACCATTATTCAAGTATAAAAACCACTTAACTACAGCAAAGAGCAACAAATACAATGGAGAAATAACAGGCTATACAATCTGTTAAGCTCTTGCACAGGGGAATAGGGTAGGGTTGAAAGCCTGCTGTATGTTAAGTGACATACACAGATTTCACCTGTAAAGAGGTGTTGGGGTTTCTTTTTATGATGTTTTAACATCTGTATTTAATGATTCAACAATTCCCCATATGTACAAGTGGGTGAGGGGGACAAAAGGGAGAGAAATGCTAACAGGTAAAGACAGAGTTCAAATTTAGTAAATCTTCTTTAATAACAGCAGAAAACTTGTGTTCAAAATCCAGTTCGACTTTCGGCATTCTGTGGTTTTCCAGAAAATGCAAGGTTTTACTTAAAGATTATCTAAGGAATTTACATAACAGACTCAATGCCCTGCAGAACAGGAAACAGAGCCACGCCTCGGCAAAAATCTCCAACCCACAGCACCGGCTTGCTGCCCCATTAGTCAGAGCTCACTGGCTGTTTCTAAAAATCGGATTTCGGATTAAAAAAAAAAAACAAGAAAACCCACAAAACCCAACTTCGCCACACACTGCGATGCCAGAAGCGTGCAATCCAACCCCACACCGCCATGGGGTTCACCTTTCCGAGCAACAGGCACAGCCACTGCCCGCACGCCTGAGCTACAGGACAAAGGTACCCAGGGCTGGAGCCATCACCCCACCCAGCCAAGTCATCAAATCCTGTCCTGGTGATGTCAGCCTTCCCCGACGGGAAGGGGAGATGGAGAGACAGAGCCGAGGAACACCCAGATTGCCAAAACGCGATTAGAGGTCAGCCTGCAACTGTTTCGCCGCTCTCGTAGGAAGCGAAAAACCGCCGGGAAAATCCCAGCCCTTCCTCTCGCCCTCTTGTGCGAGGAGTCCGGGCTGGCACCGCAGCGCCCGACGGCCGGGGGGTGATGCGAGCTGCTCCCGGAGCCCACCAGCCAGCCGAGGGGGAAGGCGAGGCGGAGGCTGGCACGGCCCGGCGGGGGAGCGGGCGGCCCGCAGACCGCCGGGCGCAACAGGCGCCTCGCCCGGCCGGCGGCCACCCCCTGCTGCAGTGCGTCCCCGTCTCCCCTCCCTCTCCAGCCGCCGGCCACACCACGTCCTCATCCTCCAGCCGGGAGGGCGCCCGGGCTCCGCAGCCAGCCTTCCCCGTCCCCCCCTCCCCAGCGGCGGGGGCAGCCGCTCTCCCCCCCCCCCCGCCGAGCCCCCCGTGCGGGCGTTGGGCCGTTTCCAACCCAGCAACGCACACTGCGCCCCGGTCCCCCCCAGCCGGAGGGTGCGCGGGGGCCGGGGAGGAAGAGGAGGAGACATGATGTAATGCAGACAGCGATGGGCTTCGCCGCCGCCGTCGCTGCGTTTTTCTGGGGGATGGGGAGGAGGGAGGGGGGGACGAGGGCGCAGTAGCTGCACTGCGCGGTGCCCTCCCCCGGGCCGCCCCCCCGCTCCCTGCGCAGTGCAGCTGGTGCCGGAGCCGAGCGGGATCCTCGCCCGCAGACCCGCGCCCCGCCCGGCACGGCCCCCGCCCCGCAACGCGCCCTGCCCGGCGGAGGGGCCGCGGCCCCGGGGAGACGCGCCCGGCCCTTTCCGGAGGGGAGCCCGCGCCGCATGCGGGGGAAGGCGAGGCGGGGCCGCGGCGGGAGGGCACGGGGCCGGGGCGCCCACACGGCAGGCCCCGGGGAAAGGGGAAGAAGCAGCGGAAGAGGAAGGGCCGCAGCTCCGCGGCGATCCCGCGCAGCGCCACGGGGGGGTGGGGCGGAGCGGGGGGGTCATCCGCAGCCACCAGCCCGCTCACCCCGCGAGGACCCGGGCGGGAAGGGCTGCGGCCTCCCCCCCACCCCCCTCCGGGGAGAGCCCGGCTTCACCGACTCAACCCGACCATCCGCGGCTCCGCAGCGAGCCAGCCCCCGCGGCAGCCCGGGCGCCCCGCGGTCGGTCGAGCTACCTACCATGGCGCGGCGGCGGGCCCGGCGGCGGCTGCACGAACTGCGCGACCACGAGCGGCGGCGGCTGCTGCCTCCTCCCCGGCGCGGCTCGGAGAAGTGCTGGGGGTGTGAGCCTGCGCCGCCCCGCTATATATGTAGGGCTGTATCCCTCCGCCGGAGCGGGGCCTTTTTCTCTCCTCCCCGGCGCGGTATGTGTGAGGGTGACTGCGGCGAGCAGCCCTGCCCCCTCCGCGGCCCGGCCCCTCCCCCGGCGGGCCCGCTCCCCCCCCACCCTACCCCCCCCCCCCCCCCGCGGCCGCTCGCCCCCAGAGGCGCAGCCGGCGGCCGCCCGTCCGCCGCGGGAGTCGGGGCCGCGGCGGGCTCCGGCCCAGCGGTTCCCCCCTGCCCTACTCCCGCCGCGCTTCTCTCCCCTTCCCCCGTCTCCTCGCCCCCTGAGGTAAGCGCCACGCAGGGACAGGCGGGTGAGCCCCTCCCCCGCCCGAGGAGAGGCCCCGCTCCCGGGGCGACGCGGCTGCGGCCCGCCGCGGGCTGCACGGCCGACCGACCCGCAGCCCCCCCGTCCCAGCCGAGGGGCGAGGGCAGCCTGGCCCCGGCAGTGGCCATTTTCCGCCGAGAGCTGGTGCCGGCGGAGACCGCGGGCGGCGGCCGGGCCGGCGGGGAGAGAGTCCCCCGCCGCGGGGCTGCGTCACCGCGGGGACCCCGCTTCCTCCGCACCGGCCCCGCGTCGAGGCCTCTCCCCATCTCCCCGACCCTCTCTAGGCCGGGACCCCCCGGGGCGAGGGGACTCTCGGCCGAGTTGGTGCCTTTTTTTTTTTTTTTTTTTTTTTCTAGACAGCATCCCCGCCGGCGGTGCGGTGGCCGGCGCTCCCCCGGGGAGCCCGGGCGGCACCTGGGAGAGGATGATGGCACGGGGAGGGGGGTGCGTTTAATAAGGCACATTCTTCGGGGAAATCTGAACGACAAGGGGGTACGACAGAGACTGTAAAGCTGGTATGTTGAAGCGAGCACAGCTGCCTTTTTTTAATCGTAGGGCTTTTGTCAAGTACCAAAATCTAGATGATGGTTAAATTCAACCTAGTGTCAGATGCTTTACAACTGACGTGTCACTTCAGCCTCTTCTCAGCAGAACGGCTGTGCGCTACAAGTGAGAGGCAGCAAAAGCACGTTCTGATGTCAAATGTTTTCTTCATGTCTCCTCTGGATTTGAGGATTTTGTCCACGAGCTGGTAATAACCCAGGTAAACATCATAGCATTCACACTGTACCTCTTCAGTAGGTGTGGAAGCACAAACAAACATGGAGCCACACTGGAATCAAGGATTTTGGTTTCGTTCATGACAGGTAACCCTTAAGATTTTGAGCTTCCTTGTAGTTCAAGATATTTTTAGTTAAGGTTTTAGTTTGGGCCTCTCTCTGGATTGGGAGGCCAGCAGTATTTCCAGTGTGGTCACAGTTCCGGTGATCTGATTGCAGTATAGCACTAAATCTTTTAAAACACGTTTTTCAATTTTTCTGGTTTTGAAAAATCGTGCATACTTTCAGCGTTTGAAATAAAGGTGAAGTCAGTTGGGTTCTGTTTAACAATCTCAATAGCTCTACCACTGAAGTTACAATTTATTTGCTTGCCTTTCTGGAACACAGTGATAGGTTGGCAAACACAACAGTTACCTGTTTACAGTCTAGAAAGATTTCTCATAGCAAACAAAGTAGAATATTTAATGTGTCATAGTTTGGTCCCCAAACTATCCTAACATTTATATAGGAACTAGTATATGAAATGGTGTCAGAAAACCAATTTGCAGCTGGCTAGTCTGCAAATTATAGGTTTATAGACAGCTTCCATTTTGGATATAGAATGCCCAGCCTCCTATTTTTAGTATATTTTTGAAAAAACTACTAAGCAGTGACGTTGGGATTTTTTTTTTTTTTTTGCTATGGAAGAACACACAAATTGAGTTTTTGTTTTCAAACCAAACAATTTTAAGCTCATATTTTCCCAGCTTAATTTCTTTATGGAAAATATGGCACAATATTTGATTGATGTGGGCTACAAGAGCTTTTGCTTGGATAAGTGAATCTTGGAACTCCCTGAGTCTCACAGTGATGTGTGAAGAACAATGTTCCTGTACAAATCATTCACCTCATTGTGCTGGTCTTATACAGGTGAAGGTCTCATTATCGAAACACTGAATTCTGTATAAATATTGGGCTAACAAATTTTACAGTTATCTCACAAAGATAAATCGCTAATGCAGTCTCATGGTCTTTAGCCAAAATCTTGGAAGACTGAAGGTATTATCCACTGTTATTCCACTAATTATTATCCATTATTATTCCACTAACATGGAAGGCTGAAGATATTATCAGGAGAATAATCTTACCAACATTTAAATGTGACAGTTTAGAATGTGGGTGCCTTATTTCAGTCTCTTTAAAGTTCATTTTAGGTGCATGTAATATGTTCTTCCATTGATCCAAGCCTTCACTTACTAAAAAGTGAAGGGATTAGATTTATCTGTTGAGGAGAGACTATGAGACAAGCAATTAAAATTTATGTAGATTCTCTTACAAACTTACCAGCATTACAGCATTTGGACATACGTGAAGAAACTTGGAAATGCAAGTCACATTCAATGAATGTTGCCAAAGATTAACATGGCCTTTGAGTAGAAGGATTGCTGTGCATTTATTTCTTTTTTGTTGTTGTTTTTAACTTTTTGTGTCTACTTTTGCTAACTCTTGATGGTTCACGCTAATAATTAGTTTATACTAAAAATGGAATTTTAAAATAAAGTTACTTCTAAAGTAGTTTGGAATATAGTTATCTTGCTTTATTTAAGAAAAATTTCAGGCTGATCAATTAAGGTACCACAATTAGGTTCTGCAGTAGTTTCTGTTAAATTGCATCATTCCGTATTTGAAAATATTTCACAGCTAATGGTCCAAAATAACATTCTGACTAAGGGGAATTTTTTGTCCTAATTTGACATATGGCAGTGATAAATGTAAACAAAAAAGAATACTAATGTTTTGCTGTTTATTTAATGTAGAAAAAAACCCTCACCTAAACTGGTATCTGCCTGCTCCTTGAAAATTTGCTTTCACTCGGTTGTACAGCTAGATTGTGATCAGTATTCTTTGTTCTCTTAAAATTTACATTCAGTTGTGGGCAGGCAAGTAATGCCCCTGTCATTCCAATGACATACAATGTCAAATGATTTGCCAGGATCTTCTACAGTCTCATTCAAAATCTCCTGGATCTCAGTGGGAGCTGGACCGGGCCATGGAATTACTCAGTATTTGTGCCTAAAACCACAGAACTTGGCTATCCCATTGCTAGAGAGTTTTTTTATGAACAGAGGGCTATGCAATAGCTATGAAGATGAATTTCTGACTGGATAAATTTACTGTTCTAAATTATTTTACTCTCTATCACTAAGCATGCATTTGTTGACTTGCGTTTAAGCTGTAATATTAACAAAAGATGATTTTACAAATTTATTAGTTGCAGTGAAAGACTTCCAACCATTCTACCTAGTATTACCATTTCTAAATTTTGTCATAATATGATAGTAAGGTTACAGTGTTGGTCTCTTGTTTCTGTAGAGATTTAACATGTCCATTCTTTGGGAGCAGCCTAAGACAGAAGAAGGAATTCTGTTAAGAACTTGGAAAAATAATGCAAGGTGTGTTTTTCAACCTTGGCTTTGTTAACATAAGCACTGAAGAACAGGGCCTCACACATAACAATTGTTTTCTCATATTATATATACATAAGTTTAAAAAAGAAATCAAAATGAAACCATTTTACAGATATTTGCCCTGGGAGAATGGATGTGAGAACAGATGGACACAAGTTTGTCATATCATTTAATGCACAGCTGGGAGACTGATATTATGGTGATAAGCATAGATAACTAGTGTATAATAAGTTAGAAGTATAAGAAGCCAAAATCAAGTATATACGTGCATTCAACATCTGTGCAACTGGAACAAATTCATAATTAGTTTTCGTGGCTATAATATTGCCAGTTATATGTGTGAGCTACCCAAACTGGGTTTGAATTTGTTGTACTGCTTTTGAAGTCAATTGGAATTCTGTTGGTATCTCAGAAAATAGTTTTTTACCCTCTCTATATATTCTGCTCATATAGACAATGTTTTTTGGGGAGACCATTTTCCACAAAATTAATGTTTCTAAATGCCATTGGCAGCTGTGAAAATCTAAGCCAGTATCCTTATAAAAATACTCTATGAGCTTCACTAAGACTGCAAATAAGTGGGTGGAACTCCATTGAAATAAAAAGCTAGAACAGAATTGAATTTGACCACATTTATACAAGATGTGAAAATAAAAATTGCCTTAATCTTAACATTTAAATTTCCAGACCTGGTAGCTCTTATAAATGTGAACATACATGTTCCTGTTTCATTTTTGAGAAGAAAAAATAAAACCAAAATCCCCAATCTTTTATACACTCGTGGTTTCTTTATATTTGCTTCATTCCTACTGGTGTGTACCAAAATCACATATAATTATGGATTTTCACTGAGCATTAAGTGTTAGAAGGCCGTCTATGTAATTGAGTAACAGTAGTTGCTACGTACATTGAGTGTCCATTTTCTTGTGATATAAAACTGATTTAGCCATTGGTTAGAACTAAATTATTTACACATTGCAATTAAATTAGTGAATCCTTTTCTATGTAGCTATGTAAATTGGCATCCTTGAGGCCCGATGATTCGAAAAGTTTTGTGTGTTAAACTTAGGGCAGTTTGAGTTGGGAACCTTAAAGATCCTGTCTTAAAAAGATGTGCGCAGAGGGGGGTTACAGACCTGCCCCCATACATAAACTCAGTCATACATCTTGCAGATTAAACATTATAAAATAAATCTTTTAAACCAAAGTGCTTTTCCCTTTTTTTACACTTGAAATGTAAAATAAATGAAAAAAGAACAAAACTTTTTCACACAGTCTTAAAAAAACATTTCTCCATAATCCTATAGTTCCTTCATAGTTCTCTAGAAACACTGGAGTATGTGAAAACAGGATTTTCCTTCTCAGTTTTTGTAATTGCCAGTTTCATAGGAAGGTAAACATTGGATGATTCATGATATAAACAGAAGTTACTTGTTCCATTTTTCTATTGTTTATGTTTTGTTATCGTCAGTGTTTTTACAGATAAAAGCCAAATTGTATCCACTATTTTTCGAGAATCAAATGCAGAAGAGGACAGAACGTTTAAGTGATTGCTAAGTATTTCATGTTTTTACATAACATTGTCAAGCGTACCTAGGTCACGCTTCTTCACTGTTGGATACATGTATATGAACTATATTCCCTGACAATGATTCCAGTTAAAACATCTGTCAAAGAATTTTTTTTTTTTACCACAAATTATGTATGGGAATAGTAATTCTAATGATAGGAAAAGTTCTGTTTCTAATTTCAGTAGATGAATTCCTCAAATTTTTAAATGATACAATGTAACAAATAAAACAATTCTTAGTCGGATTCACCTTATTAGGAATGGCTTGAGTTTGCATTTCCTTTCTTAAGAATATGCTGGAAAGCTGAGTGGGCCAAAACCTGGCTTACTTTATAGGTTCAAATTTCTGTCTTAGAACTAATAGATGAAAGCTGAACAGATGTTGCTGTTAGCTACAGATTTTGAACCAATATATAGCTTATAATGGCATAATAAACAAAGGTAAACAAATATGCTTCAGAATTTCAGTCCTGAAGAAAGGTTGGAAATCAGTTCGTTCAATTACAGTACTGGTTGTTTCTCATTTCAGTTTGTCCTAATTAACATAGAAAAAAAAAATCTTCAAAGATACTCAGGATTGCTTTTTTACATAATGGAAATAATTAAATGAGCCATTTGCACTGTTTTTTAAACCTCTCCTTTGTCCATGAGTAATTCATTTTCTTCTGAATATTCCTGTGGGGCAAATTGGGACATTAATTTTGCAATAAAAGTCCTAGCTAAATTTAACAAATATATATATGAGAATATATATGACATAGGTAGACAGGTATGTAAAATCGAGATACATCCTCTAATGGCCAAGTCTCCCTTAGTTAACCCTAAATTGTAATTGTGTAGTAGGTCTATGTTAAAAAAATTTTCATTGGGTCAGGTACAGCTGTCATAAGTCTTCATGCTACAGCTAGAGGTAAAAAATTCAACAACTCCACATACGCAGTTCAAGGGTGATCATAATTTTAAATCAGAATCATAGTTTCTGGTACAGATTTTCAGCAACTGTAAACATGCCCTGAAGTCAATAAATCCATGTTAATTTGCATCAGTTAGGAATTTATTCTTCCCTTCCTTTCTCTCACACACCCAAGACATGGAGTTTCTATCAGTTTGTCAGATTCCTTGGGATAAGAAGCTACAAGATCAAAACTACCTGAGTTAATTGGATGTCAAATACTGTGGTCCAAGAGACATCCAGTATTCTAATCCACCATATTATGGAGCTGGCCTGAGGTGAGAAGTATTATACATACATCCCAAATTACAGATGCTGGAAGCCAGAATCATTGCCAGGTGATACTCTTCTTCAGTTGTCTTAAGTACAAGAAGAAAGCTAGAGAATCATTACACTTCTTCAGACAGCTATTTTATGTTCTTTGTGCCTGCATCAGCAATAAACCCACCTGATAATGAAATAACTTCTCCAACTGCCTGATCACCATTTGGGGGGGGCGAAAAAACCCTAAGTTTTTCAACAACCTGGAAGATGCATTTCTAGTATCAGTTCCCAGAAACTGTAAAAATAAATTCCAGTCTCCGCAGTCTATTGCCAGAGAGCCAACAGACTGCCTCTCCCCTAGGAATCTGGCATGGCAGTACCTAGGAAATCGCCTCCTGAGGGCTCGTCTTTTTTAAAGTCTTTTAGTGAAAAGAATTTTTAAAACAACAGGAACATCTGATGCCTCCAGAATATAGGTTCTGATATCCCCATTAAGGTTTCTCTTTGATCCAGTTCTTTATCTAGAACTTCAGGTTTTTACCTTTGGGGGCACTAGCACATGTGAAGTCCAGCCTCTTAAAATGTCTGACCCTCAGACATTGTGCCTCCATCCTAAAGCACCACACATCATTGAAATTCCAGAAATGGTAGCAAGAAAACCCGTCTTTGTAAACCTGGAAAATAGATCTGTCCCATGGGGCCTGTCTTCCCAACATTTTTGTGAGGGTACAGTTCACATCAGCTACCTAATTAAATCTCTGTTCTGCCTGCCTTATTCTGAGGCTGTCAGCTTCTGTGAAATAAGAATATGCCTAAAATCTGGTCTGTCCCAGACATCCAGCACTTTGTGCACACCTTTCCTGGCAAGCAGCATCGACCTTCCCCACAGTATGGCTATTTGTTATTATTTTTGTGGTAGCAGAAGTATGCTAGATGCTAATGAAGTACTTGTATTTAGTAAGTGCACTGTTATGTGGTGCTGGCTGTGAAGCTGTCAGCAGCGCTGTTAAAGAGCACAAGCCTAACACAAAGGTGCACTGCACTGAGAATGGGATTTTTATGCTATATGGAAGGGAAGTACATTTAATGAGTTTATTTTGGTTAGCCTTCACTTTCGTTTCAGGTCTGCCAATACTGACATCATTTTTCCAAGCAGGGAGCACCATCTAAGACTTCTCTGCATCACTATCCTTGGGGTGGGCCTGTGTGTGGGCTGATGCAGTGCTCAGCACTCCAGATCATTTCACTTTGGCATCCATTCTGCTTCTGCTGTCTCTATCTCCATATTCTATTTTAGGTGCTTACAGAGCACCAATCTCCTTAACTAAAATATAACTGAAACAAGATATTCAGCATCAAATAAGCAAAAAGCAAAAGACTCAAAATAGACTTTTTTGTTATTATTATTATTATGGGGTTAAATCTCTTAAACATGGATATCTTCCTACTCTTCCTCCCACTTCTTTCTTTAGTTTGTCTCATCTTGTTCCCTCCTCAGGGACATACTGCTGGCCCACAAGCTTCTGCAAAAAAAAATTAACTCTCTTCTCTGATGGGTCCACGGGTGCCAAGTAGCCATCTAGCTTAATTCTTGCAAAAAAAATGTTATCATTAGAATTTTGACTGTCCTGAGATCCTTGCATTAATTCCGCAGCCTCCAGTGGGGCCAGGGAGCGTCCTTTAGAGAGTGAACCTCTTTAGATACCCTTGCCAGGCCCTCGTGCAGGTTGTTCCAGCTGGATGTTTGATAAGGTAAGTGATCTTGCGCTGCTGTCCCAGGCCAGCAACCGCAGCGTTGCGTTGGCACAAAGACACAGCTACACCTGAACCTGCACTTCAAAGTAAGGTGTATATATTATTTGTCTGTGGGTATGGGGAAGGGGGTGGATTTTTAACCAGGCATCCCAAAGGAACGATATGGAGGAATAATTGTCAATATGCTGAGGACTTCAGTTTGCTACAGGATATCTAAGTAATTTGGTAAGACACCAAGCTTCCCTAATCACCTACTCCTCGTTACAGGGCCTGTATTTCTCCCGGGTGCTGTGCACTCAGCAGTCAGCAGTACAGGTACTGCTTGTCGCTCTCAGAAGTGCCATGGCTGGCATTCACAATTAACTGAAAGCCATTGCAAGGCTCTCAGCCGTGTCTCTAGCAAATGCCATTCTCCGGCTTGGCACAGACAGCTCTGCAGCTCCTCTGGAGTCACTTTAAAATCTGCCTGAATAGAGGCTTTAACTCTGCTCGGCTCTGGTGACTCTCCAGGCTCCCGGTCTCCATGCAGGGACTGCTGATGACGATTAACATTATAACCAACCGCAGGGGCCCGGGCGGCACAGAGCCTCCTGTAGCCTCCCGAGAGAAACTTCATTTCCCCCCCCCCGCCCCCCTTCCCGCAGACAGCGGGGCCGTAGCGGGCCAGGGCGGGAGACCTCTTGGGGAAGGGCTCTAGGCTGGGCTCGGCCGGGGCGGTGGCCGTTAGCCGTTAGCCGCTCGGGGGAAGGCGGCCGCCGCTCAGCTGGCCCGGCAGCAGCACCCCGCGCCCCGCCGGGTCCCACAGCGCCAGCGGGGGAGAGGTAGCGGGGGAGAGGTAGCGGCAGAAACGGCGGCAGTAACGCTAGGGCAGCCTCCCTCGGCGGACAGCCGCCGACAGCGAACTCCTCGCCCGCGCCTTCGCTAGCGGCAGGGCCTATATACTCTCGCGGAAGGTTACCGTGCGCTGACACGGCGGTCCCGACGGAAGCGGTGCTGAGGCATCTGAGGCAGCACTTTGTCAAGGAACGCCTGATTGGCTAAAGGGACTCTGCAATGGTTAGCTGGTAAGAGTCAAGCCCTCTGATTGGTTGCGTTGTACCTGCAATGCGTCAAGTGAAGATGCTGGAGTGCGTGTACTGGAGGGCTTCTGTGGGGACGGGGACGCCGTGGTCGGCCGCCGCTATGGCGGCAGGGGCCGCCGCCCGCCGCCTCGCCCTGGGCGCGCCTGCAGAGGCTGGCGAGGTCCATAGGGCTCTCGGCCCTTCCTGGCTGTATCAGCAGCCCTAGCGCTAGATTTCCCGCCTCTTCATGGTGCTGCAGCTTGCAGCAATAGCAATTGTTTGGCTCATGAGCCAGAACTGGCAGGAAGAAGGTTTTCGGCGGTCAGTCACCTCTTTAGAGCTGGGTTTCTGTATCAGAAAGCAGCAGAAAGACAAAACCACTTTTCTCATTCCTTCTCCATAACACAGGGTGACAGAGGTACAAATGTGGCAATACAAATTTGCTTATTCTGCCCTTCCAATGTGGTGTGAGAAGCATTTCTTGGACTGCTGCTCGAAGTGACAGTTTGAGTGACAGTTGGAGGAGGATATGCACGATAAAGTGATGAGTGATCTCTTAAATATCTTGCTGAAATGCTGCAGAATCTTTCAACACAAAGAGATGCTTCTGCAAAATTAGACCCGAACTGCAAAGCTGTACAGAGGCATGCGAGGTTGGCCCGCTTCCATCAGGGACTTCGGGACATTGTTGGGTATCTCCGGCCCCTTGGGCCTGGCCAAAACCCACTGCAGCCCTGTTGCATAAGGAGCCGCAGACATGCCGTAACCACCCGTGTGGGATTTTTTTTTTTATGTTTCTAATTGAAATAAGCATAGATAAACTAGAAGCAAACAAATAACAAAGCCTTCTTTGCACTAGTAAGAGGCTTACAGGACCACTTTAAAAATGATGGGAGTTTCAAACCAGCAAAAACTTCCTGGCACATCTGCAAAGCTAAATACAATAACCTGTCTAAATGTAGAACTAGGTTACAGACACTCATAATATTATCTAAATTCTTCAGTATTTCTGTTATTGGAGTGTTTTCGTTGCTCTTTTTCAAAATCCCATTCTTGAAGAGTGATTCAGCAAGAAGTCTGCGAATGTGTCAGTGAGCAGTATTTTAAATAAGGTTTCACTGCTAAGCAATTATTAAAGAGCATGTTTACATATGAAAAAATTGCAAATTTGCATATGAACATAACGGCCCAATTTCTTGACTCTAGTGAAAGTTTTCTTCCTAACTACAGTTTTCAGGATAACATTTCTGATCTGCTATTGGAAGCATTTTGAGTTAAATTCCATGGTAATTTGTTTCCTTTATTCCATTTGCTTACTAGGAAGTAGAACACTTTTTATTTTAAAATTACCATGATTTCATTTTCACAGCCTTACTGAGTACAAACTGCTTGCCTGCTGGCATGAACACTTCTTACTGTCTTTTTTCCAAATAATTCTTTCAAAATATTAAAAACAATCTAGCCACTTTTCCTTGTAGACCTAGCCAAGTGGAACAAGTGCAATGAAACCTTTATGAGAAAATTATATGCCCGTGTAATTATAATTATAACGTTTATGAGTGAGGGTTTGCTAAAAACCATAAAAGCAAGATTGCAAGCTCGTTCCATTTCTTACTTGATCATTTAAAGTATGATAGCATTTTTGAAAAATTCACATTTGAAAATCTTAGGTCTAAAACAGCTTGAGGTCTTAACAAATGGAAAGGAAATGGGTATAAAGCACTGGTAAAGGCATCACACAGTATTCTCTAGAACAACCTTAAACATTGTATATTAGTCATAAAGCCAGTTTGTTGTATTAATTTACTATAATGACTGTACAAATAATAGAACTACATTAATGCCAGAGAACCTGAAAAAAGCTTTTAGAAGTGACATTATTGTTCAATGGGAAATAAATATACCAATTTCAGGGTTAGCAAATAAATTATTGTTGCCACAAATAGTCTTCTGTAAAGCAGGCTGTTTAAAAGATATATTCAAGAACTCTAGTGTGTTCAGGACAGCAATTGTATTTTAAGAATTAGCTTACTTTGAGCACAAGTTGCTAGAATGAATCAATGGGAATAAATACCAATTACATTGGTTTATTAGAAAGAGTTACACTGGTCAAGTTCAGGTAATTCTAAATCAATCAGGTCTGAGTCATAATGCTACATTTTATTTTTTTATGAGTGCTCTATGTAGGCCATGTCCAAAGCCAACAGTGAGTATGGGAAAGGTAATACGGAGTAGTAAGCAGAGTTTGTTACAGTTCTAAATACATCACATTCAAAACATTCTGACTAAAAACATGAACCATCCATTTAAAGCAACCATTTTAAAAGCAATATATTTACAGCAATGTCATTACACCAGCATCTGTTAAATATGTGCAGGTCTGCCATCTTATGGAGCCTGAATGGTACTGCCAAATAACAGAATATGGAACTACATGTTTATATTAGGAGAATAGTTCAAATTTTTCCATTTCAGGTAATGCGTTATTTCTTCTAAAACTTACACCATTTTGGCTCATTGCTTCTATTTGACACGTATATTTATTGCGTTTATGTATGCATGCAAGAGTACACACGTAAACACAGTCAAAGTCTTTACAGTTGCAAGTTCAAGCATGGAAAAGCTGGGAAGCATTAAGTTGGTTGTTTACATTATATGACAGCCTTGAACAACATCATGATGTGCTATTTTTTTCTTCAGGACCACTTATTCAGCATTCAGGTTAGATGGTGCTATTTAGTGAATAGCTGTTTGGAATTTTGCTTTAGCCTCTTTGTTTGGAGTGTGACTATGCTGTATTCACTGCAAGCTAGTCAAGCCCTATTCTAAAGACAAAATGATTCATTTCTATATGGGCTTTTCTGTAGCTGTTATTATTAGAGTATTATTATGAACAATTTTGAATGAAGTTTGTACAGGCCAGGACAGACAATCATCATGGAAATTTTCAGCCCAAGTGATTAAAGTTTGGCAAAGCTATTAAAGTTGCTAAAATGATGCTCTTTTGTTTGTTTGTTTGTTTTTACTTTCTATTTTTATAAAAGCTGATGTCAGATAAACTCGGTAAGTGACTTTTGGGTCAGCCAAGAAAAAAAGCACAACACAAGAGTGTTATAATTAGTACATCAAGTAGTATTATACATTATTTTCTCTTTAACTGGTGCAAATTTATTTTTAGGTGAAAAGGATTCCTCAGGAAGACCTTATTGCTTTGCTTTTGAACAGTTTGAGGTGAGTTAGGAAAGTGGTTAATCTAAGTGGTTGTGATACTGTCAGGTATTGCAGTGGAGCACTTAAGATGAGCAAATTGTCCAGCATTCCATGAAGTTTTGCAGAGTTTTACCAGTTGCTGGAAAATCTGGTAGCACCTGGAATCTAAACACTTAGGAGGATGTCTGATTTCACTGAGCTGTACTGTAACTAGAAAATACTCTACATTATATTTTCTGTCATGTGCAAATCTACCTTGATACTCTTACTGGGAAAAGACACTGAGCACAAACTGCCATTTAGATTACTGTCAACTGAATTTGATGATGTGAAATACTACTTACCACCACAATAAAAGTCTTATCATAATTGGTTTAGTGCAAGAACAAATGGAGTCATCACCCTTTCAGTTATTTCCCAGTTACAAGAAGGGTTTTATTCCCCCATTTGACCTTGCTTGATTGTAGTATCATGTTTTCATATGTGTCAGAATCCTCTGACCTCAGAAACTCTCTGACCAGGTTCTTTTAGATACTTTGCATGGGAGTTTTATGTTTAATATCAAATTTATTTACTTGATATATTCAGTGTTACATGGGCTTTTGATTTAGAAGAGTGATACAGCAATGCACTGAAATCACAATGCAAGGATAGAATAGGAATTGCAATATACAGGTGAATCACAATAAAAATTTAATTGTTATGAGTCTGTATGCTCTGTCACGATGCTGGGCATCCGTAGTCGCCAAGAAGGAGTACGTGGGTTGAAGTCCACTCAAGCCTGTTGTTCTCTCCAAAATGCATGTTGTTGGTTGTTCAGTTTCTATACTGGTTTTGACTGAGCCACGTATACACTTCTCCCCTACCATGTTGGTCTGGCTAGCTCAGGAAGACATTATTCTCTAGCAGTTATCTCGGGGAAGGTTGTTTACACAGTGTGATCACCCACTGGTACAGCCGTGTATCTAAAACAAAGGTTACCCTCCAGTCCCCTTGGTGTTGAGGTAAGTTCAGCTTTAGGATAGTTGGTAGTAATTCTTTACAGTCTTCCTTGACATACTTATTTTTTTGCTCATCTTCTCTGAGCCTGGATTCATTGTAGGGGGTGTAGGTTGGTTCCATTCTGCCCCTTGGCTCAGCCCAGCATTCAGCAATTATTGGTGTTGCACAGTGAGCTTAATACATTCCTCATATGAATTACCAGTTCTCTTGCCTGTGCATGATGAGCGTGAGAGCGTATGGGAAACCAGTTATTTACAGGTTTAGTATGTGATTTAACTTGAGTTAATAACAGGTACTATTTGACTTTAAGGTAACAGGTCAATATGAAGGTTACAACAAATAACAATACAATGATTATTAACAGTACAAGCATAAGATTTAACATTCGTTTCAATACATTCATAGTTTTGGGGACAAACCTTTAAAGATGTCATACCAATGATGTTTAGTAAGGCTGGTTTCCACTTTCACTAATTGAATCAGTTCATTATTATCATATACCATTTTTACTTGTCTTTCATCTAAATATTTTCCAATTTCAGACAGATGTTGGGTACCCTTGACATTTTGTTTGAGAAAGTCATCTTGTGGATTGAAGGTCACTTCGTGTTAGTGTATCTTAAATGGTGTGAAATAAGACATTTGTTTAGTCAACAAGAAGTTAACCTGTAAATCTGATTGGTTATTTCGTCAAAAATATATGTCGTATTACAGCAGCAAATGTTGCCAGGTCCAAAATTTACTCAAAGTGGATGGTATTGAAGGTGGATACAGACACACATCTGAAAACGTTGCCATATACTCATATCTCATTACTGTAGACATGCTGCCAGATGCAGATACCAGAGGAGTGTTTCATCCTGCATAATTCTGGAGCTCTGGCCATGGTAGGGCAGGTCCATCCTCAGCCTGATAGCCAGCTGTTGTAGTGTTTACTAATTTCATAAATTTCATATGTATTACAATGCAAACAATCTCCTGATACTATAGGTATCCACATTTTCCAGACTTAAGGAGTGACAGCAAATTGGCATAAGGGTATGATTTTTGTATGAGTGGCACTCATCTGTCCAATTCCTAGCAACTGGAATGTTAACTCCTCTGTAGCTGCATTATAACAAGGGCCCTCAGTAGTTTTAAGCCATCGTCCTTTGAATTTGTCTTTCACAGTCAGGGAACATTGGTCTAAGGTTTGTCTTTGATTACTTTCAATGGCTACCCAAATCTGATTAACCTAATATATACCAGCTAATTGAAATCAAATACAAGATAAAGCAGAGCTGGCTTCTTGTGGTATGGTTTTGCTGGTTAGTAATGGGGACCACAGTGATAGATTAGTGTGTCGCTAAATGTGCCAAGTACCTTGCCAGTCTTGTATGTAAGTTTATAAAGCTGTTGGTAACCAGCTTGCAGTCATTTGGTTACACCAGCTTTCATTTCTTCCAATACTGATAATTTATTTGCTAGAGTGTCAGTATCAAATGAATTCAATATTCCTGATCCTGTACCCATTCCACCCAGCAAAGTTTGCATGATACCTCTTTTAGTTCTGTGTCCTGTTGGTGAACGATTTTGTAGCCACGAATCACAGAGAGGGACACTATATTCAGCACAAGTCTTGTTCCATGTACTAGTGCTTACGTTGGTTAAGTTCAGATGTATGCTCATTGTCATTAATTTTGGAGCCATAATCGTGGGATCTCATCCATCATGCAGCTGCATTAAGTAAAGGAGTACCTTTGTTAAGAGGTTGTTTTGATTGCTTTGTAAGGTATGCAATCAGGAACAAGTGGTATCTTAATTTTGTACATTTACATCAACTTCCTATTGATTATTAGCAGTGTTCGTGGAAAAAATGCTGTATGTTACTATGTTGTTCTCGCTGTTGACAATTCAAGCATAATCCTTATGAGCCATTGAAGTATAATTAGTTGCCTTATATGTCTGTAGTACCCACTTCATTTTATTGTTAAAATAATTTGCAATTTGCCATCCAGTATTACATAAAGTCAGGTTAATTTTAGATTTTAGGATTACTGTAACATTATGGTGTACTATCAGTCCTTGACCTTGTGCTAATGCAGACAGTATTCTTGTAACTAGTTTCAAAGTTGGGTTTTCCTGCGAAAGACGTCTAGGTCTCGGACATAATCCAAGCCACAGTTATTGTTAATTTACTCCCTGTAGTGTCTACAGAATCCCGTACTCCTTTTCCTTTGTAAAACTTTGTTTTTAAAATGTGATACATTATCAGATTGTATTTCTCTGGGCAAGGGAAAAGTATCAAACCATGGGTTTAAACCAGCAATGACTGCTGGACCAGCTGCAGCTTGGGTGTGGTGCACATTCCCTACACCACTGTTTCTACTCCTGTGAGGATGTATTTCCAGCCTTCAGGTGTTCACTTCAAAGGACCAATATAATCTACTTGATGAGTTTCTCAGAGTAGTTTACCTTCCCTGAGACTGGCAAACCGTTGTCATTTTGACAGGTACTGTACCATTGTTTGAAAAAAATGGCATGTGTCTACAGTATGTATTGCCAGAGCTTTTGTCACAGGCCATCCTCTCCTTGCAGCCCATTGAAATAAATCATAATTCCCAGTGTGTCCTAGCCATTCCTGTACCCACTTACTAGCCTTTCTGCCTCGAGTTTTGCAATACATTTATTTTAGCTAAATGATCAGCCATTTGATTCCACTTTGCCTCAGGGTTTTTAGTTTTTGGTGGGCAGATACAAGTCCTATGGATATGCACTTAGATTGGTCTGTGTACAGTGTGTTTTCCCGATATGTCTCTACCATTTACTTGCTGATTGTTTTTCACCCAGTTTTCTATCTGGTGTGAACCAAACTTTTCTGTCTTACTTTCCCAGGGCGGCATATCAGTTATTGGAGAGGAGGACAGATAGGAGTATTCAATAGGCATCCCTATTCGCTGTACACTCTCTGATAATTTATTTTCTTTGTTTATCCCATCACTTGTCACCTAGTGCAGTATATACAAATTCCATTGCTGTACAGCAGTTTCCTGGGCTACCATTAAGGGTAACGGCTTACCAGTTAAAATTGGTTTTAAAATAGGAATGGGTGTATGTAACTTGATTTCCCTTTCTTGAATTAATGTCTCAGTAGTTAGCAGACCCTCATATGCAGCTAACAGAACTTTCTCAAATGGAGGTCAGTTGGGAGCCTTGCCATGATTTAGAGCAAAACATAATAGATAAGCTTTTTTACCTTGCACATCTTGTTGCCATAATCCCCATTGATATCCCTCGTAACCTATGCCTATATGAAGTGCACTTTGGTGTGCAGGGTTAAGGAGTACCATGGATTGGTTAGTAAAATGTCTTCATTTAAAACATTTAATATTTGATGATGATTTTGTTCCCAATTCCATATTGCATTTTTCTTCAGCAAATTGTAGAGATCCCCCTAAAATACTGAATCCAGGAATACGTGACTTCCAAAGCCCAAAAGTTCCTAATAAAGGTTGTAATTCCTTTTTCTCAGAAGGTGCTTGAATGCTTTGTATCTCTGCTAATACAGATTCTGGAACAGTTTTCTGTCCTATCCATCACGTACCAAAAAATGTAACTTCTTGACTTGGTCCTTGCTATTTCAAATCAGGAACACTAATATTTAATTCTTGTAAATGGTGGACTATAGCATTCATACTTTAGCAAACCATTTCCTCATCATGTCCTCCACTTAGAGTATCATCTATATATTGCAAAACTATTACTTCAGGTGGGAGGATGATTGATTCTAGCTGTTTAGCTAACATGGCATGGGCAAAGGTGTGGCCGTTGTTAAAACCTTGGGGTAGGCGATAAAAGACGTATCGTCTTCCACCCCAAGTAAATGCCAACTGTGGTTTGACTTGCTCTTGTATCAGGATCATAACGACCATACCTTTTGCAGCTAACACTCCTACCCACAGAAGAGCATGTTCCTATCTGTTATGCTGGGAACAGAGACTGTTAAAGGGACAGTTGCTTTATTGAAAGACCTACAGTCAATAGTCATGTGCCATATCCTGACTGGTTTCTTAAAAGGCCTTACTGGGCTGTAATATGGTGAGTGAGTTTTTCTATAGTACCCTGTTGCTCTAATTGACTAATTCTGTCACAGGTTTTATGGCAGGAGTTTACGGCTCTGAGCCTTCTTCCATTGTAGGGGTGTGTTGTCACAGCATGTGATTAACTTCCTGGGTGTAAACTTTAACTTGCTTGTTACCCATCCTAGCATAGATTCCATGACAACAAAACAGACTGATACAGAGCAGGAGTTCCCAGTCTTAATCCATGGGATAGGGGCAAGCCTTTGGTGCAACTAATAGCATCAAACTTCTGTCCCCAGACTGGTCTGTATGGATGTGCAGGAAGACCTCTGCTTCCACACCTGCCATCTTATGCTACTTCTGTACCTGTGTCCATACATCACATACTGAAGTCCCAAATTTTAACTTGCCTCCCTCATCTCTACAAAAAGAATCCATCTTTGTTCCCTTATCCACCTCCACTCCATCCATATCATATTTTCTGCCTTGTCTTGCTCCCAGAGTCTTGGAAAAGGTGGCTCTGGCTAGGCTTCTATGGTGGGGGCAATGACAGTGGAGAGGCAGGAGCTGCTGGCCTGGACAACAGCAAGTCACTGCCCATCAGCCAGCTGGTGTTAGCTGCTCATCATCCACAACTGCAGGTGTAACAAGAGCTTACTCCTGGGTTACACATGCTATTTCAGAGTAACTGCTCTATGCCAGAGCATACTGGAGACACAGACTTAGCAGTGAGAATGGTTAGTGACTGCTTGGAACTACTTTTGCAGTGGTGATTGCTCCACAGCCCTGGTGAGTATGTAGCTGTCACTGGTGTCATTCCTCGCAATTTAAAGAATGTTAAAAAAGCAGAAATAATACTGCTAATTAACAGGATTATTGATCTTGCCTGAATCTGAGAGCACTTCAGTGCTTAAACCCTCACTGTGTTTCCCTGCCTAGATCAGAAGCTGGTCCCAAATAGAAGTGAAAGCAGAATGTGGATCAAGTTCTTGAGCAAAGCTGCATTAAAAAAAACCCTCTGATTGCACAAATTAGAACATAGTTGAGTTGGTGTGTTGAGAAAAAGATCTATAAACTTGTGTCATTATTTATGTGCTGTTGCATTATTAATGGTTGTTACTAATAAAGCAAAATGGCAAAAACGTAACTGAAATTGGCATGCGCCCTGCTTTCTTCCGCTCCCAAACCGCAGGAATGTCACAGGAAGCTCAGAGGTTGATATGTAGAAAATACTATTCTGGATCAGACTTGAGATCAGACTGGCTCAGTATCTTTCTACAGCTACGGCAAGATCAGGTAGGTCCTCGAATGAAGTACTGGCTGCTGGTAACAGGAGACAGCCTGTCCCCATTTTAAAAGATTGTATTCTAAACTGTAACAGTAACAGATTTTCTTAAATTTGAAGCATGACATGTAATAAGGCTTCCAGAATTATTGTGAACAACCACAGCTCCGGGTAGTTTGTTATTCATGTACATTTTTAGAACTTACTCAGTTCTTGACCTCAGTGGGTTTCTGTAGCAATATGTTTCACCATGTAATTACTCATTGATTTGGCAAACAGTAATCAAGGACATTACTTCTTCTACAAAAATGATAGAGGATTTTACAAAGGAGGCAACATTTCAGCTCTGATGTTTTGTCTGAGAAATCAACACACAGTAAACTGCCTTCAGCTGACTGTATCTTTTAGCTTAAGAAATCATACTGGGATTCTGATGTTAATTTGCAGTGTCAACATATCTTAAGCTGGATGCTTAGTGTTTTACTCAAACATGTTTTCTGGGTTTTCTAATAATTCAAAACAGCTTTTCCTAGTTATTTTCAGCTTTCCTAATTATGTGTATTTTTTGACCTAAACGCATATATAAATCAGTATCATTTAGTCCAGAATTTGTTTTACTCCTGTTTAACAATAAAAGCCAGCACAGATGGCTGCAAAACAGAACCTTCAAACACAGCCAGATTTGTACATTTGTGCTGATTTCTTGCTTAAGGGAACTCAGTTCAAAATGCTGTACTGCCAAATCCATCCCTGCAGTAATTCTCTTGGCTTCAGTGGATGGCCACATGGGATTGCCTATGATATCTGGCTAAGCTAAGAGATTCTGTGCAATTCCAAAGGGATTTGTTTGACAATATGAAAAAATGAAGTCTGAAGAGCATGCTACTCTGTTGGGCATTAGACAGTTCAACCATTTTCTTCAGAGTGGTGGCCATGAGAGCCACTTTACATTCAGAGCACACAAAAACCAATTAAAATTTACTTTCATTTAGGTAACGGGTAGAAAATGTACTCACACTTGGTCACATGCAGGTGCAGACAATAGGAGGGTCAAATAGTCCAGCTGGTTTTCTGAGGATTTAGAAATAATTTTAGAACTGAGGAGGTGATCTGCAAGCTGCAGTAATTCTGTCTGGGTGGCATCAGAAATGCTGGAAGGAAGATTTTTAGAATACAGGTGCCTACAGAGAGTCTGGGAACTACAGGTAAATAAATTGCTCCTGCTCATCTGAATTTCATTGTACTCCATGAGTCAGGATGTTATGCCCATTTTTCATAAATAAAGGGGATCATATCAAATGTCATCAGTTTCTTTTCCTAATGGAAACAGCTTTAAAGATGTGGAAAGCTGGCTGACTCTTTGGGCCAAAAAGAATTGGCATTACTAGAGAATATAATATCACACAAGATTGCAACATAGGAACAGGCCAACAGCTTGTTTGGCTTTGTTGGTATTGCTTATATGGGGCAGACAAAACACACAGAAATGAAAGTCCTGAAGATAACTGATTTAATGAAGTTGTGCAACTTATCTGAATGTTTGCAAGGAATTAAAATAATTAGTTTTGAATTTCTAATGATCTGTTAAAGGCAAAGTGATAGCTATTACATACTTGTGTTCACTTAGAAGTTGGCTTGCTTTTCTATGGCAAGCTATATTCTTGTAAAATAATCCAAAATGCTAAACACATTTATGGTGCAATAATAATAATACAGAATAATCAGCTGCAAAGCTACTATCTAGTGCTAAAATGTACTCCTACACTGAGAGGTGATTGTTTTATCATAGTTTGTAGGAAACTAGTGTGCTTGTAAGCTTTGTGTTAACACTGTAACAATCAACCAAGAAATAGTCACCTTATAACTTCAGCTGGATCCTCTGTGTCATCCAGCTCAGTCAGGCTGGAGGTGAGCCAAAGACAGAATGCTTCTCAACATCCTACTTCTAATGGTAATGTTTCCTGTTTTCTTTTGCAAGTAATACTTTATAGTGTAAATGCCTCACTGATGGTGTCACCTATGACATTTTGGCCTTTTCATTCTGCTCCCATACTTTCCTACAGAAACTGGCCAGGCTTCTTCCTGCTGTTTCAATGCTATCTCCTTAGTTCCCTGTTGGAGAGTTTGTTGGGTCAGATATCCAAACTGGATCCATGCATGTGTATCGTATTCACCTGACCTAAAAGGCCTCCCATAATCCACATGCTGGGGATCATTTTAGCTCTCTCCACATGAAGTCAACTGCAGTTGGCCTGAAGCCCAGCTGGGTTTGAGTTTTTTCTGAGGGGAAGTGGTGAGGTGTGACTGCAGTACGCTGTCTGTCATCCTGCTTCTGGGAACACGGTGAGGAGGAGCCTCAGCTGTTTCTTCTTAGAGGCAACTTTGGTTCCACAGAATTTATGATCTCTGGCTCTGTGTGAAGGTGTATGTATTGTTTCCAGGCCAGACACAGTCTTGCAAGAGACATTTGTACAGTGGTGAGCCTCAGCTAATACCTATGCTGGATGCAGGGTGGTTGGTTTTACATTTGTGACACAGATAATCTGCAATGTAGATAATCTAATCATAGATAATTGAGAACTGGCTCAATGGGTGTTCCAAGCCTGCGTTTTACTGTGGTCCAAGCAGCAGTATCAGCTTGAAGTAATCCTGCTTCCCTTTTTTTTTGTTCCCTCTTCTGCCCATGGCATGCCACCCATTCACTTGTGCTAGCACAATTTTCAAGACCAATAATTTTTTTTAAAATCCAATCAGTTCCCTGACTTAGTGCTGACATTTTTTAAATGAGCCTTATTTAAGAAGCCCTACAAGCAGTTGTGTTGGCACAGCTGAGGGCAGAGGGGGTATTAATGCTTTCAGCTACTATTGCCATTTTTTATCATGAACCAGTAGTGATAGGGAAGCTATACTCCTGTAATTCCACTAATTTTAGTAGCTGTACCATTGTAAATTGAGAGTAACCTCAAATAAAACAATGCTTCCAAGATCACCAAACATGTTTGCTCTGAGAAGGTGAAATATTAAAAATTGAAAAATGGTGGTAGGCAGCTGGAGATTTGAGGGAAGACTTCTTCTCCCCTGCAAATAAAATAATTTAGGAATGTCATTAATAAATAGAATTACTTCATTTTAGCACATGAAAACAGTATTCTCTTTGTTTCAGTACTGAAACACCACTTAGAAAACTGCAGCGTTACAAAATTACAAACCACACACAGTACTCTGTGAAAAACTAGGTGGCTTCACTGAGCAGTGTACCACTGTGCCCTGTGCACTTCATGGCTTGTTGAGAATTAAAATAGAGCCTTGGGTTTCCCAGTCATCTTTGTTAGCGACTTACTTGAGTGAAGAAAAGGCTACAAAAAAGGTGGCCGCAGGGGGCTCTCTGCCCCACAGCCATGGTGACACAGGGCCAGAAATTGCAGAGAAATAAATCGCTGCTTGTCCTTGCTGCTGCCTTCTCTTGCTCCACCCCACTTGTGGGGAAGGAAAATGTATGGGGTGCAGGGAGACAGATGATCATCAGGCTTTAGAATTCACTTCTAGGAGTGGCATGATAGCTCTAACTATGGTTTTCCTTGAGAGGGTGAGAATCCTTGTGTGCAGAAAACATCACTGAAAAGAAAAGAAATCCTAACAAAGGGAATAAATACAGAGCAGGCACTTTGCCAAGGAGCAAAAAAATCCCCTTGACAAGCAAAGGAACTGATGGCTGTTGAGCTGTTTTGACAGGGAAGAAAGATGTCAGAATCTGCCACTGCAGAAATCTCCTACCCAATCTGGCTATCAAAACACAGCTGGCAACCCCAGGGAAGGAGATCTCTGAACAACAGAGATCACCTGAAAATACTGTATTTCTCTTGACTTGAGAAGAATAAATTCTGTTACCAGGAAACTCTCTGTTTGGCTACAGCTATTAATTTACATTATTGGCATTCAGCAGCTCTCATTTTCTAACTCTAGGCTTTCTTACTGCTTTCCTCCCTTTCCTCTTTAGCCTCTCCTTGCACCCCTCCCCAACTTATCTATGTTCCTGACAACTCACTGAACATATTGTGCTAATTATCTGAATGTGCTTATCTCCTGGCTTGTCTGCAACTGCTAGTCCTATTAATTTACCTTTCTCAAATAGTTATTTACTGAGTAGCAATAAAAAGTAATTACTTCTAGCAGCCAAAGAAAAACCCTGATCTTAGCATTTTAAAATAGGATGCTTTCTAGACTAGGTCTTAAAGTCTTCAGGGTTCATATTTCAGTAGTGATACTCTAGTACAGGGCCTCCATTAATGATTATGGCTGTTCAAGCACTTCTATAATGTCAACATCTGAGTTTTTTTCCTTTCCAGTATATTGTTACTGATATGTTTGCTAACAAATTTGGGATACCAACTCACAAACCCAAGATACAGTGTTCTATAAATGAACTTCGATGAATCTAGGAGAGCCTGCTTTATGCAGCTCTTCCTAAATGAAGGCTGCTTTGACAGTGTTTAGAGATTCCACAGTTCATACGAGGCTACTGTGTGCTTCTGCCAAAGGCCGTAACATAGTTTGGGGTGGAGTGCAGCTTCCTCTTTCAGTGTGTGGGTGCCAGAAGTTTTTGATTTAAGCATATGGCGTGCTTTCTTCATTAAAACAGCAATATGCTTAGCTCATTCTAACTTCATTCTAAAACTCACTGGCACCCTTTTGATAACAAAAGTGGTAGAATACAATTTCAGTGTTATTTGGATTTTAGGACTCTGAACAATCCTAAATATCAGGAATCAATGGTTATGATTACTGGGAAATACAGCTGCAGTGTTTTATCATCTCCGGTACAAGATTGTCTACCATGGTTGGCTATACTTTAAAGATTAATGAAGTTGTTCTTGATATACTGATGAACTCTAATAATAATGCCTTAGTCATTAATAAATTGCATAAATATGGTCAGGTACATATTTCTATGTTAACTGTATTTCTATTTACTTCTATATGGATTTTGTGTATTTTTTAAATATATGATTTCTAGTTTGGAATAATAACCTAATGTAATTGTTAGGCTAAATTATACAGAGAACAGCTCATATCTAATGTGGATAATAATGAAAAGAGTAGACAAATTAATGGACTAAGGCTGTTTATCAAAGTGTATGGAATAATAAACTGTCACTGAAGTATTTTAGAGGTTTTCCATATTTAAATTATACTTTTCCACTTGTTCAATAAGTTTTGGACAAATAATATTATACAAATTCAGTAGAGTTTCACATTTTTCTGACTCTTTTACCCTTTTCTATCTTGTAGTTATTTTTCACATAATCTCTCATTGATCTATTCCTGTTTCTACATGCTCCTCACAATTCTTTCTCTGGTGGCTTTTAATTAAGAGGAATAACACACTTGGGGTACTGAGATTTTATTGGGTAATGTTCCCAATACTTTTTCCTCAATAAAGCAAGCTTTTCACTTGTTTGAAGAGGAAAGAAGACAATACTAAATGGAACTTCTAATTATTTTTCCTGGCTAGTATTTTAAATCATGAGCAACCTTGGTTCTATGAAGTTCTGGAATCAAGCCTCATAGGTTTCCAGAGATGTTTCAGCTTTAGTAGGACAAAGATTAATGTTTCCTTCCTTTTGTTTTTTAACCTGCCCCCTCACAAGATCTCAAATAGCAAAATGGACTATTCAAATCTATAGTCAGAAGCAAGATAACCTATGAAAACAGCATCCATGAGGTGCTTGTGAGGAATTAATCTGTTTGAACAGAGGTGCAGAAGCTCACATTCATTTCAATGGAAAGGGAACTGTGGCATCATGTGTTAGAAATACAATCAGAACCTTTACCTCACAAATAATCTATCGGATGTCTAAGCAGATCTTAAAATAGGTTTAGATGAGTAGTAAATGCCATTGTTCTCCTTTCAGTCTAATGGAAGGACTCTCTGTTCAGAAGTTCAGCAACAAAACATGTTGAGAGAGATCCTATACAGATCTGTCTCTGGACTTGTGCTGTGGATCAGACATGCCTAATTTTTGCTTTGGGCTAGACATATTGGTTTACTTAATACCTTAATGATACTTAATCTCTCAGAAACTCTCCAGCTTCTGGCTAATTGATAATGTGGTTTGGACCGGTAGATAAGGTTATTTTTTTTCCTCTGCAAATTTCTAATTCCTCTAAGAATGGACAGTGGAAAATAATCCAGTCCCCAATCTGGCAGTGGTTGAAAGTTGGAAATGCTTCTTTGGGAAATGGGAAAATCAACAATGCAAGATGGATGGATGTAATTCGGACTGTATACCTGAGCTTTGTTATCTAAGTATTGTTTTCCATGAGCAATTAATATTCTAGGGGAAACAATTGTTATGTTCTGTATCAACCTGGACCATAGTTACAGCAGTAGTTGTCTAAGGCCTTGAGCAATATCAGAGAGTCTTGCAGGGAATGTGCTGCCTGTGAGCAATGTTCTGAGGAAAAACTGAAGCAGATCACACTATATGTGGGATTACATCTTACAGAAGAAAGATTGCTTCTATATTTTGTTTATTAATATGATCTGTAAATGAGAAATGGGGCTTTTTGTGTGCACTCCTTTTCTACCCAAGTGAGTAAGAAATGCTTTAGGTTGGCTATACCACTTTGTGTCCTAAATTTGTTAACAAATGAGTGCAGCACAATAAATTGAAGTGGAAAGATCTATAGTGTTTTAATCTACTGTGGGAAAATAAATGCTAGAACCACTCCAGTTACCTCAAAAAGGTAACTGAGGCTGTGCTATTAGAGAGGGGTCATCAGAATGCTTGATGTGTTGATTTATGTATTGACAATGTATTGACACATTGATTTAGAAGAATTTGAGGAAGAGTATTCCAGATTATTTCAATAATAACGTAAAACACTTTTTAAGCAAAAAACACTGGTTATAGAAATCAATCTTCTGGCTTCCTCATTCATGGAATCACTCATTACAAGTTCTGGAACACTTTATTTTTGTTGGCTATGGGCTTTGGTTTCCACTGCTTGACCTCTCAAGAATGATTAGATAATTAGAGAGATTTTTATCCATCAAGGCCACTATGGCTACCGCCCACCTTGCTGTTTTGCAGAGATGGGCACAGTATTTGGGAAACAGAGTATAATCACAGACAGACTGATAGATATGAGTGAAAAAAGAGAAGATAATCTTTCACACTTCGTATATTTATCACATTCCCTCACCCATCTGAACCACACATAACACTTCTTTTGCAAGCTATTGAGGTCTAGCCTGGACTGATGTGGTGGTTGTTTCCTTAGTCTTAGTTCCTTGGTTACATCCCAGTGATACGTTCTGAGGGTGAATTTCATGTGCTGCCAAAAGTGATGTCATGAAAATAGGTAAGTTCTCTGACCAAAAAGGACTTACTTATAGCCAGATGGGTAGAAAGTATTTCAGATAATGGCTGCAGTTGTGAAAATGAGCTCAGGGTTCATGAAAGCCTAACAACTTTGAACAAATTTGGTGGTCTGAGAGAAAGTGATAAAGAATCTGAGGGGAATTAAAAAAAGCAAATAACATTTATTAAGGGAGGAAGGAGTATTTGGGATGGGCAGTGAGATAAATGATTATTGTACAATGCTGATTGATTGAAAAAAGAAAAGGAACAATATATGACTGGCCATTTGTGAGCAAATGGTCACGTGTGGTGATGATCATCCTGCATTTGGGTGCCAAATAGGAAATATGTATATATGGGAGACAGATTTATGCTGCGAGCTATTTGAGAAAGGGTTATAATCTGGTTTTGTGCATGTCTGGATGTGGAATAGTGGTTGTGAGAGAGAGAATTCTAGAGGGAGGGAGAATTCATACAGGATCATAGCATGGGTCAGCTTGAAAGGGCCTTCAGAAGGTCTTCTAGTCCAGCCTCCTGCTCACATGGGAAAGAAGATTGTTGCAAAAATTTTGATGAAGTTGTGCATATTTGTGTTTGTGGTACAGAGTAGCAGAGTTTTGAAATAATTTTCTTTGAAATTTTTAAATTTCAAACTGCTCCACTCCTGTATGTGTGTTTAAAATAAGGTATGAAATATAAAATTGTATAGACATATATATATTTATTCACTCATACCCTGATGAACATACACGGACATTCAAATTATTCTGGCTTAGGCTATTTTGTTGCACTAAGAACTAGGTTTGAATTACCATCACCCTTACTTTTCCTCCTAATACATTTAATGCATCTACAGCTGTTTTTTTCCAGCCTTCTGAGTGAGAAGAACTGCTTTTATGAAATTTAATGGGTGTAGGAAAACACTGAGGGACAGGTAAGGTGAAAAAGAAGTGCATGGAAGAAGCACGATCATACCTTTGAGGAAGGACTATAAAAATAAAATTAATGTCCTTTCTTCTCTACATGAAAATTAAATTTCCTAATGCTATTATATGGTTACCAAGTGTACTTGCCTATGCATTCTCCTCTTCTCAAGGTTGTGCAGCATATTGCTGCTCTTCAGGTCGAACGTAAGAGCACTTCAGTAGAATAATTGCAGTTTGTATAAAAGGACTTTCACTGTTAATATGATAGAGGATTTCATTTTAATAAATATATAGTTGATTAGTCCCAATAAGTCACAATACATTATTGTGACTTAGTGATGCCATCCATAATTTAGGTATGTTAGGTTGGTGTTTTTATATGTGTAATAATCCTCAGTATGCTGAAAGGATAACAGGATTCCAGTCCATTATATTGTAGATTTTTTTTTTTTTACTTTACACTATCACCTAGTTTCAATGCCTGTCATATCAGTTCTCTATTGACAGCAATCAGCATTCTGTCAGAGAGGTGACACTGCATACAACTCAAGCATTATACAAATTGTCTGGTAATAAAACTTTTCAATACCAATAATGGAGACCTATGTGATATTATTTACAAATTTAAATTTTCTAGAAAACTGGAGGAAAGTTTGTGATCTTGATGGCAGCTGAATTAATAGAAGTTTGCAGCACAAGTGGAGATTGGAGAAAGGAAAATCTCTTGCGAGCATCACAGCTCAGTTATTGGTGAAACACGAGGATGAGGAAGATTTCTGACAAGGTTGAAGAGAGATTAAAAAATGCAGATTTGCAGTGGGAAACATGAGCTACTAATACCAGTACAGCCCAGATATTTGTGCAACTGACAACCAAATCATTTTTTTTTTGTTTTTACTGGGCACACACTGATACTATTTTAGACTAATTTTAGGTAGGTAGTAAATTGTGTTGTGTTTAAAGTTGTGGGGAGCAGTCCCCTCTCCATCCCCACTTGGTTGAAAAATCCAAATTAAATGGAAGAATAAACAAAGCTGTCTCAACAATTAAAGTTTCAAAGGGCTTTTTTAATACCATAAGAATAAATGTCGGTAGATTAGACATAGTAATTGAAGTATTTGAATGGACTGAATAAATCAGAGGCTTAAACATGACAGAGATCTGGAATTCATCTAACTCAGAGATGCAAAAACCATCTGGAATTTACATTCCAAGTATGGAAGTGGGATGAGTAGAAACAAGGAAAAGGTCTGTATGGAATGGAGAAGGGAAATGAATGAATGAAGAAAGCTATGACATGGAGACCTGGAGGTACAGGACTCAAGGAAGATTTGCCAAAACTAACCCAGAGCTAGATCTTGCAAAAGAGTAAAACAAAAAGCAAAAGACTTTTTAACTAGCACAAAAAGGGGGAGCCCCAAAGCACTGAGGTTATATATAATCTAGCTACATTCCCCAGCCTAATAAGTAACTTCTGCAGCTTTCAGAACAAAGATGTAGAAAGTCAAAGCTAAGTTTGCTGTTAGAAGAGAATATACACAAAGTGAAAAGAACCATGGCATGGAAGCTGAACTAGGAGAGCTCAACTTGCCCAAATGGGGAAGCATTACTGACTAATGAAAGAACTAGAGCATGAAGTTTTATGGCTTGTGGTAGAGATTTTAATCCATCTGTTGTATTGTGGTGGTGCTATATAACAAGATTCACTTTTCTTTTTATAAACATTTAATATATTTGCAAATATTCTTTTGTACACACAAAGCTTCAAAACAAATTTTGAAAATAATGAACACTATGGATATAGATGGAAGATGGGATAAAATGCAGTCCAGGTTTACTAAAGGTAGATCATGAGTGTACTTTAATGGCAGCAGAATTTTTATGGATGGAAACCTAGTAGATCCAATTGATTTTTGTCTCTTGATAAGCACTTGACAGTGTAGTACTTGTGAGATTATTAGTTGAAATGGGAATTAGCACAAGAAATGTAAGCTAGATGAAGAAGTGGCTAAAAGAGGGATGACAATAGGTCAGTGCTGGAAGGGGCACCATGAGACCAGAGAGGAATTTCAAGTGGGGGTCCTTATACCAGAATTTGGCCCAATCTTAATTAATAAAGGCAATGCCACAAAAATAAGAGCATGCTAATTAAACTTGCTGATGGCAAAAACTGAGAGGCCTTGCTCACAACGAGCCATATCAAGAATTTCATTCCTAGAAAACAGGTGACCTAGCAGCCTGGGGTAATAGAAGAAAAGTTAAATTTAATACAAAATACAAGGCCATGTCCTTAGGGATTAATAACAAGATTTTCTGGTATAATAGGGGGATTCATCCAGGGGAAGCGATAGATTGGAAATGCCCAAGTGTAATTACTGATCATGGTCATTATGAGCCACTAGTACTATTCAGTCAACTAAACGATAAATACAGGCCTGCAGAATATTTTCAGTAGAGAATGAGAAGTAGGCCATTCTGTAGAGTATGACTGCATCTGGAATACCGTGTGCAATTCTAGTTCAGAATATGAACTGAGAAAAGTGCAAAAATTCCGTGGACTGAGCAACAGATCTTAAAAAATTTTACATTTGCTTAATGGAAGAAGGGCTGAATGGCATATGATTACTGTCTGTGCATAGATTACATCCAGGTTAGCACCCTGGTGAAGCAAAGAGCTATTTTAAACCATAGGAAAATGTGGTTCCAGAAACGGATATAAACAGATCATGAATGAAATTGAGGAAATCAGGATGTTTCTAAGCATCAGAAAATTGAGGTTCTGGACCTGTCTTGCAAGAGGAGTTGTGGGTAGAAAAGCCCAACAAATTTCAAAACAGAATATATGACAGATTTATGTGGTAAGGTTTTCTGCAGAGAAGGCTGAACTCAGTGACTCAGACCATCCCTTCCAGACTTATGTTCACAAAAGGTTAGAGACTAGGGATAAATGGCTAGATATGCTTTATTTGGGGGAAAAGTCTAATGAGAAATTAGCATGTATTTTACATAAGAAATCATGACACCCAGGGAAAATGCAGAATTGCTAAAATGGAAAATCCTCTCTGTTAGACGGTGTAGCCTATTTTTTTTGTAAATAGTAACTATTTAAGCATGCTAACTGTGTTTCATAGGCTGCATTTTGAAAAGTTCATCAGGGATATTACCCCTTTCCTAAATTAAAATGTCTGAACCTATGATCCCAAGACACCAAAAAATCACCCCATTACAGTAACTGGAAGCTTCATCTCTGGCTGCATGATGAAGCCACAAAGCCACCTCCAAACGCTGCAGTAGGTTGAATGTTTTTGTTGGAATGGCATGTAACACTTACTTGTTTTGATTTGAAAATAAAAGAAGTATGTCAAATGCATTTCTCTTAAAGGAAGATCTATTCCTGTGTTGTTTTAAAAAGAAGGATGGTGGCACTCCAGGGCACAAGATATAAAAATAGGCCAAAAATAAGGGTGGGGTGGGTTTTTTTTTGGTTGGGTTGGTTCGGTGTTTTTTTTTGGGAATCAAACTCCTTGCCTCTGTTTCTCTACAAAAAGAAACTGGACAAAACTGCATGGTTTTGGATATATAGGAAGTTCTGATCATTCAGAGTTTCTTTAAATTCTCTAGTCTTCATCCTGAGAAAGCTTGTAAAAAATGCTCGTGGGCACTGCTAGCAAACAGAATGCTCTGCTTACATCTGCAAAATACCTCCTTCCTCTTCTGGGTGTAGTCTTGTTCACAGCAAAATTCTCAGTAAATGTACTGGGAACAATATTGAGACCTGCATTTTTTGTAATCTATATAGAACTACAGATTTATATTCACATATGCATACATGCATGTACAGCATAAGTTAAAATACTTTACAAGCCTGAGGTTTATGTCTAAAAACCTAATAGGCCTATCTAGAGTATGGCTTCGAAACAACGGTTTTTCATATTAATTTGGTTGCTCTTTCTGTTTTGTGTTATGGAACAGTGTATACGTATTTCTTATATGCATACAGGGTCAGTCTGACCATGGCTTTAGTTCAAAGTTCAAGGCCAGAACTGCCTTGCAGCTTGAACAATCAAGTGCAAAAATCTCCTTTAGGTTTTTGAAGTGTAGAATCAGAATGTATATCTGAACTGAACCAGTTAGTTATCTTTATTATGTATGTCCATCACAAACATACCTGGAATAGCTGATCTACCCAGGAAGCATTTGATAACCCAGGAAGCTTATCATAACTGAAGATTTTACAGATAGAACTTGGATCAGTAAATAAATCACCAGATTTATTAAAGGATTAGAAGGATGGCCTGACAGCCTTTGTAGAAATATTAGCAATAATGCATCTCTGAATAATATCAACTTATATATGTTTATTTTCTATTTAATTTTTCCTGTTGAAGGAAAAATGTTTGCACCACTTCCATGTAATTTTATATCCCTGTTTTGTTAATAATTTAAACTGCTAAGATTTTATTTGGGTATTATTTAGTACATTGTAAGAGGAAGAAGGCAGTAGAATCGCATATTTTCAATGAGCAATAACGTAATTTTCAAAATCTATGTATAAAAGACTCTAGGAAGTATATATATACTGACCTGTGAAACAGGTACTTTGAGGGTAAAATATGCTACATCAAATTTAATAGCAGTATTATACAATATCCTCACCTAGAATACTTACTGTATGTGTAATACAATATATAGTTAAAAACTGAAGAGAAAGTAATTGGAATTTGTTGTTAAATATGAGTCTAGCTGATTTCCCTTTAAAAATACAATAGAAGTGCTTTTGAAAGACAGATGTAAAATTATTATACCTTTGTATCAAACTATGTTCAGTTTTGATCTGTCAGTTTTGAGGATTGGAGGAATAATATCTTGACATTTAAGAATATTTTTTTCTTAGAAGGTGTCTTCTTGAACTGCCTCTCTCAAACAACAGCAAAGCGTGAGATGATGGAAAGCTCTACATCATTTCCTCTGTGAAATGTCCCAGCCGTGTCATGCCTGATGCTCATGGTGTGAGTCTGGGTACCTGGGAAAGAAAGCAGGCAGGGAGGAGAGCCAGCATCATGGCAGCGGTGGCTGCCAGGCCACATCCAGATTCAGGAGACGCTAGTCCTTTCCCTCTTCAAGTGAACAGCAGGGGTTGGAAGGGTGACGGGGTGAGAAGTGTAACAGCAGCTTCGAAGGGGAATGGAGCGGGGTGAAGGTGTCATGGCCCTAAGGACACTGACAGGCCTGACTGCCCCTGCCCGGCTTTCCCCAGGGCCTCCCCCACCCTGCCCACAGCCCGGGACCCCATGTCAGCTCCCTGGGGACATCAGCCCCTGCAGCAGGGCGGGTCTCCATCTCCCCACAGCCCTGCCCTGCCTATGGGCCCTGCCAAGCTGGGCCTACCTGTGGGCCCATGTCCCAGCCCAGCCTCAGCCCATCCTTGTCCCCAGGGTGGTGCGTCATTCCAGGGCTGGGGCTGCCCTCAGTGCCCTGCTCCTGGCTGGGGAGCTGCTGCCCTGGCCCCTGCAGCTCCTGGCCCCCCCAGGAGCTGCCAGCCCACGCAGCACCCTGACAGCAGGGTAGAAAGAGGAAATACAGTAGTTACCGGGACCTTATCAAGCATCATTAAAGTCCCAAACGTGCAATGGTCCTGCAGGAGATCATCTCTTCTGCATTGTTCTCCTGGTGAGCCCGGCCGTGGGACGATGCTGAGGTTACAGCCTGGCGGCAGTGCATCGCACCTGGCAGAGCTGAAACTGGAGCTCTTGCGTTTCCACCTGCCGAGCAGGTCTCTAAAAAATTAGCCCTTGGTAAAATTACTCAGTAGATCTCAGTACATCTGGGCAGCATTGGCATAGACAAAAGGATTTCTTAGTGAAAGAAACCTGAGACAGGGCTGGGAAAATGTAGAGGAAGGTTAAAAACCTGGCACACCATCAGAACAGGAACCTGTGTTATTGGAAACCCCGCTGTGCTCCGTAGGTCTTGCTGCAGGGAGATACAGCTGTAGCACTCTCCTTTTAACATTTGCCCCATTCCTCTCACTGTTGGAACATGCTAAATATGTCACATTAAAACCACATATTTGCTTATTAGAATAAGGTGCATAAGTGTTCTTATCATGATACAAGGGCATCATCACATGATGGTGGCGGCACTCGGTACATCAATGAGGTTTGAAAAGGCTGGTGGAGCACAGAGGTGGAAGCCTGCGGGAGCCGAAGAAGGCGCACGTAAATACATCCAATTGTCCCTCTAGCTCTGTGGTCAGAATTCGTTTCGTGTCCTCCCTAATGCAACCTCTGCTCTTACAGTCTTACAAAATTTTACAGTATTTTAGGGATGCTTATTTCTTTAAATGAGTACAATGTAGCCCTTACTCAAAATGGTAGCCTTTATTTCTGATGCTTTTATTCAAAGTACCCACTGTGTATGCTTTAAATTACACCGTTTATAGTGCTGTACTATAAGGCTTGTTCTGCAAGTTTTTGCATATGAGAACAAACTCTCCTTTGTAAAGAGGATGGCCTCTTGATATCTTGAGAGAAATGAACCTACTCCTAGCAGGAGCTCCTCAATCATCAGAGTGGAAGGAACAACTAACTATAGGATTTACTATAGAGGAAGTAGAAAGTGTGGAGAAGCAGCAGAAAATACGAAAGATGAGAGGCATGATATTGCAGCCTGTGAAGTTAGGGTGTGGAGGGCATGACAAAGCAAAATGCGAATTGAGTGAGGCCAAGAACCAAACTGGCCTGCTGTGGCCTTTCAGGCCCTGGAGAGGGGCCCCAAATTACTGCTTCATATGGCACCCAAAAGTCAGATTCACAAATACCTACTACAATTTTATTGTAATAAGGAAAATGTTATGGACCTGATGAGAGGGGTTTTTTTGTCCATAAACATAATGCTATAATTTTTGTCAAAATATACAAAAGAACTCAAGTCTCAAATTACTGAAAACTATCACTCTCACATCTGCTTAGGCAGTTCAGTACATTACTCACCGTAAGGCTTTCCAAAGAAGAAAAATCCTTATCAAAGAATAAAAATCCTTAAAATGGATTACAAATAAAAAATATTAACTGTACCAGACTTTAGTATGTTAAATAGGTACATACTATGTAAAAAGCAGACCAGAGTGTTCTTAAGTAAGGAACTTGTTAGTTCCTCTAGTTAGTTAGTTCCTTCTTATTAACAAGGAACTCTTGTTGTATATAGCTGCTGTGTTTTTGCTCGTATTGTAAAAGGCTTGATGGTTTGCTGTTATTAGATAGAACTGAAGAAACAATGCTGAGTGTTTCAGGTAACTTTAGACATCAAGGTGTTTTGGTCAGGTTCTTCACTAAATCCTGAGAAAAGGCTTGGCTCAACTGAGTTGAGGCAAACAATTATGGAAGTATTTTTTGCCTGTAAAGGCTTAGTAGGGTATTCATATAACATTATTAAAATGCATTTTGCAGAATTTTAAGACAAAAGCTGCAAAATAAAACTTGTTAGACATGGGGCTAAATACGTTGCAGAAACTACGTTTCATCAGAGTGGGCACTGCTCACTCAGTCAAGGAAATGTCAACGTAGAAGACTTTACTACATAACCAATTTCTACTAATGATAAATAGAAACTACTTGTACAAATAAATGCAATAATCTAAAAGCAACGTTCACACAAGTCTAACTTCCACTTGTGGTAACAGGAAATATTGCCTGCATTTATGCGGTAGTGTTAAATATGGTACGGGGTTTTTTTACGTCACAGTAATATATGTATGGCAACAATACTAATACCCTTTGTTAATTTATCCCTCTCTTTGTAATTGGGGCTAATCCAGGGAGACAGGGCATAAATCCGTATTTAAGATTCTTATAAACTCTCTCTTTTGTCATTTGCTTTACTCGCAAAAAGCACATTTTCTGTATTCTCTTTGCTGAGAAGTTGTTAGCTACCATCACTATGAGCAGCTGAGAGACAATGTGAATAATGACATTCAGCAAATAAACTGAATGCCTTTGTTATGAAATCTGTTTAGTTTATCCTGCATCTAGAGCGTCCTGAAAGGGCTTTGAGTCTGGTTTGTAAAAGAATAGGGAAATAATTAATTTTCTGCAGATATGTGGTAGTTTTCCCAGTGCTGAGGTACGCAGAATAAACACATTTACAGACTTCAGTAACTATCCAAATAAGATTACAACAAATATTTCCATGAGCAGGAGAGTTCTGACTCAACTTTCCCAGTAGGTTAGACTCCCAATATGAACTGCATGCACACTGGAGTCTTCCTCCCACTGAAAATCCTGCTCTGCATTGCCACCTGTTTCCATGTAATTTGCAGTGATGTAATAACCTGTAACCTCCTGTTAAATTTGGTTGAAATTGGTCACGAGTTCTGAAACTACCTGGAGAAATTATGCCAGGCAGATAGAAAGACAAATGCTTGTTCAGGTAGCATAATTACATAGGTTTTCTCTTCTCAGGAAAAAGGCTAAAAAGTGTGTGACAAGGTAATTATTTTTAAACTGTGTCTTCAGAATTTGGTCACAAATTGGTAATGTGTTTCTTTTAGATTTTTTTTCCCTGTCTTCTGTATCAGTTCTGGGCAGATATATATTTCTATATATCACGTACTGCATTTTCCACATTCTAATGTTTTACTACAAAACTTGATAGATGTTAACAGACTTGGACATTGCTCCACATCACTATGTGAGCATACATTTTAAAGCCCATTCTTTCCAAGCTGGCAATCAGGCCCCACTCATTTGATGACTTCCAGACTATCGGTGTCCACGACCACTATTTTGTTCTGAATCCTCTTCTCTCTGTACTTATATTCTTTTTCCCTGTTGATAAAAATGATTAGCATTTTATAGATTAATAATAAATTAAAGGTGGGAAACAAGGATTAAGAAATAGTTTTATAGTCTTCTAAAGGAAGAAGTCACCAGCGGGATTCCTTGGGATCTGACTGTTCAACATCTACAAAAAGGCTGCAAATGTCAGTGAACTAGAACTGACAAAGACTGCAGATGGTGCAAAAGCATTCAAGATAATCAACTGGAAAGCTGACTGCGAAAGGTCGTTGAAGTATTTCAGAAATAAATTATAAAATGACCTAAAAAATCAGCTCAGTAAGCACAAAGTGGTGTGTATAGGGAAGCTAATCCTAACATTTATACACAATAGTTACCTATTGTTATTGCTACTCAGGAATGGGCTCTTAAGAGACACTGTAGCTCAGGAGAGGCCAAAAGCCAAACAGAATGATCAGAAGGTATTGGCAAAGGAGCAGAAAAAAACCCAGTCATTTTAATTCCATACAGTCCCTAAACCCAATGTACACCTATAGCTTAATGCCTACATGAAATTCTGGTTGTACAGTAGTATTAGTGTGGGAGTTAGAAAAACTAAAGACATTCAACAAGGAGAACATTATGGAGTGGCTTTAATATATGAAGAAAAAAGGCAGACTTTTCAGTCCAGAAAGGAGAATACTTAAGTATTTTAACAGCATATAAAATTTTGCAGAGAAAGTGAACAAGGATGCTTCTTCCTCACAATGCAAGAATCAGGCACTGGGGTTGAGACAAAAAGGAAATACTGTTTCAGACAATACATAATTAAAAAGTAGAACATCCTGCCCAAGAAGGTGCAAAGTGCAAAAGCATAAAAAATTATTTTTCCAGTTCCTTTATGGAGGGCAGACTCATGGATGCTATTAACCATAATGGGTGACGCCCTGGTCAGGAGGCTTATAAGGGACTAACTGATTGTAGGAGGTTATTTCTTCCCTAAGCCCTCACTACCCATATTTGAGACAGGCTGTCTGGCTAGATGGGCCTTCAAACATACAGTGGGTACTAACAGAAAGGAAGCATAGCTTCTTACAACATTCTCGTTTACAGAGCTGAGCATTCCAGTCTCGAGGAGACGCTGCCCGGGTGTTTACTCCCAGTGAACCCCATGAGGGAAGACAGGGTGGTGGGGAAGGAAAGGCTGGCGCTGGAAACGCCATCCTCTCTTCTTTCCCAGCAACTCCCTCCTCCAGTCCCCCCTGTAACGGCGGAAGACGATGCAAGATATGCGGATACCTGGAGAAGGCAGGACGCCCGCAGCAGCCCCAGCACAGAGCCTTTCTTCCCTCAATAGCTACCGGGCGTCGCCGCCATTTTGGGGGGTCGGGCGGACGAACTACATATCCCAGTATGCTCGGCGCAGCGGCGCCATCTTGCCCCGCCGCTCCGCGGGGCAGTTCGGGCTGATAGTAGTGGCGGTAAGCTGAGACATGGCCCTGTTCCCGGCCTTTGCCGGTGCCGCCCAGCCCGGGGAGCCCCCAGCCGGCAGCAGCGAGGGCTCCAGAAAAGGTAAAGTCCCGGGAGAACTCTCTTTCCCCCAACAGCTCTCTGCGCCCCGGCCCTTGGGGAGCCCTTCCGCTTCCACTCGCCTCCACACGGAGCCTTGTGCACCGTGCCGGCCCTTGCGCGCACCCCCTCGGGCCTGCTCCGGCCGCCGGGCAGCCCGCCCTCCGACGGACTAGCCCGGCCCGCCCGTCCGTGCCCGCGCTGCGGACGGGGCTCGCTCCGCCCCCGCCATGGAGCTGCGGCGGGGGCGGTGCTGCCGCAGGGGCCCGGGACCCCGGCGGCGGCCGGTGTCCAGCGCCTCTGGAGGCCTGGGAGCGCGGCAGAGGGGCCCATCGGCCCGGGCCGGCCCGCCGCTGAGCGCGGAGGGGTGCGCCCCTCAGCCCGCGCTCCTCCCTCCCGGGCAGGGTACGAGCGTCCGTGTGGGGCGTCCCGGCGCCCTCTGCGCAGCGCTGTGCTGCCGGTTGGAATGAAGTTACCGTACTACGAATAAAGTTATTTTCCGTGAGGTAACTTTGGAGATAACCCGAAATAGGGACATTCCCATAAAAATGGTGCTGGCTTCTCATTGGTGGGTTGTCAGGTGTGTTCAATTTGCTTCCAGCTATCTGCTAGTAGGTGCTGGAGGCATGGCTGCAGAAATGCTCATCTTTGAAAAATATGTGTATGGTAACTGTGTGTGTGGTGGAGGTTAGTTTTATGCAGAAAATGAGGTGTTTTTTACCACTAGCCTTGGATAACTTAAAAAGTGTTTTCTCATTTCCTTGCTTATTAAGCCAAATTTTAGTTGTAAAGGATATTTTTTGCAAGGTTATGATTCAGTTTTATCATTGTCACAGTTGCTGTCCAGAAAGTTATACTTTTAATAAACGAGTGAAGAACCCTGTCTGGTGTATTGCCAAACTCTGAAGTATGCACAACATTTATTAATTCTGCTGAGAAATGTTTTGAACTATGCTTTTTGCTTGCCAGCTTCCACCACCCTTGAGTCTGCCCATCCTCTAGACACCACAGCAAGGGGAAACTGGGCTAAATTTCTTGTCTGTTTGGTCCAGTCAGTATGGTGAGATTTTGAAGCTTTTAGCAATATAGGCTGGGGTTAGCTTCTTCTAACCAGTTCTGCTTTACTTGGCATTGCAGCTGTTGATACTCAGTCTGCCAGTATAGAGATGTTCTAGCTACATTTAGGAGCCTTTCTGGTAATGACGCTTGGTGCAGGGAGTAGTGGACATAATAAGACCCAAAATTACAGCTTCTAGGAAGAGAGGAGCTGCTCTGACAGGTAGAGGTACAGTAAAATTCTCTAGTAGTAAGACCTTGCTTATATTTTAAAACTGGGAATTTAGCTTTTAGGTTTGTTATGCCCAGTCTGTCACTGCATACCACCTGTCTAGAAGATCAAACTACACAGGAAGAGATTTTAAGACTGACTTCTGGATCTAGATTTCAGTAATTAGCACTGTTTATGAGTTCCATTTTGGTCTACTGGAAGTTTTTTGTATGAGAATTATTGACTACATTTTAAGGAACATAATTTGATTTATGTTTTAGCCAATATTGTACTTTTGTTTTTAATGACCACATTTCAGTGTAAGTTATAAAAATTAAGTATTAACTCACAACCATGTTTATGGTGGCCTATATCAAATTTCACATGTTCAGCTTGTGAGAACTTGAGAACTTGACAGGCAACTTCGGTATCTCTCTGATAGATGGCTCTCCTCAGGACTGATAGGAAGCCAAAGTCTGTCATAATACAGAGATCACAGAGTATGTTGTATTTAACATGATGCCCAAAACTGAGGTGTCTTTTGCAGTCATTTAGGACTGCTTCATAGTGTTATTGTAAAATTTGAGGTAATAATGTAAATATGCCAGACATGTTTCATTCATCTGACCACCTCTTGTCTCATACTCTTACAAACCATCATTTATAAATGTAAGTACTGCCTGAAACGGAAGTATTGCTGTACACTCTTCCTATCCTGCTAGATTGCTGAGTTGCAGCAACCTCTAGAGTGCGAAGTAATTTTGTGTATGGTTTCTTACGATTATGTTGTCAAGCTTAATTAGTTTTTGGTAGAAGATAAAGTACAAATTTATCAGTAGCCATGAACAGAGCAGTGGTAATAATGAACCCTACTGACAGGTAGTAAGCATTATGCACAGCATTATTTGCAGTCTGAACTATTCTATAGGTAAGCTGATGCAGTGATTTTTGTTGAAAGCGGATTTTCAGGATTCTGAGAGGCAACAAAAGGCTTTGCATAACTCTTAAAGTCTCTGTAGACATGCACTGTACATTTTTAATTTTTTTTTTTGCTTGGGAAGGTATAAAAAGAATGCCATTGGATTGTTTCTACTGTTGTGCTCATAAATGTGGATGGTAGAGTAGAACATTAACAAGTACGTGCATATTATCACAAAAGAAGTCTTTTATATCTTCTTTATGTTCTTTAAGAAGGTAAATCTGGTCTGTGAAAATGATAAACTTTTCAGACATCTGACAAGAAAAAATAGCAAACAATTGTAAAGGTAGAATTTTAAAGTTTGGAATGCATTTTGATGTTTGAAATACTTGTATCCAGCTAACTGATTCTCTGGATATTATTTACAAGGAGGTTTGGACTTGCCTGTTGTGTAATGGAAAAAATTGTTCAGTTCTTTACAGAGTATTAGGTCGGTTTGATTAAATTGTTCAGAATATACTGTAGTTGGAGAATTCTAAACATTTCCCTGGTGTATCCACAGAGGCACACTGACTGTGCTACAGGGGTTGGTTCTTGCAGTGAGATTCTTCAATGTTTTAAAAATGCAATTTGATCTCATCTGCTCAGGTAGAACCAAGCTACAGGTACAGTCAGGGGATTAATGTTTATGACTCCATTTCTCAAGGTGCATTTTCCTTAGAGGCCCTAAACCAGTAATTTAAAATATGAAAAATAAACCTTATTCTGGTCGTGCTCACTGTTGTAATCATATTGTACCAAGTTAGCGAGTGACTTCACATCTGTAAGGGAATAAAAAATACTTTCAGGTAAAGTTAAGTCAAAATGACATCTTGGAAGTTAATTTGTAATAGTTAATGGTGATAATAGACATTATTTTGCTATATTTAAGGCAAATTTTCTATGGAAATGGATTTCATGCATGCTTGCTGTACATCTGTCTGCTGGCTAGTTCCCCAATATCTCTCTCTTCTTCCTCAGGAGTTTTAACCCTTTCAGTCAAATTTGTTGTGGTGGGAGAGAGAAATGGTAAAAGTAAAGGAGGTCTGTGAAAATCTACATTTGTTTAGGAAAGGTGAATCTAGATAAAGTGCCACTGCTTCAAGAGAGGCTGTAACACGAATTGAACTGTTACCAGGATGGATGGGCTTGGCAATGAACGTCTGTACATTAGCCAACTAATAAACATCTTCAGAGATCACAATCTGACACAGCACAGGCTACCTCTTGCCCAGCCAATAATTAAGGGATGTGGCAAAGTACCGTGGAAGGGTCTAGAGAACCCAGATAATTCCTGAAGCTGTAGCAGCAGTGGGGGGAGTGTAAAGGGTAGAGGACAGAACTCAGAAATCCAGGCTTCATTCACCCTTTTGTGAGCTGCAGGATTAATTTGCTGGGAAGAGGAGGGGAATGAAAATTTTTCCAACTCTTTATTTAAGAATGTGGTACTGGTCTTGGAACAGCCTTTTAAACAGAGAAATATAAAGATAACTGCTTTCCACTCTTCTGCCAGTTCAGGTGTAGCCTCTTTAAAGTGTGTTTTGTGCCTCGGGGAAATTTATATGGTTGGTCAGCCCCATGCTTTATTTTGTCTTCTAAAACAGCTGGAGCTTTACTACTTTCTTTGTTTATTTTCTTCTGTGTTCCTTTTTTTTTTTGTCAATGTGATCAATAATGCCATTTTTAAAAGAAATGTATCAGGTTTTTTTTTTTCCAGTTTTTAAGGCTGAAGCTCTTAGTGCTGCTAAGGATCTGTATCTCCATTTAGAAGTTACTTGGCACTGTAGTGCCGTAATGCTTGAGGTTATAAAATTTATCATACTTGTATGCAAACGTTTTTTTTCCTAGCTTGGGCTGGTCTGTATCTAAAGTGTTTACACTGATGAAGAGTATTAAAAAATGCACTGTCTGCATTAATCTGTGGAGGACCTGATAGTACGCTCTTGAAATCAATGAAAAGCCTGTTTTGATGCGTACAGCATTTTAAAAGACCTTAGATCAAGATCTGAAAAGTTAAGTATCTTAGACTTTTTTCCTAATGTAAGGCTTGAATTTTGAATTTTGTCATCAACAACTCTGTGTGACTGAAGGCAAATTATTTAACTTCATTCTGACTTTGAGCTTATTTAAAAAAAAAACCCATAACCCAGTGTTTTATTAAGTGTCATGAGTTTTAGTATTAATATATTTCAGGTGATTTTTGAACCATAATTCTTAATTCAAATCAATACAGAACTACCTTACTATAAATTTATTTTTACCAAAAAATAATACTTGTAAATGATTTATTGCACATTACAAAGGGAAACAAGATTTTATTAAAAAGAAGAGAAGCTCAAAGGCTACAGAGAATATCTTAGTGCTGAAATATGTTATTGGCGATCTGGCCAAAGACAAATTAGATAAGTTTTATATATCTTCCAAACAGATATAATAATTTTAAGGAGATCTGTCTGGCTAATAGTTTTGTCCTGTTATGTGATACATCTTTACACCAGAGACTCTCCCAACCAGTAAATTTTTCTGTTTTGTTAGGTGGATCTGGGCAATACAACGCAAATCAAAACAAAGATGGATTTTTTTTTTAAAGGGAATTAAATATCTTCTTTATTTCTGTAAATAAATAAAAGGCTTTATGCACAGTTTAGTTGCATTTACTGAATTCTGGAGCGCTCTGGACCGTTGTACTTTCTCTGAATTTGTCTCTGTTTAAGCAATACCAGAGTGTGACCAGTGGAAACTCATTGTAGGGTTGGAGTTTGGTCCTGCGTTCCTTTACACCCTGTCTTCATTACCAAAATGAACTGAAATAATTGAATATAAGGAAGATACTTTTTTAAATCAATATCACATTTAATAAAACCTCAAATCTCAGGTAAAAAGCAGCCCTTGGTATAGTGCATGACATATATTGAATTATTAACTCCAATTTGATTATGTAGTAGTTAGGTGTATGAATTTATTTAACTCCTGTGTGTTTTAAGTATGTAATGGTTACAGAATTATGTGTGAGGAACATTTTGGTATTTAATGGAAAATACTAAATACAATTCTTCTAAGAAGTAATTATGATTTAAGGTTGGTTCTTAACACGTCTCTTACAGGATCGAAATAAGAAATTAATTTATTGTTGCATAACACTTTATTTCCCAGCAGGCTGAATAATTATTTTGATAGGCAAGTGAAATGTTGCTTGGATATTATCCAGCATAAATCTTTCTCCTCTAAGCTCACCAAAGGTTTTGGAAGAATGCTTTGTGGTAGATTTACAGTTTTAGAATCATAGACACATACTTTAAACGAAGGCGTTGGTGCCAGGGTGGATTAATTTAAATTAAACAGTAGATTTTTATCATATTTTAAATAGGAAAGTAAAGATCATGGTCTTAAGGTTTCAATTTTTATTGTAATTTTACATTAATATATCTTAAGTATTTTCCTGGAAGGGAGAAAGAAAAATTTCCTTTTGATTTGTAACAAAATAGGGTAGTGTATTTGCCTTAGGTTTGGTGATTCTGATTGTCAGGCGGTAATATGCATGTATGTTACAGAGCTGAATTTTTATGTTTCAGTCTCCATCCTACATTTTAGTGAGCTGGGAAGTGGTGTGTGCAGTGTTTTGCAGAGTGTTGGTTGGGGCGCTGGTGGGAAGTGTGTTTTGGTCCTGACAGTGCCATGAATTGTGGATTCTTCTCTGCCCAGAGGTGGAGGCTCAAGACAAGCCGGCAGGGAGGGTGGCCCTCCTCATGGGGCCTTTGGTAGCAGGGGCAGTCTCTTGGGAAAGGCAAACTGGAGCTTTGCTTGATTGTATGTACTCCTTGATGAATCTAACTTAACAAACTGTTTTGCAGCCTGCTCCGTTTTAAATCCTTTTGTGGACAACAGTTCGGGGACATGAGACAGAAGAAAGTATTTCGGTGTGAAGAGCAATGAAAGAAATACTTTAGAAGGAGGAGAGATGTATGGCTTGTCAGACAATGAGTTCATGCTATTTAAGGATTAGAGGTCAGTGTAGTCAAAAGCACAAAGACAAAAGTGTGACAGGAAGAACATCGAGGCAGAAATGGTTGTAAAGAGCATGGAGAACAGGCAGGGAGACCAAATTTGTTCCTTTTTGTTGTTGTTTCCTGTGGTCTGGCACCAGAGAGGCTGCTGTTAAGTTCTGTGCTTATGTGAAATAATATTTGTTGTTTAATATGTTAGAAACTTTCACATACTTAAAAGAATTCTAGAAATGACTCTCTATGAAAATTGTTACAGAAGTTTTAATATCAGTAAAACTATTGCAAAAAATTCCTCCTCGCATCCTGTCAGTATCTGATCTTATCTGATGGCTGGCTGAGGTCTAGATACAGAATGCTTAATGCTGACTAATACATCAAAATTAGCATCAATTAGCCTTTTTTCACACTATTTAAAAGTCTAATGGGATTTTGGTGGTTAGAGAACTGAGAATCCAGTGACACGTTTTGACCTTGTATAAAACACTTGCGTATTCTTGTCAGTAATGGGTGTCCCTATCAATAAAACAGTGTTAAAAATATTTTCTATACAGTGAGTATAGTACATTTTTGTGAGTTTGCATAAGTTGTATTGCATTCATTAACTATACCTTTCATTTAATTATGGCCTTCTGTAATTTTTTAAATTTTACTCTTTAAATATGTAAATACCTATATTCTAGATTGTATATAATAATTATAATTAATATATAATATAAACCACATGAAGATACATTAGAAGATCTTACACAATTATGCATATATAGCATTTATACAATGTATAAATATATAAAGTTAGAATTTTTACATGGTGAAAATTGGACAGATTTGGTTTTTTTAAAGTATATAGCAATATATGAAACATTATCTGCTTTCAGTATAAACTTTTAAGTATTATTATACAGTGGGTTTTTTAAAGCTTAGATTGATGTCAGTGGCAAATTACAGCTCCCAAATATTTTACCTCATTAGAACCTAGTGTTCTGCTAAATGGAAATTTCATGAACTGCTTTCTGATATGCTCAATTATTACACATGATTTAGTGACATTTGCTGCGAATTTAGCTGTCTGCTGACTAGATTAACCCCCAACTTTAAAAAGCCCAGCAAGCTAATTTGTATTGATCTCACACTTTTCTTTACCTGCAGAATTGGACTGGCTTAGTAACCCAAGCTTCTCTACAGAAGATGCACTGTTGCTGCATCAGCACACTACAGAAGTTGCAAATCTTGTCCCTGAAAAATCACCGCTAATAAGGTAGGATATACTTCAATATCTTTTAAAATAGCCTCTTTCTTTTGTCCTGCTTATATTTTGTTATGTGAGACCAGAATCAGGAGCTTTTAGGGCTGCTTTTCATTCCACTGTTCAGTATTTAAAAAGACCTGAACTGAGTCATATATAAAAGTGGGAATAATGCTTCTGTGTCCTTTAACTTAAAATAATGAGAAATTATACTTACGCAATTACATTCCCATTTTCTTTTTCTCACAGCTGCATTTAAATCATTGTTATTTTGGAATGAAAAGGAAACTGAGTGATCATGATTCTTCATTAGCTTTTGAATGTCCTAAGTGACCCTTGAAATAGTGTAAAGATTAAGCATCATCTTTGTGATTTCTCTGTGAAAACCGGTTCAATCAGCCATTTCACAGTTGAGTTTTTTACTTTTCAAAATCTAGTTGAAGGTGTGATTTAATGAAATATTGCATGTATCAGGTTGCATGGCTGTGTAGAACATGCTGATCACTGAAGCGGGTGATGATATTCTTTTACAGAAATGAGCTTTAAGCAGCCACATTTGCTGAAGAACTAGTTTTAATACCTTCACCAGAATAGCTGCTATACTTGGCATATCTGCACTATATAACTAGCACTTAATTATTAATGGAATTGAGTTGCAGTTGCCAAGTTCAAAAACCATTTTATACAAGTGCCTGTGTTTACAGTGACTGTTGGTGGTCATGGTAGAGAATGACTTTGTAATAACAATCACAGCTGAATACTTCTTTTTGTATACTTATTCTTGCATTTACATGTATTGTGTGATTGAAATGCAATCATCGTTCTGTTTATCAGTCATATATTCTGCTTATATTTCTTCAAATATTTTCAGGACTTTAATGTCATAAAACTAAAGAATTTACAAATTACCATTCAGATAGAATGACACAGTACCCACCATATTTAATTTATCTTTGAGAAAGAATTTGTCAAAAAATAGAGTACAGAGAAATGTTTGATCTTTTTGCCTGTTACTAGGGTATGCTCTCAGTTCAATAAAAACTAATTATTCCAACATAGTTGGTGGTTTTGTGGGGGTTTTGGTTTGTTTTTTTGGTTTTGGGGAGTGTGTGTATTTGCTTTAAAAGGCCTGTTAATGGTTCACCCGTGGCTTCTTTTTTCTTAGTGCCCTTAAATAAATTGTGTAAGGTTTTGGTTTTTTTTTTTTGAGGTGCCTTGCTTCTGAAACACTGCATTTTCTTTTATTGGCATATTAGAAATACTGAGACTTGTCACTCCTTTCTTTTATTGAAAGGTTCTAGAAAAAAATGTTTAAAAAGAGCTCGTGCTTTAATTAAGGGTTAAAGAAGACCTCCATTATTTCAGTTGATTATTAAGTATGGGAGTGTATATAGTATGTACAATGACATACATGTGTTTTGCCAAAATTATCTGTCCTTTGTGTGATCTGTCAGTACGACAGTGTTTGTTACTACATTATATTATAACATTAATTCAGTAGTCATCAAAAGTTGTTCCTTGATTGGTGATATTTGACTTTCTGATCTGGAAGTGATTTTAGAAGTATCTTTTTGATATTTCATATGTAAATCATAAAGAAACAAGGGAAAAAAGTGCAGACTTTTTTCTTTTGCAGGTCACCCTGAAAGATTTCTCATCCTTTTAGCTTGACCTAAGTTGTCTTAGCAAAGTTAGGAAATTTCATCAGCTCAGTCATCTTCTTTAATTTGGCAATGATAATAGGTGGATATTTATACAGATCACACATCAAAATGCCTTTGACAATTAAATCTTTAGGACTGGTTGTCAGTAATCCCAGCAGCTGAAGAAATAAGCATAGTTGTTATTTAATGCAGATTTGTATCACTTCCATTGAATGTGTTTCTGCTAATTCTGTTCTCCAAAACATGCAGGGAGAATAAAAGTAAAGGGTAAAACAATTCTGAACTTTCTTATGGTGGTATTTCTTCACAGTTTTGCTACTTGGATATATAGTTATATATAGATTTATATACTTCTTTCCAAGCAGGACTACTTCAAGATCAGAGTTGTCAGGGGAAAGTGATACAGATGAGAGTCTGAAACAGTCAAGTAAGAAAAGGAAAAAGAAAAAGAAAAAGCATCACCACTATAAGAAGACAAAAAAAAAAACCAAAGGTGATTCCAGTAGCAGCGAATCGGACCTGGACACTAAGGACATCAATGACAAGGCCAAAGGAAGTGTCAGAAATCACGAAAAGGAAGCAGGAGCAAAGTATGTATTTATTAATACAGTGCAAGGTGTAAATTCATTGTGTTCTTGTACTTGTCCCTTCAACTTTATGAATTAAATTGTTACCACTGGTGGGTCATTTTTTTCTAAGCTGTATATGACTAAACCTGCACTCAAAGCAATGAAAATGGAATTAGAACCACTTGCTTAATCATATTTGAAAAACTGTGACTAAAATATTCTGTGAAATACTGTAGTGTAGAACAAAGCATGGTATGGCGTAATTAAATTTATTTTTAAAGAAATGTAGAGGCTTATGTTGACTTTTTGTAAGCATCTTGTTTCCTTTGGTCTTCTTTTGGGAGAGTTTGGAGAAGGATTGCATTAAACATCGTTCTTAATTAGTGCAAAAGTCTTAATATACGGTTGTGTTTGCTTTGTAATATAACTTCCTCATCGCAGAGTTAACATTTCATTTTTTTCATATTAAGACAAAGTTTGTTGTACGATTTAACATTTCTTTTGTGCCCAGCCATTTATTGCTCCATGCTGTATGCTTCATACTTCTTGCTCATGGTGCATGTAGATGGGTATTTAAACAATTGAAATTGTTTTGCTAGATATTTTTTGTTAATTCCAGGAGCTCTGAAGTGCTGTGTAACTAGTGGTGGTGTCATTTTCTGTGGAACAAGAAAATAGATGTGTAGTGACTAGCATGATCTTTGAGCAGTAAAAGAGGTTCTGTGAATGCACTGAGTATTCAGGTTTGACATACCTGGCTGTGCTTTTCTCACTCTGTTGGGTTTTGATCATTTCATTCAAAGTGGCCCAGTCTAACTAGTTGTGTAGGTCACCTTTCCCTATTTCTCTTCATGTTTGCTGCTTTGAACAGCCATTTTGCTTCTCTCAGATTCCCTAGTTTCTGTTTTTTCTTTAGCATCAGCAGCTCTGGCTCTAATTCACAGCACTGCAGCTGCTCCTGAGGACAGAGTGAGGATTTGGTGACACTGAAGAGTTGCTGTTACGGCTGGGTGTAGTCCAGGCAGTCCTTGACTTTCCCCCAATTTACTACTTTCCCAGGGCAGATTAACCAGGAGCTGAGAGCACGGACTGGTGGGCATGTGTCTATGTCACGGGATCTTACCGTTGTTTCCATGTGGAGGAATGGCAGTGGTACTGGAGGTATTGTCTGATGCCTCTAGCCACACTCACCTCCTCCCTTATGAAGACTCTGCTGTTGGCTTGTGGTGGCTAAGGTGTACTTGACTGTGAGGAAACACTAAAAGTCACTGGGATGCTTAAGACCATTCTGCTCTGCCCAGTCACTCTTGTCTTTGCTGGAAAGGTGTCTGGTCTGGATGGAATGGACTTACGTGCTGCACCTGGTTCATCAGCTGTTTGCTAGACTGGGCCAACCAGCCAGTGCTTTGCCCAAATGAAAGGGCAAAATGAAGTACGTTCAGGGTGTCTATTCTTACTTCTTTCCATAAATTGTTGATACTGAGAGAATACCGAGTTTTAAGGAGACTATTTTTGAAACCTGAACTGCAAAATTGCTCTAAATGTAGTAGGTCTTGAGAAATTTTAGAAAGCTTCTCAAAACTATAAAACTCATCTACAAAGTTTCATATTTGTAACATGAATTCAGATTGAAAGTTCAGTTATCTACATTCAGAGGCAGGTGGGAATTTCCACTGAAGTTCATTTGTGCAACTGTAATCCATAAACCACTTTGCACACTGTTTTATCAAATGCATGGGTATAATTACATCTAATCAACATAACCCTCATACATATTATCCTTTTTCTTAATTGTAGCATCTTACTAAGACAAAAGTAAATTTTAAAAGTAGTAATATATATGGCTTTTAGATTATAGTTTGCTGAGCAACTGATTGGTTACATCTGGTTATTACCTTTCATAATCATAAATTCAATTTTCAGAAGTGCAAGGAGTGAGTGTATTTTGTTTTGATAGTGCTATTAGTGTATTTCTTACTGTTTTTTTCTGAGCGTGTGATTGACTTTGCAATAATGGATGTATGCAACAAAGTCATGTACCATGACTGAGCAAATTAAATTATATATACAGAAATGCAGTGTTTCCTGGGTTTTGTAAATGCTGAGCATGTGCACTAATGCTTAGAATATACTTCTACTTTTCTGCAGTCTAGATAAGAAAACGTCAAATCTTACCAGCAATCGCTTTGTTTGGCTTGATGATATCCAGGATTTCACAGCAGAAACCTTCAGAATAGACAAGAAACCAGACCCTGCAAACTGGGCCTACAAATCTCTATATCGAGGGGACATAGCAAGGTAAAGTATGTTGGTTTCTACTGGTATTCAAACTATCACAGAGTCACTATGTCAAGATTCATTAACTTAAGTCTGGCTGTGAAATTTTATGCCAAGATGAGAAAATAAGATAACTGAATAGTTTCTTTCAAAATTTGACTTTGGATTGGGCATAAATATTTTAAAAGGCAAAGGATACCATGAAATAATGGGAATAAAGTGCATGATTTTTTTTTTTTTTCTAAAAACATTCTCTGCATGTTGGATGGCAGGCATGTGAACTTGTGGAACTGCCATCTGGAGGTGGCAGCATGGGGCAAATTCAAAAGCATGATTTTGAGGTCAGAAATCCCAGGTTCTGTTACAGATCATCTTTGGGCGAGTGCTCCTTTTGATCTCTGTTGTTCTGTTTCTGTGTCTGAAAGGGAAATGAAGGTACTGATTATTTCATACTGGATCTGTCAAGAGGTTTACTCGAGTATTTTGATATCCTTGCAAAAAAACCTGTATAGGTACTTTCTTAGCAAACAAATTCTGTGTTAGATCACCCAGACATTGTACCAAAGGGTATCTATCTTATGCATTGCTACATTTCAAATGAGTGTAGATGAAATTGTATATTGAACATTCTTAGTGGGTTACTGGTACTATGATGACCCTTCAGAACATTTCCTCACATTAACAGAGAAGCCCATCTAAAAGAGGCTACGCTGGGCTCATGCATTATGTACATACACTTATTTCTTGATGTTCTCAAGGAAGAAAATTGTTTACTATATATAAAATGTAATTATTTATGGAAGAGGGAGGATTTATGGGTTTTATTTTTGTAGTGTATATATACCTTTGCAGTAAAATTGCCTGGTTGCAATCCATTCCAATTTTCTGCCACCTTTGGCTTGTCAGCCAGCTGTTGAGATGAAAAATGTTACTTTAGCATTGGACATCACTGTCTGCCACTAAAATGACATTCTTGATAATATTTTAAGATGGTATTTTCCTTAATCTGTAGGATTATTGTGGCCTTTATGAACGTGGTCTCTCTTTCCTCTCCACCCCCCTGCCCACTCCTTGGCATATAAAATGCTTAGGAATAGAGAAAGATATTACCAGACTGGAGTACTGGTGTCTGATTTTTCAGTTTAAAATAATCTAAACTAAATAGCCTTAAGTAATGGTTTGTTCTTTCTCCAGGTTTGTCTACATGACTTAAAATGATAGGAGTAAAAAAAAATTTTCTTCTGCTGGGTACGACAGATATTGTTGAACTCGAGAAGCTTAGTATGATAATAAAAGTTGTGATGACACTGAAAAAATATATAAATTATAAGTCTTGAATAAGGAGAAAGTTACCAAGTCCTTATGCTTTTGAAGGTCTGTGCATACATTATTTGGGTCAACTTCACTTAAAGTACTTCTTCTGTGCTTTCTCTCAGAAAGGCAGTATCTTTTCTAAAGTATATTTTAGACTATGTTTAATTGTATTTTTTCTTGTAAGATATAAAAGGAGAGGAGAGTCCTGTCTTGGCATAGATGCAAAGAAACAGTGTATAACTTGGGACAGTTCTGCATCAAAAAGGAAGCAATTACAGAGGCGACCTGAGCGCTACTTCACAAAGAACAATGTGAAGATGCTGAACACAGATGGGATTCCTGTTTGCAATAAAAGTTGTCCATCTCACCCAGCTGCTTTTATACCAGTTTTCAAAATGGAAACTGATGATCCTTCTGACACAATGGAGGTAAATCCTCTTGGGATTTATGATACATCAACTACAGTGTGGCTACAAGGAAAAGAGGGCAGGATTGCAGACCATGAGCCTGTAAATACTCAACAAACTATTCAAGAGCCTGGGATAAAGATTAACTCCATTCTAATGGCAAAAGTAGAAGAACATAACAAGAAAGTCAGAGAAAACCCAAGAGATATTAATGCTTGGATGGAATTTGTTTCTTTTCAGGTATGTGTTCTGGCAGACCTGGTTGGTTATTATAAGTAATAAATACATGAACATTATGTTGTACTTTCATTTATTTAGGACTGTAGATCTGCTATTGGTGAAAAGTGAGCTGTTAATTCATCTTCACAAATGTCAGCATTCTTCTTGTGATTCCAGTGATGATTATTCCTAATGTTATAATGATTTTTCTTCTTGTTTTAAGGATGAACTAATGAGAGGACCTAGCCCATATGCCAGTAAGGGAGAGCAGGAAATAAGAAGAAAATCACTGAAGTTAATCTTAGAAAAGAAACTGGCCATTTTAGAGAGGGCAATTGAAAGCAATCCAGGTAATGTTGATCTGAAACTCGCCAGGCTGAAGCTTTGCACAGAATTCTGGGAACCACCAGCTTTAATCAAAGAGTGGCAGAAGCTAATTTTCTTACATCCCAATAATCCAGAGCTGTGGAAGAAGTATCTCCTGTTCTGTCAAAGTCAGTTCACTACCTTTTCTGTTTCAAAAATCAATAGTCTCTATGGAAAATGTTTGACTACATTGGCAGCTGTACAAGATGGCAGCATGGTATCACATCCTCTACTGCCTGGCACAGAAGAAGCTATGCTAGGTAAGGTTCTTTCTGTTTCCTGTTATGGGCCGAATGGCCTTCATAGGAGTTGACTACATTCTCTATAAGAATAGACTTTCCTGTGTATTATGGGAAGTTTTTATTCTCTTCAAAATGCCTGGCATCCTGATTTCTTAGCTGAGAATGAAAGCAGATATTCCAACCAAATACAGATATAGCAGATGTTTTTCTTCCCCAAGAGAGTTTGCGATATAACATCCAGTAAAGACTAATGCTCTGAGTGGTTTACAGTACAAATGTCAAGGATGGAGAATTGCAGCCAGCAACCGAGAGATGTGCTTTTATCTTTCAAAAATGTTTATTTAAAAAAAAAAAAAAAGGTTGGTTTGTGGAAGAAACAACTATCTCTTGTTCAAAAGTTTCATAGTTAATTACTTTAGTTCAGAAAGCAGGGACATGGGAAGTCCGATGTGAAATTTTCATGAGCATCCCAGTTCATAGATGGAGAATGCTGAACTGTAATACCATGTGATCGTGCCTTTTGTATTTATTGTATGCATGTATTTACCACGTATAATTACTGCTGGAAGGAAAATTAGTCAGATGGTTAGGATGCTGGACTAGGTCTAGGTAAGAAATGAGTTCATGCTCAGTTCTGGCATGGGTTTTAAATTTATTTGGAGCTAAATGACTTAACCTATCCCATTTCAGTTTTGTTTCTCTGCCTCGGGGGGTCATTGTGATTATTAATCTATGAATACACTGAGGAGGGGAATATATTAGTGTCACCATGAATATGTTTTTCCTTTAAAAATTTATTTTTAAATCTACAGGAGACTTACAAAGCAGTCCATTCTTTTTATCCAAGTCTTGTAACTGCTATTTGAGCTGTTACACAGTGTCTAGTCTGGATTTACAGATTGAGATGCTGGGTTACAAAGTAGTTTCAGGTGTTCAGATCTCTTATGGTCTTCAGTTGATTCGTCTTGGATCAAGCACTGGAAAAAGTGCTGTAATATAAAAATCCTGTGCTGGCAGCTGGATATTGTACTGCCTGTTAGCTTCTAATTGCTTCTACTGTCTCTGATTTCCAACACTTCAGTCACTTTTACACTAACCACAATGAATGTGATTCTCAGGATAAATGTTTTATTCAGCATCTATTTCTTCAAACAGGAAGGTTTTTCTTTCATTTTATTTCCCTGCTCAGAACGTATTTGTCTCATTAAATACTGTTTGTCAACTACTATGAGAAAATTGATTGATTTTTTTTTAATGGAGTTCCTTGAACTAGTTAACTTTATTAGATTGATTGACATTTTTCAAAATACTTGTTTGCTGGCAATGTCTATAAATAGGTTAAAATGAAAATGAACTCAACTTTATTTGTGTTTCTGTTCCACTCTTAATGTCTTCTTGTTCTGTATTAAGGCTATAGTGATTTGTTTATGAATGCTGTTTAGGGTTTGGGGTTTGGATTTTTTTTTTCCCCTTTGGAATTCAAATGATAGGAGTGGAGAAATTTCCAGTGGGGAGGCTTCTTAATCCGAGATTTTTTTTTTTTTTTTTTTTAGTGACTTAACTGTCTAATTCTTGGGATGAATTTGAACTGTCAGTGTACTTATTAGGAAGGTTACCAAATTGTTCGTTAAGATAAATATGCAAAGAGTTTCACAAATGAATTACAAGGTGAGCAGTGTAGATGTATGGTAGGCTTGTATCTTCAACCTTTGGCCTTTGCTAATGACAAAGTCTAAGATCTAATTTTAAATAGCGGTGGACTGTGCCATCTAGTGTTCAATTCAGTACGCAGTACTATCTGCTTGGAAACAGGTGGGGTTTTTTTAAAACATGAAATTTAAGAAAGCAGGTAAAAATTAATCTAAAATTATAGATCAGTTTTTACTTTTGAGATAACAATTTTTAAGATTTTAAATTTACTAGGAACTGTTAATGTAAAGTGGATAAATGTAAACATTCTCAAATTTTGCTGTGGGAAGGGAGTCCTATTTCTCAAATTATACCTATTGGTTGGGGAGAAACATCCTTATCTTTTAGGTCAGTTCAGCTGCAGAAGTGTCAGCGTCATGGGCTGAATTAAGTATGTATTCATGCTGTTTTCAGCTTTTATCACAAAGAAAATGCTGATCTTTGCCTTTCTTCAAATGTATTTTTCTTTTTTATCATGCAGAAAATCTTATGCTATAATTTATTTTTGGCTCCAGTTTGGCAGCAAATCCTGATGAGATATTCTCTACATTCAGACTATTTTAATCCAAGTTCATCTGTTTGAAGCTGAGAAACTAGGAAAGGACAACTCTTTCAGTGTCAGTTGGACACAGTGTCTAAATTGGCTAAAATACTTTGGAAGATTCTATTATATACTGACTTTTTGTGGTTTAAATATCTTCAGAAATCTCCGAGTCTTTGTTACCAGAAACAATCATTGACTTTGCAGAAAAATCGGATGAAATGCCTAGTTTGTGTATTCTAGCTGAATTCAGATTTTTTATGTACACACATCTGATGTAAATCTGAATACAGGTAAAAGGAGTAAATAATTTGCCACTTCTTACTATTAAAAAATAAGATGATCATTAGAAGCAACTGACATTAACCTATGATGTTACATGTGTTTATCTAGACACTTAAATATTTGATTGTTTAAAACCCTCCAAAGCCAATGGATTTAGTAAAGAAACAATAGTTTTTGAAGAACTTTTTTCAAAACTGTCATGAATGTTTTCAAAACTAAATAATGATTTGATTTATGGGTCTTGGGTTTTTTTGCAAGCCAGTGAAGATTATGATTTAAAGCAATTTGTTTTTTGAACAGCCAGTGTTTTGTTGAGATTTGAGTGTAATTTGGAATATCTCTGAAATATCCTTAACTGCTTAGTAAAAGAGGTGTTTATAATACCTGTTATTTCTCCAGCTCTTTCATTTAAGATTCTTGTTGCAAATACATGACTAGAAAAAGTGGGGCTTTGCTTCCCCTTTTAAGCTGAGACTGGAGGCTCAGTGTGTAGTACGGATATAGCAGTGATTACAGAAAGTTTGTTGAAGAGCAAGGGATAGGGCTCGACTCTACTTTCAAGCAGTAATACTTTGACCAAAAGACTGGATTTCTCTTAACTGAGTTCTTATGTAGGGGAAGATAAAATGGGAATGACAGTTGGAATGAAAATGGTATGTATATTACCAACATATTACCAATGTAACTATCTCATGCAATAATGAGGCAAAAAGGATTTTTGTTGTAATCACTTACTATATGAATTGTAATAATGCCCAGCATCTTCAAAGAGGGCTATGACCCACTCTGACAGGTGTCGAATAAACTGAAGTTGGGACCATTGCATATCCCTTTTATCCATCAACAGGGATAGTGCATGTATGACATGAACAGAAAGTCATCTCTTTGGTGCACTTAAAGTGGGAGGTCTTAAAGTAAAACTACAAGAATTTTGACATGCATTTATGATAGTTAGTCCCTGTGTCTTGGATTTTGATACTGTTCCAAAGCAGTTATGCTTTACAGCACTTCATGTATGTCTTTTGTATATTTGTGGGCTGTAATAAAGTCCTTTACAACAAAATTTATTTGAAATATTAAAATTTTATCTTTTTTACTTTACAGCTATATTTATTCAGCAGTGTCACTTTCTGAGACAGGCTGGCCATTCTGAGAAAGCAGTGTCTTTGTTTCAGGCTCTGATGGACTTCACCTTCTTTAAACCTGACAGTGTAAAAGATCTGCCAACAAGGGGACAGGTAACAATTTCCATTTAAATGGGTGTATGTCCTTGTGCATTACAGAGAATGCTGTAACAGAAAAACGTTGATTAATTTTTAAGGATATAGGGAAATATTTTGAATCACAATTTTGTGGTTCTTCAAGGTGATGCTTGCATTGGAAAAATCCTTGTGGGTCCTCTGGAACAACATGCCAAATGCTTGCTTCTACTGTATATATAGAAGTGTGATAACCAGTCATTTCATGTCTTTTTACTAATTAAAGATGGAGAAAATGAGCCAGCTGACCAATGTCTGTGTCTAATTAGCACTTCCCTTGCTTCTTTTCCCCCAAACTGCTGTTGTTTTGTTACTCTTTCTCTTCTAGACAGTTCTTGCAAACATTTCTTAGGTTCTTCATTATCTGTTGTTTTCAGTAATTCTTTGATGTCTACATTAAGAACACCTTCATACTTTAAAGTATCTTTTATTTGACCCATGAGATTCCATTCAGCTTATTCTTTTAAAGTACTACATCACTTTTTTTCTTGATTTGCTCAGGTATGCACCCCAATAATAATCAGTAAGTTAATATTTAGAGGGTACTGTTGCCAGTGTAGCATCATCCCACTGAATTGTTGGGAGCTGCTTCCTTTTTAACGAGTGGTGGGAAGGGCCACCAGCTAGGTAGCTGAGCTACCACAGAGGACAGACATTGAATTTCCTTCTATTACCTCACCTCCTTCCCCAACAACCAGTACTGAGACTCCATTTTCTGCTCTCTAGATTAATGCCGTTACCCACCAATGGAGCAGTCTTACACTTTAAATAATAGTGGTGTTCTCTTTAAGAGCCAAACATTTAGAGTTAATTATAATTATCATGAAGGATGGGATATGACTATTTGATATAGTTACACAGATAAAGCTCGAGTTATACTTCCAATCACTTGAAAAACTGCAAGATTATCTGTAGTGTTTAAAAACTCTTAAGAAAGCAGGATGGAAAGGAACCTCATTTTAAAAGGACAGTGATTAGGTTGGAAAGTACAGTTCTTGAAAATAGGAAAATGCCAGATTTACAGCTGATCGCACATTCTGCCCTCTTACAGAAGCGTTATGACTCAATCTTGAATTACTTGTTTCTGTACTGTTTTCACAGTTAACTTTCTCACTTGGAGCAAAGAATAAATCTATGAGAGCAGAATTAGATTTTGCAGTTGCTGTAAGCTCTGCATTTTCTGATAGATTGATGCTTGATTTTTCTTAGGGTAGACTTTATTGTTAATATTTGTGTTAACAGTCACAATGTCCAAGCCAAGGTTTGGTACACAGCAGAAGCATATAATAGGAGAGAGATGGCCATTAGAGCTAAGTATAAACAAAGCAGAGGAGGCATTGGTGAATCTAAAGGTAACGGGTTGCATACAGGCAGTGACGAAGTCAGGACTAGAACCCTGGACTTCCGATTCACTGGAAAGTGCCCTGAAGTTGTTGACCACCCTGAAACTTGAGAGATGAAAGGCCTTACTAATCTTTTCCTCTTGTCCTCCATCCAGTCATATTTATGTCCAACTGTAACATTTTGATTTGACAATTATCATTCCATTAGTCAAATTCTTCATGGTCCCATGGAAGATAGGAATGAGGGGAGATTTGGTTTCTGAAAGCCACATCTTGGGGACTCTGGATCCTTATCTTTGAAGGATCTGTATAGGACATTTGGCACAAAAGTCTTTTGCTTTCTTCAAAGCCCAATACCTTTTAAAAACAATCTTAATGAGAAGAGCTGGTGATAGTCCTGCTCTGCCACAGGCCTAATGTACTTGGTTGTTCCTGCTGGTGCTTAAGCAGCATCTAACAAAGCCTTCAGATACAGAAGTTGCACCCAGATAAGTGATTATAGGGTCTGGAAAACCTAATTTGACCCAGGTAGTGTCTGTACAACAGCAAAAATTATTTTTCTTCATGTTTTGTTTTGGTTCCCCCTGCCTAAAACAACAGGTGGAATTCTTTGAACCCTTTTGGGATAGTGGAGAACCACGAATTGGAGAAAAAGGAGCAAGAGGCTGGAAAGCATGGATGCACCAACAAGAAAAGGGTGGCTGGATTGCTCTTAAGCCAGGTATGCTGTTGTCAGTATGTAGTTGTACGTCCACATGTTCTTCTAAACATTTTGATTAGAATGATATGAACTGTTTCTTCTCATGTTTTTGTGTATAAACTTTTAAAAGTATTTACCAGGATTAAAATAAAGTATATCACACTTAACAGGGAAAAGCATGTGTTGAGTGTTCTATACACGGTATTGTTTATGGAATATTGTTGTTCTTCCTAGGGATGAAAATTAAGGGAGAGGATGGCATATCCTCCACTCTGTGCTGAAAAGGTGTGAGTACTTGGTTGAGACCCATGCCCACCTAAAGTGGAAGGAAGCTACTTGCCTTAAGACACTTCCATTATATGGGTAGACCAGGTGGAATTATAGTATTAGATGATAGTTGTCTCAAGGATTCTTAGCTTAATGACTCTATTTCTAGAATCAGATTTCAGGTTCTTATAGCAAATATACAGTAGAAATAGGAGGAAAACCTTTCCTTTCTCTTTGTGATGCAGAAAACAAAGGAATTGTATCTTCACTTGGCTGGAGTGCTTCTGGGTGAGCAGGGATGCAGAAAATACCTCCGTGCTGCTTAGTCCCACCTTGTCTTCTGGTCTACAGCTCTTCCCTTAAAGTCAAGGACTATTTCTCAAACAGATACACCTTGGAGGGAAGCAGGGGGCTGGAATGTGTCTGATCAAAGATGATCTGTCTCTGCTTTTGCTGCTCCTGCTGCTGTAGCCGCTCTAATGAAGCAAGTTTGGCTCTGCTTTTAGTAAACAAAGGAACTGAAAAATGGTTGTGTGCTTCCTTTGTTCCTGGATTAAGATGGAATTTCCTTGCCCCTTAACTGGGGTCAGCAGTTCCACTGCTGATGGCTGTAGACATTTTGCCAACAAATTGCCAACTCAGTATAGAGAGGATGACCACTGCCACTCTTGGGCAGGTCCAGCATATATCAGTGCTTTTCCTGATGTGTGTAAAGCCCAAAAGTTCAGGTGCAGTCTATTTGAGTGTATTTGAGTCTAATTCAGTGTAACCTCTAACACTGTCAAGTTTTTTCAAACTTTGGTTAGATCGTGGAAATGCTGTCATTTTTTCATAGAGTTGCAGACTAAAGGAGAGGCTATAGGTCACAAAAAAAATATAGCAAGTAAAAATCTTGCCACCACCTGCCTGTTTTACGTGAAATTTAAGAACTGGGAGTGGGAGTATTACACCTAGTTAATGACAAAGATCAGGATTAAGAATTTGGAGGTGGTGTAGAAGTGGCCTGATTTTTGTACCAAAAAAAAATAGTGCAGGTAACCATAAATTTTGAGGACTTCTTTCTTCCTCAACAAGAAGAAAGAAAGAAGTATTTGAAAAATCTCTATGAGCTTTCTCGTAGCCTACAGGTGCTCATCAGTTTCAGCACAGAATTAATATATTGCTGTCACAGGAAAAAATATGGTAATTGTATGTAGTGTCAAAACCCAGAAATGCGATGTGGAAGTTTTCAGCTCCTGTGTCTGCTTTATTAACACAGTATTTGTTTACATTTTTACAGTAGTAAAATTGTATGTCAGGTCTGGCCTTTGGATTTGGTGGATTAATTTTTCTTTAATAATTGTGTGTGTGTGTGTTTTGATTTGGTTTTAGATGATGATGATGATGAAGAAGAGATAGATGAAGATCAAGAAATAAAGGATAAAACTCTCCCCAAGTGGCATATTTGGTTGGATATTGAGTATTCTCGTGAAGCAAGGCAGTGGTTACCTTGGAGGCCAGACAAAACCAAAAAGGAAACTGAAGAAGATTGTGAAGATCCAGAAAGACAGGTCACTGTGATATAATAAAAAGAGGGGAGACGATAAGACAAGTTATCCTTTCATTTGAATTCATGGGTATTTTAGAGGAGTAATCCTTTTCTTCATTTGGAAAAAATTCTCTTCTTTGTTTGGAATTCAAAATTTACCTGAAGTTTCGTGCTGAGACTTCTGAAATCCATGGGAAGCTCATGGTAACTTTGGAAAGGGCTGTAGGTAAATAGTTTGTCTTTGCTGTTCTGTGATTTCTCTCATCTGCATGTGGAAATGTCACGGAAATCTGTGTTTAAGAAGATACATACATTAAATAAACAAAAGGTTTTGTTGCCTTCAGGTCAGATAGTTGGATTTTTTTTTCTTCTTGGGACATAGGTTAACTCAGACATTGATTTTCAAATAAAAATGTGTTAAATGGCCCAACCAATAATATCTTTCAGACATTCATTGTGTAAGTTTTCTGTGGAGGTCTTTGATAGTCAAGGGCAAAGAAATCTTTTGATAGCAAATCTACAGTCTGACTGGAGGAACACATTGCTTAACTTGCCTGGTTTTAATTTAAATGACATTCTGTTACTATTTAATAGTAATTATAAATTTTTATTGACTTGAAAAGGTTCTTTAATTATGTAAATGACAGGTTTGCTAATTTTATTTGATTGCATAAATTAATGGAGTTTGGTTTAATTTGGATTTTTTTCAGGTATTATTTGATGATCTTGCACCATCTTTAATCCAGCTTTCTAATCCAGATCTTCAACATCAACTACTGTACTCATTTTTGCAATTTCTGGGAATTCCATGCACAAGTAAACTCTTTCCTTCCAACCTCTATATTGCCATGGATGAAAATAACATCTTTGACAGTGTGCTTTCTGATGAAAAGCCACTGACTTCTGTTGATTTTCCACTTTCTGGATTCAACAGTATTGGTCATATGGACACGATGCTACGAGAGAGACATCACATAGGCCACTATAAAGAAGGAGAAGAGTTCATACAGAATGTGTTTCATGTTCTATTCCTACTGTTTTCAGGAAAGGAAAAATCTAACCTGTCCATTTGTTGGTTACAGTATGAAATATCTAAGGTAATGAGGAGTCTGCATATAATCACATTTGTGATTGTGGCTTTCTTGTGTATTCATGTTTATATTGAATTAAAATAAATATTAATGAAAATTAACTCTTGTAGGACTAAGTAGTCAAATCAGAAGATGCCAGGTAAGATTGCACTGGGAGTAAAAAAACCCAAAAAACCCAACCCTTTTCTTCAGTACATGTTACACAGTGACACATGTAACAAAATATTTGTTGCAGTTTTGGATAAATGTTACATGATACATTGTATGCTAGACAGGAATGGATGCAAGTGATTTTTAACAAGGCAAAGTGAGTCAGACAGTACTTTTACCAAACTATTCTAAGTGCATAATTCTCAATACCACGATAAGAGCACGTTATCAAGAAACTTACTACTTCCTGTACAAGTTACATTTTTAGTGTAGGAGGTGACACCTTATCACTTGAATATGGCTTTATTTAAGTAAAACTGCTCTAATAGATGCCCACAGAAGGATGAGAGTCCAGGTTGTCTCCCTAATGCTTCAGAAAGTTCAGTATTGTGGTTCCTTATGGAGAAGTTCCCTGTCTTTTACCTGACCAGATCATCTCCCGTAATCTTCTCATCCAATCTCCAGATTTGTCTGTCAGCACATTCCCCACTGTGAAAAGCTCCCTGGAGGTTTAATTGTACTAGTCATAAGCTGCATCTGGCCAGACAGGATCATTTATTTTCCTTTCCTCAACCATTACAGATTACCAGCTCTTTATTTGAGCAGTTGGCCTTTTAAGAGTGAAATTTGATATTACTTAATGGCAGTGGCAGGAGTAAGAATGATAAGTCTATGTAATTTGGCTATGTTGGAGGGAGCTGACAACAGGAGGTTGTGACAACTTGCAGTACACAGTAGCAACATATCTGGCTGGTGGTGAAATATGGAACAATATGAAAACAAACACAGTAATGAAAGTAAAAAATGCTGTGAGGTTGGTTGGGTTTTTTTTTTTTCCTTTCTTCTCCCACCCCTCTCAAAATTTGTTCTGTTTATTATCCCCTGCAGGTAGTTCAGTGTCTCCAAGCAAAAAACAAAAGGAAGCTGAAAGCACAAGGGAGGAAGAGTAAAAAGTTGGCCAAGAATCTCCTTAAAGCACCTGAGAATCGAAATGACCTTTCTCTCTGGAAACTGTATGCCTACCTAGAATGGCTGCTTGGTAACATTGATGATGCCAGGAAGGTATTTGACACAGCTCTTTGCACGGTAGAGACTGGAGGATTGAAAAGTCCCCAGCTCTGCAGCCTCAGTCTGCTTTATGCTCAGCTGGAAGTGGAACTACTAGAAAGTATAGAAGGAGCTGTCATGTCACGTCCTGCTCATATATTGACCAGATTGGCTGAAAGTGGACCATATGTGCCCTATAGTGGACAAGTGTTGTCTGTGAATGTCTTGAAAGCTCGTAAAACATATGAGCATGCGCTGCAAGATTATTTAAGTAAAACTCCAGTTTCTGATCAGGATCAGGTCAGTGATACTAATCAGCTGGTTAACTTGGTTGGTTGTTACGCACTGTTCCAGTATTTGACTGTTGGGATTGATGCTGCAGTATTAATATATGCACAGACTTCAGAAAAACTTGAAGCTTCTGGTCCACAGAAATGTGAAAATACTGGAGAGAATTTCGGCGTTCAAAATTTTCCCACTGCTCTTGAAGCTGTCACACTGCTGCATACAAATTTACTCAAATTCCACATGAAAATTAGTGTTTATCCTTTGAATCCTCTGCGAGAAGCACTAATGGAGGCTCTGAAACGGTATCCTAGCAACCAGTCTCTTTGGAGGTCATATATCCACATCCAAAGGAAGTCTCACAGTGCTAGTAAAGCACGAAGGTTTTTTGATGGTGTCACAAGGTCTACTAACTCTTTAGAGCCATGGCTGTTTGCAATCCAAGCAGAGCAGATGAGAAAAAAACTCACTGAAAATGTCCGGAGGTAATATCTTGCAGTTCCTTGTGGTTATGCTTTTTTTGATCTCTATAATCACTTAAGAGAGAAGATGCTATCAGAGTTCTCATTTTGCAGATGAAGAAGCTGTAGCTGGGGAAGGTTATTTGTTCAAGACTGAGCAGTGAGTCAGTGGCAGAATCCTGAAAAGAGTTAAAGACCTAGGTGATAGTCTCACATCCCTTCCGCTGGATCAGATAGTGTGTTGCTTTGTGTTTGACTACTCACTACTGACACTAAGATGGTACACATTTCTTTACGTAATTTTTAAATAACAGAGCCTGCTTAAATGGCTGAGGTAGACACTGTGAGCTTAGAAAACTGCCCCATTTTAATGCTGCAACAGTAAGGAGCATAATACAGAGCTACACTGCAGCTTCTTTCTGACTGAGCTCGCTGCCCTACTTTACTCCTGGATCACAGAATACAGTTGTGCCAGATCCGTTTCCATAGCGAGTGCTTGAGAGTTAGTTTAGTTTTCATATGAGGCTGTTGCTAGGTAGAAGAGGCTGAAAATTTCCTGAATTTGCAGTGTGGACTGGGCTCATATTTTTTGCTCCCAGGGAAGGAGGAAAGGGTAGGAGATGTAGGGAACAGAAGTGTGTGTTAATTTTTAAAGCTTAGTCTCTAACCTGTTGTCTACCTGTTGCTTGGAGCTACCTATCCACTGCTACCTATGTATCTCTAATAACATTGGCAGCTTGGTTCTTTGTGTCTGCAAATAGTAACAGAGATTTCTAGGAAAATGTTATCTGGAAGCTTTACTTAGCTGTAAGTTTACAACATTCATGCTTGATGAAATTACAGAATTATCAGTATACTTTAAAATGACGGCGCGCCCGCTGCTTTGATTGCCACAGTCTGGCAACAAGCATGCATACATGATAGTGATGTTCCTGAGTGTCAGTGTATGTCATCCTAAATTGTAATAAGAATTCTACAGCGACCAAATATGAAGGAGGATTGTAATTTGATTTACTGTTAATTACAGACACTATGATAGGTTTTCATTGTTGTTACTGGAAACTGATGTTAAAATTCCAGAATGATGATTTTTCTCTGTGACACTTCGTTCCTTTCCTGATTGTACTCTGCTAGCATAGCCTTTCCTATAGGTTATATTTGTATAGGGACAAGTTGGGTGTTGCAAGAGCAGAGCTGAACTACTGTAAGAGAGAGATAAATGGCCTGTCAGTCATGCATAAAACTAATGTTTTATGATGTTGTGACAAACTAAGAAAACATCTGTACTGTATGTGACTATTTCCTATTCTGTTTTGTATTTCAGCTGTTTAAGTGCATGGAATTAAATAAAAGAAATGAACACGAACAGTAAATCAGTCACTGTGAGGTACAATGCTTAGATGTCTGACTCGGCGCAGAGTAGATTACATCATTTTCCCTCATGGCAAAGGTTAAGATGAGAGGAAACATGACCTCAAAGAGCCTTGAAAAAAGAGGCAAGTTAGGAACAAGTGTTAAGGGTGGCAGGCTAAGAGAGTGCACACAGACAGACGTGATGTTGCCATGAGTGCTCCAGGCTGTTTCTTCAAGATTAAGCATCAAAAATAAGCCAGTCTGTATCAGCTGTAGATAGAAATCAGTGCTTCAGTAAAAAATATGTACCTGCTTTTGTGTTATGCCTGGAATTTAGGGCATTTAAATCTCTGGGTGAAAAAGAAAATTATTATTGTAATCATGGTTGAGATCCAGAGCTGTAATCTAGGCCTTGATCCAAGACCAATGTGTGGTCTTACAAAGGTGTCAGGGGTAAATTTGAAACAGAAGGCTTGCTAACTGAGACTTGAGTTTGGTTTGAGCTGCTATGCCAAGCTTGGAATGATAAATTATCTTGAATGAAGACTAAGATAAGTGTTTTAAGATCATATGATAGTGGATTATTGTACTCAAAGAGAAATTATCTCCTCTGGTTGGACATGGTTAATTTTTCAACATGCTAAAAGAATTTTCAGAAAAATACCTCATTTATCTTTTTTTTAACTGATTTTCCCATTTAGAAATGTGTTGATTAGATTAGCAAATGCTAAAAATCTGGTTTATAACATTCAGAGTCTGTAGCGTGAAATGCAAAAACCTAGCTATATACAGTGTTATGTGAACAGAGGCAGTATGTTGATCTTTACCCTCTCTTACCTGGATGTGGTCCTTTAGCTTGGATTTAAGGGATTGTGATTTCTTTTTTCCTCTGTGTTTCAGGGCAGATGTTGGTGAAATACACTCTACTATTCCTGAAAGTGGGTTAACAAATAGAATTGTAGCTCTATTTGAACATGCAGTTCAGAGTGAAAATGGTACCCATTGTCCACTGCTGTGGAGAATGTATTTGAACTTTATGGTAAGTAAAAGAAGAGTATCAGTGTTGTGTTGTTGTTGTTTGTTTTGGTTTGGTTGGGTTTTTTTTTACTATATTTGGAATTTCTCATGAGCACAGCTACAGTACTGTATAAAAAAAGGAACGGTAAATGCTGCCATACCTATATGATTGTAAGGTTATATATTTGAATTGTAATGTTCCTTATTGCTGGGAATATTAAGGGAAATGTAGTTCACATGGATTAGAAGGAGTATTAGCTTCTGGCAGTGTAGTTTTAATACAGATGCAGGCAAGTTATTGTTGCAGATAAAAAATGTGTCATAAGACGTCAGGAGATGGATTCCGCCCAGTCTTACTCACAATATAAAGGGAAGTGGGCAGGGTAACAAAATCTAAGAAAAGAGGAATGAAATTTTAGGGACTTAGTATTTTATTATTTTTATATAAGCAACATCAGCAAAGATGACTTGTATTTATGTTTTAGACTTACTTTAGGCTTCTGTAAGGAAATTATAAGGACTTTGATATTTCAGTCAAATCTAGATCCCGATTTTGTATAACTTCACAGAATCACAGAATGGTTGAGATTGGACTCTGGAGATCATCTTGTCCAACTCCACTGTTCAAGCAGGGCCATCTACAGCTAGTTGTTCATGACAGTGTCTGGATAGTTTTTGAGTATCTCCAAGGATGAAGACTCCACAACCTCTCTGGGCAACCTGTGCCAGTGCTCAGTCATCCTCACAGTAAAAAAGCATTTCCTGATGTTCAGATGGAGCCTCCTGTGTTTCAGTTTGTGTCCGTTGCCTCTGGTCCTGTCACTGGGCACCACTGGAAAGATCCTGATTCCCTCTTCTTTACATCATCCCTTCAGGTGTTTATACACATCGATAAGATCCCCCCCGAGCCTTGCCTTCTCAAGGCTAAACAGTCCCTGCACTCTCAGCCTCTCCTCATGGGAGAGATGCCCTAGTCCCTTAGTCATCTTAGTGGCCCTTCATTAGACTCTCTCCAGTATGTGCATGTCTGTCTTTTACTGGGAACCCAACAACTGGGCACAGCACTACATGTGTGGCCTCACCAGTGCTGGGCAGAGGGGAAGGATCACTTCCCTGGACCTGCTGGCAATATTTTGCCTAATGCAGCCCAGGATACCGTCAGCCTTTCTTTGCTGCAAGAGCACATTGCTGGCTCCTGTTCAACTTGGTGTCCCCCAGGACCCTCAGGTCCTTTTCTCCCAAGCTGCTTTTCAGCTGGGTGGCCCCCAGCATATATTGGTGCATGGGGTTGTTCCTCCCCAGGTGCAGGACCTCGCACTTCTCCTTGTTGAACTGGATGAGGTTCCTGTCAGCTGCTTTCTCCAGGCTGTTGTGGTCCCTCTGGATGGCAGCATGACCCTCAGGTATATCAACCACTCCTCTCAGTTTTGTGTCATCTGCAAGCTTGTTGAGGATATACTCTGCTCCATCAGCCAGATCATTAACAAAGATGTTAAATGGGATTGGACCCAGTATTGACCCCAGGAACACACTGCTAGTTACTGGCCTCCAACTAGACTTTGTTCCACTGCTCACTACCCTCTGGGCCCAGATGTTGAACCAGTTTTCAATCCACCTCACTGTCTGCACATTCAGTTCTTATATCAACTGCTTGTCTAGGAGGATCTTAGCGGAGAGTGTCAAAGGCCTTACTGAAGTCCAGACAATGTCCACTGCTCTCCCCTCATCCATCAGGCCAGTCATTTCATCACAGCAGTTTATCAAGTTGGTCAAATGTGACTTTCAGTGAATTCATGCTGACTACTTCTGATTATTTTCTTTTTGTTCATGTGCCTGGAAATGGTTTCCAGGATTAACTGCTTCATCACCTTCCTAGGGATCAAGGTGAGGCTGAGTGGCCTGTAGTTCCCTGGGTCTTCCTTCTTGAAGATAGGAGTGACGTTTGACTTTCTTCAGTCTTTGGGCACTTCTCCCAGTTGCTGTGATCAATCAAAGATTGCCAAGAGTGACATTTCCCAACTTCCTCAGCACCTGTGGGTGCACCCCATCAGGGCCCGTGGACTTACGCATGTCCAGTTTGCTTAAGTGTTCCCTAACCTGATCCTCTTCAACTAAGGGTACATCTTCCTTGCTCCACACTTTCCCCCTGGTCTCTGGGACCCAGAATTCCTGAAGGCCAGGCTTGCTACTAAAGACTGAGGCAAAGACGGCCTTCCCTACATCAGCCTTTTCCATGTCCTGTGTAACCAGGTCTCCTGTCTCATTCAGCAGTGGGCCCACATTTTCCCTACCCTTCATTTTGTTACCTATGTACTTACAGAAGCCCTTTTTGTTCTCTTCAACATCCCCTACCTGGTTCAATTCCCATCGGTCTTTAGCTTTTCTAACTTCATCTCTGGAACAACTTCCAGATCTGAATTAGAAAAAATAATGCATGAACATCTGTATGGCTTTGACTTATGCAGGAATAAAGAAGATGGCAAGAAGACTGTTTTATGTGGGCCCCTCAAATACTTTATCTCTATTTTCTCCATACTATAAAAACTTTCCCAGACCAAGATATTTTGATTGATTAACATTAGAGCAAGCAAGGTGCAGTCCACATGAAAAATAAATGCATGGTAGGGAAAACATAGATACAGCTTTTATAACTTGCATTGAATTTTCAGAATCTTTCTGAGTCTTAAAAGCAGCATATAAAGGTTACGTTAACTGGCATTGCAGCATAACACCGAAAAGCAACAATGTTTGTTTCTTCCATAGTTCACCATGGAAATACGTAAATAAAATCAACTTCACATAGGCAGTTTTGTTATCTTGGTTCTTTTCTTGCTTCTCCAAAGTACAATATGGAAGATGAAAACACAAAAGAAATGCTTGGAACTCATGTAAGGGAAATTTCATTCCACAGTATTACTTGTTCACGTCTTCTGGTGTAGTAAGTTGTCAGAGGGGAACAGCAGTTAGCAGGCTGTGAAATACAGAGGAGGCAGGGGAAGGAGAGACTCTTGTTTTGTGTTTGAGAAGATCTTTCTGTTACTGTGACCATTTCTACACAAATACATGCTTGTAAATATTTTATACAACTTCGTGTATAGGAAGGTACAATTGAATCACTGTTACTCTTTACAAACTACTAATGAGACTCCAGTAAGCTAAAGTAAAATCGCCCAGTGTGTATTTTATCACTAATGATTAGTTCATGGAAGATAATATTTTTCACAAGAACAAGAAGGAATATTAGATGCTAAGAAGATGGAGGAAAATAATACTTTTACAGTAATAGCTTTGGATAAAACTGTTCCGAGAAACAAAATCAATTAGAAACATTAAAATTTTCAGATACGGTGATAGAAGAAGTAGTTGTGATTGCCCAGTGTTACCCAAAGTTCTGTAGATCTCTCTGTTTTCTCTTTGGGTGTGTCTAGATATTCAGTGTCTGGTATTTTGGGCAAAAGCTTCTCACTGTTTAAAAACACAAAACTTTTTTATATAGATTTTGAAATGAACTGTTTCTCTTAAATTCCTATTTATTTTTTATGAAATCATGTTTGACCAATCTGATAGCCTTCCATGATGAGATGACTAGCTCAGTGGATGAGGGGACAGCAGTGGATGTTGTTTTATCCCAACCTTAGCAAACCTCCTCCACTGCCTCCCGTAACATCTTCATAGACAAGCTGATGAAGCATGGATTAGGTAAGTGGACGGCGAGGTGGACTGCAATCTGCCTGAACTGCCAGGCTCAGGGGTGATCAGCAGTGCTGACTCTGCTGCAGGCCAGCCACTGGTGCTGTACCCCAGGGATTGATACTGGGACCAGTGTCCTTTAACATCTTCATTAATGATCTGGAGGATGAGAGAGCGTACTGTCCGCAAGCTTGCAGATGATACAAAATCAAGACGAGTGGCTGATGCACGATATTCAGCCGTTGGCCTGTCCAGGTTCCTTTGAATAGCCAAGAGCCATGGAAATGAATAAGGGGTTGGAGCAGGTGTTGTACAGGGGGAGGCTAGGAAACTGGTGATTGTTCAGCCTGGAGAAGTGAAGGCTCCTGGAAGATACTGTCAGTGTATATAAATACCTCATGTGAGGGTGTGAAGACAGAGCCAGTCTTCTCAGTGCTGCCTAGTGACAGGAAAGGAGGCAGTGACCACAAATTGAAATATATAAAATTCAGTTTAAACATAAGAAAAAGCTTTTTTACTGTGAGGGTGGTGAAACACTGGAACAGGTTGGCCAGGGGTTATGGAGTCTCCATCCGTGCAGATATTCAAAACCCAGTTGGACATGGTTCTGACCAGCCTGCTTTTGCTGACCCTGCTTTGACCAGAGGGTTGGAGCAGATGGTCTCCAGAGGTCCCTTCCAACCTCTGTAATTCTGTGAAAAACTTGGAGGCAGAATGCTACTGACAACTCTTTGCAGAGCTCCAAAAGATGCCTATGCATCTTAATGCACAGCTCTGACAGCACTCGTTTCCAGTAGGTGAAATGCATTGCTGTTCAGTAAAGAGATGATGACACCAGAACAGCACAAGTTTCTACAACCAATGTATTAATAATATGCAAAAGAATTTCTAGATTTAAGAATTGATAAGGGAACCTGCTGATTTCAGCAGCAGTGCTGATGTAGTCAGAGCAAGGGAAAACGTAAACTCATGATTGAAGATTTCTTCTCCAAAGATCTCAAAACATTTAATGTATTTTGGAATTACTGCTTTTTTCTTTTGGATTTGCCATAAAATCCCCTGTTTAAGTGTGTTTTAAAGTACCCCAATTCAAAAGATTTCTTCACAAGAATTCGTAATTATTTCTACCTGTAACTGGGATGACTGAAGCTACGGAGACTGTTCAGCACTCTGACCTCTGCTACCCATCTCTTTTTAAACTTCACAGTAGCTGTGAGCTCTCTACTTGTATCATGCAGCTGAACGGGTACTTTGAGGAAGAAGTTTTAACTCCTCCTTAGATAGATGCTAATTTGATATATCCAGTTTTGTACGTAAGGAGATTCAGCTGTAACAAGCTTCTGCTGAGTAAGAAAGTGTATGTGCATGATCTCTGCAGTGCACAAACCCAATGTGTTATCATCATCTTTGCTGTACCAAACATGCTCTTGTGTAGTGTATGTGTAGCATATTGAGGGTAAGTTCTCGTTAATGATTTGTGCTCTTGCCCATTGCAGTATTGTCAAATATAGGCAAAGGCACTGACTTTAACTGAAATACTTGGCAGAGGCTCTTTCTGTTAGTCTTTTTTCTATTACTTGTCTTACAAATAAAACTCTGAAACTCCTTAAAGACATCTCTTCGATTACATTGAAGAGTGTAACCAGTGTCACCAGTGTAACCTGTCAAATTGCATAGCTACCACAATATATAGTAATAAGGATTCCTCAGCAGAACACCACTGAGCTTTTCAGCAGTAATTTCTTTGTCTCAGAGGTGTGTTACTGTTTCAGCTATTACTGCATTGAAGCATGAACATTTTTTTTCTCACACAGGCTTCACTAGGAAAAAAAGAAAAAAGTAAAGGATTGTTTTATAAAGCCCTTCAAAATTGTCCTTGGGCAAAGGTAAGCACAGAAAAATTACAAACTTGTCACAGTACTCTAATTTTTGAAGTTCTGTATTTAAAAAAAAAAGGTTAGACTTTAGTTGTTGTGGTAATGAGTTATATGCAAATGAAAGAGATTTCTGAAGGAAAGTACTGTAAGATTTTCTGCAAATAAGAGATGCATATGGAATGGAAACAAACATAGTGGTTGGTGCTGTTTGTGTTTCAGAACAGAAAGGTGTTGCATTGCATGAGGCAAGGAGACAATACCTCTCTATGATCTAGAAGCGATCGTGTCTTTCAGACCATGTTTTATCATGAGTATGGTAGTAGCAGAAATATAGGCAAATAAAAATGTATTTAGTTAATAGTATAAAAAATTATTCAGGAGCACCTGCAGCTCCTCAGGTACTGTCTGTATACGCTGCAAATGCTCCAGTGCCTCTTGACCGGTGTTTTATCTTTTTTGAATCAAATAATTTAGTAGGAGTTGGAAAAGACTTGGTTAAACATCTGCATTGCTGTCACTGTAGAAGTACTAATTCTGTTTCCATTATTTTAAAGAAATATATGATGTTTCTTATGTTCTTGCTACAGAGTTGTTTACATATCTACGTACTTCTTTATACTATGTTTCTTGCTGTAATAGAAGGATGGCACAGAAAATGTTCTCATTGTCTTCCTAGGTACTCTATATGGATGCAGTAGAGTACTTCCCTGATGATCTGCAAGAGACGCTTGATCTAATAACTGAAAAAGAATTGAGAGTGCGGGTACCCATGGAAGAGCTGGATCTACTGTTGGAGGTTTAAAAGAAGACTCCAGACGGGTGGAGCAAATACAGAAGCTAGATCCAGAACTAACAGTTAGACCTGTCTCTTCAAACAGGAACTCTGTTGGGACTTGGGTACTATGTAGGGTTTTTTTTAAGGGTTGGGGTTTTTTGTTTTTTTAAGCTTTTATATAAGTTGCTATCAAAATGGAGTTCTAGCTGCAAGTATTCTGGAATCAAGTGCTGCATTTTGCCCACAAAAATGCATCCATTTCTCTGAAGTATTGCTGGCTCCCACAGGATACCCTCTTATAAATAGCCTCCTGTTGAATGTTGCCCACATTTCTTATTCTATTGTTTGAAATTACATTCCCTAGAGTTCAGTAGAGATTCAGCACATGCCAACTACGGTTTGGTGAGCAGCACAGGAAATAAACATCTGCCAAATGGATGCTCCACTGTCCTCCAGTTGGCAGACTTCAGTAATTTCCTTCAGCTTGGTATGCATGTGTGTGTATATATAACTACCAAGTCAAACAGCCCTTACATCTGTACATACACTGTGAGAAAAGTCTGAATCTTTGCTTGAGCAGGCATCTATTTTGGACTTGTATTTGTATGTTTTGACAGGTGACCATTTTAGTACAAATATTTATGAAAAATATACATGAATATTTGAAAATTCAAAAGGAACTTTATTTTTTTTATTTCTTAATTTAATAGAACTGTGAGTGTATTAAAAATGAAAATGTATCCATAATGCATCTCTAAGCAGCTCGCTTTTAAACAAGTTTTTGTAATTGATTACTCGCTTTTGACCCAAATACAGGCAATCACTGTAAGAGAAGTAGAGGCCTGGTCTATATTTAAGTCTTACCAAAGAAGGCAGCATAGTTAAAACATGATTGTTTAATTAGTAGCTTCTATTCCAAGAGTCTTTAGGCAAGCTCCTAGAGAAGTAATATGAAATATGGTAACAATTTAAAGAATATATTTATTTTGTAAGACACAATATGCTGAAATATGTAAAAGACTGTTCAGCATCCCTACTCTTGAGACCCAAGTACTCAGAAACTGGATCTTCATCTGAAAAGAGGGTGCCTGCAGCCACTGAATACCCAAAACTGTTCCAGAGGTTTTTCAGGAGAAGACTCACTAACAGCACTAAACCAATCAGGATCATCCAGGTGGTGAGATCTGGTTACATGGAAAATGATGGCTGGACGAAGCCATACAACCTATGGCTTGGTTTTGCCTGTAGCACCATAATACAAGATCGAATACATTTTAGTTTAGGCTGCGCTTCATTTACTCCTTTCTAAAATTATTTTAAATATAACAGTGAATATGCAGAATTTTAAATGGTGTTACAGCACTACTTAAGAGCTGTATAATATTGCTGTGGTTGCAAGTGATGCTGGTTTTGCTATAAAAGTAATTGATTAGTCTTTGTAACAAAAACACATATCTTTAAAATCCATGCTTCTTTCAGAAATGACAGAGCTCCTGAATTGGAGGTCAGAACAGCAACACCACAAATTGTGTGTGTGTTTGCTCTCCCATCAAAGCAGAATGTTGCTTCTTCTAAAGACCTGTAAGGGACATAGAGAGGCAGGAAGCTTGATTGTGTTCCTGCTTGTGTTTCTCTTCAGTCATAGAATCACAGAGCAGCCCGGGTTGGGATGGACCTTGAAAGATTATCTGGTCCAACCTTTCGTGGGACAGGGAGCCTAGGTGAGATTATCTAGCATCTTGAAAACCTCCAGTGATAGCAGCAATGACTCTTCTTTCAGTCACTTTTCTCTTCCATGCATCTCTCCCCTGGGCCCTTCCCTTTGCGCAGCTTCTCCCAGTGCAGCACTCGTGCTGCTTCCTTCGCTTGGGGTGGTCAGAGGCTGCTCACTTACTGGAGCAAGTCCTGCCTTTTAATTCAGACTCCAGTAGCTTTTTCTGTTCTTATGGGGAATATACTCACTGTTCACTTTCTCCTGATCTTTATTACTTTTGTCTTGATCTTTGAATCAAGTTCAGGAATGTTGGAGAAAGTAGCAGAAGTTAAATTCTGCTGCAAAAGGTAAGAATTTTATTTTCAAATATATTTCTTTTTCAGTTACTGTTGTGGCCAGAACACAGTTCGTGGTTGAGCTTAATACATTGTAGTTTTCCTTCAGTCAGTTGAACCGACCTTGTTGTGGTTATTGCTTGTAGCCAGCATTAACAGCCATGTCCCAAATAAAAGAGCCTTGCTCACCACCCATGTCATAAAGCTGTTCAGTCCCTCAAGCGATGATGAGATCAACTGCCATGATTAGAAAGTGCTAAAAGATCGCTGGCTTTTTGTGACCTTTCTAAGGAGACAGATCTTGTAAGGTTTATAAGAATGGGTAATAAAACTTCGCTGTTTTTTTTTTATCTCCAGCTGAAAAACAACTCTATTTTAGGGTTCCTGTCATCGAGATTAAATAAAAGACTCCATTCAGCTGTAGCATTTGTTTTTAACAATGAACCACATAATTTTTACATAGAAAAACAAAATCTCTTGGCCTTACTGCTACCATTGTTGTTACAGCACTGGCAGTTGTCAAAGGGATTGCTCTGTGTGTTACTCTCAAATGTCTGTTGTGGGCCAGCATTTGCTCCCACAGAAGGTTTCCAGAACAAAGACTGCACGTTGCTTAACTGTGGTTTGTATATGGAACTTTTTATATAAAACCTTAAAAATCACATGTACAACATTTGGAAATGAATTACTTAGCAAGCACTTCACAAAAGAACATGACACGGAATACTGAATAAGCAGTATGTGCATCCCTACAACTTAGCAAAATAGAAATCTAACTCCTACAGGGATGGAGCTGCAGCCAATAGGTCTGTTTAGAGGGGAGGAATTCCATTTAACATTAGGCTGCAGGACACCAAACATCGGGCTTGCAGTTTGAAGTTCTCTCTGCCCATCTGCAGCCCGACGAACTGTGCAGCTCCCGCACCTGGGCTGGCCAGTGCCTGAACGCTACCCCTGTACATCTTGCCCTGGCAGCGTGGGGCTCTGGAACCCTGCTGGGCTTCTCTAGACATTCTCTAAGTCACAGTGAAGAAAGGATGGTTCTATAATGAGCTCTAACCCTCTTGGGAAAAACTAATTATAAACTCTTCAGTGTTACAAGTACCTTACCCAAATGTGTTCAGATCTTTAAGAATACCAATGTGTGTCTACCTTGCCTTCCTGTAAGCACAAGTGCTAGAGAGAGATATGTACTTTTAAAGTGTTTTTCATTAATTTTTATGTATACATGACTTAGTAACCTCAGTGTTCTCAAAAGTGACTCTTGTCCTAGTTACTTAGCCCCTAAAAAGCTACAGGAGAGTAATTAAAACAGCAGCAGTCACACAGTAGTTGTAAGAATGCCAAGCCTAGGAGGGACAGGGTGTGGGGGGTTGCTCACGCCCTGCTCCCGGCACAGGGGTGCTTTGGCTCACCCCGACCAGCACTCCCAGGGCACAGGCACCTTCTTGAAAGTAAGCCTGACTAAAGCAAGAGACAGCTCCAGGGAAGCAGCAGAAACAGTTCAATTCAAATAAATGTTTTATTGGGAAATGAAGTGTTACACTGACTGAAAAACCACAACCCACCAGGATTTAACCCTTTCAAGAACAAAAATCAGCTACACTTGTGGTTTTACACAGGACTGTCAGAAAGAGTTCCAGATAGTCCCCAAAGAGACAGATGACTTAAAGATACAGTCCCTCGGGGGTTCCCTCCTGCTTTTTATAGAGAACATTCTCTTTAGACTTTTTGAAGTCCTCATTAGTTACTTTCATTCGCCGTTCCCTCAAAGCCATCAATCCAGCTTCTGTACAAATCGCCTGCAATGGAGAAAGCAAGAGTAAGGTGCTGTCTCTGTGCAACCCCTTGAAGCCACACCTCAGAAGACAGCAGCATCCTTGTACTGCTCCAATTGACTCTTCTGCAGAAGTAGTTAACAAAATTTACATTCTCAAGTTTGATACTGTTCAGTAGCACTGAAGCATGTAAACCAATCTGGATAAAGCTAGATGAGTACATCCTCCTGCAGAGTAACACTTCCGTGACAGAGGCAGCTTCACAACAACAGTATTGCCCAGCTCTTGTAACAGCGGACTGACTGTGTCACCCTTCTGCAGTGAGGTGGTAAAGTAGTGTCATGTTTGGTTCAGCTCATTAGTGTGGTAACTCTAGCAAGGGCTCCATTGCCATTAGAAAAGCCAACTGCATATGTCTGAAGTTTCCTAATCTACAGCTGCATTTTTATCTGCTTGCAACACAGTCTCTAAAAATGCTTCTTACCCTGCACTGTCTTAAGTAATGTTTAAGGTGTTTTGCATGTTTGTGCAAGTTTCTGCATTCCCCTTCTAATTTCCACTTTGCTGCTTTTAAAATGTTACATTCAGGTAACACAGGTACATGCTGTTACCACCACAAGCTACCTCACAATTAGGATTTTGATAAATCTCCCGTTTGTGAAGCTGTGTATGTGGCACTCATAAAAGGTATTTTAAAGCCATCCATCTGTCCCTCAGTGATGAAACCACAGGTAATTAGAGAACAGTTGCAACAGACAACATATTTGGATGCAGTACAAATGAGATTTGTGTTTTGAATTATAAACTGGTGACATGCACTGACCTTAATATCTGCACCACTGAGATCGTCTTTTGCCATAATCAGCTCATCCAAAGTCACATCATCTGCCAACGTCATCCTACTTGTGTGAATCTGAAAGATTCGTTTCTTGGTCTTTTCATCAGGTAGAGGGAATTCTATTTTCCTATCAATACGTCCTGTGTAAAAGAAAAGTTCAGGCTTAGGTTTTTTGCATGCAGCTACTGGAAACAGCAGGAAGAACATTTCAAGGTTAGGCTCAGTAACTGTTTCTTCACACCACAATCAGTCATGTCTCAGAGTAGAAAGTGGGATCAGACTTTGCAATGAACAAGAAGCTACTGGTGCTGAAAGATACCATGCTGCTGAAAAAGTCTGTGTCACTGCAGGTAAAGAGACACCTCACCTGGGAAACATGAAAAACCTTCCTTGAGTCACATATAAATATAAAAAACCCCAATCTGTCATAGCACAGAAAAGCATTAATCAAATACTTATGTTTTTGTAAGAAATTTTATTCTACTCTGAGATTATTTAGCTCTGAAATTTAATTTTCTGCTGCATAGACACACATGAAATAAATCACTGTGACAACTTGAAGAACTCTTCTTACCTATATAACCAACCTCCTAAACAACAAACCCAAACCCCCCAACTGAACTGAAGAAGGAAGGTTTTGCATAAGTACTTCTGTTGCAAGTCCCTAGCAGATGTTTCCTTTATGTCAGTAGGGACTTTGGATGTTCTGGTACTCATTGTTCCAACTACAGTAAGCAGTCTTTTTAAAGGTATTTCCCATCTCCAGATCATTCCTGGTTTTCTTCAGTTTTACAGTATCTTTTCTAAAAAGGGTTGATGGCACCACATACGATATTCCAGACTGCCAAACACAATGGTGAATCAGTCTGCCAAGCTGCTAGAACTGCCCTGGTTGCTCAGGCACCCAATAGGTGTAGGAATTTTCCTTCCAACCAGTTTCAGGTCATCTTAGATTGTCTTACTACTGGTATAGTATTATCTCCACTGTGCTCTAACAGCACTGTTTTGGATTTGGAGGGAGCGAGGCTAAGGTGGTGACAAAACCAGATTTTTCTGAAAAAAACCCACACCTCAGCAACTTCATATGTGGAGTGTTTTTTCCTAAACTCCTTGGGTCCATGCAGTCTAGTGACTGTTCAGAGTAGTTCTCTGACAATTTAATCTTAAATTATCTTTGCGCTCTCTCTTACCTCTATTTAGAAGAAATATCTTTACAACCTCTTCAATACTTAGGATTTACTTGAGGACGCTAACAGGAGGCTCAGCTTATTCCTTTGATCTCTATGTTGCTTTCTACCTTCTACTCTCACAGACCTCACAGACACATATTATGTCTCGGTACCTTTTTAGTGGCAATGTGAAAATACTGCTTGTGCCTTGGCTCAACAGAAGATATTATTTCTCCCTCCCTCATCCCCCAGACGACAGCAGTGTGCCAGGTTGGTAAGGAAGAAGACTGGCTTCCTTGCACCCAAACCCAGGCTCTCCTTGTTAAGGCTTAAAGTCTCATCTGTGAAGCACAAGTGGTACTGCCCTGCCTTCCCCAGCTGCTGAAGATGTTAACGAAATGCTGCTGCTGCACTACAGCTTGTCTTAGCTTAAAATAGCTGTTCCATCTTAATACAAAGGAAGAATATTCAAGTTGTCTATGTATATGTAAGAGAAATTAATGTATTTCTCTTCCAAAGGTTCTTCTTCCATTTGGAAACTTGTGAACCGGTTCCGATTTTAACAGATACATAAACGTAGATGAGATGGTGAACAAAGACAAACCAGTAACTTGCATTCTTTTCAGCAGCCCCTGTTTGACAAGTCCTTTTACAAGAAAAGTGACTTAAGCACATGCAGCAGGAAGTCTCTTACCTGGCCTAATTAAAGCTGGGTCCAGTGTTTCTATTCTGTTTGTAGCCATGATAACTTTAACATCCCCCCTCGAGTCAAACCCATCCAGCTGGTTCAGCAGCTCCAGCATTGTACGCTGGATCTCTCTCTCACCACCTGAATTTGAGTCATACCTTGAAGAAAACAGTATAGTCAGAAAAGGCACTATGCAAATTTAAGAACATACTTCACATAACTGCCACAAATGTATAAACAAAAGAGCATGCAGTGGCATTTTTTCAAAAAAACCAAACCTGTTATGATGCTTAATTTAATCTTCACCCGTAGAAAACACAGAGCAGGTTTTCAGAATCATATTATGACATCTAGGTAAGTAAAGAGACACTGAACTATTCACATAGCTGGGGAAAGTAACAGCAACCATGTGAAGGAAATCTGTCTTTTTCCCATGTTTGTTATGTATTTAGAAATATCCCCCCCCCCCCCAAATTAACATAACAAAGGAAAAAACCCTAATTCTTAAAATACAGCTTATCCCTCATTTTTCCCTTTCAGTGTTTTTCCTTACGCACGCAGTTGTAACTGCTCGCCCTTTAGTCTTACTAATGTGGATCCTGGTTTAGCTCCGCTCTTCCTGAAACACAGATACCAGTGGCTGTATTCCTCCACTTTGTAGCTCAGCTATTTCATTTTGCTAATATCAGAATAGATAACCTGCACCCAAAACAGCTCACCCAGATTTAGGAATGGTTTGAAGCAACGTAATATTTATGAAGAATTCTGTGCGTTAGGCACTTCAGCATAGCCCAATCCTTTCTACATATGCTGGAATATATGGGGCAGAAGCTGCCTTATACTGGAGCTAGTAGCTGTCTAGTAATATGTATGAGCACCTTTTTATTTATTGAAAAAACATTTGACTACTTGAAAGACTATTTGTAATGGACAGTTCCAACCAGCCTATGGAATTTTCAAAGTAATACAGCTTGGACACAGGCTGAACAATCGCTTAGTGTGGCACAAGCAATGCTTCTCCATGACATGCCACTCTGTAACCTACCATATTATATTCTAAGAACACAAATAAGTATTTAGCCACCTATCTGGAGAGGCAAATGATAAATGGATGTATTCTGTATTAAGTACACTGCTTTACTGTTGAATCACTAAAGCAAATTACTGTATATTTGGATTTGCACTTAGAGGATACCATATGAACTTAAAGAGAGTCTCTTTCTGTTTAAGAGAGTCTACCACAGAGATGCTACCACGTAGCAAGAGAACAGAGGTTAAGTCTGGTCACATCTATTTGGTATGAAGAGGTTGTGACATATTTTAGTTTCAAAGAAGTCATCTGAAGTTTTACTTGTTAAAAATGCTTACATCAAAGCGAGTATTATTATGAGAATGGTAGCAGAGCTAAGAAACTTAGTATCAATATGGTTGCAAAAGAAGTGTTTCTAGTAAACCTTTTACTGTCCCTGGTAATACTCGGGTGTAAGGTGGGAGCTCGAACGCTGTACCTCTTTGTGCCAATGGCATCGATTTCATCAATGAAGACAATCGACGGAGCATGCTCTTCAGCCACACGGAACAGTTCGCGCACGAGCTTTGGACCATCACCCAAGTATTTCTGTATAAGTTCTGAACCAACCACTCGAAGGAAGGTTGCTGAAGTCTGGTTTGCCACTGCTTTGGCTAGTAAAGTTTTACCTGTTTTTAGTTGGAAAGAAATACTGTAAATTAGTTTGCAGGGGCGTGGAGGGGAGGAAAAGTGCTTTAACAAAACAGTCATATAAAAATATGTCATATAAAATCTGTGACAGACTTGGCAATGCTTTAATACTAAGCAAACATGATTTACTTGACTTGTGTTAGCTCAGCACAGTTGTTACTGTACTGTAAGATACCTGTGCCAGGGGGGCCATACAGAATGACTCCCTTGGGTGGCTTTATACCCATCTCTTCATAGTATTCAGGATGGGTGAGAGGAAGCTCCACAGACTCCTGTAGCACAAGAAAAACAAACCTGAGTTTTTGTAAAGGGTGAGCACTCCCCACAGAACTTTTGTGGGGGTCTCAAGAACAACATTAATAAAAATAACAAAGGCAAAAAGAACTTAACCAATTTCAAGACAGACTTTGAAAAGTATGTTTCTGTTGCCTCCAGGCCTAAGGCAGACAACTAACTCTCTGAACAGGTCTTCCCGTTATTTCTACTTGACACGCAGAAGAGAAACTGTGAGTGTCCCCCCCTGGATAGAACCTAAATGCATCATCCTGAATTTAGAACCCTGGAAGCTCCTGATTCCCACTCACTCATGGAGGACCTCGGGGTGGGGGGACCCTGTATGAAAGGATGCCTTCCACCACGAGTTACCAGATACTACAGATCAGTATTTTAAGAGCATTTGTGATTTTGGACATCTACCCAAAGCAAAAGGGTTGAGTTTTACCAGGGTTCAGACAGAACTCTGCTGGTAGGGGAAAAAATCCCAAACCAACCAACCAAATGCAAACAGAAAACAAGCCAAAAAACCCTAGCCACTAAATCCTTAGACTGCATGGCATCAGACACGCAAAACAACCTCTGCGCTTTTTACAATTTAACTCTCATAATAATCAGTAACTTTACATGTTGCAAAATATTAAGTTATTGCAGAGATTTTATGAGCTCAGGGCGCTGCTGGTTCCACGGTGAACGTGCACGGTTTCTGTGTGTACAGTTTGTGAATGGGTATGCTACCTGCTTCAGAGATTCCAGTCCACGAGTCCGCTTAGCAAAATCAAGTGAAGAAATGCACTATAGCAAGATACCAAAGAACACTACATGGACAGCAGTTGCTCCTGCTGTCGCACTTTTGAGCTCCCAGCACAACAGCTACGTTGCTAGCTTACTTAACAGTGTCAATTAGTACAACTGAATACCTTGATTTCTTGAATCTGGTTGTCAAGGCCACCAATGTCAGCATATGTTTCTTGAGGAGCTTTCTCCACTTTCATCACAGTAACTAAAGGGTCTGTGTCATCCATCAGGACTCCTATCACAGCATGAACCTAATTCAAACATTAAGAGTTGTCGAAGAAAGCAAGCAGCATTACACAAGCTCAAGCCTTAAACCCAATGCCCATCTATTTAGGTGCATGAAATAAACAGCATTAGCTCTCAGACCCTACAATCCTGTGATTCTCAGAAAAAAAGGCCAGTTAAAACCAGTACAGGAACTTGCGCTTCATTTTATAAAAACAACTCACCTTATGATTTAGCAAAACAGAGCAGCCTGGCTCTAGCAGATCCTTGTCCACAAAAGACAAAATACTGACATAGTGTTCCGATCCTACTGATGTGGACACGATAGCATGGTTGTCATCAATGATCTCCTCCAAGGTACCCACAGACATCGGTGTTCCTCTCAAATCATCCACTTTTGATCTTTCTTCCTGTTGTCAAGAAGAATCCAAGAAACAACTCAAGAACACAGGCGAAAACATTCTTATACAACACTGGCTCAACAGTTCACACCAAACATACCAGAACCAGTCTTTGCTACTGTTGTTTTATTGCCCCAAAAGGCATAAAAGCATAGGCCAGTAACAAAATCCACTATTATTTTAGTCCTATCCTATGGACACTACTACATGGATGTGGATAGCTAGAATATTTTCTCTTTCTCTACTGATGAATATCTGGGAGTTGCACTTTGACACACCACTAAGAACCATAAAAACACTGTGGCCTCACCTGTAGTAACCCATGCTTGGACTAAAATCATTAAACCACCAGAAGAAAATCCTGTCTTCTGGTCAATAATTGAGATTTAATGAAGAATTGTAATATACACATTATGTTTGTATTGACTTACAGATCCATGGCACTTTATATCCATTGCTTTTGTATGAAGTAGTTTAGTTAGAGCACTTACTGTAGTATTAGAAGTAACACTTCACTCAAACCTCACCTCTTGTTTTTCTTCCAAAGGTTTCATCTGTTCTTGATTTCTGATAAATTCTTCCTCCATTAAGAGGTAATCTTTAATTCTCTCCAATTTCAACAATTTGAGTCTGCACTGTGTGTGAGGAGTCACTGTAATCAAAGCAGAATCGCAATATTTTAGACTAAGTTTGACATGGTAGTAGCTATTCACTAATTTATTACCACAAATTCTGCTTTATTGTCTGTCAGTAACTTTGATATGAGCAGCAATCACTTTTTTACTTGTCTCACTGTAATTCCAGGTAAAAAACATTTTTAAAAATAGTATTTCCCCTGCATTTACCCTCATTTCAAATTCTCTCCTCTCTTATCTGGGAATTCATGGGCTGCATCTTGCCTAACAATAATCTTGTGTTTTTACATTAATTAGAAATAAAATTATATTTGGCCTTCTGTTTAATCACTTGCAACCCACATGCAGCCAGATCTAGGGGAGAGGACAGCTCTGCACTGCTCAAAGAGTGGACAGTCCACAGCCCTGCTGGGGCAGGCAGAATGCTTACCCAGGGGGAGTTTGCTGGCAGCATCTGGTCCCTTTGTTTTCTTCTTCTTTTTACCCACTCTGGTTGGAACTGGAGGTTCATATTTTTTCTTCTTATCCTTATTCATAAAAAAGAATTCCATGAAAAAAAAATCAGGATATTAACAATGAAAAAATCCATATGGATGCTAGGCGCACAGACCGAGAGCGTGCTCAGCTTAAGGTGAATGGCTACGTAACAAAATTGTCTCCTTTATGATACACAGAAAGAAGCCCTGAAGAAATATTACTTTATTTTTTAAGAAAGTTCAGAAATGTCTTCTGTATATTTTACATCCCTCTTTTAAATTTCGATTTCTGCCAACTTTCAGTGAATATAGAATATGGAAGGCTAAAGCCTGAAGTAAATCACAAACAAAACTCATACATAAAAGGATGAGGAAAATATTGAGTCTGAACATTTCTGTTGTATTTTAATCAATAGGTAACGCACATTTAGTTTGCCAGCTTAGACATATCTTGCCATGTACATTACACTTCCATCTCCAAAGGAAACTGTAAAGTCCTCCAACGGTCCACAACATGAAGAGCAGACCTCATGCAGATGACAGTATGATGTCATTTTCAAACCCAAACCAGTTACTTCAGTGACAGCTTGAAGGCAACTAGTCTTTCCTAACCCAGATTTATAGTTCTATTCTTTTTAAAAATAAATTACTACTGTAAAATAATTTCAGTTTTCCTTTACAGTTAAGCCCCCTTTTCTATTTCTGAGCAGTAACCTGTTTTCTCCAATGCGCATCCAGAAAAGACATTTCATCAAAGCTACCAAGAACGTAGTTTTATGCAGTTCTGAGTACAAGAACAAAAAAACCCTGTAATAAAGCCTGTTACAGCCTGCTTCTGTAGTGGCACACGTGTAGTTCATCCTATAAGCAAAAGCATTTGTTTCTAGTTACCTTGTCATCCTTCTTGCCACCACCAGGACCATGTCCACCACTCTGACTTTGACCCTAAGAAAAAAAACAAAACAACAGCCAAATATAAATACACTACTGTGAATCCTGACACCTTTAGACAGTTCCATAGGAGAAATTATGGCACTTCTTTGTATTTAGGCAAAGTACTAATATACTCCCATTAATTGTCAAAAGTCAGCAAATAAAGAGAAGCGTGGACTTATGAGGCAGGGAAGAACATGCTCATTGGTGTGTTTTTAACTCGCACAGAGTTGCACTGTCTTGCTCCATCGTAGTTTAGCTCATTCCTTGCTAGCACACATTAACGAGCACCACTACACAACGCCTATCAAAAAAATCCTCCTTCCCTCTCCTACCGGCTAGTTCACCTGTCCCTCCTCCCGCAAGCAGAGCAAAGCAGCACCGCTGTCTGCAGAGACCTGCTGCCGCTCCCCGCAGGGCGCCTGTCCACTGCGGGGCGATGCCCTGCGGACCCACGACTACAGTGCCACTTCGCTCTTACGGCAGCGAACAATGAGGCGACAGGTTCCGCGGGGGCCAGCCCCGGCTCCCGACCCTGCCCGGCCTCAGCGTAACCAGCCGCACTGGCCCCGCTGGAGGCGGCCTAGAGGCCCGGTGCCGGCGGTGACTCCGCAGAACACCGGGCGATGGCGGCGGGATGCGGCGGACTGCCTGAGAAGGCCAGGGCTGCCCCACCCCGCGCCCTGCCACCGGCAGAGGCCCCGGCAGAGGCCCCTCGCCCGCGCCCGGCCGCGCTGCCGGCACCGCGGGCCAGGCCCGCGCAGCGAACCGCTGTCTCACCATCTTGCCTCGGCGCCGCGCCGGAAATACCGCCCCGACGGCGCCCGGCGAGGGACGCGGCGGCAGCGTCACTACGGGGTACGGCGAGGGCCAAACGCCAGGGCCGGGGTAGGCGGGGCGGAGGCGCTCGGCGCCCGAGAGCGCGGCGCGAAGCGGCCGGTCTCGCGGCGGCCGTTGGCGGTCGCGTGTCTCCTCAGGCAGCTCGGCGGCCGCCCGCCTTCCGCCCTCCCGCCTTCCTCCCCGCCCTGCCAGGGCGCGGGGCGCCGGCCGCTGCCCCCTCGCCTGCCGGCAGGGCTAGCCCGGGCCGGGCCGGGCCGCCCACCCCGGGCCCAGGCCCTGCGCGTTTGCCCCCGCGTAGCCGCCCGGGCGGCGCCGGGGCCCTTGAGGCGGCCGCTTGGCGTGCCTCGCCGGCTCCGAGCAGCAGAGGGCTCCGTGCCTCTGCCGCTGGCCCCGGGACGGAGCGGCACCCGCAGCCGCCTCAGCGTGCGCCGTCGGCCGCGGGGGTTTTGAGTTTGCTTTGAAACGCCCTTAATTGATCAGACCCCTGGATTGTAGATGGTTGGTTGCTGTGTAACGTTACAAGTGAAAGCCATCTCACTTGCTGTTATTCCTGCCTGCAGACGATTCAAATCGTACCTCACCTAGTCCTCTTGAGTGCAATGAACCCTTTACTGAAGAAAAAGTGATTTCTGTCCCTTTGGCAGACGCTCTGTGGTGACACTTCAACTACTAATTAAGTTGCAATAGCTTTTGAATACAATTGCCGATTAATAACATTTTTCTTAACAGAAGAAACGTTGTAAAGGCTAAGTGGAGAAGGCATTTTCAACAGTCTGCGGACAGCAGCTTTTGCTTCAAAAGTGTGAAACTGCATTCTCCACCATAGAAACCTAGAAGAAAGCAAGAGTTCTTTCCCCACGAGATATTTCTCAGGTATTCTTACAGTTTAGTTCACATCAAAACAAGAAGCTCATGGTATGTATTAAAGCTCATAATAACCAGCTGCCGCAACGTTAATATCCATAAAACCTCTGAATATGCTGTGAAAGTATACCTTAATCCTGGTAGTTCAAGTTACCTCCCTTAAACACTGCTAAATCACTAAGAGATGGGTCTTCTGGAAAGACCAAAACACTCTGGTTGTGTTGTGCCACAAGTGGAAACACTGAAAGAGTTTGCAGCTCTTGGCTGCTTTGTATGCCTGCTCGGTGAGCGGTCCTGCTCCTGTCAGGTGTCATGGGAGGTTCTCTAAATATGCTGTCATGAAGAATTCATCAGTCACAACGTAGCCTTGTACATACTGCAAACTCTCCTTTTAATGTGTGGCCCAGTGCTGTGGAAGAAGGCATGTGAACATTGTAGAGGACGGCAGCTTTAAAGCTCAGGAGAGTAGCCTGAAGTATGGAAAGGAACAAAACCAGAGATAATGTTTTGCAACATTCATGGAAGGATCTTCTACTTGAGACTGTATCTGGACTAGTGTATTTGCTTACAGCAAATGTTTTCAGAATGCTACTGGTGCTGGTTGTTCTTCACCTGTAGCGTGAGCTGCCATGTGTTTTGACTGTTCCAGCTATAAAAACAGGCATTCATTCCATGTATAGAATGCCAGTAGCTCTTTTTCCAAAAGTTTGTTTTCCTGTAACATTTTTCCAACTGTGTTTTCAAAATAAATGAAGGCATCCAACCTCGTTTTAAAGTTATTTGCAGAGGGAGTAACCAGAAATGTTTTCAGTAATGAAAGAATGGAAATACAAATCAAAGAAAGTGACGGGGTTTCTGTATGTCTAGGAATGAAATCTAAGCTTCAGGAGTTTTAACTGCCAAGAAAGAAGAGACACTGTGACCTTTCTGTTAGGACTTCTTGCTATGAGCTGACCTGTGTGGGAGTGTAGAAGTAGAGGAGGAACAGTGGCAAATATTCTTTGTGACCTGTATTTAAAGTTACGGGTTTTTTTTCCCTAGACCTGATGTTTCTTTCCATCTCTTGTATTGGCTAGTCAATGTAAAAGCATAAATTTTTGATGTGTAACAATTGCTTTTCTTACAGGTAGCACTGTAAGAACACTGATGAAGTTTTCAGGAAATCCCTCCCTCCAGATAAACATAACACTTACACATATGGTGAGGTCTACCAATCTGTAATATTCCCAGGGAAATGCAGTAGAAAGCCTCAGTGTCTGCTTTGGACATTCCCAAAGGTAAAGTGCAGATGGAACACCAGGCTGTGCTCAGTCCAGAACCAAACGCCTGCTGTGGGTCGACTCAGTTTTACACTGTGTCCTTGCGCCAGAGGCCCCGTCCTTGCTCGGGGCCGCAGCGGCTGCTGCGTGTCTGCGCGCCGCAGACCTGAGGTGCCTGCCTCCTCTGTGGGAGCGCTGGCTGTGCCACTAATGAACTTGGGGGACCTTCAGATACTTTATTTTCTTGGGGCTGAAAACTCTGTGACAAGATATTGGGGGGTTGTGTGGGAGGACAGGATCTTCTGTGAGCATCGCTATCAACAGAAAGGTTAAGATGAGGGTATGCTCTAAAAATACTTATATTCTGCTTTCACCCTGCTAACCAGCACATAGATTATATTTACATCTGCCACTGTTTTCAGTGTAAAGATCAGAGCATTCATGAAAAAGGCCTTCACTTCAGAGCAGCCAGTAGGATGTGGAGTATGTTTTGCTCTTTGCTTTGATGTTGTTTTTTCTTTCACACTTTCTCTAGAATTCATGTCTGAGTAGGGAACTTTATTTATCAAATATGTAACTGGCTGGGCTGTGCAGAAAGGTGTGAGGTTTTGATCATTTACTTTGGTTCGGGTCAATTTGTTCACATTCTGTTTCACACTGTGGATTTAATCTGACTTTTCTATTATGTTTATTCTTTTATGAATTAGCTGCATTTTTGTTATGGTGTCAGCTGTTCTGTAACTTTTAAGGACACTTGAAATGAAATGAAATGAAAACAGATGTTCTTTGCTTTAGTAACATCCACTTTATGGAATTTAGTGTCTTAGAGGATTGCATCTGTATTTCTTTTAACCTTACAGTGTACGGATGCTAGAACATCCTCTCACTCAAATATATGCAATTTTTCCTCTCTTCAATCTCACTTTAGATTCAGACATACCCATATTTATTTACAATTATACCTGTAGTTGGTAGTGCTGGTTATGATTCAGATTTCTTGTCACTTTTTTCTTAGAAAACTCTTGATTTTAGTGACTTGTAGCTTTGCAGTCATTTGAAGTGGGAGAATTATTTCATAAGCTGACCAAAGGGGTAGGGGCGCAGGGTGAATCTAAAAGCTCAACTTTGCATTTGTGAGCTTACAAGATGCATCTGTGATGGCATATCTGGTTTTGTAGCCTTTATAAATACTAGGAAATTATACATGGGAGCAACAGTGAAAGGATGTTGTCAAGATTGTCTCCCAGCTCATTTGCTGTAATACATGCTGTGGAACACCTGTGGTAGAAAACATGAATCACAGAAGGGAAATGCTGTGGTTTCTGAACCAGCTTCCTGGTTCGGGGTGATCTGGCTAATGGCTTTCAATTCTTGGGTTTAGCAGCGCTGGCTAACTGTAGGTGCCATGGAAACGCGGTCTGTAACCTGGGTGCTTGTCTTAACTTTCCACATCCAGAGTTTTGGTTTGGTTGCAGAGTATGGATAATGTCAAATTACTAAGTTTAAACAATAAATATGTTTAATGATCCAAGTTCCCCTGATTTCTTGTGTTACCCTCACTGGAAAAAAACAAGAGTGAGCAAGCAGGGGTAACAGGAAAGAACACACAGTCCTTGTTTGCTAAAGATGAACATAGCCTTGGGGGCATCAGAAAGCTTCTCTTCATATCAAAAAATATTAAGAGTTGTTCAGGGAGGGTGGGTTTTTTTGTGCTCTGTTTTTCTTAGTGTTTTCTACTCCCTCTTCTTTAGTCTGAAGTAAGCTTACTGCTGATCTTTTAGGCATATTGTAAAGCCCCCATCTCTGTTCCCAGGCTTTTGAGGAGGAAGAGGGCAGCTGAGGGCTAGGGGAATATTGGGGTTGGGATTAGTACGTAGCAAAGAGATTTATTTTCCCTTTGCACATAGAGGAAATTACTAGGATTACTCTTGTTGTTGATGTTAATTTGTCTTTCTTAATATATGTCTAGGTGCCTAGAGCTTTTTATGTTTCCAGAAATTTAAATAAACAAACCTACAGATAAGAAAAAACTTAATCTTGCTACATATGGTGGGTTACATTTTCAAAAGTTGCAATTTGGACTCCCTCTTTTCATAAGTGGATTAGGAACTTACACCCCCTTCAATAAATGAATAAAACTGCAGGTTATTAAGGACCATTTGGAAAAGATTATTTTTTTAAAGTGGTGTCTAAGTACCAGATTAACCATTAAGTTTCTGTGCTGCTTACAAGATGTTCAAATGTTTTAGTAATGGAAGGTATTCCACCACCTACTAACTGGCATGTAACTATGTGAAGGGTAGTTATTAGCAAGGTACTTACTCCTTGTAGGATCCCCACAGAATCAACTAAGAGAAGTTTCTCCCCACATTCAGAGCAAGGCTGATCACCTTCTAGAAGAGTCTTTTACTTTACATTGCCCATCAAGGGAGCTTGGGGCATGGCTTTTTTTAACTAAGCTGCTCAAATAAGTGCCTTATGTCAGGCAGCATGATTGCTTCTGCCTTCTCTCATCACCAAGACTCAGATATGATGATTTTAAAAATGGGAACATCACCTTCACCTCCATTCTTTTCCTGAAGTCTGTATTGTACATTTGCACCTGTTCATTTTCAAAAAGGAGTGGAAGCCTGTTAGCTTCAGCACGAACTACATCAGTGGCTCTTAACTAAAACCCATTTGATTTGAATTATTGAGTATATACAAAGACAGCATTCCCTTAGAGAAGATTCACCTGATGTTTCACAACTTGAATCATTAGTCATAACTTCCTTGATGTAGTGTTGTATTTCTAAACTGTGAACGGTGGTGGTAGTCCTTATGCCTTCCTGATCCCCGGGATATTCTGTAACCGCCTTGCTCCCGGGGTGGATGAAAGCAGCTTTCAGCCTCCTTTGATCTGCAGTGACTCTGCTGCACCCCCAAGGCACAAAGAGCTCTTGCCCTGCCTTTCTTTCCCTGCACATAATCGCCATGCTCTTACTCAAGAGAAAAGAGTAAACAGGAACTGAAGGCCACTCACTGATTCCTCTTTTCAGTGGAGAGCCCCAAGATGGATCTCTAGCTTTAGTGCTGATTTATGGTCATGAATTAGCACCAAATATGGCTGTAACAGAATGGAGCGTTAGGACTGTGACTGCGGTCTTATCCCTCTAAAACATTCATGCTGTTCCCACCAGTGGTACCAAAGACTCCAGTGAGACTGTTTACTTGCTCAAATTGAAACAAATGCCAAAGTGGATAGATTCTACTGTACATTGGAAAGGAGATGCTAAAACAGAGAAATCCTTACAGTTTGACTTCCTGAAGAATTAGAAAACCACATTTTCTCTGCGTGGTTAGGAATAATCTGTGTGAGCTTCATGTTCTTGGATATGAAGTCCTCTATTCACACAACCTGAATTGGTATTTATTATATTCCTAAACATCCTTATGCTTAGTTTTCTGTTGTATAATTTTATTTCTTGACCGCAGCCACATTAAAGTAACATTTAGAAATACTAAAAATTAAATGTCTTGACAGCATTACATATAGACTTGCTTTGAAGCTTTGGTTATTACAGTTCTGTTTAGAAGAAGGTCAGATAAGAAAGGTTACTGGGACCATTCTTTAAAAGTAGCTGATAAGGTTTTAGGCACTTAACTTTTGCAATAACTAGCTTAAGAGGTTTATTTTTTAAGCTTGGAATATACTGTAAAATTTTCTGTGAACACAGAATTAAGGTTTTTTTAATCTTCATGGAAAAGAGATATCTTACTGGACACACAAATCTTGACCCGAGGGTCATAAAGGGTGACTTAACAGACTGTGTGCGAAACTTCACCAACCATCTAAACAGGTTGTGTAAAACCAGTAATAGTGCTGCACACATTTCTTTGGTTTTCTTGGTCATACACTTTGGACCACACTCTTCCACTGGGTTGGTATATGCAGGTCTCTGGAAGGCTGCAGGGCTGTGGAGGTGAGTGGAAGTGGAAAAGGCTATTCCCTAAACATGGAGCTTCAGCATGGGGTGGGCTGAGGTGCTGTTGGCAGCCAGAGTAACTCACATGCTGCAGTGTGTTAACCTGCAGCAGCCACCACCATGTTCCCTCTTACCTGCTGGCTTTTCTCTAAGAGCTTGGGGTTGCCCCTTGCACCTGCAGGTGGTTTTCTGGTCCTCAACCACTGCTGGTTATGGCAAGGGGTATGACAGTAATTGCCAGACTGACCATTCGTCCCTCCTAGCCTGAGCTGGCAAAACAGGCACACCTATACAAAAACTTTCTGTGTGAGGGTTTCTAACTCATGAAAATTATTTCCACTGTCACCATAAAACTCCATTTGCCAGTCTTTGCATTTATAATTTGAAAAATTTCTTTGTGCTACCAAACTTGCCTGATAGTGGCTTTAATCTTTCTTGTTCTTTTAGTTTAAGAGGTTACTAGCTAATAAAAAATTCCTCTTTATTAAGAAGTTTTAAATCACTTTTTAAAAAAACACTTTTTATTAGTCAGAGGAAATATATTTCTTATCATGAAGTCTAAGGACCTAGTTAACAATTTAAATTTCCAAGTTACTTATGTTTTTGAAATATGAGAAGTTTCAGATTATTTCTTGCTTCCAATAGAAGTGATAATAAAGAATAAATTAAAAAAGTAGAATGAAAATTTAGAAAAATTCTTAAGCATTTATTTCATATTGACATGTTTATTTTTCACTTTTTAAATATAAGTTAGCTAAAATTTCTAAACAGAACAGCATTAACAAAACCCTTTTTATTTAAAAAAACATGTAGAATGGGTTGACAATGTTGAAGTTTTTCCCCAAGTTTTTCTTCAGTAAAGAAATTAATTGTAACAAACCCTTTCTATAGCCTTACTTTTGGGGGAAAAAAAAAAAAAAGCAAACAGCAAACCCAAACACTTTCCAAATAAAAATGTCTAACTAGATATTCCTAATTAGCTTTGGGAGGAAGTGACTACTTTGTTCATTTTCCAGACGACAACAACTTTAAATAAAGCTGAGCAAAGCTGGTTTTGGTCCTGTAGCCAAAAAGACCAAATTTAATACATCAGAGATTTTTTTTTGAAGGGCAAATGATGCCAGGTTGAATGGAGTAGAGGAAACAGTTTCTATCTGCAAAGGGCACAGTTCATTCCCACATATCATTACAGTTGGAGGAAGGTATTCCACTTAAATGTGTATATTTGAGAGATGGAGATCAGGAAATAAGGAAAAATTATCAACTATTGAATAGCAAGAATCATAAGGAATTATAAATATATGTTTCTTTCTTAGCTTAATAATTATTAAGGGGACAGCTGAGCAGTACAGCAAATGTTCACTCTCAGGAGCTAGACTAAATACACTGCACTTAACTACAGTGTAAACAGGATGCCATAATTTTTACTTCCCCTTTCTGTTCTAGGAGTTGAAGTGTGCTGGCATGTTGTAAAATATCTGTCCCATCTCATTTCTCTGCTGGCTGTGTTGTGGGTTGATTAGTGCCACAATGGATATGTTTAAACCTATTTTTCTGCAGTTCCTATTCATTTGGATAGCTCACCTGAGTTTCCAGCTACTGACTCAACTGCCTCACTTTATTTCAAGTACTTGTTCCTCTGCGTAACAGCTCCCACTGATATGTGTTGGTGTTGTGAGGTCTGAGTACCACTGAAAAGCAGACTTCTTGGAGCAGGAATTATTTGGAACTGGACAAGCAGAATTCAAAACACCCGAAGTGAATGGACTTTCAAAAATTTTGATAATAAAATTCTTGGGAATCTTTCTGAGCTATAGCAAAATCTGACACCTTGAAGACTGACTCATACATGTTTTCAGAATACTGCAGAACAAGTCATGCAATCATCATAGAATCACAGAGTGGTTTAGGTTGGAAGGGACCTTAAAGATCATTCATTTCCAACCCCCCTGCCATGGGCAGAGGCACCTTCCACTAGACCAGGGTGCTCAAAGCCCCATCCAACCTGGCCTGGAACACTGCCAGGGAGGGGGCAGCCACAGCTTCTCTGGGCAACCTGTTCCACTGTCTCACCACCCTCACAGGAAAGAATTTCTTCCTTATATCTAATCTAAACCTACCCTCTTTCAGTTTAAAGCCATTACCCCTCATTCCATCACTACACTCCCTGATAAAGAGTCCCTTCCCAGCTTTCCCATAGGCCCCCTTTAAGTACTGGAAGGCTGCTATAAGGTCTCCCCAGAGTCTTCTGTTCTCCAGGCTGAACAACCCCAACTCTCTCAGCCTGTTCTCATAAAGGAGGTGCTCCAGCCACCTGATCATCTTTGTGGCCTCCTCTGGACTTGCTAAAGCAGCTCCATGTCCTTCTTATGCTGGGGGCCCCAGAACTGGACGCAGTACTCCAGGTGGGGTCTCACGAGAGTGGGGTAGAGGGGAAGAATCCCCTCCCTTGCCCTGCTGGTCACACTTCTCTTGAAGCAGCGCAGGACATGGTTGGCTTTCTGGGCTGTGAGCACACATTGCTGGCTCACAGTCAGTTTTCCATCCACTAGTACCCCCAAGTCCTTCTCCTCTGGTCTGCTCTCAATCCACTCATCGCCCAGCCTGTGTATTATGCCTTGACCCATGTGCAGGACCTTGCACTTTGGCCTTGTTGAACTTCATGAGGTTTGCACAGGCCCACCTCTCCAGCCTCTCCAGGTCCCTCTGGATGGCACATCCCTTCCCTCCAGCGTGTCGACTGCACCACACAGCTGGGTGTTGCCAGCAATCTTGCTGAGGGTGCACTCAATCCCACTGTCCATGTTGCTAACAAAGATGTTAAAGAGTGCTGGTCCCAACTGACCCCTGAGGAATGCCACTCCTCATTGGTCTCCACTTGGACATTGAGCTGTTGACTGCAACTCTTTGAATATGACCATCCAACCGATTAAAAGTTATGCTTGTAATATACTGTGTCTTCATATGGTCTCATTTGGAAGTCTCAAAGCAACAAACAATTCCCCTAAGTTAAACCTCATAGTCTTGTAGGCAGGCAGGTAGGTGAAGGAAACTGTCTCAGTCCTATCATCCTATAGCTGAAGTGAAATTACTTCTCCCTTAGTGTAAGCAGTATCAGATTCACCTCAGCCACCTGGTAGCAAATACATTCCCATAAGTGATGGCAAAGTTTGACCTAAAAGGTTCCAATGAGTGCAAACAACACAGGAGCAAAGTGGCATCCTAAACACCTACTGAAAGTGAGTGTAAGAAGAAAATGCCTTTCTCCCTGTTTTTTAAACAGTGGTTGGCAAAATACTAGGTAGTGTGGCTTATTAGTTCTCATACTTCTGTAAGTAAAGACCCTGCAGTACTTTAGCAGTCAGTGAAGAACAATGTTGCTATGGCGACGTTTTCTTGTGTGGCAGGCAAATGTAATAATCAGTTGATTTGTTCGTAAGGTCTAACATATTGGTCTATATTTTGTAGGGCTTTTGATAGCTTTATGAAAGCTGGTACAAAAGACTACCTGATGAGAAAATTACTAAATTTGGGGAAAACAGAAAAAGAGAAGTGTTGAAATATGGAGATACTGTCTAAATGAATATAGAGTTCTTCACCTGGCTGATTAATGGTTGCTGATGTTGAAAAGATGCCATAACCCAGCGCTCCTCAGAGTCATCCCATTGATATACTAATAGCCTAGAATGGTTTTAACAAACTGAATATTTCATCATTAATTACAACAATATTCACATAAATTGAGTTTGTCCAGAGCCACTTTGCAGGACTCAGTCAATTGATGAAGACACACTGAAATAATTTTCATGGAAAGAAGAAAACATTAAATAGGCTTTTCCCCTCATTTTACAGGAAGTAGTATTTCTAAAGACACATATGAATGCTTTCTAAATGTTATACTGACTACTACTTAGGCTGTGACTCTGAAATCCTTAGACAGTAATAGATGTTTGCCAAGTCTGTGTGCTCCATTGAATTATTGATGGCTAATGATTTGTATGTTTTTCCTCATGAAAGGACAGGGTTGTTGTAATTACGTATCTAATACTGTAAGTGCTCATGCTTTGCAAAACCCAAGAAGGGCATTATGCCTGCTCCATGGGGCTTCATATGTAGTGCAGGAGGAGCCCAGAGGTCAAAGCACATCAGCGCAGATACACCAACCAAGGGTTCATTAAAGATGGTAGTTTTGAGATGAGACTTGAAGTCAGAAAGCATTTAGGGACAGTCCTAAAGCCCACTGAAGTGGATGGAAAGAAAGGCTGAATCTAACAATGAATAGCCTAAGTGGACTGAATGCACCAGAGTATTAAAGGGAAGCAGAAAGTTGAGAGAAGGAGCAGAGTTATCATCAGTGTAGGAGAATGGGAACTAATTATCTGAGACATCAGAAAAACAAGTGGAAAAATCTTAATGTCCCTAGTAACCAAGGAGTCACTAGTTTCACCACCTTGCCACTGGAACTGAGATGAAGATATGTTGGTTTTAATTGTTCCTTACTGAAGAACTGGTTCTGCATTAATCTGTTGGCTGTAATGTAATCACTCCTCTCTGTCATTTCCTGCAGCACTGTAATCTAATACTGCACAAGCAACTCACTATGTTCACATCCTCTATTGAATAATTGTGGCTTCAGTTTTATGATGCATAGTCTGTTCAATCAGCCTGTAATTGCAGCACTATCTGGAGGTATGGTTGATATACCTATGTAATTATATTTACTGTTAATAATGCAAATTGCATCTGTTCAGTTAGTCAAATCAGTCATCCCCACTTGCAAGCAGCAGTTTCTACAGATGATTTCTTCAGCTGCTGAGGGACTGTTTTTTCTAGTTCTACTTTGCTCATTCAGACGAAAGATACTCTTATTGAAAGATAACTTTGAATGTAAGAATGAAAGCCCCATTGTGGAAGTGTCTGCATTTACTATAGAAGCTGTGCAGAAATCTTGTCTATCTAAAACAGCTGGAGAAGGCCCTGAATTCAGTGGAATGAGTGTGGTACTGGCATGCAGACTGAGAAATGAGAAATGCATGAATTCCTATGTGCTTTGGGTATTGCTTCATATGGGATTTTCTAATAATGGGCAGGATGATGAATTGAGGAGTGTTTGGAGATGCCAGTCTCCTCTGGAAAAGCGTAGGAGCCATGCAGGTGCTGTGGTTCTGAAGCTGTATTTTATCTTCTACAGAGATGTCTGTTGAAAAAACCTTGTCCCTCCCTGATATAGATTCTTCCTCCCCCAATCCCATATAAAGTCAGCCTTGGCAAAGGTTTTCAGATATAATTTTATCATTAGTGAAATTATCCGTATTCCCTGCTGTAAAAATAGCTCTCTATCTCAGTTCCCTTCTTTTTCATTCACAGCAGTTTCTTTCATATTTTATTACTCAAATGTTACGTCTATCAGGATAATACACTTCATATTCTAGTGTGAAGTGTTTAGAGACCATGTGAGTTTGATTTGTAGGATTCTACTGTTTTTCAGTAACATCAAACTGCACTGGGGTGATATTATGACATTTTGGGTGTCACCCCTTCTTTTGTAAACTTCTGGTTTAGAAGCTGTGCTATTAACTGTATTTGAAAGATGTAAAATCACCTGTTGTATTAGTGATTTCTTGAATGGCAACATGAAGAGGTTGTAATGCTTTGGCAAAAGGCTGATGTGCACAGTTCTTCATATCAAAAGTATCATACCACACCACTGCAGGGACTTGCAACTGTCTGTGCTGCGATTATTTGGTAGGATTTGTCTGTGTAATCTCTAACACAAGAGAAAAGCTTCAACCAAAGAATTATAGAAATCAGAGGTAGAGAGACATTACTTTTTCAAGAATATGTTTCTCAGTCTGCAAAAAAAATTGATGCAACCTATGAGGGTATCCCCAAGATGAGTCTGAAGTGACCTATTTGTCACAGGCTACATGTGAATCAACAGCAAGATGCAAAATTCTCTAGTCCATTATCCTGCTTTCATCGCTCTTAACACCTAAAGACAACTTTCTGCAGCAGCAGTATATTGCTGGCAGGTCTCACATCCAAATAATTATCCAGCCCACACAAAATGTGATTGTGTCATGGCACAGTCATGGCTTCAGGAACCTCATGTAAGTGTTGTAGTTAGCTAAATATGACACAGGGACAGTAGTTAGAACAATGCCAACATATTCTGCTGTCAGCTCTTCAAAGGAAAACTCTTTAGCTCACGCTAAACCAAATCTTCCCAGCCCGAGAACGAAAAAGATAGTTGCCCACCCAGAGAAACAATGGTCCTTTGCAAAACTAAAAGAATTCTGGCTAAAATGGTATTTTAAACACAGTGCGCCATTGGCAATAATTATAATAATACATATTATAATACAAAAAATAATACAAAAAATACAGGACTGTATCTGTCATTGGATCTAAGAGTATAATTTAATTCATATAAATTAATGTCTTCCCATGACTGATCGTACTCTTATTATCAATATCTGTCTTTGTGAGTGTATGTGCTCCATTCACTTGCGTTTCCCTGTGATCAGCTTTAGAGATAACATAGTGTTTACCATATATCACCAGGTTTCAGAGTAGAAAAGCATTTGCAATTTCAAAAACTGTCTGGTGTTGAGTGACAGATTTCAGTTGTTTCTAATTAATTTCATGGAGGTCTGACTCCAAACTCAGTTTAGGGCTTAGAGCAAAATAAGTAACATGTTTCTCTCCTCTTCCAAACCTAGACTGTCATACAAGCCTTAGCTGACCCAGCATATATTTCATGTTTATGCTGTAGAAAAAAACCCAGATCTGGAATTTCCAAAGACAGGGTCTGCCTGTAAGATTAGTTTTATACTTTCACCAGATAAATTTGAAAGACAGCAACATTGTTTAACATATATTTAGCTTACTAAAGACACTTCTGACCAAAGAAACAAAATGCTTGATTTGAAGAAAGATTAATAATTCAGTCCATCTAGGTGTGCTAGGAATGTGCGTGCATGTGCAAAGGACAAGATAACTGCAACTCTGAGTCCAGGGGTGGAATTTGAGAAGGAGCTTATGTCGGGACAAGTCAGGGAGGAAAGGTAGCAGTGTCCAGGCTATGTATCACAAGGGAAATAGTGGAAAACAACTGCCTGGACCTTTCTAACTACATTAGTATTATATTTGGCAGAAAATACACATTAAGAACAAATCATGCTTTGTAAGAAACAGTGCCATGACAACATGACAATATTCCTCAACAAATACACAAGTGATATTTTATGGTTAGAAGTAAAATTCATTAAACAGTTATAACATTTTTAGACTCTCATTCTCATTTCAGTGATTCTCAAATAGAGCTTGCCAGCAGAGATGTATATGTGCTTCTGTCTTCATGAAGAGATGCACATTTTGCTCTAGGTTATCATGGTTTTCCCCATTGTTATTCATTTATTGTTTTCTGTTGCTCTTATTGACAGTGGTCATACAATCTAAGTAAACTGCCTCCCTACACAGGAAGATCACAGCTGCAGAGAAAAATAAGCGAGATGCTTATAAACCAGTTTAGCTCAGTCCTAGATACATAATAAAGTGAAAGACTAAACAATGACAGAATGGGATATGGTAATACAAATCACCAAGGAAGAAATACTTAACATTGCAAATCCAATAATAAATAGAAAAGAAAAAAAAAGATCTAAGCAGTATCTAGACGTATGTCAGGGTATATACATGGCAAGGGTTGGGAAGAACAGAATAATAGAATAATATAACCACTAAGAAGTGAGAGGTAGTGTGTAAATAGGAATACCAGGATGAGAGAAAGAAGCAAAACATTATGTTACTGCACAGAAAAAGCTGCCCAGAGATGAGTCTGTGGAGTATTCTTCTAAACAAAGGCTTGCAATAAAGACATTTAAAAGGACAATGAGCCAAATGTTTGGGCACACACTGCTGGCCATGTCCCACCCTGGCCATGAGTGGCTCTGGGTACGGGGCAGAAACTTTCTGCTTCCCAATAGCATGTGGCACGTTGTTTCCTTCTGCTGAAGCCTGCTTTCTTGGGACTTCCTTGTCAACAGGAATTGCTCACTTTGTGGTCTTTTTAGCTCAGGATGCTCCTTTTGTAAATGAAGAATTGGTGATACAGTATGAATAATATTTGAAAATGGATCTCTGGAGCACATTTTATTGAGACTGAATATAGCACTGTTGCAATAAAATAAATTCAGTTCAGCCTCCAACGGCTGGGTTACACAGTCCCAGAGTTCTCCCCCCTTTTCTGCATTTAGGAGGTTGTTGGAAACCGTTTGTTGGTACTATATTGTTATTCTGGGCAATTGTATTGCCTATGGCTCTGTAAACTCCCTGAAAACAATTATTAACGACTCTGAGTACAGCTATTTACATAATTGCTGTGGAGTTTTCTCGGAAGTGCCCTCTGAATATGCAAATCTCTCCTCATGTTGCCTGTGTGGTCTCTCAGCTCTGACTGACTCCAAACATCAGTTCATGTTCTCATGTGATGTAAAAGTGCACAAAAGAAGAACTGTCAAAAATTGAGCTTTCAAGGGGTGGTGTAATTTTGTTTACACAAAACTCATAAGTACTCCTCAAGGCACTCTCCCTCCATCCTCCTATCTCGCTGAGCCCACAGGTGTGGGGCTGTGGCCAGACTGAAGAGTCCCTGCCCAGCTGTTTGGAGTTGGCCCTGGCCATGCAGCAGGTCTGCAGGGGGAAGAGCCTTGCTGGCTCCTGTGGGACAAGGTTACAGAAAAGGTTATAGAAAAGGTTACAGAAAGTAGTCAGGGGCACCTACCAAATTTTCTCTTTGTCCTTAGCAGCATTGTTGACCTGTTTTGTCCTTCATTCTTCTGTCCAATTTAAGCTTTGAAGTTTCAGAGTATTAGTAAGGACTTCAGGGCATTTTCCCAATAAATCCAGGCTTTTGGCTTTTCAGGCTGGAGCACAGTTACTACTTGGTGAATTAGAAGCACTTCCAAGTTGGTGTTAGAGCAATTAAATGGGAACTATCACTGTTTCCCTAGAAGCTAGACAAGAGCCCTCTCCCACTGTTTTTGATTTCTACTGTTATTCCACCTCCACTCTGCTGTGAACGTGGGACTTTATATGGAGATGAAATGGTTTTCTTCTCTACAATATGGGTGACAAATAAAATTCATTTTTCTCTTTATTACATCTTGATAATGAGACACTATTTGCCTTTTTTTCCTAACATAAGCATCATTCCTCTGGAGCAACACCAGAGTCCTTGAAAGTGAGCAACCCAACAGAGCCTGTGCCAGGGCTTGGATAAATGCAAACCATATTTTCTACAAACTGATTTCACAACAGAGAAGCAGAGCACTCCTCTGAAACCTAGACAGCAATGGTGTGTTCCCAGAAAGCCAGTACGTCTCAGGAATCAGTTGTGATGACAGAGGGTGAAAACTCCATTTTTATCCTGGTCTATTCTTTAAAGATACCACACTTCTACAGCAGATAGTACACAGCATGTCTTAAACACAGCACAAATCCTGTGAATCTTGTTCTGGAGATCCTGACCCTTTCTATGCATTTCCCAGGGGAGCCCATACACCCAAGTCAAGGTCATGATTTCCAAGAGGTGACAAGAAAGAATTCACAGTCATGTGATTCCAGAGGATTTTGGTGGGTGTCTGAAGCCCAACTTGGCATTTACCCATTTGAGGATCTCTACAGTAACTACAAACTGGCCAGTCCTAGTATGAACTGTACCCTGGCAGAGGAGAAGCAGGCATGTTACTGTAAGTAATTATGATACCTATGTAAAACTCTTAATATTAAATATCTGTTCTTTAGCCAGAAAACCCTGTAGCCTGTATAACTATGGTCATTTCCACTTATGCTAGATCCCAAACTATTAATATGCTGTCTTTAAAATACCAGGAAATTAAAAAAATCTGATATGACTCATTGCCTTGTAAGGAGACTGTCTCTCTTTTTATTAACTAACTACAGTCTGTGTCTCCCCAAGGTATTTGGAGCAGCTGATCTGTCTTTCACCTCATGACTGTGTTATTGGTTATATCACAACAGAATAAATGGTATCAAAATAAATAGTACACAAATGATACATTTGTACAGTGAATGGCAGTGCTGCCAATTATGGCTTTTATTGACTTCATTGGAAGTCTGAAAATTGTTCAATATCATAAGCAAGACAAACTAGAAGCAGGAATCTCTAGAGCAGGTGGATTTACTCCCCCAGCCAGACGTATTTTTCAGAGATCCTACTGCCAGTAAAAAAGTGATTGGCTACATAATTACGGATATGATTATGAATATTAGATCAACAGGCTGACAATAATCATGGTAGCCAGATTTTAGTCTCTGGCAGAAATGAGATTAACAATTGAGAAATCCTCTCATGGAGACTAACCAGATTTCCTGTACGACATAAGCATTCTTTATTAAGCTTGTCGAACAAAAAGGCCACAAGACATCCTGAAATAGCAGTTCCAAGAAAACTATCATTTCATCTATTTTTCTTCCTCTGGATAGGTCAATGTCTGATGTTCCTGTGAGTTTGTTCTACAGACTACTCATGCAGGGTGGAATGGGAGCCAGGTTTCATAAGCGATCCAGACATGACAGGGCAGGTAGCAGAGCTGGTTCACTGCTAGGTGAGGTATCTCATCTGAATCTGGAGCAGGGCAACTCATGTGGGTATTGGACAAGCAGCAGGAGACTGGTGCGTGGGCTGCTCGGGGCAGCAGCCAGGTTTGAGTTGCAGTGTCAGAAGTCACCAGTGTCCATGCCAGGCAGGCAAAGACTGAAGGCAGTGCAGCCCCTGGGGAGGCAGCCAGCACCATTCGCTTGACAGTCTGCATGTTCAGAGCAATAGGTACCTTGTATTTCTGCTGGTTTGCAGAGTCCAAACACTCTCCCCCTCAAGGATGCTAAATCCCTTGTAAGAGGCTCTTGTCAGAGTTTTCTGCTATCTCCTGATGATTGTTCTGTGGAGGTTGATGACAGTCCAACCCCATGCTAACAACTGCTGGCTGCAGTACTTGTGTGTAACATTCACAGCACTGCCAACCCCAAATCCCAAAGCCATGCTGTAAACACCAAAATGAGAATTACAGTCTTTCCCATGATTTTTAGAAACACATTTTAATGGTCCCTCTGTCCTCAAGCTTTATGACTTCACAGAGTGCACCAGAACCTAGTGTTCAAGCTTTTCTTTGTGACCCTGAGAGAATACTTTCTTTTATAAAAGAAAGTTGAGATGCTCCTGGATCACAGTAATGCGGGGGCTGGGAGTTCCAAGGAGAGTGTTCAATATCCTCAATACACCAATAAAATCAACAGTGCTGACAAAAACCATGATTATTGATGGTTGCTCCAGGAGCAAAGTGGAGACCTTGCAAGGAAGTGATAAAACAGTAAGAAGTGGTTGGCTAGACAGAGGGCAACAATGGCTGAAGCGATGAAAGGAGAGGCAGGGGAGCAGAGATTTATAGGGGTGTGCTGCCTGGCTGCTGACTGAAGTACGAAGGGATTTCAGCTGATTCCTGTCACCTATAGCCAGAGAAGGTATTTCCAGAAGAGAATAGTGAGAGTCTGGAGGAGATGTGTAACAGTGAATAGAAAAAAATGGGACCATCATTTCTTTTTCATCACTAGCTTGTGGTAGGAACTTGGAAAGTCATTGTTTATACACACCCCAAAATAAAAAGGGAGTGTTGGGCAGGCAGAGGTCTGATGTCCTCAATTAAAACAAAACCAGCAGGAATATGATGTCTCTGTCTGTGCTGTCAGACTCTTTGTAGGAAGTAAAAATTGCTGGGGGAACCCTTAACCTTTTACTGGCATTAAAGTCCTGAATTTGTAAACAATTCTATTCCTCCCATGGTAAAAGAGATGCAAGGGAGGAAAACAATCCTGAGAGTTTCAGTTCTGGGGTGAGATATCCTGACAACACTATGTGTTCTCTGGAGCCAGCCTAGCCAGGCTTCCTAGAGATGTGGGGCTACTGGAGGGCTCCTGCACTCACTGCTGGCAGCTGAAAGACAGTGTCACACAGAAATGTGAGTAGCTGAGTGGTCAGAAGGACCAGGAAGGTTTCTTCTTTCCTTCTCATTTCCATTCTCCATGCATCATGGCTGAACATACTGGCAACCTGGTGACTGCGGATTTCTATACATGTCAAAGACAGCCTGAATTTCAGTGCTGCTTGTGTGACCTGGGGAGAGGGATACACTTACAAACTGGCAGAAGAGTTCAGTTTTCATGACCTCTCTTCATCCTTTCCCTTCAGCTCATGCATCCCAGCTGAAAAACACCCTGAGGTAGGACCATCAGCCCTAGAGGAACTGGGCATAGACAACTCACTTCCCCGAACAGCTGCTGAGGAACAACCTGCTACTGAAAGCATCCAGACCCAGCAGCCACCAGAAACTAGTAGTTACTGGCCCAGAGGGAAAATCACTGACTGCCACCCTTGTGCTCCCAGCCCTCCAGAACAGACAAGCAATAAGGAGGAATGGAAACATATACCTTCAGTGGGTCAGAAAACTCCCTGCACGTGCTATTCAATGATAGACATATATGCAGTTGGGCCATTTGCTGCACCAAGGCACAAGATCATTGATTTATTTTCAATGGGTGCGCTGTTGAGGAAAAAGGAGATGAGACTTTCCTCCTATGTGGCTTGTTGCAACTGATTACTGTAACAACTCACTGTGAGACCATGGAAAGTGTCAGATTAACATCTTTTTTTTTGTATTTAAACGTAGTACTTGTTTGAAACATGTGAGCTGTTTGCTGCCTTTTTGTCCACCTCTGTGTTCTCTCTGGCACTACGGAGAAGGTCTCAAGTCCTTTGTCTACACAGCTAATTGAAAATAAACCACCACTCTCTGAGCATGAATGCAACACTCAGGACCAGAACTGATTTTGGTCATTAGGCTAATTCACCTTGCTGAAAGTAAGTTTACACCAGGGCTGACTCTAAGAGTCTGCCTGCAGAAAGCAGTGGCCAGGGCTAAGAGCTCAGATGAAAGTCCTGAAGCAGTACTAATACAAATATTGGAAGTTTACTCACTAAAAAATGGAAGTCTATTACAGGCCTGTAAGTTCTTTTAGTTAAGCTTAGGTTCACAGGACCAGAAGCATTTCATGCTGCTTGAGAATTATGTTATTGAACAGCTATTGTTGCAATTAGCCTTAATAGAAAAATCCTCCTGAAAGTATATTTAAGTTCATTGTCTGAACTCTGCCTTTAGCTCAGTTATTAATTTCCTATCTAATTACCAAGTCATATTTCCTCTTTGTTACAAATCCCCTGCTATTTTATCCCTTATAAAGGGCTGGTCTGAATTTTTACATCCTTACTGCTATATACCTAACACGTAAATTGCTTCAGGAATTCACTTGAGGCGGTTTGTTAAGCAAAGCTCATTAATTTACTTGCCTGGATTGCCTACACACTTCTCTGCAGCTGGGAGTGCAGGTGCACGCAGACACTGATGACCCCATCTTACAAAGTGCTAGATAGTAATTTCTGGCACACAGCCCTGCTTTCACTGCGACCAACCTGGTGCCACCCGGCAAGCACCAGCACAGAGAGTACCTTCATTAGCAGCCTCTTCAGAGAAGGAAAATACCAAGTTAGCTTTGAAACTAGATTCATTTAGCATTAATACCAGTGTTTCTCCTGACTGCAGGATGACACAATGTTTGGGAACTATGTGAGGATTTACAGGACTGATGTTGATCTGCAGGTCAGCAGATATCATGTGATGTTCTCCTTTCCACTTCTCACTTTCCCTCTAAGTTATGCTGTCCGACTCCTTTTCTTTGCTTCTTTTCCAGATTATAGGGACATGGAGTGTCTCTTTGTGGTTTCTGTTCCCTCACAATCTGTGTGGGAAATCCTTAAGTAGAAGAACCCCTGGAGGCTGAAAGACTGTATGGAGATACTGTTGCATGAAGTCCCCCGGACTTCTGCTACTGACTGCTGTTGGAAGCACGACTAGATCTTTGACCTGACCTGATCTGGCATAGGTTCATTACGGCATCTTCCATGAGTGGGTTTTTCTTAGCTTTTAGAGCATTGTAATATAGAAGCTGGTTTGTATAGAGGAAAATGTCATAGAGGAAATAAGCTTATACTGTGACCACAAAGACACATCTGTTCTCCATGAGGAAAAAAAGCACGTTGCTAGGCACAGAAAGCATAGCACCATGCCATGAAGAAGCCTTTTTGTTCCGTTAACAACTTTGTTTTAGGATGGCTATGAGGGATCCATGTTTGGGTAGCACCTCTTCATTGAAGGGATGCCCAGGAATGACCAAACCCTGCTTCAAGAGGTCTCTGGTTTGCATGCTGTTTCTGAGGTGCAGAAGGCAACTTGTGGGAGAAGAGACAAAGAACTGCATTTGCAGAATGTGCTCAATGGCTTGGCTTGCTACAAAAAGCTTATACTAACACAGGAAAAATGAGGGAAAACACCTGCCCAAACCATGCAGGTTTATGAGGGGGAGGAGAATGGGCTAAAGTAATCTTAATTCTTTCGCCTGCTGACACTGGCAAGTGAAACATGAGCTCCCTTAACTCACCAGAGTCTGCTCGGAGCAGAGCTGTATTCCTGTCTACTGGGCTGGCAGCCAGCCAGAGCACCTGTCTGTCCTGAGTCAGACATGGCCAGGGCTTGGCTGCTTCTGTCCTCAAGAACTTTTAATTCTAGAGTCAAGCAAAACTTTACCTTGTGCATTAGAATCAAAGAGTGACCAAGCACATAACATATTCCAACAAGTTCAGAAAGTTGTAAGTCGTTGTTTGGGTCATGAAACCCAGTCCCTCTGATCTCAGGCAGCCACACAACAGGCATTTAATCCACAGCATTCTCCAGAGCATCCCTTCCGTGCCTTAGCTCTGGCCTCGAAATATTTCCCCATATCCTGAGATAAGTGTAACCTCTTTTGTACACACTACCAAAAGTCCGTAAGACTGTAACATGCCATGGCAAAAAAGTACAGGAGATGTGGAGAGTCAGCACAGCCTGAGGTCCCTGCAGCAGTGGGGCTTTATTGGGTAAATATGCAAATCTGATCTAGAAACTGATGGCAGCTCATCTACCCTTCAGTTTGGGTTTTAATCTACAGATTCTTCCTTTTGTCACTTGGGGACAAGGCATTTCAGTGACTGTTTTCTCCCTGTAAATTGTGTGGATGGTTTTGTTACTGTGCCTGTTGCCATCTTTGTGCCTCTGGTTAGAAGCTGTCAAACAGCTTCTTGCCCAAGCACTTCTGATTGCAAATTCCAGATTGTTTACTTGCTTTTGATTTGGTTTCTCACACAAAGCCACAGCCAGAAACCACATCCACAAATGAGAGAACAGGGCTGTGTTGCTAATTAGCGCCCTGCCAATTTATCATATTTTACCAAGCCTAAGCTCCCGGCACAAGTGGCCACATGTTACACACTGCTCTAAATTTGCCCAAGAGATCAAATGGAAACTACAGTTGTTCTTTTTCAAAAAAGGGGAAATTAAAGTGAATGTCAAAGATGCTTTGAGGTCCTTTGTTGCTCTTAACAATACATTATTCCTATTGATTCATCTAGAGTGCATGAAGCATGTCTAAGCCACGGCATGGAATGAATCTGAAGTCTGTCAGGAGGGAACTGGTCTGTGGAAAGACAAAATGATGGGCAGATAAGCATCAGCCCCACACTCCCCAGCACTGCAAACAAACTTCAGGGGCACCCATTGCCCAGGCAGCTGACACTGGTCTTTTGGCAGGGGCTGTGCTAGAAGGCATGTGTGCAGAGGGCAGAGAGCCTGTCACTTGCAGAAGTGTCTATACAAACGTCCACCCAAAGGAAACTGTAAGACAATGATGAAGCACAACAAGAGCAGTGCTGACACTCCCAACCTTTCAGTTGCCTTTCTGCTTTATACATTAGTCCCACAGAGATCAGCCTGAGCTTCCCAGGGAACACACTTTTTCCCACAGCTGGGGCCAGGGCAGCCACCTCTCACCCTGCAGTGGCTGGTTGTCTTCTTCTCATTAGAATGGAAAGAACAACTGTGGTAATACAAGGGCTTTTATATTTTGTTGACCCCTGACTTTGCAGCAGCTGCTGCTACTGTCCTAGCACCGAAGTGCAAACTCAGAGCTAGAGATGCAAGCTGAAAGAATAGCTCATTTCCATAGCAGAAACCTCCAAGCCTTCAGTGTGGAGTGAAGCATGAAGGAAGGAGCATGCCACAGGAGAGCAGCTCCCAGGATTCTGTAGTATGAGATGCTGGTGCATCTCATACTACAGAATGTTGATGCATCTCTACATGCCTGTCCATGGAGATGTGAGAGTGCTTTGGGGTTAGCTGCAGTGAACCACCTTATGTCTTTTTCATACCTCTAGAAATCACTCTGAGAAGTTAGCACAAGTCCATCTTAGGAGGTGTATGTGCCACTACTGCTTGTGATGCCAGCTGGGGAGAGCATTTGAATTTCAAACATCTAGGAAGGACTGAACTGCCTCACAAAACTGGGACAGCCACACTGTGAACATCCTGCACCCCAGGTCCCTGGCTGCTCTGCAACATCTGTTAATTCTCACATTATGCTGTAGTGTCAATTTTTATTGCTTTCTTTTTACAGAAATAAACAGCTTGAAGAATAGGTGGCTGATGCTAGAAAGACAGTTCTGTTTGTATGATTTTACCAAGTTTGTAGACCTCCTTCTTAAACATTGGAGGAAATTTTACATATTGGTGCAGAGCTCTGGAGCTGGGATGCGGACAAGAATGCCAAAAAGGTATCAACGGGGCACAACCACGCCCCTCAAAGTGTAGCTACATTGCAATTGGTAGCTAATGGTGCCATCCATTGGCACAATGTGGAGAATGGAGGCTTTCAGAGAGAGGATTTCCCTGCTCAAAGGCAAAAGCACTCAGATAACTAAAAAGAGCATTCATGTCAATCTGATGCCATTATGTTCTGTGGAGCTGAATGTGTGACTTCTGCTGAAATAAAAGTCTTACAGCAGTGGGAGGACAGAAACACACATTTTACATTGTAGCAGCCTCATGGGAAAGAGAGCAAGGCTGTAGATGCTGTGAGTCTAATCACAGAACTGTGGTTATTTTGCACACTGCAAAAGTGAACATGGGATTGATAATTACATAAATGCCCTGGGAGAGCTGAGCAAAGGCAGAGTGACTGGCTTCCCCACTAGCATGGCCCAACAGGCACGTAAGTCTCTGGCTCCCTATTCTCTCCTTTGTGATTTCTCTTTGCTTCCAATGTCATGCCATTACAGAACCCTTTTTGTCATGATAAGGGCTTGGTAAAATTAACCTTCCCAGGAAAACAGTTTCCCTCCTGACATTTCAGAATTTTTAAAATTAATAGATTAATAAATTGTTGTTGGGACTCTCTGGTCAGAGTGGTAAGTATGAAATTTCCTTTTCCATTCTCATACATAGTTTACATTGGACTAATGCATGGTGGAAAACTGAGAGCAGAGAGAAAGGTTCCTCATCCCTCATAACACATGGTCAGGGTCTCACTCTCTGGCCCCACAGAGGATCTCACAGTAGAGTAAGGTTTGACTTTTACTTTTTCCCACTGAAGTGTATCTAGCTAACACTGACCCTCTGGTCCCAATTTTTCTCTCAGCCCTTCTCCACCGAGCAAGACTTGCTATCACGAGTAACAGTTAGATCCACAGAGGATTCATGTGCGTAAATTCACACAAATGGCCATAGCATGACAATACAGAAAGTCTGAGATGGTAAACTCTAAACACAATTGCTGCCCAGCCCCAGAAGTGCCTGGAGTCATGTCCATCATTATGTCCTCAAAGTGGATCCATAAACAGCTGTATTTTGACTGAGCACCCGGCTTACACTGTGAGACATTTAGATGCCGCTCCAGCTGTTTTGTCTGAAGGTGTTTCTGGAGCATACCTGATTGGGCTGGGAGTGGACCTGAGTGAACCTGGGAGCAATGGGACCTCCCAGCTACCCTCCCTCCAAATGTGGCAGTATCTGTAGCACTCTGAACACATGCTGTTAACAGTGGTTTGCCTTGGCTGTCAAACAGACATGCTCTTTTTCTGCCTACCCCCAAAAGCATAAACAAATCTGTACTTAGAGAGGAGATGGCAGGATAAGAACAGCTAAAAACAGTCTCATAAAAATTACCCAAAATCCTAGTGTTTATGGTCTGCAGATTATGGATATACTGCTACCCCCCTAGACAAAGCCTCATTTCTAGCCCAATTAGCAATTGTTGACTTGCTTTTAGTGCCACATACATGGGCAGATCAGTAGCAATGTTGGTACAGGGCAGGAAACATCCCAAAGCAAATTCAGAAAAGGCATTAGCCTCTGGTCATCTTCCAGAGTTGGGCAGCTGGAATCAAACCACATGATTTGGACCATTTTTGGAGGAAATTATGTAGCTACCATCTGGCTTTGTACCATGGCTCACTGTAATCACTCTTTCCTCGGTGAATTTTTTCACTGTACAATTCAAGTAAATTTTGGAACAATAGATGATAATGTGACTGACAGTCAGCTTTTTCCCCTCTCTTCTGCTGTAATTATGTGTCTCTGTTCAGTTACTTACTACTCAAGGAATCTTTGGTTTTACATGACTGTTTAATTAATCCCATTATTTTCTGAATTACAAATCACATTTTGAATTTCTCCATTTATCAAGGTGGCAAACCACTCAATTAGTTTTACAGTACAGAATTCCCATAAGGTCTAATTATTATAGATCGTCTCTGTATCACTGTGTTGCATCTATCACTTGAGGCTCAATCATTTTAATAACCAGCAGGAAAAGAAAGCATTTTGTATTTAAATGACATCATTTTGGTCCCAATTCAACAGCGCATTTAAGCCCATGCTTACGGGTTATGAGGTCACCAGGGCTCAGCATGCGTTTCAGCAAATGAATGATGCATTGCTGTGTCAGGGAAGGACCTGAAAAGAGCTCAGCAGTATGAAAACAACATATCTGCCCCTTACAGCACACACCACACAGGAGACCTGTGATGTACCTCCAGCAAAGCTGCTTATCTTACAAGTATTACACAGATGGTCTCTGCAGGAGTTAGGAGATGCTGGCAGAGTCAGCAGCAGCTTTTCATCTGATTTATGTTTTTGAGGGTCTTGGCCCCAGATCAGTATAGCAAGAACGCATGCTTAAATTGTGCTGCAGATAATTGGGCTGAAATCCATGCTGACCTGAAGTTACATGCTAGCTGGTATTGCTGCCTCCCACTGCAATCCCGCAGGGCTGTGTGCTTGCTCTCCTGTACACTTCAGTGGGAGCTACCGGAGCCCTGTAGTGCTGTAGTGGCTTATTCCTACTATAAGGCTAACAATCTTAACACATTTTTTTCAGAAAAATATTTGTTTCATTGCTAGCTTCTGCTCAAAGGAAGAAGGGAGAGCCATTAAAAGCTGCTTTGCGTGTACCCCCCACAGCACCATTTTATCCAAGTGAGGTATACCATGGCAACTGCCGATGCAGATCTCAGGGTGCAGGAGATCTGCTGAGGACTGGCAAAACCTGTGAAAACTCATCTGTGCCAAAAGGTACCAAATGCCATTCAAAACCTACATCTGACTGTGGCAACCTGTAAAAGACTCAAAGGATGCCATCCAAATGAACTTACTGTTTTATTAACAATTATAATCCTTAGACCTTATTCAGTACCTTGCAGTTAGTAGACTAAAATGCTATAATCAAATTAAAATCCCCGAATTCATTTTCTACAGTATGGACATGTTACTGCAGAGCAAGATACCATGTGAGCTTACAATGAGGAAGTGTTGGGGAGCTTGGTTCTTCAATGGCAGGGGTTGAACAACTTTGCAGTCCCTGCAGGCTGAGGGTGCCATGCGGCTGAATGTTCATACCCCAGCATACTCCCTGGTAATCTGCCTGCTCTGCACTGGCTGAGCTGTGAAGGAATAACTGTGATGCTCATGTCATGGGAGCAAACCTGGGAATGGACTACCAGATCTCCTACCAACCCTGCAATTCTCTCCTTTGGATCAAAGAGGACAGATATAAAAAAGTTTTCTTCTGAGAGGATGAGAAAAATGCTTTTTGCTTTATTTGTGGTTTTTTTTCTGTTGGTAATACAAAGTTCTAACTTTTTCTTCCTCAGGGATCTCCTCACTCAACCTTGCCAGGAGGTACTGTATCAGTATAACATTATGAAATCAGCTTGTATTTGGTAAGACATCTCTGGTTCTTCAGACCATAGGTAAATGTTCTATCAAGAAAGGAAAGAGCACTTTTTTTCCCTTCACTTATTTATTAGTGATATGATATATCATGGGTATAAAAGCAGACCACTCACTGGCATGAAGACCTTTTTCAACATTTAATCTGTATAAGACATGGGTCAGTTAGTGATTTCATCCCTGTGGATATCAGCTTGACCTTTTTTGTGAAATTCTGTCAGCTTCAAGGATCACAGTGTGCTTTGTCTGGGAGCTTGTTGCTCCCATGTGGTGCACTTGTGCCTTGAAGATTACAGTCAGATACAGAAAATAATCATTTAACATACTGTGTCCTGAGCCAGATCTTGCAAGGATACCACATGCTCCCACAGCTTGCTGAGATTCTTATTTTGTAAAACACTCAACAGAATCATATGACAGCTGCAAATATAGAAAAAAAGTCTTGTCATTTGGACTCCACTGTGAGTCTTTTGCAGGTCTTGGCTTCATTGGTCTGACTTATGAATCAGAGTATGCCCTTCATAAAGTGAGGAGTCCTGGCACAGTGCTGTCGCCAAAGCAGTGCAATGTATTTGGGAATACCAACCAGTTGGTTGGCGGCAAAGTGCTCCAACTTCTGTTTGGCTACAGTCAACAGATGTGCTGTGCTGCTCCTGCTATTCAGAACAGCCCCTTCTGGAGGACTTCTGGTTTTGTCCAGGGACTTTCAAAACTAACAATGTTAAAGTAACAGCTACTATGAGAAGAGTTTGTGCCTCGAATGCTTCAACAAAAAAGCACATTGATTCCTGAGTGAAATGCACTCTGCTGTTGTATCACGTAGTCTGTATTACCAGGGTTTCTCTCAGAAGAGACTGCATTTCCTACTTCTTCAGCTTTTGTATTTATTAGTCTTAAGAGTCTCAAAGTCTTCAAAGCATCAGGCAGAATCACAAGAACACACTGGAATGGAGTAGAAGTTAATATACTGTCTCAACAACTATACTCATTTAGGAAGACAATTTGTAATTACTTTCAGGTCCATAAATATAAATTAAAATCCCTTAATGCAAACTGCATTGCATAAATGCTGTTTATTACCAGTGCTTTTCTTCTGTAGGTCTCAATGCATCCCACAAAAGTGAGCTACTGAAAATCATTCTATAGGCGGGGAAACTGAATTACAGAGAGACTAAGTTACCTTTCTAAACCCCTGTTGTGAACCAAAATCATCCAGACAAAGTCCAGGCTTCATAATTCCATATCTGATATACCATAGTGCATGAAGTACTAATTACATATAGAAAAGCAGTAGAGTTGTGCTCCAAGCCACCGATTTCACATCTCAGTTTGGAGCCCAGCCTACCCATTTCCCAAGCCTCGAATGCATTGGTGTGTTTGTGTGGGGAGGTATGCTGTGCTGGAAGTTCCCAACTGAAGGCCACTAAATGCAAAATGCAGTGCAGCTTGAGTGCTAACGTCTGATTTTTCCAAGGTCCAAGGGAAAATGAGAGTGGAACAGGTAGTCTGAGCCCTGATTTGGGTCTGCACATCTAGAAGTCATCTAAAGCACCCATAGGGCTTGAGATTCGTCTGGACTGAAAGTGAGCTGGGATCAGAAGATACATCTAAGGGCATGGTTTTGCACCTTCTCCACTCCTCCTCCTTCATCAAGGCTCTGGCTCCCACAGGACCTTCTGGTGAGGAGCAGCTGAGATTTCTGGTGCTCTAGTGAATAGATTTTTCTTTACCCCAATGCTTGGAGCATGGACAAGAGCTCTCCCTTCCTCTGGCAGCAAGCTGTTGTTGCGGTCTGAGTGGTCTTGTCAATCTGTGTCCTGAGACAGCTTTCACTTCAACTGACTGGTTTGAGGGTCTCTAGCGCTGGATCTATTGCTTAATAATGCAGGATCAAGCATGAAGCAAATTAATGATCTGGTAAGAATTCACTCAAGTAGCTGAAGTTTCTTCAAAATATTTTCACTGGCAGGCTTGCCAACCTTGTATTTTCATCTTCATGAAGTCATGAAGCTGGCATAAATTCCTTATTCTGTGATCTGGCTAATTTAATAAAAATGCAGTTGCATGTGTGTGTTGGTCACTCCAGGACTGAAGTATTATTGTGTGGTATGTGGATCTGCTGTTAATAATCACAGACCATGACAGTGGGTCTGATCACAAGAATACTTCCTTCACTCTCTTCCAGCTGCTCAGTAAAGAAGGATATTCAAGAGCTAACCTGTTAAACTAGGAGAGTTTATCTCCTGTGATTGTCTGAGTTCAGATAACCACAAAAAATGTAACATACTGTGCACCCTCACTGAGGACAGAACTCAAATAACTTGCAGAAGAGAACCATGAAAAAGCCACATAACCAAAACATGTACACTGATTTATTCATTGTATGGTGGGAAGATAAACACTCATCTGCTTTTATACCTCAAGCACAACAAGCCTCATTAGAAGTCTATTCACAGCTCATGGCAAGCTATAGACTCAAAAAGTCAGTGTACTTCAAGGGAGGTGTAAAGGCCATTGTCAGTCAGCAAAGCTATAATTAATCATGATCATATTATCTGTTGACTAATTGGGAATTAAATTTTTATATTATTCTTGTTTTTCAAACAAACCATGGCAGCTTTAAATTGCTGAAGGGAAGTATTAGCTGTGATCTTAAGGTATTGAAATGCTGTGATATATTCGGGTATTTAGTGTTATTATTTCTGTGTTTGAAAGTGTTTGCTGCATATGGCTCACTCTGGAACAGATGGCAGGAATTTTTGCTTCTAAATGTTGCTCTGATGGTGGAGGGTCAAGAATCCCTCAGTTACAGTAAAGCATTGCAAAGAGAAACGGCAATTGGAAAGCAAGTACAGTTGTTTTCCTTCCCTGAACAGGCAACCAACTAGCTAACCAACCACTCTGCACAAGCTGGAGTGTGTGCTTATGGCAAGACAGCCACCCACTGCCACTGGCCATGCACCTCTCTGCTTTCCCCTGTGGTACATGTGGAATATGGAGGTACAGAGAGAGTTAATGGGATAAATATGCTTGGGCTACACAAGTAAGATGTCAGTTCCAAGGATAGTGGCTTGACTGGAGACATCTTGTTGGGCAACACTTGTTTCTACAATTGAAGATTAACTCTGTCAGTCACAATAAAATCTTGATTCAGTCACGAATATGCCCAAATATAGACCCTGAGAAGAAGATGCTAAGGCTTATAAAATGGGACCCAACAGGTGAGTGGTTTGTATATTTGTTAGAAAAAACGGAACATTTCTGTTTAAAGAACATCCAGTATTATTGGTATTGTAGGAAATAATTGCCCAGACAGGCCCAGTGGTTTGGATCAATGCAACAGCCATTATATCACTGGGTATGTTCTGTAATTATTCTATATTTAAACAGTGGCTAGAGTCTCATCCCCCCCACCCCATCATCCTGATCAAAGCTACCTGCATATAGTGAGCTCTCTCAAAGTCTCTCTTCTACCATACATACTGCCAGAAAGCCTTGTGTCCCATTTCTCACAAGCCCAAGTACGCTTGCTTTTTGCATCAAGTTTTTCACCCAAACAGAACACAACAACTGCTGCACCATGGCTTCTTATCTGAACCCACATGAGCAGCTGGTGCTCTCACACACTTCACCAGTGCAATTAAGCTCCTGCTCCTGCTGCCTCCCTCCCTGCACCTCTCTTCACTGTACAGAATCTGCCCCTCTGTCCCATCTCACACAACACAGCAGTTCATGTACTTTTTGGACCATCAGCCTCGCTTTTGTTCTCATGGTATGTTTTAGGAGAGGTCTTCCTCAGCTAAGAGCCGAAAGGGGCTGTGGTGCTTGTTCACGATGCAGAGCCTGTGGCACACGTAGGCTGCTCCAAAGAGCTGGATGTAAGAGTGATGCATTTTTCCCTCCCTGCACTGTGCCTTTCAGTGCAGGTCACCCTCTTCGTGTCTCAACACAAAGACCACAGCAGAGAGGCCACTATGCTGCTGCTGCTGTCATTCTTTCACCTCTCAGGACAGAGGCAAAGCAAACCCAGCTTTTGCTGTGTCCCACCAAGGAAGCTATGCCTTGCAGAGTGCTGCCAGAGCAGCAGAAGGGCTGGCTGCTTCAGGGGAGGGCCTGAGTGGGCAAATGGAGGTGCTCACATGGCAAACTAAGGGACCTGCAGCTGTTAGAGGTACTGGTCAAAGCACCTCACTGAAGGGAATGGAGTCACTGCTGTCACTAGTGTAGGGCATTTTGGTGTATTTGTCTGAGGACAAGACTTCTCCTTTTTCAAATTGCCATAGAACAAAATGCCTGCAAAAAACAACGGGTTTTGCAAGCTTTACTCAGAAGAGGAAGATTTGCTTCTTGCCAAGCACGCATAGATTTCACCTGCATTGCCCAATTAGCTTCCTACAATCCAGTCTGTGTTGTTTCAGAACCTGATATACCCCATATCCGACAAAGTCATTCCTGTTTCTATGTTATGCTTCAATTGCCCCAGTTTGCAGGAAGTATTTGGATGTTAAATTTGATTTAAGCTATTATGTTTCATTTTTATTGAGAATCTTTGACTCACCATTTATTTAGCTGCTTCAGTTGCTTGTATGTCAGGTTGCCCACTGCCAAGGCATCTGAGCACCTCATCACTGGTTTAAAAATCAGCAGACTGACAAGCCCCAAATCCTGAGAGACTGCCCAGATTTTACAGTGTGTGATTCATCTTTCAGTTGACAGCTTCCAGCTGCTGATATTTGGAGGTTTAGTCCTCTGTATTGACAGCACAAATGCCTCAGCCAGTCTTAGCCATTTCATGTGATATGAAGAAATAATGTCTAAACTAGCTGATCCCTCATGTGAAAGGGCCTGCCCATGTTTATTGGTAATATTACAAAGGTTATGTACTCTCTCTAGTGCCTCTGATAGCGCTTGATGTCAGTGAGAACGGAACAGAGGTAGAAGTGTCTGTGTGCATCATTTTCTTCATTCATCGTATCAAGATTATGAATCAAGACTGAGTGTGAGGCATCTTGCAATAAAGCAGTATGGTTGGGAGCTGTAAGGAGGAGCATGCATCATACATTCCTTAAAGCCTTAGAGACCCTAAATCAGCAAGTAGGTTGTGGGAGATCCTGGAGTTTATTTCTAATTATCCTGATGGCTGTCTACTCTCCAAACAGTGTTGTTGAGAGGCAGAATCATTTCAATAGACTAAAATGCATGAGCAGCAGTCAAGATCTATGACATATTGTGTGTGAGCAATGAAATGGTTTTAGTAGTTACAAACATTGTCAGATACAATGAGTAACTGAGATTTTCCAAAATTAGGGTATTTTTTAAAGTTATCCTTAGAATGCCTCAGATCCATTAAAAAAAACCCTGCAAATCAAAGTAGGGACTTCAGAGTAGCTTCACAATGCATAGGTAATGTTAGTTTTAGACAACTATATAGAAAATATAGATTCTCAAAATGAATGTCCTGTTATTATCCAGCTCTTGAGGGCATTTAAAACAGATCCAGTAAACATGGGCATGTGGACAACAACCAAGGTCTGAGTGACATTCAGCCTCTTCAAGACTACAAACTGGTGGTACACTGAGTGATCTCCAACTCACAACCCTTGCAGAACCTTCTTCCAACAAGCTAAGAGCATTATAATGTCAAAACACACACATTTGGGAAAAGGTAGAGCCATCCTTTTTTGGGCAATGGTTAGGGCAGTCTCCATGAAGTTTTTCTACATCCTATGAGAGTGTACTTAAAACAATCTATAAAGCATACAGGAACATCAGCACCAAAACTGCCAAACATTCCTGAGGCATTGCCTGGTGTTTCTGGTGATTCCTGCTCTCCTCACCAGCTGCTGCAATGGCTACACCGAAGTGTCAGCGTTGCACGGGGCCATGATCTGAACTAGGGGCTGTTCCTGCACAGCTTCCTGACCCCACCAAATCTAACTTTTAAGACAAGGCTGATAAATATGTATTAGGGCTGTGTGTGCCAAGTGGAATTTGCAAGCTGCTACTTGCATCTGTGCCTGGCCAAACACCTTTGAGAATTCAGGCACAGACATGAGGCTGTCCTCTGCTCACAGGGCAACATGCCCCATTTCATCCTCAAAAGTCAGTGTCACAGAGGACAAAAAAATCAGTAGGATGACTGAATAGCAGTATCTGGGTCCTAAGAGTCACATAAATTTTATAGCACAAGTGACTACTGATGTACATGGCTGCTGGATTGTATAAATAGCTGCATAAATGTTTTACAGGATTTCGTCTCCAATTGCCTGCTTAGTGTCAAGAGACTTGCTTGTCACAAACTCTACTTCTTTCCTGCACCTTTTTTAAATTTCATCATTGCATTTAAAATACACATGAAGAAGATGCTTTAAGACTGTTTACATTACTATTTGAAGTATAATTAATATTAAACGTGTGCAGGATAATGAAATAGAGCAGAAAGTAACCCTGATTTTGGATAGATTAATGTAACACATTCAGTTAGGGAGGGAAAAAACAATTTTTTCTGTTCTACAACTTTTGATGGTGTTTTATTCAAAATCCAATTCAATCACAGCTACATCCAGGCACACGGCCACCATAGAAGCCTGACTGTTGCTAGCAAAAGGTGAAAAACCATTTTCTGGCCTCCTCCCAGGAAGGGCTGGTATAATTGGGCTGCAGGGGAAGGGTGTTCTTTTTCTTAAATTTGGTTCTTTCACCAGTTATCCCTAGGGTAGCAGTATAATTTTTTTTTTAAGTCCTAGCTCAAGGATATTAAAGTTACCACAGGGAAAAAGAATTTTATTGGATAACTATCCAACAAACAACTAAGGTGATTTTCTGCCTTTGGACCTGCCTACTTGCCTTCCTTGAATTAACAGCTTCTCAACTCAAATCAAAATACTTCCTAGTGTAAAAAACACCTGTCCTGTTTATTCACACCTAGCAGGGTGAATAGTTCACTTAGTTGGCTCAAAAAGAAATCATTGTAAGCATCATCTGCAGCTGGACAAAGGTTACCCCAGGGCTCTCTAAAAGTCCTTCCTGTCTATGACTTTCTGAGTCACAGTGTGCCCAAGACAGTCAGATGGTTTCTGGCAGTGGCAAAGCAGATGAGGCAGTGGTCCATGAGTCAAGAGAGCCAGGTGTTTCTTGCTGCATTTGCCTGTTATGTGGCCCTGGCCAAGGTACTTCTTGCCTGACCTCCCCCATGGGTTGTCTGCTGCTGTCTTTGTGCAGCAGGGGCTGGATGTAGCAGAATGAGCAAGGATCCCCCATGAAGCCATGGAGCAGAGGAACAGGCCTTACGTATCAGAGCTGGAGGAGGTCTTTCTATCTCCTGGGGGTGTTCACAAACCAAACACTAGCTCATGAAGTGAGACTGGGGACAGCTTTCAATATCCCCTAAAGGCTGGGTTGTTCATCTGAACAATTCAGAACATCACAGAGATGGGCAGCACTCAGTGTAGCATTGTTCTCTGTATCATGGTTCTCCTTTATTGTTTTCTTCCTCTTTTATCTTTCCAAACCAAAAGTACAAATCATAAGGAAAATATAGTAACGGGGGGCAGGAGGGACAGCTGCCTGCCAGGAACCAGAAGAGGAGAGGCCTTGCTCTGGATCAGGATACAGGTCCCTTTACATAGAAGGAAAATCATAGGATCATAGAATATCTCAAGTTGGAAGGGACCCATAAGGATGATCAAGTCCAATTCCTTGCTCCTTGCAGGACTACCTAAAACTAAACCGTATGACTAAGAGCATCATCCAGACGCTCCTTGAACTCTGACAGGCTTGGTGCCATGACCCTTTCCCTGGGGAGCTTCCTCCAGTGATGGACCACCCTCTCAGTGAAGAATCTTTTCCTAATGTCCAATCTGAACTTCCCCTGATGCAGCTACATTCCATTTCCTTGTGTCCTATCGCTGGTCATGGGAGGGAGGAGATCAGCACCTCACCCTCCACTGCCCCCCTTGAGGAAGCTGTAGGCTGTGATGAGGTCATCCCTCAGCCTTCTCTCTTCAAGCTGAACAAACCAAGTGACCTCAGCTGCTCCTTGTAAGTCTTGCCCTTGAGGCCTTTCACCATATTGGTCACCCTCCTCTGGACACATGGTAATAGTTTGATGTCCTTACATTGAGGTGCCCAAAACTGCACACAATACTCGAGGTGGGGCCGCACCACTGCAGTATAGAGTGGGACAATCACCTCCCTCAACTGGCTAGCTATGATGTGCTCGATGCACCCCAGGACACAGCTGGCCCTTCTGGCTGCCGGGGCACACTGTTGACTCATATTCAGCTTGTCATCAACCCAAACCCCCAGATCTCTTTCCATGGGGCTGCTCTCCAGCATCTCATTCCCCAGTTTGTTTATATAAGCAGGATTACACTACACCATCCCAGGTGCAGAACCTGGCTAAATTTCATATGGTTGATGATTGCCTAGCTCTAACCAGATCTCTCTGTAAGGCCTCTCTATCCTTGAGGAAGCCCACAGCTCCTCTCAGTTTAGTATCATCAGCAAACTTACTTAACGTACATTCAATTCCAGCATCCATGTCATTTCTAAGAACATTAGAGAGCACTGGCCCTAAAATTGAGCCCCCCAAAATCCAAAGAGTTTCTCATAACCACAGAGAGCACAGAGATTTAACTAATTTTCCAGCTGATCTTAACAGTACTCACTTTAAGACAGTCTTTATAAGCTCTGCACTAAGCTACCTCACTGGTAAAGATCTGGATATGAAGTGTCAACAGACAATTCAACTTCCACATTCTTCACTGTAAACTCAATTTATAAAGCATACCTTCTTTGGTATGTACAAGTGGTCAGTCCTATTTTGGCTTGATTTGTTAATGCTTTTATTAATGTAATAATCTCACCTAGGCTGTCTGGTTTACTTGTAAATAGGAAAGTCTGGGCTAATACTCTGTCCAGAGAAAATAACACTTACTCCTAGTGTGTCTTGTGCAACCCGTGAATAACTTGGAAAAGAGAATGTACCTTTGTTCTAATATTCTTCTAATTTTCTTGAGACAAATTACAAAAAATCACAGAGGGGGCATCACACCGTAAATTCTAAGAAAATTTTCCCACTTTTTGTGCCTTGGAGTATCTTTTAAAGGAGAATGTCTAATGCCGGTTCCATTTAGAAACACCTAACTGAATACCTACTGAAGCTGCTAAACCAAGCACAGAACAGTTAGAAATTCTAGGTTATCTGATCATGATTTTCTCTCCTCATTTAGGTGCATTAGGCTACAATCTTTTATTTTATATGAGTTTTGGAAGAGTTCAATAGCCCCAGTCAGAGTCTTATCTCTGCTAATAAATATCCAAACTGTCTATAAGTACTTATAAAAACAAAGATCAGGCCCGCTCCTCAGCTCCAAGCAGATAAAGCATATCTACATGGGTATGTCAACAACAAAGTACGTCAAATTGGTGTAATTCCTTTCTACAAGAGGGGACCTTCTAGCTAAGGGAGAAGAGGTAGAGACCATATATCTTTGCAAATCTCTGATGCCATCTTTCCATGATATTTTCATAAACAATCCAGGGAAATATGGCCCAAATGGGACTGCTTAATGGTGAATCAGAACTGACTGAAAACTGTGTCAGAGACATGGTTCACCATCAAAATGCAGGAAAAGGAGCTTAGTATAATTCCACATTTCACCAGTGAAGAGGTCAAAGTTAATATTCCCTTTTCTGGGATGAGTGCTACAGATGTCATGGGATGTTTCTGAATAGCACACGGCAGAAGCAGCCAGGAGCTGAGGGCAGAAGCATTAGGAGGGGTCAGACTGTGGCTCCCTCACCCCAGGTTCTCTGGAAATGACATCATGAGGCTTTCTGTCTCGTTGAGAGTAAAGGTAGCTGTTGCTCAATCAAGACAGACCTGCATTGCAGAAATAATTCTAAGACTATTATTTCATACTTATCTTTGAATACAAGAAGGTGTGTGCATCAGATGTCAGGAGTGATGACAGTAATTAGAAGAATGATTAGGTCAGACCAATGAGTGCAAAGCCTCACAGCAGCTTCCTGATTAAATGGAATAAATTTTCAACCTAATTTTCCTCCGTCCAGCTTCAAAAATATAGCTAATATTTTATGTAACTAAATTCCTTAAACTTAGGGGTTTGCATCCTAGCCAACTATCTAAAATAGATGAGATTATCTAACAGTACCCTAGTACGGTTTTGGAGTGCCAAGTTTATACTGCACAAGGAGCTGTGCACGTAACATTAATAATGTGCAGAACGCTTCACAGTGGTACATAGCTTGCCCTATATCACAGAGCTCCTGTTTGTGACGGTACATAGCAAAGACAGTTTGGGAACCCCTGGTGTAAAATTAAGGAGTAGAAGTCCAGAGTAACAGCCTGTAATACTAATGATGTTCATTAACACATCTCACTCATCATTTTGCCTACAGTAAACTATGACATATTGCAAACATGGGATTAAATTTTAATGAACAAGTGCCAAAAACTCCCCCTTCCCGCATGTTAAAACTGGAAATCTGAAGTGGTAAGCAATGACTATGTAGTTGCTGGGGCTCAGGGGAAATATATAACAGTATGTCTTTCCCAGGGACTATCACATGAGCTTAAATTCTCCTTGTTTGACTTAATATTAGTCATCTGCCAACTTCATTACCCATAAGCAAAACCTGGAATTGTGTGTGTAGTTAGAGCAGTAATATAAGGAGACTTTACAGCACAGAACAAATAATGCAGTATTGAGCTACAAGTGTTTATACCAAAAACTTTTAAGAACAAGAGCCAAAGCTGAGAAAACTTGCTTGAAACCAAGTACTGATGGCAGACTGACTGGAGCACACCAACAAAGCAATATTGTGCTGCCTCAGAGTGTCTCACATTACAGTGTCAGCCCTTCAGCCTCTAAATTACCCATACAGTGTGTATGTGTAGACATTTCTGTACTTCTTGACAGTGCTCAGAGTCTACTTTTTTTTGGATTTTACTACTCCAGGGTAACACCTGACAAAAATACCTTGGCTTTTGTTCTGTAGCAGGTTACATATGGGTTCCTCCAGGAGCAATAGACACCTTTACATGCTTCTGAAGGACCACCTGCACCCTTTCCCTATGTGTGAAGCAACATCCTATTCTACTCAAGCTATGGCTTTGCCATACAGCTTTGTAATGCAAAGAAGAGTTTTTAAGCTGAACATTTTGCAGGTTCAAATCCTGACAGCCTCAGACTGCATGTGACCCCAGGAAGCTCATCAGTGCACTGAAGGCCCTGTTCACAGCCATAGAGGAGGATGTTTCTTTTCCTCTCAAACACTGTGGTGGCAACTGTCACCAAGAAATCAAACCAGAGGGAAGTGTATAAACATAAAAATCAAGATCCAACTTTCCCTAGCCACTTGCAAGATTACATAAATCAGTTATTGCTGCTTTCGCTTACACTTGAATCTAAAGGTTTCATGCCCACCATACTATTAATTTTGGACCTGCTAGCACCTCTAAATGAGCTGAACTGGGGCAGAATGGGAACATGCAGAAATGACAATTTCAAAGTGATAAAACTATCCTTTAGGTGAAGGATTTGCATCTATTATACTATGAGAAATCAGAAAGCAATAACTGAAATCCACAGTACAGTCAGACACCTTAAAATGAAAGGTTTAATAATTTAGTCAGAGTTCATAAAACTTAGGTAGTTTTTCATGTGAAGTATGCCTTATCAGAAGACAATGAAATATCTTTGCTCTTTTTACTACTGTTGCTATCACCTTATTGAAGTACTATCGTATGTCATCTTGCCTTATAAGAAAAATGAGTACTTTGCCAGCAACTTTGCAAAGTGTGTAGCTGAAAGGGATACAGGTGTTTACATAGATGTAATAGAAAATAATTTATTTGAAATGAAAAATGTGTTTTCCCTGTAAATCTGGAAGGATGCGGAAACAGGCAAATCAGTGAGACTTTTCTGGGCCAGCTAGAATGTCATATGATCAGTGAAGATGGTGAAGATGGTTCAGTGCTTAAGGTCTTGGAGAGCTTTGATCAGGAACCTTTTCCACAGAAACATCCCAGTTTTAGTAGGACTGGCCTTATTCTTCACTGCTTTTCTCTTACGCACTTTGTGTAGATGTTTAAAATGTTACACTCAACCCACGAAACTCCAGTGCATGATTTCTTTTACACAGAACAAGGTAAGACAGTAACATCCATCTGAACAAGACCATTCAATATTAGACATGACAATTTTCTAAGCAATATAAAATATCCTCTAAGGCATCCTGTGCTGGTTGCTGGCGGACACAGATTTGAATACACCGTTCATCTGATCCAGTGTTATATTCTTCTCTCCTCATAAAGATAAATGAAAGTCCTAGTTGTTTATTCTGGGATTTTTTTTGGGGGGTGGGTGTGTAGAATGAAACAAGGAGTTGCAGGATTTATGGTTCTGAAGTTTGTGCTTCAGGATGAGCCCTACCACCTCTTAATTTAAAATGCATTACATTTATAATAGAAGTAGTTTAACTGCACTTGAGGAAAAAAAAAAAAAGAAACTTAACAGCAAATCCAGAGTATTTCCACCCTTAAAGGCATTGGAGTTTAGGTACAGCAAAAGAAAATAAAATTACTACATTGTGATAACATTTTCCCTATGCAAGTCTTAACATTCTTTAAAATACTGGTTCTGAAAGGCATTATTTTAAAAGAAAGACTCACATGACAACAGATTTTGGAGCCAGACACACATATGTTGGAGTTGGATGGGATCATCATGCTCAGGACGCCTCTATACAGCTTAACTGAGTAACAACAGAAACAAAGCTATGACAGGCACCAGCACTAACTGCACAAGACTGCCAGAAAACTTTGATATTAACTCTTGTATCTAGGGCAGACCACAAGGTTTATAATGAAATTGTTGTTCAGACTCACTGGACTGAGGGAAAAAGGGGTCACTACAGTGACTGCAATGACAGAATTGGCAGCAGACCACAGAATCAGTGAACTGCAGCCCTTTAAGCATGATCCCATCATGTCCAGCAGTGAATGAAAGAAAATACAATGAACAGACAAAATGTAAATCAGCTTTATTCACCTTTCAATAACTATCTGAGGAACAATTCAAAAAGAGGTGGTGGTTCTGAAGATTCAGAGGCCTGAGATATGCCGTCTGTTGGAGTGTCATCTAATTACCACATGACAGGCTACTCTAGGGTAAGTCTTTTTCTCCCACTCTTTCATTGCAACTGTATTACATATTAATATTTGTACAGAATATTTAAACAGTCACAGTGGAATAACTTGACCCCTTAGGTAACCTAGTAGGTGAAATACCAGGTTTTCAGACTCTGTTCCTGTGGAAATAAGTGTCTATATATGAAAACTCGATTGTCAGAAAGATACTCCTTGGGAAAAGGAAGAAATTGGCTTGAACACTTGGGTACAGCTGCACCTTGAAGCTAGATCTCTTTCAAGCTGAGCATATACTGCAACCATAGAAACTATAAGATCACTATCAAGGCTAACCATGAGAGGGCTTTTTTTATTGCTCAGTTGTGACCATTTGGCCAGCACCTGAATTTTAAGACGGAGACAATTAAAATGGGTACTTTTTTTCTTGTTAGTGTATTGTTCTGTTAAACTCCCATTACCTGAGGAGGTAATTAAGTAAAAAAAGTGAAGTATCAAGCAATAGATCACCATGATACCAGGAGTTCCCACCTAGACGGAGCTGTGCAGGGAGAGCACAAACACAGCAGCACAAGTGCCCAAATGGGCAATGAAGCTGGTGGGGGCTGAAGGCTTCATATGACAAATGAGGGCAGTGTAATACACCTTACAGATGGGAACATGACATTTAAGTTTGGCATAGAAATTTCCTAGTCTCCTAGATTCCTAGCAATCTCCAAATAGAGAAAGGATTGGAAGTTACATGGTGAGAACAGAGCTGTTGCAGACGTAGTCCATAGTTGGCAAGGCCAGGGAATGTTTGTTTCATTCTGCATAATCCCTAGCTCAAAAATATCTCACTAAGCCCAACTGTCACATAAGTGTTTCCACATCCATTATGAAATGTTGACACAAGTGTAGAGCACTTGAAGGAGATGGCACATCTATCCATTGGAGCAAAATAGAACTGAAGTAGAAAGCTGCTGCTGTTTCACCACAGTTACCAGAAAAAAGTGTCTCCAAGTGACATCATAGAAGAAATATTGTTGTTCAGTAAAGCAGATTTTCAAACTCGCAGTTCCAAGTAGCCTGTGTTAACCATAGGTAGTGAAGCACTCACCACCACACTTCAGCTGCCTTTATATGAATGCATATTTGAAGAGTCCAGTTAGTTAATGGGACATCCATAAGCAAGAGGAAGAGGGAAGCAACAGTTTCCTTCTGAAGTGTTTATCTGAGGAGCAGAGAACACAAATGAGTGATCTAGTAAGAGATGGAATTACCTCCCTCCCCTTATGGGCCCCATTTTGTGATTGTCAGAGCCAAGCTGCTCTTTGAAGGCTGAAAGTAACATTGTGTCTTTTTCTCTAGACTCAGATAATTTCTGCCAAGAAAATATTCAGTTGAGCTCTTTGAGATTGATGAGATTTCTGAGTCTTGTCAGGAAGAGACATAGCTTCTATACCTCGTGAACAGAAATTGCAGGGTCTTACTTTTATAAGAAAAGACAGTCCAGGCTGCTGGGGAAAAAAAATAATTTCTATAGCTCATTGGCTTCAAAACGCTTCATTATTAAATATAGTTTCCAATTTCACTTGTTTACATTCAGAAGAGATGGCCTGGCAAGTTGTAAGGATGTTTAACCACCCTGTCTTTGCCACATTTGCACTAGTATAATGATTAGTGCAGAGCCACTTGGCCGTTTCAAGTTCTGATCCTTGCAGACATGACCTTTACTTTTAATGGCTTAAAAGGGTTTTCCTCTTTCCTCTTCACAACCCAACACCCAGGCCCTTGTCTAGCACCCCTACTCATAGCCCACATTCAGTATGTCCGCTGGAAGTGGACTTTGATCTAATTTCTCTCAGATGGATTAGCTTGTTGGCTTGAATGATTCTCTACCAAATAAAAGCACAGGCCACTCCAGAGAAACACTGCTAAGTATGATGTAAATGCAAAACACTTAATACACTTTATTCAAGTATTGATGTAACCCATTACTGTGCATGGTTAAATTTAATTCTCCTCCCTGAGAGGAGTGAGGTAAAGTGGACTGGAAGCCAATGTTCTCAGAAGAGATTCATCAAGATAATCACTAGTGACAACAAAAGAGAAATGTCTTAAATACACCAGGGAACCACCTGCACTGTGGTGCTTTATTAAAGCAAGTGCTAGTAAGGTGTCTAAACCAACTTGTCAAGAAGCAGAATATCTACAAATTACCTTGCAGCTTTGTCACATATTCTCAGAGTGTTAGAGCTTTATAGATCAAAGCTATTTTAACAAAATGTGTGCTTAAACTAGTGTTGTTTTGGGATAATTGTGCAAATACAATAAGTGCCTGATTATACACTTAATGGCCAGATACAGGTATTCTTCTAATATCGGAAAGTGTATTTGGCTTGCTCTTACATTTTTGCTGCAAGTGGAATTGCTCAACTGTGCTATATTGCTAAAGCTGGAGCAAAATTACCTGTTGTTGTGCTACCATTGCTAAAGCTGGAGCAAAGTTAACTCCTATTGTTTGAACAAAAGGTAAGTGCTTTTGAAGTAGGATGACCAGATTTTTGTCCGCTATCACTGAAAAATTTCAGATGACCATGACATGCTGCATGTTGACAACCACAAAGTGTTAGGTGGACACGGATTTGTTATAAGGCTTACAGTTAAATGAAATTGTCATCCCTTTTCCTACTATGGATACTTCTGTTATTTCTATCTCCAGGAGATGAAATGGTAGACTAAGTAATTTTAAGTATTTTCTCCATAAAACTTGTCTGCTACCAAGCCATTAAGAGGCAAACAATTATGAAAGTTGGGAGGAGAGCTACACAGCAGTAAAAACAGTGAATGCGTGAAAAAGGATTATGCAAGATTAACATATTAAGATTTGTTTAGAACTAATATAAGGCACACACATACATGAAAGAGATAAATCATGCAATTTTCAAAGGATGTTTAGCTGAATATGTCTCTGGGATGTATCTCATTAATTCTTCTTGCACAGTCTGGGCTATGAGTTTATACTGGGGATTTCAGTTCAGCCTTGCTTCCAAGACTGTTACAGATACAATATGAAAAAAAGCATTACCTCACATAGTGCTGCTGTTTAATCTATTTAGTATTATCATTCTCTTAACATTTGGCTGCCATCCCAGGAAAAGCACATAGATAAGGGGAACATTTGCAAAATTAAAGAGAAGCCTTGGAAGAGTTAATTCAAATAAACTAAACTGGATTCTTTTCTGCAGGAATCTTAGAAAATCCACTTGCATAAATTCAAGCAACTTTAACATCTAGGAACAAGCTGATGTTTTTACTGTATGAATGACAGTAGCATATGGAAATAAATCCACTGCTGGTTTTTAAATTAGCTATCTGGACAGCAATGGCAATGAGAACACAGCCCTTAAACACATTAGCATATTGCCTGTACATATGACCATTGCATGGGCAGAATCCCTAGGCTTTTTGTGCTCTGGTTCTCGGCTCACAATAAAACCCAGACTGCCAGATCTCCGCTCTGCTGTTTTCCCTACTGCAGTCATGCCTGAAATTTCTTATCTGAACACACTCCAGATCTCCTCAGTGTTGTTACTTTTACAGTTACTTCGTCCTGGAGGGCCAGAAAAGATATCCATGATTTTGAACATGCACTTATAGACTTGCAAAGATGTGTGCTCCAAAACTGCATAGACATCCTCACCTGCAAAATTGACAGCTCTGAAGAAAAATACTAAACTTTTGTCTAAGGGAAAAGACTTGAGGTAAAATCACATGATTTGATATAATTTTTTCCTGTAGCTGTTCCCAGAGAAGACAGAATTAAGTATTCTGTATTTTCTGCAAATAAAGAATGGGAGAAACATGTTTCCTTGTTCTTTTTGAGGTCATCTGCCCTATCACAAATTCCATTTAAATAGGCTACAAGAACCCTGGTGTAATAATCAGGGAGAAATGGAACCTTCAATTGTCTCCTTTTCAATCAAACATTTTAATTTAGAAGCAGAAGACTGCAGTACAGAAAGTTATGGAAACTCATTCTGCTCCTGTATATCAGATAATTAATTCATAAGGGTGCTACATCTGCTTTATGCAAGGGGGAAGAGGGAGTGCCATAAATGCAGAGGAAACTGCCAGCGTTCTAGGTAGCAAATTTCCATGAGTGTCCATAGATTTCCATCAATCTGCATATGTAGACTTCCTCTGAGCACAGCTTCTGACATTCAGATCAAAAATAATGGTCAAGAGGGGTAAATGAGACCACTTACATTTATTTTCATCAGCAACAAGTGGTTTTAAATTATCACAGTAGCACTGCCATGCTATGAAAACCTCTGAGTAAATCAGGAAGTAACAGGAAGTAATCAGTAAATTGTGGGAGTCTTAAAAGTAAAAAAGAGGACAAGGTCCTTAGCAGGAAGGTTGGTGAAACTTGACATGAAGGACAATTCTCCCCTCAGTTGTTCTCAGTATTGGTAAAAAGAAATGCATTGTCAAAAGTTAATCTACTTGGCTACTCCTTAGAGTAAAAACAAGGCTTTCAAACATTATTAGAATAATCAGACAAAGTCAAAAACATAAACTGAAAAAATACCCATCCAAAATCTGCCTCACCGCTTCATTAGGACTATACTAATAAACACTTTTAATTGGAAAAAAATGGCAGAACTTGTGGTTATTTCACCTGGACACCTTATTTCACCAGTCCATTGTGCCACAGATAGTGCACTACAGTCAAGCTGGAAATGGTGCTTTTTTTTTTTTTTCCTACCTAGCACAGTGAAGTCCTTCACCACCCAATCTATTCACTAAAATAGATCACATAGAATTTTATGCCTTAGAACAAACCTTCTCTTGGTCAAAAAAAAAGGCAGTGGAGTAATGTCTCTGCTGTGACATTAGTTATTGCCTTTCCTCTGTATAATTGTGCTAGGAAAACAAAGAAATTGAAGGTGTGAAGCATGTTGAGCAGAGGCTACAGGACTAAGCTCTTCCATGACCTATGCTGCAGCACTGGTCCCCAGCTTTCCCTGGCCATGCATCAGTGGCACATCCAGAGACTGGGCTTGAGACCTACACTTACCTCCAGGTTTCCTTCAAAAGGAAGTGGTGGCACAAGTGAAGGGGTGAGCTGAGCTGCTCTTCAACAAGCCTTCAGCAAAGTTTGGTGTGGAGGAAAGGGTGACCTGAACTGTGGGACATACTAGGAAGACCTCTTCTCCCACCACGTAGACTCAGCTTCAATAATGATCACAGCAGTATCACAGAGGTTAGTTTTCAAATAAACAAGTACCTGCAAGCACCCTTAACAGACCTTTTCCCCACCTGTTTGCCTAATTTTGCTTTGAAATAATTTGAACTGTTTTGTCACTAATTGGACAAGTTTTCAGGCCCATAGGAACATTTTTCTAAGAGAGATATAACCCAAAGAAAGCAGTCCATGACCTTGTGTCTGAGACGCTTACCTGGGATATAGGAAGTCTGCTCTTTAGAAGAACAAAAATCAAGTCTGATTATTTGTTTCCAACAGTGATTTCCATCTGAATATTCGTCCTCCACTTACATAAAGCCAATGCATTTTCCTGCAGCATTTGTTACCTTATACCAAGCAAAGCAGAAGAGGCCTTCAGGAATCTGTAAAACACAAACCCCAGGTTATGCTCTGAGAACAACATAATCATTTACTTCCCAGGTGGGAACCGAGTTCTCCCTCACTCACCACTGATACTGTATTTATCAGGAGCACAAACTCAGACACAAGAATAGCTTCTGAAGAAACAGAACTGAAGACATAGCAATCCTCTCAATTATAGCAACTGATTTTCAATGAACAGAAACATCTGCCTTTTGGCAAACAGCATGCACAGGAGTTATATGCGTGGATTTGATACATTGCATTAGAAGGAACAAGTGACTCATTTAGCTGTTTGCTGAGACCATGAGAGTGTTTTGACAAGCTGTGCTAACATACTAATAGACTGGGTTAGAGACACTCTTGCACAAAATGGCCCAAGTCTGTGACAGGCAAATTAAATTAGAGAGCATCTAATTGCCAGACTCTCGTTTCAGCAGTGAGCACTGACTGTGTCTCCTGTCACGGGACATGGCAGGGCCTCACAGCGCTGCGAGGGAGCAGCCACATCGTGCTGCACCATGCCGAGCAAACGGCTGGTGGGGTCTGGGAGGATCGCTGGTAGGGCTTCTCCAGGAAACCAAAACTGAGCTGAAGCAAACCACAAACCTGGTCATGCTCTTGCTGCCCCTTGAGAAGTTCCTGCCTAAAATGGCTGTTTCTTAGCTCTGCCAGCTGAGAGACCTGTGCCTAGGGGCAGCCCTGGCTGTCAGAGCCAGAGCTCTTGCCCTCACCAGGGCAAACCCCACGAATCAGGGCACTGAGGACCCCACTGACCCTGACCGGCCTCTCTCATCCTGCCCACAGCCCAGCAAGCTGGTCTCCAGCTCCCCACAGCCCTGCCCTGCCCAGCCACAGGGGCCCACATCCTGGCCTGGCCTCAGGCTGCCCCATCCCCACAGCCCTGCCCAGCCATCCTGGGGCCGTCTCTGACCCTGGTTCCCCTCAGCAGGGTCTCATCCATACCCACCTCACCCTCAGGAGGTCTTGGGCAGGGGTCTGTCACGGTGCCTCACAAGATTAGTTTTCTCCCCAGCCCTCCCCGCTGAGGACAGCCCTGTGGGGGACAGGCCAAGGCACATTGCTCCCCTGAGGGACTGGCTCACCACTGGCTTTCGTTCCGAGTGTCAGGGGATCACCTGGTGCCTCCCCAAAATGCCTGGAGCTGGGGGGGGTGTGGGGGGAGCAGGGCCTGCATGTGGGACTGAGTGCAGCTCCCTGCTTTGGGGGCTGCGATGGGGGCCGCGATGGGGGCCGGGGTGCATCCCTGTCATATGGCAGGAGCAACAAAAAGCCCTCTTGCTTGAACAGCTTGAAATCTCTGCTCATACAGCAGCCTTTTGACTTGTGCAAACACTTTTGTGTTGTGTTGCAAAGTGCCAAATCCCAATTTCATCCCAAACCACCAGCTGTAAGTTTCTGTGCCTTGTAGCACTGCCACTCATCCTGCCCTTGCATGCTCTGAAAAGGTATTTGGAAAAAAGCTTGACATGTTTCCTAATGTCTGCTGCTTTGTAGTGTTAAGTAAGTAGTCATTTTGGTCAACATTACCTGAAAAAAACAAATCCACACTTGTATGATAACATTGCTATCTTTTATTGAATAGAAAAATATCAGTATCTTAGTTTTTAAATAACTTACAAACCATTTCTGGGCATGAAAATAAATGGATTGCATGCTATTAATACTCTCATAGCTTGTCGTTTGTGGGAGCCAAACTGGGTGATAATAGTGCTTTTATAGGGTCAGATTTTATACTTCCTCATTGCTTTCAGCATGCTGCACCAATCTTTCTAATAGCTGGTCGATAACTGAATATCTCTTAATGAGAAAGTGTCTTCAAATGAATAGGTAATTCAAGAAATAGTGGGAAAATCACTTTGAAAGACTCGAATCTCATAAAATATGAGTTTTGATTGATATATTATCATGGTTGCCTATTTTCTTGGAAAATTAGCCTAATTCCTGATGCTATGGGATGCAATTCCTAACCTCTGCAAAAAGCAAATAGCTGTTAAAGTACAATAAGATGATGGAATACAAAGATAAGAGATTCATACAGCTATGTCAAATAAGATTCAAATAAGAGATTCATACAGCTACATATGTTAGCCACATTAGTATTCATTTCCTTACAGGGCTTTTAACGTAAACGTCCTTCTACACTGTACCCCTACTGCTATTCTAATACCTAAATGCTGCAAGAATCAGAAATGTGGGTACTCCAGAAGGCTTTGGAGAGAGCACTACATTATTTTAATGGGAAAGAGCTGGCCTAATATTTAGACCCCACAGTGCCAAAGGCCGAACCCTTCTTTGGTGTAAATCTGTCAGTTTATCCACATCTGAAAAATCTGTTTGTGTAACTGCTTCACCCTTAAACAATTCTCAGATTTTGCCAAAGCTGGAAAGGAACTTGGTGGTTTGCATCCATTTGTAACAAACCTCTTGCTCTCCTGAGCATTTGTCAGTGGAGAAGAAGGTCTATAAATGTGTGATATGGTTGCAGTATATAAACATGTATTTTGCTTTTACAATAAATACTCTGTTATGGGATCCATATTGCTTTTAGCACAGATACATTTTTAAAGTAAATTTGCTTTGCTCATGTACTTCCTGAGCCGTTTAGAAACATGGGAAACATTTAGAAAAACTGCAGAGGCTTATTGGTCTGGTTACAAGTCCTTAATGCCAACTGCTAAAGAGAAAACCTTCACATGCACTTTTTAGAAAAAATTATGTTTTGCAGGAGAGAGCGATTTTTTCTCAACTTTATCTATCTGGAAGAATGATAATTCAGAAGCATTAATTTATACCAGATAGCACAATTATTATGTACATAGACATCCATTTTTTAAATTCTACTGCATTTTTACACGATTATTGTTCTGCTTTAACTAAACACAATCTTAAATTGGTCTTCTTTCCTTTTATTTGCCTTTTTTGTGACTTTTTGGCAAGAATTTGGCATTCCAATTCAATCCTTTTTAATGCTTTCAGTGGAGGTAACCAAATGGGTCCCAATATTTATCTGTTCTGTTCCTTTTATTCTGCAAGCGGTCATTCTGCTGGACACCCTGGGACTCAAGCGAGGTGTGTGAGCCTTGCTCCTGTTGTACCTGCACAGGAGGGAAAAGCTGCCCTCCTGAGCACCTGACAGAGCTCGTGCTGAAGGACTGGCTTTTCTCAGTCATGTCCTGTGCCCCTTGTTTTTCCTCTTCTTTCCAGGCACCCGTATAAGCAAGACTCGCACTTATTTCATGACTCAGATCTGCAAATAGCCCTGACTTTTTGTTTTCTTACATCTGTGGCTTGGAATTAAGAATTTAGGGACCTCTGATTTGAATTTTTTTAATTGCTTTTCCTTCAGCTTTAGTTTTTAACTTTTGTAATCATCTTTTTGTCAAGCTATTACAATAATAACCAGGATGAGCACATATATCTGATCTATATAGCACAATAACACATCTTCTTAATACAGTTTAACATGCTACTTGTTTTTCACTTGCTTTGCACCTTGAGCAGATGTCATCATTCAGCTGCCTTTGGAGATACAGGCAATAGCTTTTTCATTTGCCTCTATTAAATATCATTCAGAACCCATGTCATGCAATTTCATGTTTCCCCTTTAAAATAGAATATACTCGGGTGGTTTGTGGTATTACATCTGCTAATAACACAGTGTTTCTGAAGTGCCTCAGAGTTATCTGTAGCTCTATGAATGTGAAACACTATTCTTTGTTCAGGTTTTCCACTGACCTTGAAATATGCTGATATTCCTTCCTGAAATACCCTGAGTCTAATTAGTTATTAGAGTATTTGTGTTGGCAGCTGGACTGAGTCAGATGCAGATTTCTTTCCCCCATCACAATACCTATTTAGTATTAGAGGTGCGTCATGGCTACAACCTCCTGCTCACACTTTTTGTTGGTAATAAGCTGGGAACACAACTGTTTGGACTCTGAAAACATCTGAACCTCTTGGTTATTTTCAACCACATTTGATGCAGGGGTTGAAATACGAAAGATATTAAATTTGTACAAATTTTGTGAAGATAAGTGCCTAGGAGAGAAGTGTGCCTGAGAGAAGGGCAGGGCAAGCTGTTACCTGACCTGTTAGCAGCCTGCCCAGCCAGCATCTGGGCTTAGGATGCGCTGGCTGGGAGGCAGGGGGCAATGCAGGAGACAGAGGTATTAAAAATGTGGAAGATAGGATACCATAGTGGGCTTGCTATGGCTACAGGAAGGAGCTGAGACTATCTGAATATTGGATATTGGATATCCAATGGGGTATTGGATTAGGGTGTCATTGGGAATAGAAAGAAAGGGACTGGATTTCTTTGCTGGTCCTATAGGGAATATATGGATGTTACAGTCGTTACAGGGAACAAGTATAGGGGACATCAGACATAAATTTGTATGCAAACAGACATTATTAGTTCTGCTGCTCACAGAAAAACTTTCTGATAGTGACCTTTGCTAGCTGTGTTAGTAGAGAGACTTTTTAAGTAAAGGAATGTCTGAGCAGAGTCTTACAATGTCATCCTAAAGCTCTTACAAAACTGCCCATCCCTGTGAGCATCAGCCTCAGGAACGTGCAGGGGGTCTAAGCACCCAAACTGCTGGCTGGGCAGAGAAACCTGTCGGAGGCCAGTCAGACAGCCCAAGGCACAGCCTTTTCTGCTACTGCCGTGCCACAACACAGACGGGGCTGCGGGTGGGCACCCTGGACATGGTGTCTGGCAGGCCCTCAGCCCATGTGGCTGCCTGCCTGGTGAGCCTGCTCCCTGGGAAAATCAGAGCTGGATAAGCATGAAAACAAACTGTAAGAGCAGCGAAATCCCTTGCTACCACAAGCACAGCAGCCCTCGTGGGAGGGGGCCGTGTGTGCCTTCGAACCCTCCAGGCAGGGAAGGGCCCCAGCTTGGTGTGTGGAGCAGGAAGCATGGGGCAGCTGTGTTCATCTTGAAGGAGGCATTTGGAGTGACTTGGCCACATTGCCCACTTTCTATGGAGCTGCAGCATAAGGAGACTGTCAAAGCAGGCTGGTGTTGGAGAGATAGCCACTGTTTTAAAGTGGCCCATAGAACCTGACTGAAAACAACTCTAATTTCAGGTTCAGGCACCTAAATAATTTAGATCTTTTGGAAATTTCATCTTGGAGGAACCTAGTCTGTTTAAGATAGTTAAGTCCTTCTTTTCCCTTCAGAAGAATACTCTGTTCCTGTAATAATAACTCAAAAATGCTTTCATTATCACATATTCCTGTGCTGCAGCTCACCATGGCAATAGGATCACCAGGATGCTGCATGCAGCAGGCCCTTTTGCTTACACACTCAGGGGAAACTTCTTGAAAAAGCAGCCCTAAAAATTTCCCACTTTACCATGCATCTGAAAGGAGAGCAGTGCTTCCCTTTAGAAGTCCCAACCTACATCCAGTCCTCATCAACATCCAATATCACTTCCTAATGGTAGTAAGAAGATGAGTGTATTTAGTGAGCTCTCATCGCTTTCCTCTCTGTGGTCCTGTTCTACATTGTCTCTGTTGTTTGCTATTACTATTCACTTACATTTGCTTCCAGAGGCCCCATTTAGCTCTGTGCTCTTCTGTGCTGGAAACTGCTTATTGCAGTCAAAGAGTCATGATACAACTCCTCTCATCAGCCCATTCAAAATTTATAAAAATCAAGAGAGTGTTGGCTTTGCTGTATTGACCTACTTCCTACAAAGTGGATTTTGTATATTTAATGTGTAACTCTCCAGGGTTCAGAGAGGGAGCAACACGACTTCCCTCCAGCAAGCCTTAGCTCAGGTCAGCTTCCCTGCAAGGAAGACTTCCTTACAATGAATATCTGATGGGAATACAAAGTACATTTTACACTTTTTTTTTTTTTTTCTGTCAGACAAGCATTTGCTGGTGGACCATAAGCTAAGATACTTTATACAAATGAACTTCCTCACATTCAGCATGTTCATTATAAATCCACAGTTTGTTTGGGGATTGAAGCAAGGAAGTTTCTATGATCTGCTGGTCACAGAGCTCTATTCCTGCTGTCCTCATGGAGATCAATGTTTCAGAAAGATAATCAACGGCCTGACACATCAAAGGAAAATTGTTCTTGAAAAATCTTTGTCACAACAAAAAAGTTGTTCTGTGTTTCAGTACTTTTAGACAATTAGGTCAAGTACGTCTAGCATATTATCTCACCTAAAATAGGATTTGATCTACAAACTTAAATTAAAATTGAACTCATATGTATAAAAAAATATTTCATGCTGATGTTTGACTTTTTTAATGGATTTTAATCAGTCAGAAATACATGGTGTAGAGGAAAAAACTCAACCCAAGTCCTATTGTGTATTGCCAAAGTACTTTTGTATTTTTCAGAATGAATCATTCCAGGTAATCTTTCAAGTAATTTCATCTACTTCTGCAGCTCTGGGAACACAATTATTTTATAAGATGTAGTTGTAAAAGGACAGTGGAGTTTTGTGTTGGAGGCTCAGTAAATCAAGATTTATTTTTGGTTGATTTTAAATTTTAACTAATTTTCCTCCCTCTAATCAGTTGTGCAAATTCACTCAGGGACCTGAAAACTACATCTTTTCTGGCTCGTATCTCATGACCTGGAATAAAAATATTGCAATTGCAGCTTACTGTCACTTATACTTGGTGAAAGTAACACAAGATGAGTGCAAAATTGATTGGGAAACTGTTCAGACAACACTATGTACAGAGTGATAGTTTAGTTTCAAACTGGAAGAAGGTATTGACTGGGTTCTGAAAAACTTTCCTTGGGTCAATATTTTTATTAATAACTTGGATGATGTAATAGAGGACACATTTTTAAGACTGAAGATGATCCCAGGCAGTCAGGGGTGGCAAAGATGCTGAAGGACTAGGATTCAAACTGAAATGGGTATGGGAAAGTGATCTGAAAAAATAGAAGCAATTCAACAACAATACCTGTAAGATGATACATAGGAATAATCACCTGCGTAGACTGGAGGCACTACAGTTTAGGTAAGAGTATTGCAAAAAAGAATTTGGCATTAATAGCACATGACAAACTGAAAATGAATCAACAGTTTTTAAAATAGCAAGCACCAGCCTAGAACATAAATGAACAGGATGTTGTATATAAGAAGTGGAAAATAATTATGCTGCTCCATGCTATATTAATAAAATATTTTCTGTGTCACTGTATCTGATTTTGAGCACTATACTTCAAAGGTGAAAAAAAAGTGGATCAAGCAGACAGTCTGGAGCCCAGTAGAGCAACTATAGAAAACGTCACATATGGAAGGGGATTTTTCTGGTCTGGGGTAGCGAAGACTGAGAGGAGATATTGTAAAAAATACCTTCCTTTGGAAAGGAATATTTGGAAGGGAATATTCTGTTCTCCATATTCAGCATAGCTAGAATGGAAACAATGTGCCTCTGCTGTGTGCCTCACTTTCTTTTCCTCCTGACCTGCTTTGTGTGGCTTTTCTTGAATCTAACCGTCTGCGAGCCTGCTTCTCAGACTTTTTCTCGGGCAGGGTGGTATCCTTTATCAAAAGTTGTAGGAAGTCAATTCTGTGTGAGACCTCTCCCCCTTTGGCAATTTTTTTTTAAACTGGCCAATATTTAAAACAGAGCAGAGGCACCCAGACATGTATGTACAGTCTGATCCCATGCACGTTGTTTCCATAAGGCATCAGGCAAAAATGCTTTAAGAACATCTTATTACTGCCTCTGGTACTGGTGTGAGAAATTCCACTCAAATGCCAGTGAAATCATGGCTTGAGAAGCTGATGAGATAAAAATCTTTAACATCTGTGCCATGGTTGTGTTTTATAGCAGCCATGAAGATTAGTCCTTATCAGAGGAAGAAAGTTAAAGTCAAGACTACCGTTTCCCTAATTCATGGGGAAGTCTGCAGTCTTACCTGTTGTTACTGTGCTCACTGAGCAATGCAGACCCATTTATTAAAAATGTAGTAAGCCAAAAGCAACAAATAATGACTCTGTGAGGCCAAATCAACTCAGAAGCCTCTATTGAAGGCGTCACTGGATAACATAAGAGTCCATGCAAATTGCAGGCCAATTGGATGTACAAAAAGAGGCAGAATATCCCTTCTAGCTGCCAAGGTGTCAAAGTCATTTCTGCTGCTCTCCGTCCAAGTACCTGCATGTGATACTTATATTCCAACTTCCTAAAAACCGTCTTGCTATGCTCAGTGGAAGTAGGAATGAAAAATAATAAAAATACATTTTTATCATTACATTTAATGGTTGTGGTATGGCTCTGAATCCATACTGAATAAAGAGGTATTTGTTTTACGAGAATCTTTTTTTGACAGTGAGTCCACTTTCAAGCGCAATGTTCAGCAGAGGCAAACCCCATGGTATATTTGGCTAGGAGAAATATTTGATGAGCTGAGAAAAGGATGACTTGAAAGAAAGAAAAGGAGGGAAGAGGATCTTGAAGGTGTGGACTAAGGGAAGAAAGTTGAGGGAGAGAACAAACTGACACAGGCAGTCAACACAGATCAAAACCTGCCCTTGCAGAACTGCAGGAAGTTTCAGGGGAAAAGTGATATTTGTCAGAGTTTTCCAGCTAAGGAAATGAGTGACTAACAAATCTTAGAGATAATAATCTGGATACTTTCAATTTTAAATAAGTCTTTCTTATAAGTAGATTATTATTATTTTGTAGACCAAATAATAGTCCCTGGGCAATAAGCTGGTGCAGAACACAGTACTGCATGAGTAGAATTAGCATTTGCACAGCTGGTGGTAAAAGCAAAGCAAAAGGTTAGTCAACATTTCTTTGGATTTTGTAAAGTGAAATTAATTCTGTGAAAAATGCCAGATAATGAGCCCAGTAGCAAAGTCTCCATTGATATCAGTGATTCCTGAGCCAAGAACACAGCCAAATCCAACGTGCAGAGCCAAGCCAAGATGCCATGGGTTGCTTGCCAAAGGGGCAATACCCTGCCTAGGAGCCTAGGGCTGACAGACTGACTGACCTTTTCGGTCCTTGCCATCTCTGATAAGACTGCCAACAATAATGATACCAAGGGATCAAAATACCCATCTGCTATGTATTAGGCTGAGAAAAGCAGATGCCTAAATGCTATTTAGAAAGAAATGTGCTTAACTTAGAGCTAAGTATTTGCCCAAATGCAACAGCTGCAGAGGAAGGGCTGTGGCTTCCTCTTGGTATGGGGTGGTGGTCAATATTTCATGAGAGAATGGCATTTTCAGCACACTGTGAAAAGAGTGCTACATGCAGAAGCATCATCACCCAGCAAATTACAGATATTTGCACTGAGACGGGCAGGAACTTGCTGGACCTGCTTTGGAAAAGGTTTTGGAGACTAGATGGCATCCTGAGGCCTTTTCCAGAGTAAATTATTCTGTGAATTTCTGAACTGGTGGTTCTGGACAGCATTATCTCTGTTTACTTCTGGCCCTGTACACTAGATGCAGACAATATCACACCCAGAGGTTAATAGCCAGCAACTGCCACTACTTTAGCAATATGGACTCCACGGGGCACAGAGCATCTGTCTGACCATTGCAGAGATGAGAGCAATGGTGATTTCAGTCTTTTTAACTCTAACAGACTTAGCACAGCACCCATTATTCAGATCATCAGTTTGTTTCCAGCACTTAGAACAGATGAACAAATACAACTTTAAAGTTCTTTGATTTGAACTGTGATTATTCACTATTAAGACCAAACCTCTTCAATGAGCTGGAGAAATTAAGCTCTGATGCAAACTTCAAGTTAATAAAAAAAGGAGGACTTTAGAAGCTCCAAGTGGTACATGTAAAGGTTATGTAAGGTTATTTTCATTTTTCTTTATGTTCATCTTCTACTTCTAAAGATATCAAAAAGCGAGTTAAGTTTTCTTAGATAAGACCGCAAACAGAAAACACTGACAGTGTTACATGGCTTTGAAAGGGGGAAATAGCTTTGAAAGACATACCAAAGGATAACGTTTGAAAACTAGGCCATCTTGCCTCTCTCTGGGAGCTTCTGCATTGACACCTAATAGGAAATCCATTTGGAATCCAGAAACTGGCATACTTGCTTGGAAAGAAACCCCATTGAGTCTACTTTTAATCAAACTTTCCCTTTATAAAAGGCTAGGCAGCCTGAGGTAAAGGATATGTCATTTTAAACAAATGTCACTGTCGTGCCTCTCAAAATATTTTCAAATTTATATTCTTTAGTCTATTACCGCAAATAATTTCAAATAATGAAAACTGCAGGGAAATATTAGAGTGGAACTGTAGAAAAACATAATTAGTGTATCTATTCCACAAGGTTGTTCTTACATTTACTAATGCTTTTAAAAGTCTGCAGTGATGGGGTTTTTCTCTGGTTTGACATGAAACAGCTCTATAAACATGAGCCATACCGTAGAATCATAGAATCACAAGTTTGGGTTGGAAGGGACCTTATAGACCATCTAGTTCCAACCCTGCTGCCAGGGGCAGAGGCACCTTCCACTAGACCAGGTTGCTCAAAGCCCCGTCCAACCTGGCCTGGAACACTGCCAGGGAGGGGGCAGCCACAGCTTCTCTGGGCAACCTGTTCCACTGTCTCACCACCCTCACAGGAAAGAATTTCTTCCTTATATCTAATCTAAATCTACTGTCTTTCATTTTAAAGCCATTACTATATCCAAATGACTACTTGGACCTGAAGTGTCATTCTTTGTGTCCACACTGTGTTTCTCTTAAATCTAATAAAGAATAAACTGCGTTGGTCCACCTTGATGAGCAGTGGCTTTAATTTTCCTAGTGAAATGTGACCTTTTAAGCAGTAAGCACAGAGTATTGTGTAGGCATTGTTGCCAAGAGATATTTGGAAAATAGGGAAGAGGGAAGGGATTGTATTCTTATTTCCTGGATTAAGCAAAAAACTACTGTGAAAGTTCTCAAATAGACAGATTGTACTCATATATTTGGCAGTATTTTCTGCCCAAGGAAAAGACAACACTTTGTGATTCTCCACAGCTTGTACATGAAATTGGACAAAATAACTTTACTACTTCTTGGAAAATCTGAGAAATTATGGTATGAGCCAAATGTTAGTAACCTAAATCAAAACAACAAAAGATGCAAACTGTATTGATTGAAAAGCTGACCCTTCTCTCAGCAAAGGCTCACTGAGCTCTGTTCTCAGAGTGGGGACATTGGCAGGTCATAGCAAATGGCTCCACTTCCACAGCCGTTGGAGAGGAGTCATCAAAAAAACTTGATACCCTCCACCTCCAGAGGAACTTTATTCAAATATAATGTTAATCAGAAAGATTCTTCTCCAACCTGACCTCTTTCTCTTGATTAATTCAGTCTGAGAAATGGAGCTGGTTTGTTTGTCATGCCCAGCCCAACCTTCTCTTTGTTATTCAATTTATAAATGTGTCAAATATAATTAAAACTAGTAGAGGCCAAGATTAAATCAAACAAACTGTAAACATTGCTTGTGCTATTTGGTTGATGCAAAGCTTTCACCATAAAAGGCTTTTAAATAAATGAATTCAGCTATTACTGTGCTGCAGCACTGAAACCTTGCTCCAAGTATTTGAACTTTTCAGGGACACTGTCAGGTCAGCTTAGATTCAAAACTTAATACACAGCTGGGATTCTGAAATTGCCTAAGGGAATTAGGTACCTGACTTCTACTGAAAGTCAAAGTGTGGGAGGAAGTATATTGACTTTCAGCAGGAATTAGATGTTTTTGAAAAGCCTATCCATATCCTTGTAAACAGAGGACCATGTCCTTCATGGAAATAAGTTAATGTAACTCCTTTGACAACTACTTACCCAGCAGAGCATCCAATACACAAATTTTACACAACCTAAGACTAGCCACAAAAGAGCCACCTTTACGTATTTGATTGTATTTTGGTTAGCACTTAAATATTTCCTTTCAATGTGCAATAATCATATTGTACAATAATGATATCAATAAGGTGTGGCATAACTATAAACCCAACTTCCATGAGATTACTTCATTAAGGACTTTCAGTTTCAGTCTGCCAGGCTGCAACTTGCAGTTTAACCCACTGATTTTAGTGGTACTCCTGACCTTTTAAGTGCAGATTCAGAGCCTCAGAACATCCAAGGTTTTCCCTAAAACATTTTTGTATTAAAAAACACAGATCCATATCTCATAGCAGGCAATAAGGAAACTCAGTACTTTTGAAAGCAGGTTTCTGTCTTGTTGACTGAGATTTTAGTGCTAAGCAATACAGCATTAAAATTTAGATTACACATCTTTGAAAATAAATCCCTGGCTATCTGACACTATTTCCTTTAATTCCTCATCTCTACTTTAAAAAGTAATTCTAGAAATGCAATGTTGTCTGTAGTTTTATTATTTTGCACACAGGATGGGCATTTGTCACTCCTATGCTAAACTCTGCTTTTTTTTGGCACATGTATGTTTATATCTCCACATGTTTTACGACCTTAATAACCTGATGCTACAATATGAACTGAAATTTTTGGGATTTCTCTGTCCAACCCCGTTAGAAAAAACAACTGTAGTAGTACCATCGGACTGGAGCCAGAAATTTCCCTTTCTGATCTTAAAAGTCTTATTTATCCCCAAATATTCTCTAAGAATTCTACCGGTCTCCTAGGTAAAGCTACCTCATTCAATATTCAGCATGACTGCCAGAGGGGGAACTCAATGACAAAGTCAGAGGTCTTTCAGGGACAGGATGACATCATGATTCAAGATGGCACAGTCACAGAATGTACTGGTCCTTCATCTCTAGAACAGCAATTCACATCTGAATAGAGATGATGAGACAAAATTAGTGCACTTATTCCCTCTTTATCTTCAGTGGACATGAAATCAGACCACAGCAGAGAGCCTTGCAACTGGCAGGCTTGGGTCATGAGGAATCCAATGCTTGAGAGAGCAGGTCAGGACTGATCAAGGAAGGCAGAGCTAGCATACACCAAAGATCTCATACAGCCTTGCCCAATTTATTTGATCAAGACTACATATTAGTCCCTTGCCTTCATAACCACAGATGTTTTCAGATCTATTGAAAATAGCTGATAAGGATTCCTCTGATGGGTAATGGAGGCTTGGTATCACAAAGAATTGAAAGGAGCAACGTAACTGTCTCATGTCTTGGGAGCAGTTGAAAACATCTGAAAACCATCTTAATGAGCTGCTACTAGGATGTCGTATTCTAAAAGCTAAATAATCTTTGTTGAATTGACTATACAGATTGTAATGTTTTATCTATTTCCATCAGTGTATGTATGTTTTTCTCTCCTCCAATTTGCTCTCTCACCTATTCGCTATGAATATTGCTTTGTGTTTAGACTTCCAGAACCAAATTTTGAAAGCTAATTAGATATGGAAGGATTTGAGTGAAAATCCTATATGGAAGCCAGATCCTTCATTAATGATGACACAGAACTATATAATAAATGAACTAAAGAAACTTACATGCTTTGTTTATTTGTCTAAGATGACAATGTTCATTGCCTCAATCATCTGGAAAAGGGAGTAGTGTTGAGTAACTACTCCTGTCTTCAGTGCTCAGCAAAATCTGACATTTGCAACTTAAAGTTAATAACTGGTTTAAATGGAGAAGTAAGCTGGACTTTTCAAGACTCTGGCTATTGTGCTCAGGATGAGAGAGCCCTGCTCAAGGGGTCAAGTCCTAAACTATTTCTACTAGTTGGCATCATGAAGAATACTTCTGTAACAATGAGATCTTAGGGTTACAGGCAGTGAACAGAGGCATTGCTGGATGAATTTGGAAAGAAGGCTTCAGAGCAGTACTCTTCTCTTTTTATATCCAAGTATTTTTATTCAGTGAGGTTGAGACAAAGAAGGTCTTGGGAGAAAAAAAAGAGAATGTAACAAAGTACTTGGGTACCATAATATCATCTAAAATAACTCAGTGGTAATTTTTGCTAATACATAATCCCCCCCCCAAACAAGGCAGACTGCCTTTCTCACCAAAGTTAGAGTTTGAAAACCGATTCAGATTTTATATGGATGCAAATATGAAGGGATATTACTTAGGGGTATTGCACTGCTGCACAGCTGAGGTGATATCACAATTTGGACTAATGGTTCCAGCTTGAAGCTCTCCTTGTAACTAAGGACAGCAGGATCTGACTTTTAATCAGGACATTTTATCTGTAATATGTCAAAAGAACTTGCAATTCTTTTCGCAAGTTAAGTACACTTGTTTAATATCTGGTTTTACTTTATTACATGAAAGGATTCCAAGAGGTGTTGGGTTTTGGTTTTGTTTTCAAATTCAAATATTACTTAAAATGAGTATTAAAATGTTATTCTACACTATTAGGAACCTAAATAAAAGAACTTTTGGCCAGAATTAAGAAAAAGGATAGGATATTAATTCCTAATACAAATTAAACCGAAGAGGCTATCTGCATTGTTCCCTATGAGAGAAATTAAGAACTGCATAATGGTATTTTTAAATTCCCTAAAATTGTAGTATTCTGCAAGGTTTTCTATCTGTGAGAAAACGTTTAGTCCTGATGCATGTACTATTCTTTTCAGGGTGAATTGGATCAGGTCCTTTGTGACCAATTCTGCTAATTTACACTCTCATATACTGTTTAGCTTTAACGCACCACATGATTAAAGGAGAATCAGGAATTCAGTCCAGTCTTCCTTACATTCTTGCTAGACTTTAGGTTAATTTAATACCTTATTTCTCCAGTTGCCTAATACAAAGGATGATTTATTGTCACTAAGGATCACCTCTTTTCCTGTTTTCGTATTCTTCTCACTGAAGTCTCCATTCTAGTCATAATGAACACTTGGAGCATTTCATTGAGAAAAATGAGGAGTTAAACATTTTCTATTTCCTTAATCAAGACCCTGTCATTATCATCACTGAAAGCCAGAAAAACAGGTGAACAATGACAGAATTACACAAAAGGTAAAAAGGACACTGCCAAAGTGATTTTGTGATCACAATTGCTTATAATAATACACTGAATGTTGGCATGGCAATCTAATTGCATACTAAAGCCTGTTGTGTAAACTCAATTACTAGTTGCATTACATAATGCTGATGCTCAATTGCTTCAGTCACAATTGAGCAAAATATGAACAGAAATTTGGAAAAGCCTCTGATTGTTATTGTGGAATAATTCATACAACTCATCAGTGTGGCAGTTTTCAATTTGATTTGATATTTTTGAAACAGAAAGACACAGTGATTCAATTCCAGAAGAAAAAGTAGCCTAGAAAAAAATCACATGTTTTGCAAATGGACAGAAGAAAACAAAAGTAGGATAAATTTTTATTCTATCACTTCTGACAGTATCCTTTTAAGGAGAAGACTAAATTAAATTCTAAAGGCCAAATTCTCTTCTCATTCACATCACAATAACTCCAGAATAGTCCTACCAGCTTTCACAGAATTACTCCAGATTTACAGAAACGTTAATGACAGCAGAAGCTGGCTTCTCCAGCCTAGCTGTTTCACAATAGGAATACATTTTAAGAAGTGATATATAAAAGAAAATAGTTTGGTTTGTTTTGGGTTTTTTTTATTTCATTAAATTAGATCTGCAATATCACAGAGAATGGCTGATTCCTCTTTTGGTTTCAGATAAGCTACTTTCAGAAAACAGATATGACAAGAGTAAGACAGAAAGCTCAGAACAACCTTTGAATTAAGAATGTGTTCAGTAGACACACTTGGTTTCTTCCCATACCACAGATTTCTTATCCTGAAATCTGTATTTCACATAAATGGAGGAGAGTAGGATGTGAAAAAATGATCTGAAGGCTAAATTAAATTTGTCCTGCAGTCACCTGCTTGAGGAACAGAAGGAAGGGGAATAAGGAAGGCTTGGACTGGTGCAATTCAAAGAGCAAAGACATTAAGTAACAGCCCCCAAAAAGTGTCAGAGGTCTTCCAACAGGACGTATGCCATTCACATCCATCCCACCCTCTGGCAACACTCTCTCCCTAGCTATTTCCAATTGATTCATGTTGTTTCTACACTTGTTGAAAGGGTTCACACTGTTTCACTGTTATTATTTTACCTATCCACACTTGTCTCTGCCAGTCTGTTATTCATAATTGCTAGGGCTCCAACCCCACCAGAGAAACCATTTTGCTTTGAATTAGAGCTCATTTGCCTCGGATAGCCATTAGCAGTTTCCGACAGCTGTTTCTGCATGATGGCCAGTGAGACTTTATTGGAGGCCAGGAAGTCTTTCATGGAGATCATCTCGCCTGACAGCCGGCGTCCATCTGTGTCACTCTCATTGACAACATCAGTCTCGATGGAGATGTTCCTCCGGCTGCGCACATTTCCCGGCATTACCACATTCCTCCGTGAACGAAAAAATTTTCTTTGGCATCTGTGGCAGCACCTGCAGTCCAACTTCTTTAATATCCAGTTTATAGATTGTTTGATGACAATAGAGATCACATTAAATAAGGAATAGATGCAGCACACCCCCATAAGTATGAAGACAAAATTGCCAAAGCGGTAAAGGCCTTGGCTCTCATACTTGATGTTCTGGCTACTGACCAGATCACCGAAACCAATGGTGCTGAAGGCCACAAAGCAGAAGTAAAGTGAGTCAAAGTAACTCCACCCTTCAATTGGTGTGTACATTGCAGAGGCACAGCAGGAAATGATGAGTGATGCTACACATAAAATCAGCATAACGTAGTACACGGAGGGCTTCCAGCCCGCCAGGCTGTCCACCTCAGAGGTCCCCGAGCCCCGCCGGCCATTGTGAGGGAGGACGCCTTTCCTCCTCAGCTGTCTTTCGTGGCAGGACTTCATAACGTAGGCTATGACAGTGATCAAGCGCTCCAGGAACAGGTTAAAGAACAAAATGGTCCCTGCACATCCTATAAGGCCATAAAAGATCAGAAAAATTTTGCCTCCAACAGTGGCTGGGGTGGTCATGCCAAACCCTGGAAGACAAAACAAAACAGTTGAAAAAAATAAACCTGTAGTTATCATGTCAGGAGTTTTGTCACATGCAAGACCGACGAACTGGCAGCAAATCCCTGTGGTATAGCTCAGTTCTGGAAAAAAGCAAGGACACTCTCCCCAGCTGTTACGCACTTGTGCTTCACCATGTCCCAGCAGAAAGGGGAAGGAAACTCATGTCAGCATTTCCTCCAGAATAGGAATGAAACAAAAAGCAGAAGAAAACACACTGGAAAGGAAAGAGAGTTTAGTGGAGGTCTGAATTTTGGTTGCTAGGCTTGCTCATTGTGCCTTGGATCACTTCCAGGCTTCAGGGTTATTGCACTCGCTTTCTTCTCCCTGATGCTGTTCTGCACCATGGGTCTGACCCAGGGGTGGCTCTTGCCTTGAAGGGGTCCATTGCCACCAGATCTCTGCAACATAAGGTGAAATTCTTCTAAGCCTCATGTAGCTCCTGCTGTAAGTGCAGGTGGCATATGACCCAGCACCCAGCACCCACCACAGCCCTGCTGGGGAAACCCAAGCTGGGAGCACACATGGGAGGATGCAGCCCCTGACAGGGTCAGCAGCCCCTCACGGCAGTCCCCAGTGGGCGTTAGAGCTGCCCTGCCTCTGACCCTGGTGTCTATCACCCATTATCAGCCCTTTTTTAACTCAGCATTGCTGAAGTTTCCCTATTTCTATGTGTCCCACTCCACAGCTCGACTCTGTAAATGAGTCTTAATGAACATCTCTTCTGGTCTCATTCCCTGTCATGGGATTTCTCAGGTCAGAGGTGCTTCAGTCTTCTCTCAAATTCCTCCCTTCTTAAAGCATGCAAATAGCAGTTTTGTTTTGGTTAAAACTATTGATAAAACAATCTTTCTTTGATAAGATATTATTAAAGAATAAAAAGCATGTCCAGACATCACTGAGCAAATTGGAGTAATACTCATGATAAATAACTTTGCTGCTGTTTTATTAGGATTATAAGGGATTATATAACTGATCAATTAAGCCAAAACAATCTTGCTGAGGGGACAGAAAAATCATGTTGGACAAGAGACACAGTTATTTGTTTCCCTCTCTTTGTAATTGTGAGATGATAATTATGAAATAAAGACACTAGGCTCTGGGAAATAAAGGAAATCATATTCAGTGCGGTACACTTGTGCTTGAAAGACAGACAACTGCAGTGTGAAGAGACCACATTTCCAACAGTGCTGAACTACACTCATCTTCCCTTCACCGGAAACCTGCTACCAGCACAGATTCCTCTCTAACACTGCTCCTGCCTCACATGGTTAAGCAACAGCCCTTGCCTTCACCCCTCCAGCACGACCCCCAAGCGTGGGCTCTCGAGGGTCGCTGCATCTTCATCTGCATCCACAGCCAAACCACAGCATCCAGAGGACCTGGAGGAGGTCAAGCCTCCTCATCAAATTTCTGTGCTAGAGAGAGCTGGACTGTAGCTCTGTGTCGTGGGAAACAGCACCACAAGACAAACCACATAGACAAAATGTTCTTTGTGACAAGAACTTTTTGCCATTATTCCCCTTGGCACACAAGTATTTCCACTCACTTTCTCCTTCCCCTTCTGCTCCGTGACCTGATCCCCCTATAATCCTAGTTTTGATGCTTATTTTCTGTGCAGGCTGGCTTATATGCAAGTCATGACCTCCACCCTGTGGACAGACACATAAAGACCAATGGACGAGAGGAACCTCTGCAGCTGGTAGGAACTGCCCAAAGCAGCCAACTGGGAGGGAAGTGGGGGACATGTGTATTGGTTATTGGTTAACTTTGACCATCACCATATTACACCTGGGATTAATTTGGGATGCTGTGTTATAGACTAGGACTTGTTTGACAGTAAGTACATTTTTCTCCAAATGGACTCCTGGGGTGTTTGAAATATTCATAAATACAAGTAGATTTGAGGAATTGTCTCAGCCAAGAAATGCAGGAGGGCAAAACTGTAAAAGGCTGAAACAGCTGACATGAAATTAAATCTGTGACATGAAATTAAATCTGTTCTTCCAGCATTTTTATGATACAATATTTCATTTCAAAATATCTATCGCCTTTTGGTTAAAAAAGTTTCAGTTTGAAGTAAAAAGAATGGAAAAAATTATTTGAAAAATCTTTCAGAGTTTTAAAGGCTTCATCATCGGAAAATGGGATGCAGTATTTCACTAACGGTCAAACCAAATCTATCAAAAATTTCATTAGATTTTGTCCTTATGAAAGACCTAAAAAAATCTGTTCCCACACAACTTCAGGTTAAGTTTTTGTCCTAATTTTTCCTGCTGGCCATCAAATATGAAATGTACTGATCATTAATCTCCACTAAACCAAATTCTTTCAAAAACTCATTTCATACACCAGCCCTGAAAACAGTAGCTGGAAGTAAATGGTTATCTTGGTGGGATCTACCTCTTCTTTTCCCTAAATTTGTGTAAGGAAAAATGTCTCTCATTCATGGACAAAAAGGCACATCAGTAGGATTCGTTCTTATTATAGTAATATTACTGATGATCTTGTGCTGTGCAAACACAGAGGATCTATGGATAAATCAATTCCTTCATGAGGTCAGTGAAAGCTCTCACACTAAAACTCTGCCCTCTAACCTAAGGACACCAAAATAAGCCTGTTGGCTGTGTGCTGAGTTCATACACATTACTTGGGCATCAGAGGAGCTGTTCTCTCTGAAAGCAAAGACAAGCTTAGCCCATCAATGCCTGCCCTGGGGGCAGGTATCCCCATACATCCCCTGTCCATCCTGGACCTGGTCAGGGCTTGCAGCGGCTCTTTTGCAGGGAGGGACATGAGCAAAGGCTGGTGCAGAGCAGGATGATGTCTCCCCGTGAACGTGGGACACACACCCACACCTGATAGCTGCAAAGTGCACATATGTTCCCCTACCCAGAGACAGCATTACTGACTCACCATATATTTTCCAGAAGATCAGTGAGACACCAGACAAAGCAGTATTTATCCCCTCTCTATCTGCTTCAGATACTCTACAAGGCAAGGGACTAAAAAATATGGATTCGCTATTTTGCTTGTAAAATGCCTTTTTATCCTTCCATTATAGAAAAGGAGAATAGAATCTGGGGTGCCACTACAGCATTTAAAAAGTGAAATATTGCAGATTTTTTTTTTTTTTTTTTTTGCAAAACTGTAATGTGAATAAATTCCTGCCAGGTCTCTGCATAGAAGACGAGGCTTTCTCTGACATGCCCATAAGATCCTGCCTACCTGACAAACCGAACCAGACACAAACAGGCCACAGGGTATCTGAATTACTATTGACATACTTGATTGAGACAGCATTTTTGATCCAAAATATTTAATTTTGCAGCTGAAATATGTCAGTTTGAAGTCTTGGCAGAATGGTAGGACACCTATTGCTCTGTCTGGTGTCTTTCTCCAGTCCCTGAATCATCCCAGGAGAAACATTTTTCCCCTGTTTCCTGTTGGGGTACACCAGAACTGGGCTAGCAGCCCCATTTCCATGCCTGTGACATGTACAGGCAGAACTGTCCCTGACCTGTCCTCAGAGACTACAGTCTTACAAACACCAGACTTCTCATTTCCAATCCCTTAAAATGTTAACCAAAGGCAAAGTCTTTGTAACTTCAATGATTCTTGCAGACACTAAAGACTGTGCATATAGACTTGCCAGATCATTTTTGATGTCTTCTTGAGATAGCTAAAAGTGTCACACACAAGTATTTCTCCACTGTAATTATAAGATCAGGTTTATTCACAAACTAGACCTACATACCTTTCATAGCTGCAAGTCATGTTTATCAGAAAATGTAGCTCTCGATATTGTCATTGTCAAATCAACCATCCAAATACATACTACAGTTGTGTAACTAAGCCTTCCTAGTTGCTTGGCTTTTCTTACAGTAAAAAATTATGGGTTTAGAAGCAACTGCCATATTTTCACTTTCTACTTGCTGCAGGATGTGGTCATCCATGTTCTACGTGCCAGCCGAGGGGTGTCAGCTGCCCTGGGATTACAGACTTCAGGTGAGCAGGACCCAGCTGCAAGGGCACAGAATTGCCATACTGGGTCAGACTGCTGCCTTCAACAGTGAAAGGATATAAGAAAGTGTGAGTAGGGGAGAAAAAATGAACAGTGATCTTTCCCTGGGATATCCCCCCAGCTCGCAGAAAACAGCATTTTAGATGGTTTGAGGATATCACATTTAATAATTCGATCATCAATCTTGTCAAATCATTTTTCAGATCATTTATACTGTTGGTCTCCATTAAACCTGAGGCAGTAAGTTCCACAGTGTAATTATGCTTTGTGGAAAAGAAGGCTTTGTCTAACCTGCTGCCTGACAATTCATTTCAGGCTTCTCACTTTTTACAGTTAGCTGTAGCAATCATCATTCTCCACACACATTCTCCCTTCACCTTCACCCTTCTGATTTTATAGACTTCTATTATTTCCTTCTTATTTTTTCCCCAGTCTGAGGAGTTCTATAACATACAGTCTCTAGCTTTCAGTCTCCTAAGACATACTTCTAATCAGCCCTATTACATTGTTTCTTTTCTACCTTAATACAGTCTTTCAAAGATAAAGGAGCAGGACCAGAACTATACACAGTACTTGCAGTGCAAAAGTACTTTGAATTTATGCAGGGAATACTGATGTGTTGTGCTTTGCTCTTTTTTTAATAGGAATTCCTGTTTGTCTTTTTAATTGCTATCGACTACTGAACCAGTATTTTTCAGCAACCTGTCCACACTGGGTCTTAGCTCCCTTGCTCAACAAGTGATGGCTATCTTGGAGCTCTTCAATGTCTATTCAAAAGGTAGTTACATCTATCTTTTTCCATGTGCACTACTCTGTATTTGTCACCACTGAATTTAATCTAATTTTTTTACTTAGTTATTCAGCCATATGAGATTCTGCTATAGTTCATTACAGTCAGGTTTGACTACCCCGAATATGTCTCTGTCCTAAAGAAATGTTATCTATTTATTTATCTCTTTTCTTTCATTTTTTATGACTGTTGAAATGTGCAGGTGTCAGCAAAGAGCCTCAGAGACCCTGTTGTTAATCTGTGTCCATTTTGAAAACTGAATATTGATGCCTAGACTTTTCTTCTATTCTCATTAAACAGTTACTTATCAATGACAGGACTCTGCTTTTCATCCCATTAGAGTTTTATTTCTTTATTTCTATAGAGGCTTTGATGAAGATGTTGTGAAAAAGCTTTCTGAATGTCCAGGTGCACTGTAATTTTTATGAGACATGACTTCCCTCTGCAAAAGCTGTATCACATTTTTGAACTTCGCAACTAATATTCTTGTTTACACTTTCCTAATGTGGCGCTATGGAAGACAAACCTACTGGCCTATGGTTCCCAGGAACATCTTTGCAGCCTTTTCTACAAATTGTTACATTTGCTATCTTTTCTTCTCCTTGCACCAAACCTGATTTTAGTCTATAAACCACACTTAGTTAAGCAGCAGTTTCATGTCTGAGTTCTTTTATAAGTCCTGCATGAAAAACATCACTCCTGACAGTTTGAAAGAGTTTATTCAAATATAAGAAATAGAGAAGAAAACAACAGTCAAATATATAGAAGGGAAATGACTTAGCGAGCAATTAGAGCAGCAGTCTGATCCATACAGCATAACAGTGAAAGAACCAGAAGTTAAATTGCAGACTGAGGAGCAAATACAGAATGAAATTATGAAATAATGTAGAAGAGGTAATAAAATCAGTAGCTGACACTTGGAAATTATTTGAAAATACAAGATCATTTCTTGTGATGATGAAATAAAGAGGAAACAACGGCAGGAAAAAAAATGCTAATGATTTTTTTATGCTGTGAAAGAATGCTGATGAAATTTACTGAACTTTATTTTACATGTTGGATAACATTTCTTGAAAAAGTTCTTTCAGGTAGAAATTGAGATTATAGTTAAGTGAGAATCAGATAATACTGAGTTGGGAAAATTGAATGTTTTTAAGGTACTGAAAAATATTTCAATGGATTTGTTAGATATGTGTGCAGATATTATCACCACTGATAGATATGCATGACAAATCCTAACTTTATCAGCCCAGCAATGAAGAAGGCCTTCTTAGTACAAATTTCAGATTTCTATTCTGAAATCAGTATGATACTGATTTGCTTGTGCTCCATGATCCATTGATTACTATAAACTGGTGTTATCTTTCCTAGCATTCAGCTGAACTGAGCAAGTACATTACTTGTAGCTTCAATTTTCCTTCAAATACTGTTTTTTTTCACATACTGCTTAAGCAAGAATTCAGATTTGTTTGCTGAATATTCATACTAATTCTGAATTTCTCTGTAGCAGAGCTATATTTCCAGAGTTGAAAGGAATTTAAACTCCAAGTAGAGTCAGTAAAAGTTTTCTAAAGCACTGCATACCTCCTACGCAAAACAATTTTGCAGATTTTGTCTTGGCAGCAAAACTTCTATTATGAAGATTGTTACTGCAAAGTGTTCAAAAATTCACCTGTGTGTTCAGGTTATATTGTGTTCAGGTTATATTCCAAGAGGATACAGGTTACTTACACAAAAGGACAATTAAAAAGTGTAAACACATTGATAGTATAATATAATCATGCTTCATGATTTCCCGAAGCAAGTACTGGGTATAACCAAAGAAAAGCAAGCAGCTGTAGTTCTTATGAATAGTCAGTTTGATAAGAAGGATTGAGGTCCAACAGGAAGTTCTCCCAAAGCAGAATCCTCCAACAGAAGGTAAATATTGAATAACATTAAGCAAATACTGATCTCCATCTAACAGTAACATGCTTATACTGAAAAAGAGAAAACAGGCACCAACTTACTATAATTAATCAACTCTACAAAAAAAAAAAATCTAGTTTCTCTATTTTCGTTTCTCAATATCTTGATTTATCAGACCCTGAAAATCTAGAAAAGCTGAGTTAAAACAAGAACCAGCCTCCAAAATCCAGACCTCTGGGGTGAGGCTGTGCAGCCGTCCCACCTGGCTGTTCTTGCACTGCCCATGCCACCCAGCCCCATCCCATCCTGTTCCCCAGACAGAGCCAAGGGGGCACAGGCCAGCGGACTCATGCCACCCATGTCCTGGCATGTCACACACACAACATACAGTCTCAGGGAATCCAGCTGCCTAGGTCATTTCATCTTTTCTGTTGTAAACTATTCCAGTGCTACCAATTGCTGTAAGCATTTCTCCTGTATCATTACCCACATGCATCTCCCTCTGCCTGGTGATACATGGTTTGGTATGTGTTTTAATTCTGGATGTCCTGACATTCACAGGTTACATTAATTAAACCTTCAGTTTTCATTTCCTGGTACGCTTGAGGCCATGAAAGAGTATGAGAAACAGTTTATCAATCCTAATCCCCCATGAATGAAGCTTGGAGCGCTGAATATAATGTGTGTGTAGGAGTACTAGGACAGACATAGAGATTTTAGTTAATTTTGGATCATGAGATCGGGTCTTTCTATTGTTTTGCAAAATATCTCTCTTTTCTGAGAGGTTTCATTTCCTTTTTGAATGTGTGCAGTTCACTGCTCCTGCCTTTCTCGCAAAGAGGAAGTGGGTAGAAAGAGGGGGTAAAACTACAGCAGCAATAATGAATCATTGTGATGTTAGAAATATAAATACCATCACAAAACAGCTTTCCAGTTTAACCTGTGATCAGAGTTGTTGTGATGTTGTGGCTGTATTCCTAATGCATTTTCTATTTATTCAATTAACTCTTTTCCTTGTTTTTCTCTATCATCAGCTGTACTTTGGTCATGACTCACTAGGGAAATTATGAATTTCACCAGTGGAACAGTCACTGGAAAATGATTGAGGATCATGACAGGTATGAACTAAATAGGACCAAGATTTTCAACTGCAGTGAAAAGATCATAAAGAAAATAGTAATTAGGAAAGAGAAATATAGAAAGTCTTAGATACCTGCAAAGATCCTGACCCTCCTTCCCTCAGATGCATTCGGCACTGAACTATCTATGTAAGAATATTTTGTGCTTCTAAAAGAGGCAGAAGAAACAAGTCTAAGAGAAACTGTACTTCAAAGACTTTATTGAGAAAATGTCCTACACTGCGCACTGTTCTTACAGTGTGCAGACACTAATAATTCAGCAAAATTCACTTCTGCCATGATAGCCTACTCTGGTGTTCTTTGAGCAGAATAAGTAGTTCTAGCAAAACTCTAGTTCTGCTGGAGTAACTGTCACCTGTAGGAACTCTTGTAGGAACAGCTAAAGCATTTTCATATCATGTCATATTGCTCCCCTTATGACACTCCCACGTCAGCAAGCTTGTAATAGTCCTGTTCTGGAAAGGAATGAGGACATTAATTCTTTCTTCCCAGGAAGAGAAGAAAAAGACATTTCTGTGAAGACTTTCACTGTGTGAGAGGACACGCCCATGGAAGCAGTCACAACGCTGTCACAGCTACCTGAGAGCAGTAAGCTCGGACTTGGGTCCAATTTCTGATATGAAAAAACTGTCTGGTATGGTTCATTTTTTTAAGTGTATGCAGAAAATCACAGACATGCACACACCCACCTCTGTGATTTCCCATCAGTGGAAGCTCAACACCTGAACTGTACAGCTGGCTGGTGAGACATATGTCCATACATGTTGTTACAACCATTCATTCCAACTTCTTAACCTTTCTGACTAGGAGGGGAGAACTTTAACAATTATTTGACAAAATAATGTTTTATTGGGGACAGCTTGGTGTGTGGTAGCATTTATTTCATTGACAATGCTTATTTTCTCATGCAGGTGGCTACACGGTGGAGAAGGGCTCAGCCTGCCCAGGAAGGCGGGGATGTATGGCTCTAACAGCACTCCTTTGTGCTATATGCTCTTCTGTTTCCAGATCGGCCTGCCTGAGCAAGCTCTGTGCCTCCTGAGTGAGCCCTATGGAGCTGTAAAAGCTGGATATGTCTCCAGCGCTATTAGAACTGAGTCATATCTGCAGATACACTGCTACGCCAAGTGACCAGCTTCTTGGTGACCTGGGACCCTGCCTTGTGTGCTGTTGCTGCTGCTTCCTTCTGCGCCGGTCTGCATCCACAATGTTCTGCTCAGGCAGGCTGAGAGAGATGTAACCTTCTGCAGAGCTCCTAGCAAGTCCATTCCTAAAGGGCAATATTGATGTTGAAACTAATGATATAAGATGTTTTGATGAAACAATAAATATATTTACTGAAGTGCAATCTACACTCTACCATATATATTGAAATTTATTTTCCCTAACTTGTTTGGAGTCATCAAACCTGGCAGACAACCCTCTCTGTTTCACTGAGGCTGAAGGACAGGAGGGAGATACTGCTTCGAGAACTGCATGAGTCCCATGCTCAGACTGTGCCATTGTGGGGATATAAGACTGGTGTGAAAGATTGTCCATAACATTTCTTTGCCTCTGAGAATGGCCTTCTGAGAACCCAGACTTGTAACACAGATGTAGGTTAGTGTCACACCGAGTGTGTGAATGGGACTTTGAGGGTAGAAATAGAAAAATCTTGGGGGTTTCACCAATTTGTTTTTGGAGAGCATGAGAAAAGCTGGTGTTGTGTTAGTGTGTGTGAGGCAGTGTCTGTATTTAACACAGTGAAGTTCAGCTCACAGTAAGTCACTCTTAAAACCTGTCTAGAGAGCTGGATACCTTTTACTGCCCTTCTTCTCTCATTTCACATATATAAACTGTGTGTTCTGCCTTGAACAGAAACCTAGGTTAAGAAAAGCTTCCAGAGTTAAGAGATCTAAAAGACATAAGTAAAAAAAGTGCTAAAGGGACAACATTGGATGAAAAATATAATAAAACTCAGTTTTAATAGACAACATATTTATGGGTCTGTTGATACCTCTATTATGATGTCTGTGTAGCCCTTAAATAATACATAGCTCTTCAGGAGAGAGAGTATCTGTAATTTTCATTATTGTAAGTTTTTTGTATAAGATAATTTATGGGAACCCTGCCATTCTGCTTTATATAATTAAGGTTATATTTTATTTAAGGTTCATTCAAGGTATTGTGTAAGAAATGTACACAGCCTTGTTACAGCTCCTGTGCTATCATAAATTCAATGTATAAATATTTTATGCTTAACTTCTGGTTTCCCTTTATAATTTTTATGTAGTTTTTGAAGCCTGAGGTGCTCAGCCCAGTGCCTTTCCATCATCCCTAGATAGATTTGTAAGTCTGTACAACTTTTGTGTTACTATAGGGATAGAACAGGGCTCAGTTTTAAAAACACCTTATTATTATTATTTTCAAACTTCTCTGTGACTTGTTGAACAGTAATTTAAAGGTTTGTGTAGTTTTTATTTAATCTTAAAACATAAAAACATTTATCTAATTAGATGATCTAAATTTTACTAACACATTTGTATTAAATATTAATTTTAATATGTTGTATGGAAAGATACTTGAGCCCTACATATGGTTGCAACACCACACCTGGTCCAGCTTGAACACCCATCAAAACTAGCCATCAATAGTTTGGCAGGCTCTAAAAGGCAGAATAATATCAGTAACTCTGCTGGGGCTGCAGGAGTGTTCGACTGCTCGATTACATCTACACCAATATTTCCCAGACCCTGGGAAGGAGATAAAGGTTCAGTCCTGCAGCTATTTGCAAATGCGCTGCAGACACCATCTGCTACCTCTCTCCTCCATAGAAACATCTGGCCCCGATGGTGACACCAAGACCAGCTTTGGGGGGGCTCAGAGCGCAATTTGGGTGCAAACCTGCACATGTGTGGCCCCAAGACAACATGAAACCCTGTGCCAAAATGTGCTTAGCAGCTTATACCTTGGTATGAGTACCATAATAACGACAAATGTTGGTTCTGTGGACAGCCAGTGTCAACTGCAATTCAGAGAGTGAAGCTGTTAATGCTCCTGTCCCCCTGTCTCCGGCCTCTGGCAGAGGCTGCAGCTCTAAGGCTGCTGTTTGAGTCTATTGGAAACCTGCTTTTCACTATTTCTTTTTGGAGAAATAAAAGCCCTACATTTTACAATTTAAAAAAAGAAAGAAAGTCCTGTTCAATGCCTTGATAAGAGAAGGATGCTAAAGCAGTAGTGTTTCTCTTGTTCAAAGTAAACACATTTAAAATAATCAGATTACTATGTGCTGGAGAGAAAGGTGCTCCTCTTTGTCCAGCCTGACTGCACCAAAACCAGGGGATGCATCTGACCCTGCAAATAACCCAACACATTGCCTAAGTCCTTTCCCCGGGACAGAGGCCAACATGCCTGGCAGGGATGAGCAAAACTGTAGTAAATAGATGTGGTGCAAGTTCAAACTACAGCAAAGTGTTAGTGTCTAGCACTAACTGAGCCGTTAACGGTTGTAAATGGTCGTAACATTTCTGGATAACATACTGTCAAACGTTGCATAAAGAATATGTTTTCAGAACTATGCTGCATTTAAACCATATCATACAAAAAATACAGACTTTTTCTAAAAGTTTTCCTTAAAATTATAATAGCTGCAATATGCTAAATGCCAAGCTACACACAAATTTATTGAAGGAACAGTAACGAAATATGGTAGAATCATAGAACCATGGAATCATAGAATGGTTTGGGTTGGAAGGGACCTTAAAGACCATCTAGTTCCATGCCATGGGCAGGGACACCTTCCACTAGACCAGGCTGCTCAAAGCCCCATCCAACCTGGCCTTAAACACTGCCAGGGAGGGGGCAGCCACAACTTCTCTGGGCAACCTGTTCTAATGTCTCACCACCCTCACAGGAAAGAATTTCTTCCTTATATCTAATCTAAATCTATCCTCTTTCAGTTTCAAACCATTACCCCTTGTCCTGTCACTACATGGCCTTGGAAAAATTCCCTCCCTATCTTTCCTGTGGGCCCCCTTTAAGGCCACTATAAGGTCTCCTTGGAGCCTTCTCTTCTCTAGGCTGAACAACCCCAACTCTCTCAGCCTGTTCTCATAAGGAAGGCGTTCCAGCTCCCTGATCATCTTTGTGGCCTCCTCTGGACATGCTCCAACAGGTCCACGTCCTTATGCTGGGGGCCCTAGAGCTGGACAGAGTACAGGTGGGGTCTCACGAGAGTGGAGTAGAGGGGGAGAATCACCTCCCTCAACCTGCTGGCCACACTTCTCTTGATGCAGCCCAGGATACGGTTGGCTTTCTGGGCTGTGAGCACACATTGCTGGCTCATAGTCAGTTTTTCATCCACTAATACCCTCAAATCCTTCTCCTCAGGGCTGCTCTCAGTCCACTCATCACCCAGCCTGTATTTGTGTTTGGGATTGCCTTGACCCATGGAGGACCTTGCACTTGGCCTTGTTGAACTTCATGAGGTTTGCACAGGCCCACCTCTCCAGCCTCTCCAGGTCCCTCTGGATGGCACATCCCTTCCCTCCAGCCTGTCGACCGCACCACACAGCTTGGTGTGGTCAGCAGAGTTGCTGAGGGTGCACTCAATCCCACTGTCCATGTCGCCAGCAAAGATGTCAAACAGCATTGGTCCCAACACCGACCCCTGCAGAATGCCACTTGTCACTGGTCTTCACTTGGGCATCAAGCCATTGACCACAACTCTTTGAGTGCAACCATCTAGCCAGCTCCTTATCCACCAAGTGATCCATCCATCCATCCATCCATCCATCCATCCATCCATCCATCCATCCATCCAATCCATATATCTCCAATTTAGAGACAAGGATGTCATGTGGGACAGTGTGAAATGCTTTGCACAAGTCCAGGTAGATTACATTGGTTGGTCTTCCCTTATCCACCAACACTGTAAACCCATTGTAGAAGGCACCAGATTTGTCAGGAATGATTTGCCCTTAGTGAAGCCATTTGGCTGTCACCAGTCACCTCCCTAGTTTCCACGTGCCCTAGCATATTTTCCAGGAGGATCTGCTCCATAATCTTGCTGGGCACAGAGGTGAGACTGACTGGCCTGTAGTTCCCTGGGTCTTCTTTATTTCCCTTTTTAAAAATGGGGGTTATGTTACCCCTTTTCAGGTCAATGGAAACTTCACCAGACTGCCACAGCTTCTCAGATATCATGGATAGTGGCTTAGCCACTTCATCTGCCAGTTCCCTCAGGACTCGTGGATGCATCTGATCAGGACAAATGAACTGATCCTTTCCATAGTTAAAAAAAGCCATGGCTGAGGAGGTAGTTTATATAATACAGTAAGAAATAGCAGTATCACAAGCTCCATTCCTGTTAAAAGCACTATAAAAATAACAAATCAAAATTTTAATCACAACAAAAATATTTTAAATTTGAAAACCAAAGGCATATACATTTGGATTTCAGGTCTTTGAGAAGGGAAATGCAGTAACAGATTTGCGATGTATGTTCTGTTAACATTTAGCACTAAAAGAAGTCCCTGTAAAGACATTTTAGGGAAAAATGCCTTAAAATATCGGTCTTACTGATCCCAGAAGAGTATGTTCAGAAGACAGGTATATACGGTATACACTTTATACATGAAGTGTCTCTGATGCGTTGAAGAATCAAAACCAGACCTAAAGGTCTTGAAGTGTGATTGAAACAGGGATTTAAAAATATTTGACAATCTCAGAGAACATGAATAGATTCATATATATGCAAACCTGAGAAATATATATAATTAAGCCTATGTCAGAGAAGCATGTGTATGTATGATGAATACATACGTATGCACATAAACCCTTTTTTCTGTTGGATAGTCTACCTTACTAGCAATAAGCAGTACCTTCAAGCCATAATTCATCTTGACAGCTAATAATTTATCTGAATCGTGAATGTAATTAACACTGTTTCAAGGGCTTGTTTTCAGTCAGTCAGTCTGTGTAATGATAATAACTTTAGCTATTAAGGAATGGGAATATAATGGTGTGTACTAATTAAGCCATAGGTTCATCTACACTAAAATTTTCCTTTTGAATAGTACAAATATGCCTCTATTTTAAGACTTTTCAAAGGTTACATTAAATTTGCTTATTGTGAATTTTATTCTTGGCATGGATACATTAGATATCTTATTTTTCTTGGATGAAAAAAGTGTTTCTGTGTCTCCTGGAGGCCATTTTCCCCATAATATTGTAGGAAAGGTATGTACGTCTGTAGCTGTTGTGATTTGTTTTTTCAGTTCAAGATGTATTTATATAGCTTTCCTCTGGAATACAGCTTTAGTGTTTCTTCTCATTTAGTGGTAAAACTATGAGAAGTAAGGCAGGTTTTTTGGTTTCCCTCAGTGTTAAAAAACAAGTGAGAAAATGTGATGTCTGTATCCTCTTGGTAACATGAGCCTGGGGAAACCCTGTTGGTGGTATTTTAATGAAGGGGATTTTGTAAAATTAAGGCTCTTCCCTTGCTTTAAATACCAACACAATCAGAACAATTTTATGCAACAACATCACTTGCAGTTCAACTAAAGCAGAAAGACTGAGGCTGTGAGTGTTAAGGTCAAAAAAGTAAAGAAAAGAAAAAAATCTCCAGTGTTACAGGCTGGAAGGAAGCTGGACACAGATAGGTAAAGCTAATTTTTGGTAACGTGAAAAACCACTATATGTGAATGTGTGTGTGTGATTACATTTTCCTAACCAATCTCATGCCTTATCTTGATGGCAGAGAAGAAGGTTGGGAGCCATCGCTAACAGATGACAAGGGCCTCAGCATTCCTACCTCCAAGGAACACAAAACCTCACCCAGAAAATTAGGTTAGCCTGATGCTTGGATACATGAAACTGAAGAACAGACCAAAGGAGCATAGCGTAAAAGACAGCACAAACACTGCTTTAGTTCTTTGGAGGCTGTCAGAAAGCCCCCAAAAGCTAGGAATAAAGACAAAAAAATACATAGTTCCCAAGCAGGTCCTGCAGGGACTGCAAATGCAAAGCAAGGACCATGAGTCCACAGCATATAGAAAAGGCTGTTGGTATGGTATGTGATAAGATTTTTTAAATATTCTGTATAAAAAAGAAGCAGATATTAATGTTGTGATTAAAATTCCAAAAACTGGTAGACAGTGCTGACAGCAAATTTTATCAGAGATTGCAGTGAATATTTATCACCGGAGAACTCGTGACGTAGAACTGGCAATTCTGTGAGCACTTGCAACGAGCATATAATGATGAATTTGAACATCTGTTTTATCAACTCTGAATTTCTTATCCATTAATCCATGTAAGATATCTCAAAAGCTAGGAGTTATGAAGGGGGCAAAGGCTATTTTTCACCCTTTTTGACATTTTAAAAGCAAAAACTTATGCTAGGAGGACTGATAGCTGGACACTTGCGAATAAAAGTTGAGTTTGTGAAATTATCACAGCATCATAGAATGGTTTGGGTTGGAAGAGACCTTTAAACATCATCTAGTCCAACCCCCCTGCCATGGGCAGGGACACCTTCCACCAGATCAGGTTGGTCAAATCCCCATCCAACCTGAATAATGTCAGGCTACTCCAAAGAGTACATCACTTATAAAAGAAGCATTATTGCCACCAGGTGCAAAAATGTTGTGACACTATACAGAAGAAAAAAAATTGAAGAAATGTTAGTGACAACAATAGAGAGCTCAGTGAATTCTGGCTTGGAGAAAAGAGTAAGTAATTGCCAAGCAGTATGCTGGCTTCTATAAGCACGATGACAAGGTGTATAGTATAGTTTTATTTTCAAAATGTCTGGATTTTTCAAAAGGCAAGGACTTTATAAGCCCCTGGCTCATGGATGTCCTAAATGAAATGCACCTGTCCCTTCCTGTGAAGCCAGAGATGCTCTTTTAGTGACAGGTCTAGTGGCATATCTCTGTAAGGCAAGCCTAAGTTAAATGATCCAGCCTACTCATATGATTTTACAGGTCCAAACATTTATGTAAAAAAGGACCTATATGTAAAATAGGACATGAGACGTTCACACTGCACTACTCCAAATCCTCCACAGCAACTTTGGCTTGCTGTCAAAGTATTGTGCCATTGCAAATGTTAAAAAAACCCTAATACAATACCTACTGCAAGGACTGATTCTGTTCTTGCCCATCTGGATGATAACCAATCCTGCTCTCTGTGCATCGGCATACTCAAGGTCTCGGCATCAGCTGCCTTACCCGTGCAAACAATTAAACAAGAACGGGACAAGCATGCAGAGGAGGGTAGAATTGAATGAGATTCTAAGATGATAAAGAGTGGTCAAAAGCTACAAAGCTGGGCATTTTCTGATATAACTGGACAAGTGATGTACTAAGGACATCCCAAAAATCAGAGGATGGCTGAGGTTTGGAAGGGGCCTCTGGAGACTGGGTAGTCCAACCTGCCAGCTCAGAGCAGGGCCTCCCATGCACAGCTGGTGTCCAGTCAGATGGGAATTCATCTAGAGGATAAAAGGGACGCCAGGCTTTCCAGTCAGATATTTATAGGAAATAAAATCATACTTTAATGATGTCTGGAAACAGAGATGTTCATATATGCAAAGATAAAACTGAAGTGAATCCTTACAGAAATAAAATGGTGAAACCGCTTCTGAAATACTTTTGATTAAAGGTTAAACACTCAATAGCAACCTTTGAGAGACTCACAGAAACTCTTTATTTACTTTTTATCTGCTTTATGATGTTTCTCTCTGCAAGTTTGACTGAATTGACAGCTTTTGTTTGTGAGAAAACACTGCACTGTTGTTGGAAATGTAAGCTGCTTCAGGGGAGCTCTCACCTCTGCCCACAGGATCTACAGCTACCTGGCCCAACAAGGGAGATTCCTACTGGAGCTCAGTATTTGTGAGCCTCCAGGAGAAGCGAGCTCGTCTTTGACCAATTACTTGAAGACAATCACTGAGTTGAAATCATAAGTCTGAAAAATGTAAAAGTAAAAACTTTGGGGGAAAATGCCTGGCTGAACTTTAAAGAGATCACATGGACTTTGGAGTGCAACATAAAAATTCACTTTCTTGGAGTCTGAAAGACCTAACCTAGGGCTGTGTCCTGGCCTCTGTGCTAAGAAATGGTCACTTAAGAAAGGTCCATCATTTCAAACATCAGAGTTAAATGAAGGAAAGACATTTTAAAAAGCACAAAGAGAAATTTATCACAAGAATCATGATTTCAGATTTTGGAAGATGGCTTTTCCCAGTCTTTCAGAAGCTGTTAAGCCTGGAAGGAGAGAGGTTCTGCTTATTGGCAGCCTGCGTACAATGCCCCCCTTCGTAAATACCTTTTGCACAGATATGTCATGGTTTACTTGATACTTTTAATGTTGATCAGCTAACTAACTACAGTTAATGAAAATTATTTTACAGATTCTGCTTATGAAAATGGTGAAGCCGAGAAAGTTTTTACTATGTATGTTTATCCAAGGAACAGAAGCATCACCTATTAAGTTCATAATGTATTCTGGCAGGGGAAGAAGAAATGCACACATAACTCTAAATACAAAGTACTTGTTTCATTTTAAAACCCTTGAAAAAAAAGTTATCATGAAAAGGCAAAGCAAAGTCCTGGCTCTTCTAGAAGTTCTGAAAATGTTACCTGTAGAAGTAATAGGTTTAAATGCTTCTAACCTCATCATTAACAGTGCTTATTCCCCAGCTGAATGGCACATTCTACTTTGGAAAAAAGCACAGAATTAAATGATAGTATTTCTCAGGAGTGTAAGCAACCAGTGCTGTGGCTAACTGTGTGAAAACAAATCTGAAAGTTTTGAGGCAATTTATCAAGTCCTTTCTGCACTAAAAGGACTCTGTGCAATCTTTTGTCTCTATAATAGCTTCCTGGAAGCCATGTCCAAACCAGTTTGCCATACATGAAAAGGAAATAGTGCTTTGATACAGTATATAATGCACATGCTGAAAAACAGGTGCAAAAGCCTGTGTCACAAAGGAATCTCTTTCAAAATAAAAAGCCTGTCAGTGAAGGAGTTGAAGAAGGAGTTTATCAGACTTCCATTAGAAGCTCGTTTTCTTTTGAAAATAAGGCTTGTGAACTACATAGAAAAAACTTTTTTTTTTTTCTTCACCCAGCCAGGAGATGAAGAAATTAATGGTTTCAAAGTCACAGCAACTTTTTTTACAGGTAGAGAAGTGACTTTCTCCAAAGGACAGTTTTAAATGAACAAGAAAAGACCAAGCTTTTATGTTGTTATGTTTTAAAAAACTTCTCAAGATCTATCATGCAGAATGATATAGACAGAGAAAACTTAACCCAGTTTCAACAGAATAGGGAGGCCATAACTACCAAACTCCCACAAATGCAAAATAAGAAAAAAAAAATCCAAAACCACACCAGGCAGTTGTTAGGAGTATAGTATGATTTGAATACGTACTAACGTTAAAATGCTGAACATCCAAGTTAGCTGGTCCAGTACAAATATATTTTGCGAAATAACAAAAGGGAGCTGTAGACCAAAAATTGGTTAGTAAATATTCCAATGTACTCAGCTTCATCAAGGCTATTAGAGCTCCTGGGGTGCTGATACTTTAATGAAAACTATGGCTGAAGTAGTGAAGCCATACTTTGCTGTGTGCTGAGTGTTGTTGCCTTCCAGGATCTCTGGGAACACCTGAAAATCTGTATCACACACACTGGATTTAACCAAAACCCACCACTGTCCCTTCCCTCTGGCCTCCTAGAAAGTGAAAATTGGCTAAAATACTTTTTCCTCAGTAAAGATGTGATTTTAAAGTTTGACTTTGAATAAAATTTTGCTTTAAAAAATGTTACAACGAATGTTTTCTTAGAAGCAGTTGAAGCAAAACTAACAAAAAAATAAAACCAGCCACCAGCTGTCTTGCAGTCCCAAGAGTGATATTTTACTTAGAAACATGACAATGACATTCTTTACCAGATGCATGTCTGGGCTTGCTAAAACATGTTTTTAGCTAAGCTTTACATGTTTATGGCTTTAAGATTTATCTTTTACAAAATGCAACTCTAAGAGTCCTCTTTAACAGAAGCACTGGAATAACAAGCTTTAAGTGTATTCAAATGATAAATCTTTCCAGTTGAGGTAAGAAAAAAAGCATCCAGTGCTGTCCACCAGTAAGAGGTGTTTCAAGTATCCAGTGAAAATATAATATCCACTCTTACCTAAACATTTAATGACTATTCTGGAACAGTATATGTGGTTCAGGGAAAGAGGAATGAAGATTTCCTGATGATGAGCAGCAAACTAAACCACATCCATCTCTGTGAATGTGCATTGATGGATAAGTCCAAGGACATTAAGATACCTTGACACACCAAAGAAACTTTCTTTTGTGTAAGATCTGTTAATCGGCCACATAACAGCAATGATAAGGTGTCATCAGAGAGAAGATCTAAATGCATTCAGATAACCATTGGCTAGCAATGGCAGCTGTTTCATATGCATGTTATAGCTGATTCATGTTCTCTTCCTTGTATCTTCTGACCTTATATTGTGGTTTTGAATATCAGGGATCTTCTCAACATCCACTTAGAAGACTCACAACTGACAGCACAATGTTTAAAGCTGAAGACGTTTTAGCAGACTTTCTACTGAAGAAATAATTTTCAAAAACCTTGACACCTAGCTCAGAGAACTACCTCAGGAATTGTACTGCCAGTAACTGATCTAGCTGTTTGAACATCTGTGTATCATTACGTATAACCCACGCAGTATTTATCAGTGAGGAAGGCCTAGCAATGTCTTCACCTCCTTCCCAAATCCTGGTGTGGGTGCAACCTGTAGTTTAACATATTTGGTCAGATCTTCACTAACTGAGCAGATGATCTTATTGAAAGTCATATTAATTTCCACTTCCATGTCATTTAGTCAACCTGTCTTGAAAAATACCTGGTTGATGCTCAGGTAACTCAGAAACTATTTTTTCACTCTGGAAATGAGCTTTACTTATTTCTCAAATCCTGTTTCCTATTGTCCACTTCTGCTGTTTTGTGTCACCAGATATATTTATAAAATAAACCAACATAAAATTGTTAGGTGAAATACTTACACTGAAGTTAAACATCGGTCTTTGCATAAGCAGTAGAGGCCACAGAAAATTTCAGAAAAGGAATGGCAATATTCTGTTTAAAACCATATAATTTATGCAATTTCCAGGAATAAAAATATCAAGCAGGATTCCTGATCAGCCTCTGTAATGCTAGGAGGGAAATTATCTACTTGTACTTAATGCTGGTCTGCCAGACAACAAACTGGAGCACAACCAGTTTGGAACTGGCACACCCTTTAGTCACAGGGCAGAACCACATGGGTGCTAAAGGCTTTTGTCCAGGAAGTTCCCGCTTTTGCCCAGGCATCTTCTTAGACTTTCCTTAGTGGCAGATATGACAGCTTAAAGAATTCAGAAAAAACAGGGTGTCAGCATCCTCTCAGCCCAGATCCTTCATGTTGGTCAAAAAAGATTTGGCAAAGTGATGCACTACATCCTTGGCTATTTTGGAGATGCTGGTTTTCGCATGGTTGCCACTCTCAAAAGAGCTATAACATTGAAAGAAGGCATTTATATTCCCACCAAACACACTGGTTCCAGGCAGCACAGGCAGAGGATGTGCCCAGCCTCTACTTTGCAATATGTCTCCATTTTTAAGATCTGGAGTCTTTGGGTTTTAAAATCCTGGTGCACTACAGCAACTTTGATAAAGCAAATAGAGAGGTGTCTGTTCTGCCCTTTTCTGAATGATGATCATGTTAGGGTTGTGTTTACAGATGCAATGCAGTTTGTCATAAGAGTCTGCATGCAGTCTGGTAATGTATTTATTATTTATTCTTTAGATGGGGACAGAATGCAGTAGGATATTAAAAAAAATCCTCTATAAGTAGTTGTTACTTGATTATGTACAGAAACAACCAGTTAAAATCTGTATTAATTTTTACTATAGACATTGGATAATCCCAATGAATAAACTCAATGGATAATATGAATCTATTAGCTAATAATCCACTGTATAAGAAGCATCACAGGGTTGAAGTCTAACCTTATGACCTCTGGGTTTTCTTTCATTATATTATAATGCAGAGCTGAAAGGCTTCCCCACAATCGTTGTATCTATTGGATCATCCAAAATAATTAATTAAGAAGCACTTTTAAATGGCCTTTTCTTCTCAACTAGAACATTTTAATCCCTGTCTTTTTTGGGGCTAAGTAATTCTTCAGTCAGAAACAAGAACTGTTTTATAATCACTATACCTGTATTCAGGTCTCAATCTCTTGCTTAAGAAATCATTCATGATGAACAGTTCATCAGTAAACATCTGTTCACAACCCGTTCAAAGATGCCTTTGGTTACAGGAAGAAGCCTCAAATGATCAGCCTTTGAAAATGGGTTACAGACAGGGAAAACTGTCCTCATAGACCCTTTCCATGCTCTCAGAAAATTTGTAGGGAAATGTCAGTACATATATGACAGGCATTTGGCAAATTTTGTGTTAAAAATCTTTAAATTAAAAAAAAACACTTCTTAGCAAATGCTACTGTGGATCAGAAAATGTTTCCACATCCTACATATTAAGCTTCATTTTGTTTCTGTGATTGATGAAGCAAAAGCTTTTAACAAATCATTTCACAAGTTATTAAAAATATCCCCTCTCTGTTTAAAATTTTTGGTATATGTGTCATCTTCTTAAAAGGCTTTGAAGAACTTGGGTTCTTCAGCAACTCTTTTGTCTTTCAGATCTAAGGACTGAGTTACTTAGAGAAAACGTATAAAATTCACTCAAAATTTCAAACTATGTTTGGTGACTTGCCACCATAGCTGCCTATCACTGAACCTCCTAGTCTGAAACATTTTTCTTTTTAAGAGCGTTTGTGCTGATGGAAGCCTCCTGGCTTGGAAACCAAGTTGTCATCTGCCTACTGTTTTAGAAACTTCTTTCCAAACTATGGTAATATGGTGTTTGAGATGATTCTCATATAATTTATTTCATATTCTGAGTGTCCTTTTAAACAGCCCTGTCAGGCATGACCAGCAATGGAGGGTGAACAATATATTGACTTCTGCAGGACTGCCAGTATGTAGTTTCTGAAGGGCTTTAGAACTCATCATCCAGCTATTGAGAATGAAGAGAAGAAACAATAATAAAACACAGCTTCTGCTTTTCATGTAGCTGATCAATTGATCTGCTGGCTGCATGCTGCCTTTCACTTTCAGTCCCTTTTGCTGTTTGTTATCTGCCTGTGCAAACTTTTTCGTTGGTTCAAACCATTACATGGATTCACTGAAACATTTCTCCAACAAGAGTTCAGACCAAGAGTGGTCTTCTCTCTTGCTGTCTGGGTAGCCGTCACTGATCAATGGAGGTAAAGTGATGAATTGTTTTTAGGAGCTGCTTTCTAGACATTCACATTTCCACATTACGTTCCACCCTCCCAGGAGGATAATTTGGCCTTTGGTTTGAAAACTGCTGCTTTTGAGTACAGCCCCAACCTGAGCAGCCCGTTGCTGCCTTATCTTCCAAGTGACCACACAAGGAAGGGAAAGTTTGCCAACTGCAAAATGTTTATGTTCTTTTCCACAACTTACAAAAATGCATTTCTTCATCTCTTGTAAACCAGACCTAATCCTTATTCCTACCTAAAAGACTGTATAAAGACAGAACAACACACTTGGGAATCCTACCTTGTTTCTTATCACTGCTTATAATGTCTCACACCCCAAGAGTTCTTATATTCTAGCTAAAGAACATAATGTGATAGGTACATGCTTCCCAAATTTAATTTAATAGAAATGAAAATATCACAGGAAAGATAAGTGAATTAAATAGGAAGACAGAGCATGGGTCAATATGACTATATGCACGTGCAAACGCTTCCCTAAAAACTTATTGGCAGTAAGTAAGAGAAGCAGCTAGTTAAATCTTTTAACAAGATGCTTTGGCATTAGGAAATATTTGCTATTAATCTGAACACCGAGAGGAATTTGAATTATTAGTAGTTCCTCCAACATTTGCAGCCCCTTCCTTATTGAAGCACTTCCATATAAATTGTCCTTGCCATCTCCTTCCCATCCTTACAAGAAACACCCTGCCATTTCAGTAGGATGAAAGTCAGAGAGAGTTAATCAAAATGGATCTCATCAATTGACGCTGAAAATATGTTTCTTAAAATCATGTTAAATACCTGACTTTAGTGGTTCAATGCTTTTATTTCCAGTAGGCAGGAAAATCCAGTTGACCAAGCAGTAATTACACAGTAATTTTAGCCAGATTGCTGTACCCTTTGTACATGGTGGCATATCAGAATTTCACTGGGCAATCAGACCTTGGCCTTGATACAAACCATATTCTACAAATTAGGCATAACTCTATTAAGATAAATGAAATTATATTGGTTTTGCAGCAGTAAGAGTGAGGTAAAATTTGATCCACAGCCCTGGGATTCATTGGGAGCTACCTAGTTATAATAAAAATATCTTAGTAGATAGAAGCATAAATGCTAAAAATAGAATGGTTACTTTTGCCAGCATTTTATCTTGTCTAGAAACTGGGGTTTTGCCTGCTCCTATTGATGTGAAATTCCTGGTTTGCTACTCACATCTTAGGAAGTGAAGTTTTGCCATTAATTTTTGTGATGAGAGCAGATATATCGCAGAAACAAACTATGGAAACAAAGGAATAGTGTAGACCGAGAACCATACATACTGATGTTGTGTCCTACTCTTGTCTTTCCCTAGGTTTGTATAACCTTGCCCAAGATCATTCAGCTTCTTAAAACCTGACAGCTGATTCTGAGGAATGAAGGGAAAAATCTACATGAATCCGATGATGATTTGAGGACTCTGTGTAAAGCAAGATAAGTAAGTTCAAAGATAAGTTTGTAATTGTATAAAATTGTCTGTCTCAATATGTAGCAACTGAGCTTTGGGCTGACACATACCAACCTCCTCTCTGAAGTAAATAAAGAAACTGAATAAACTAAAGAAGAACTTGACTTCAATAACCAAATTCTGAGTAGCTGATGAAGATGTCAAGAAGGGTCTAAAGCCAGAAAATAATCAGTTTAATTCCTTCCCTTGTCAGGGAAGGAACACTGTGTGATGGTAGGTGCTGCAAAGGAACAAACAGAACTGTTTTAAAGAGAAAAAGCCAAAGGCTGTCAGCACAAGAAAGGTCTTCAAGTCCCCAGAGAACAGGACTTTCTACAGAGCAGAAGGAGACATGTTTCTCTAGAGGAGAAGCCATGTGAGGAAAGAAGCCTAAAGTAAAGGATGGGGGATACTGGAAAGATAGTGGTCCAGTCCATCTTAGCAAACAGATATTTCAGTTCAGTTTGAATATTTCTTCTGCTCTTCAGAGAAAGCTGTGTTTGATTTTGAATATTTGAATAGTTTATGTGGGATGTGCTTTACTGTGGGGTCCTAGAGAGGTAAACCACATGTCAGAGCTCCCTGGGGCCAGAGCTCTAGGAAGGGTGATGCTTATGCTGACAGTGTGTCTTGTGCGATCAGTATCAGTCCTGGAAGCCATGACAGCCAAACAGTGAGATCCATGAAATGGAAAAAATCAATCCTCTCCTAGAAACTTTCTAGAGAGACCAAAAAAGGTTTCAAATTCAGGAAGCTAAAGCACAATGTTGTTAAGTGTTGGAAGCGTGAGAAAAGCAAAACAGTGAGAAATCTGTAAAACACACATTTCCTTGACACAGGGTGCCCAGAGCAAGCACAGGACGGGATGGAAGTCCAGTGATTTGTGTTTGTCGTGGTGCCAAGGAGGAATGCGAAGTGAGGTGTAGGCTGTGCGGTCCCATTCTTTCGCTTATCTCAAGGATTTTTGCAGTAGCCAGCTGGCCTTGTTTCTCATCCTCCCTCTTTTTCCCACAAAAACCAGCTGTACCCCTCACACCAAGGAATGTACTGTATCGTTACTCAAAAGATAATGGCTTGACTACAGTCCCACCCACTCACACATACATACTAAGATAAATACTACCCCGAGTTTGTGTCTAACTCAGAGGGATGATAATCCAACACCAAATTGGACAGACCGATCGACGGGTTTGGGGTTTGTGCTCCTCCCCCCCCCCCCCCCCCCCAAGAAGGGACACCTTTTGGTAAGATTTGAGCCCTCGGCTACACCAAGTGATTACCCAGGAACTAAGTGTGTGTGATTGCAATCATTTTTCTTTTGTGTAGTGCTATATAGCCAACCTGCAGTTTGTGCATTTATTGCAGGCAATCTCAAAGAATCTGTAGATGTTGCATAAAAATAAACCATACTATTCATGAACATGACTGCTTGTCTTGAACGCAACCAGACCTACAGCATATGGGCTGTTTTGGGTCAGACCTATAGTCACGGCCATAATTGGCATTCCTATTAAGAGATAAATCCAGTCGCCCCTAGCCCCTCTAATCTCTGAGGACCGGCTAGAATGCAAGGGGATTCATCTCTTACCAAATTAATTCATCACCTTAAATGCAACAAATGTCCAGGAAGTTGTGTGCAGGCACAGAAATTTGGTGAGAATGAAAAGGATGTCATGTAAAAAGGGACTACACAAATTGATGATATTTCTTCATTTAAGAAAAAAAAAAAGGAAAAGAAGAAACAAAACACATAACCTTTTCATTAACATTCTCTGGAAATAAACACAGCTGAGAATTTACTTGCTGAAGTAAAAACTCCTGTGCTGTGAAGAACACCTAGCAGTTAGATGTATGTCGAAGAACTATTGGCAGAAGATAAGAGGATATATTGATTGTAAAGTAAATCTTTAAATACTTACCAAATATCAAAGCAAAAATCGTACATCAGCATATAAAGCATGCTTCATGAAAAATTTAGGTGACAAAGTCTAAGAAAGAGATGTACAAAACCCCAGGTATTGAAAAGTCTGCAGGTAATTATGTTCCCTCCCCCCAAACTTCTCTAGATGCTTAGCTTTGCCCATGTGTGCTTGTAGATGCTGTTACCTCCACTGGCCTGAGCACTTCTGGGATGCACAGGCAAGGCAGTCCTCTGATGAGGTCCCCACAGCACTTGAATCACTGGCAGTACTCTAACCATGGCTAACGCACAGCAGCAGGACTGCATTTAGCACAAAGCACAACAGCTACTGCCACTTCCACTTGAAAACCCAGCTGGCAGTCTGCCGGTTATGGGAAGTTTGAGATTTGGATTCGGTCCTCTTGACATCGCTCCCTTGTGCAGAGCACTGAGGTGGAAGCAGCGTACACGGACCTTGGATAAAGCATGGTATGGGATCCCCTCCACTCTGGGAGGAACCAAGCTAGTGTTAGGAGACATGGCATCCCAGTCCAGCTGCTTTCCAACACTCCCTGCCCCAGCACAGCTACTTAGCCCCTCGCAGCCAAAACAGTGAGCACTGTAATCGCACAGCTGCGGCTCCTTCTTCCTCTGGCTGCATGTAGTCCCAGAGCACACAGAGATGGGGAGCCCCTACTCATGATGCTCAAAAGGATTTATGGAGTGGCTGCTGCAGGCAAACTGGCACATTCCTCCTGTGTGCTGCCAGCACCCGGTAATCAAATTCTGCATTTGCTGGTGAGTGGGGGCTGACAGCAGAGGGTCCTCTAGATGAATTTGGCCCCTTGTGTTACCCACATTTAAACTGACCATTACAGCACTATGTGAAATGTGTCAGGCTCCTGACATTGCCTGAACATGTCTTGAATATAAAGTGCCATCAGATGCACCTGCACACCAACTAGCTAGCTTTCATGAAGAGCAGCATGCCAGGTGTATCCACTGACTTCAGAGCAAGCCAAGAATAGGGAAAGGAATAAATCACAATCGTTTTAACAAATTATGAGGCTGCACACCTGATTAGAGGACTGGAAACAATATTTTAAAAAAATTATCAAATATCTACTTGAAAATGTCTCTGTTCAGACTCTAACTCAGGGTTTCACTTTAGGTGTCAGAACTATGAATGCAGCCCCATAAACATTCTGCTCTAAGAATTACTTCACATCTAAACTTTCTTTTTTTCCTGTATTCCTTCTTTACTAGATATCAATGAGTCCATTTGAACATTCAAAGTGAATCCAGCTTAGTTCTTTATTTTTTATCATTATGTCACTGTCAGCAAAAATGTAGAAGAGATTCTGTACATTGATATAGACAGGAGCTCTTCTGAATGTGCCAGTTCCCCAGAAATCGGTATTGGGACCGGTTTTATTTAGCATCTTTGCCAATGACCAGGAGAAGAGAGCGCACTGTGAGATCGTTAGGTTTGTGGATGACACTAAGTTTGTTTGGGTAATCAAATGTCACTAATAGCAAGGAAGGCTTTCAAAGAACTGAGTTTGCAGAAAGGTAGCAGATGAACTTCAGTGTAAAAATGTAGGGAAACAGCGAGGAAAAAATAACCTAAACCATGCTTATACAATGCTGAACTCAGACCTGACCATTTCACCATGGGAATAAGATCTTGGAGTCACCATTGACATTTCTCTGAAGTTATTGGCTCAATGTGCAGCAGCACTCAGAGGGGGCAAAAAAAAGCAAGCCAGAGAAAAGCACTAAAAATAGAAATGAGGGAATCATTTGGCTCCTATGTAAAAATCTTGGTGTAAACGTCTTGAACTGCATTCAGTTCTGGTATCTACATCTCAGGAAGGAGATATTTCTCCTTCAACACAGAGTAATCATGACTACATGTATTTCAGTTTTTGTTCACAAATCAATTACAAAAATACACAGTGCTATGCAGATGACCTCCTACGTCTCTTGCCACAGCTGAAGCCTTGGAGCTTGTGAGGAAGAGGATGTGCAGTTCTTGCACTCTCGTCTTTCCACAGAACATTCACAATTTCAGTTGAAGACTTTGCTATTTTTACCTTGGAACAATTGAGTCTGAGGACATCTCTGATGATTCAGGCAAAGACACCATTTGCTTTGCAGCCCATTCAGCATGAGGAACAGTAACTGCTTTTTTCAGGGACCTTGCTCACTGCAGGTTTACTGAAAGCATCAATGCCTATGGTATTCTCTTACTTTGGTACATGACAAAATGCAAATTAAAAGAAACAAACTGTCACCTTTTATATATTCCCATAAAAAGCAAATGATAAAAATCTGAGTTCATCTTTTTAAGAAGACTGTACAGTTATGCTTCTTATACTAGAGATGAATACTGCTTTACTTATTCTACTCAGAATAGTAAATTCTGAGTCTTTATTATGGCATCCTCCAATTAATTCTATTTTAAACAGGCTGAAGTGACTGTTTTTAAACTCAGTAGTGTGAGGGCAGTAATTCAGCACAGTCACAACTTAATGATGTGAGCAGGTGTGAGGAAATGACAGATTTATTCCAGTGCTGCACGATTAGGCACATGCTAAAGCATGCTGCTCAAGGATCAGGTCCTCCACAATGTAATGATACTGACTGGTAGAGTATAGATGTCTTTAAAATGAAACAAATTTAAAATTTCTGAATTCCCCATTTTACATAACCCTTTGTTGCAGCAATGCTCTCTTTGGAATGAGGCAAAGCATACAGCACTGCCTGTACTGATCCTGAGAGCTGGATCAGGCATACAGTTTTGCAGGTTGAACTAATTAAACATGGGTTGGCTGCTTTGAGTAGGAAAGTATCTGTGAGTATTTGAGATTTTCTACCCACTGCACTGGCTAAGGAAAATCTAGGTTCCCACTACTGTTTCCATAAGCTTCTTCTCCAGGATTTACACACCTACTATGTATTTTCCAAGTGTCTCTAAAACACATACTTTACCTAACAAATAGAAATTCACTTTCAGTTTGAAAAGCTATAATATACTTCTATTTCACAATGTTTATTAGAGATCTACCACATACACTTCTTTTCTAATTTGTATTTGGACATGAGAACAGCCATAGCTGTAAGAATAGGAATAATAAACTTTCTCCTATTAAGATAAAATCAGTGTAATGCACACCAAATAAGAAAATGAAAGCATTATTAGCATTGATGAGGGGAAGGCTCGAGGACTTTGATGCTTCAATGCCCAATGCACCGCTATTCGGAGTGACAACACACAAACTTCAGCAGTTCTTTCTCTGAGACCTTGCTACGTCTAGCCTTGCTAAATGCTGTTGCAGTTTTGCTATTTGAGTAAATGGAATTTGTGTAATCTGATGAGTTAAAAGCTACAGATCCATAGTTTCATGTAACCCACAGGTGGTGGCATACACGGGGGAAGCAGGAAAGAAAGAGGATGCAGAAGGAGCTCGGCGTGAGGATAAATGACCTGATGTAGAGAGCTCAGATCTGAGTCCAAACATCCCAACATTAAGGTTGAAAAAGACAGGGACTTGGATCTCCAGGAACACTGACTTGACAGATGCTGGCTCCATATCAGCATTGGGCATCTTTTACCAAATCCTTTATACTTTCAGGTGATGGCAAATTTGAGTGCCAGACTCCAGGGCAAGCGGGTCCCACCTACCAAGTTCTGTCTCAGACCTGTTGCTGCAGTTATGCCAGAATCGCCAGTATAAATACAGAAGTCAACAGCTGTGCTGACAAAAAAATGTAGCTTTCTCAATTTACACTGAAATTTGATAAGCATTTATCTCAGTGTCAATGGCAGCAGAAGCAGCTCTTGCCCACTTAACCCTGGAGCTGACTTTCTTGGCATGCCAGTGCAATTGTCTCTGGCCGCACATTGATCCAGAGGAGAGGTTAAAAATAACCCTTTTGTCAGAGTATTTTTAACCAGGTGAGTTCCTTGATCCAGCTAATTGCACAGCCCCACAAGAAGCAGGTAGGTGGGAGAGAGGAGGTGGTTCTGGGTGCTGGCTGTGGAAGGGATTCAGAGCTACAGGGTGTAGCCCTGACTCTGAAGAAAGATGCGCAACGTTAGGGATGTGTTGTTTCCACCAGACCAGCTCCTAGTGATTAGTAAGTGATTCATCAAATGCTTTTGGTTTTGGATATGCTGTCTTCTCATTCCTGGAAACTGTTGTTTTCTGAAAGTATGTTTCCTTCAGTCCTTGCTCACCAAGGGAGGCTGAGAGAGCTGAGTTCTTCCAGTGCTGCTGCTGGCACTGGCAGAGCTCCCCTCCAGAGGACTGGAGAGATATCACCGGGGGCCTTTTCAAATGGGTGTTGCTATGGGCAACTGTATATAGGAGAATGTAGGCAGAGGCAGAGAAAGCCAGGGGGATGAAGCAGAAACAACAGCCCAGCAGGAACAGCTCTCAGAGTGGTATAAATGCTGATAAAATGGCAACTCAAGCAGTCTGCCAGCAATTGCAAAGAAGCACAGCCAATGCACCAATGGGCTAAAAGTTATCACTCCTGGCAGCAGATGTGAGTTTTCACGCTTCCTAAAATGAGGGTGCAGAGGTGCCTGTTCCTCTGAGGATGGGGAGCAGATGGAGCAGTGCAGAGACTCAGCAAAGCAGTCAGCTCGGCACCTTTCTCTGCTGTCTTTGCTCCTCTCATGAAAGATGAGGAGGAGCTGACATCTGCGGAGGGAGAGTTGTCCATCGTGATCAACTTACTACCTTCGTCACATCTAGCTGAGCACAGGTTGTTTTTTTTAAATTTTGGAACCATCAGGGAAATTCATGCTTAGTTACTCTAAAGGCACTTGAAGAGTGTCTGACAAGCCAGCTTCATCTGAGCAGTTTAGCTGTCCGGGAAAAGAGCAGGTACCCTTCTGTGCAACCCTCCATTGAAGAAAAACTATAGTTCTTTCCATAACACAGAAAGTAGCAGAAACAGCTACTATACCTCTGAGTTTAAAAGCTGACTTTTACCTCCAGTTGCTTTGCAATTACGTTTAGGAGTCTAAGATGACAACCCCATGCATGACACCATGCCTCAGCTTTGGTAACCTCCCCATGACTGTATAGCACGGAGCCAGAAAGCACTGTGAAAGCCAGATACCAGGTACATCAATGCTACTGCTGGAAACCCATGATGGAACTGTTTTTCCTCTGCATCCTCCAGTTCTTCTTCCCCTGCTGCCCTGGTCTCACCCTGGTACAGGGAAACCAAGAGTGCAATACTGCCGCTTTCATCTCAATGGCCACCTAACCAATCAAGTAATTGATTTTTATTAATTTAATATTCCCTCCTGTTGCTGTTGCCTTTCTCTTCCCAGAGCCAAGATAAAATATTACTTTGCTTGCCTGTTTTACTTTTCCTTAGGCGCTTCGCTGATAGAGGTCCAGTCAGCTCGGAAGGTGGGGGCTGAACCAGGACATTACACAGCTAGGCTTCTTCAGGACACACTTGTCCAAATTAGACTCCATCCATCTCTGTTTTATATGAAGGCAGTTTGACTAAATCAACCTTTTTTTTCAAATATTGCAAATTACTCACTTGTTAATGCAAATCCAAATGAGACTAAAGTCTCCTGGGATCTCATTCAGCCAAACGTTATTCATGCGCAGCTTTGAGTTTCATGCATTATGACATTTGTTTCTAAGGCAAGAAATCAATTGCAAAGATATACAAGAACTCATCCTGAAGTTTGCTAGCAGCTTTTAATTCTTATCATCTATTTTAGACTTCTATTTCCCAGAGGATAGAAGCAAGCTCTATGAAGAAGTCATAGTGAAATAGTCATTGCCAGTTTATATTTCATTGCCATTTTTTTCATTGAAGGATGATTTTATCCAAGCCCAACTTTAATAAATGAAACTAAATCCTATCAGGAACTGTCACATCTTCAGGTCTCCAATTATTTTCTAGCATCATTAAACAGGTACAGTAAGAAGTCTGCTAGCACCTCATGGAAAAACCTGAGACATCTTCTAATTAGGTGTGATTCTACCTCAACACAATATCCAAGTTTCCTGCCTGTTTTTTCTCTTTGCACATTTGATATGGGCATAGTCTGTTAGACATGAACAACATCACTTTCTTAAGATTTTAAGCTTCTCTTCCCTGCTATTCATGTGCATGTAAACTAACTGGAACACTGTGAGAGAGAACTATAGCTTTACATAGGAAATACAGAACAGGACAAAATCTCACTTTAAAGCAGATGTGCAATACATGCACATCCACAGATGAAGCATTGTGTTTTAGCACACTGGATAAGATGCAGTTGTTGACACCAATAATTAAGAAGTAATTTCTAACATTTCCCACTGCAGAACAAGTGAACAATTCCATTAATACAAGCTGGGTCTTGACAATTTAAAGTAAGAATATGCAGAAAACTGCCATATTTGCTCTTCATGAAAAGTTAAGCGTATCTCCATGGGTGATGGACACTTTTGAGACTTATTCTCACACTCTAAAACTTCTTTTTTTCTGACAAAGTTTTTCCTGCCTTCCAGGATGAATCCCACTGAATGTCAATGAGCAATATTGAACTGCTATGAAAAGATGCTTCCTTTTAGCTTGACAGATAGAAATTAGAGCCTTGCAATGAAATGTGCACAGATGGTGTGGGGCTTATGCCTTGAAAAAAGGGAAGTGGTGACAGGAAACAGGAACTTCAACTCTTTTAAAAACAGTTGTTGATGGCACATGCAGATAAGTAGTGAGTGTGCAATGTGTGCAGTGAGGCTGAGTCCCAAACACACAGACTTCCCCCTTGAATTTCTCACCAAAAGGTGAATGACTGAAAATATTGTCACCGCTTTCAAAAACTTACACATTAGCTTAGTTTATCCTGTGGTAGGGAATTACCAGCTTGAAGCTGTGACAAACTGAAGTACATGGGTATATCTTTGAAAGACAGATGAATAAACCAATGGATGGCTAGTCAATCCCACTCATGACTTTTTAGCACACTTTCAGTTACAATGGATGGGTCTGAAATTTTCTTTCAGTGATACAGAAATCTTATGCTCTGTGCTGGTTTTTTCTTTTAATGGTTTAAGTTGATTCTGCTAAAATCACGATTGGTTCTCCCAGAGATAAACTTTGGCTCTACAATTCAAATCAAAACCAACTCAAAAGTCAAGTATTTCTTTTTCTTCTTCAATGTTAATAGCACAGTCGTACACTACTGAAAGTGAGAAAAACAACAACAACAACAAAGAATTTCAGTAATGGCCATCTGTAGCCTTTCTGAGGGGTTTTTCAGTTATTCTGCAGTTAGTGAAAATAGGTATGAGTTCTGCTTTGATATCTGGACAGATTCTCAGGCAGCAATATACAATGCCATAATATTTTGGCTGCAAACACTACAGAAAAATTATGATTTAAAAATATTTCCATTAAATAATCACCATGACTGCCACAATAATGTGTTCAACAGCATATGGAATGGTAATTAATGGCTAGAAGAAAACATTAAATTAGCTTTCTTTCTATGATTTAGACCATCCCTGGAGACAAATACCTTCCACAGAGCATCTTCTCATGTATTCTGATGCCTAGAATGCTGAGAAAGATGGGAGGAGTCTCTGTTATTCCCATGTATCACATGAAGTTCAGAAAACATGGCAAATAAAAAAAGGAAAACCTGTTCATGTCTGAAAGGGAACACAGTATGTAAGATAGAAGATTATATTTAAAGCAATAAAATTATTTAGATTAAGAAAAATAATACATAGTTGTTTACTTTGTTATATCAATATTCTTGCTGGCAATTCTTCCTGATATGGGAAGGTAATAAAAGGTAATAAAATCTTCAGCAGGCAAAAAAAATCCTTCTTCCTAAATTCTGAATGAAAGAATCCCTAAGTGTAAAAGCTTACCTCCCTTACCTCTTATAGCTAAACCCCTTACCTCCAACAGCTAAAACAGAACATTGAAAGCCTGAGCTGGTCAAACCATACAAACCAATCTGCTTGATTGGCTGTCTCTAAAATCAGTTTTCTGTTCCCTGTGTGGTCACAAAAGCATCACACACCCTCGTTTTTCATAAATTAGAATGAACTCAAGACTTTGTATAGAAAAGAAGTCCCATGACACTCTACTATTCCCCTGACTCTTTCCTAAAACTTTATCTTCTCTCCCAATTCTTTGTATGTAGTTTGAAGCAGAAGACAAAGCATAGACTTGACCAAGGGACAGAAACCTGGAGAAGAGTTTACTAATATAACTCAAGTGTTCTATTAAAAAAAATAAAGTGAAAAAATCCAAGCAATGAAGCAGGATATTAAGAGAGTCTGTCATAACAAATGACAATCAGTGCCCCAACATTACTTACGCCAGGTGAGGCAATAGGCACAGAATTTACAAAATGTTTCTCTGTAATTGTAAACCTGTATGGGGTAAGCTAAAGAAACCATTTCATTGGGTTAAACGTACAAAAAAACCCTGCACTTGGAATAGAATCTCGGCTTGGCTGAAATCAATGGCAAAGCATCACCTTGAAAATCGAAGAAGCTAATAAAAATTATGTTTAACAAGGCTTTAACAATGGTATTTATTTGTACTTTTCCTAACTCATCAACTCAAATATTACATTCCATTATGTATGTGATTAAACTGAATCTCACTGCAGTTGTATTAGATAATTAAGGATTTTTGCCATATTTGGCAGATGTTTAAACTAAGGCACAGGAGAGGCAAAGCCTGTCTATCAGGTAGTGGCAAAACCTCAAATAGATGCTAGAACTTTTTGACTCCCATTTCTTTAAACAACTTACAGCACTAATTCCAGGACTAAGTAGCTGCCCCATGAATATAAAATTAATGCTTATCAGGAAAATATATTAAAGTACTAAATGCACAAAAAGACTCTGCAACTCCTATCATCTAACAGATTGATCACACTGGCATAAGGCATCTCATGGCAGCGCATGGCTGACCTCTGACTTCCCATGGACCAGTTATTCCACATTTGACTCCATGTATACTTCCATTGCTAAAGCTTCAGTGCACTGTTGCTGTGGTGGAAAGGATGAACTGCAAAAGGCCATGAACAGCAACAGCTCACATCTTTCTGGTCTATACACTGTGATGTTCCCGCATTTCCAGTCTCCCTGGCAAGGCAGCATGTTAACCCTGCAGCACCGTTAAGATTTCTGCCCATTCAGGTTTGGAGGACAGTTTCAGTGGCTGCCCTCACCCCTGTGTGCTGTTCCCCACATTAGCATCACCTCATTACATTTGAGGATTTAAAAAAGACCCAGGCATCAATGTCCAAATATTCTGACTGTTACACAGTACAAGCCAATATGCTTAGCATGGGAGCCCTGCACAGGGTCAGCAGGTCCAGGTCACAGCTGGAAAAGATTGTAAATGGCATTAGATAAAGGAGAGAGCATGTTTTTAAAATTGCATTTGCTTCACCAGTCTTGTGCTACTCTTTGGTTTCCCCAGGAATATAGATACGACATTATGGTGTCTGCATGCCCAACATAGTGTATCCCGCCTCTGAAAATAACCAGATAACTAGTCTTCAGAAAGGGAAGGGCTGTTGCCAATTGGCTATAAGAGAAATTGTTCACGGAAAGTTTCCTTTTGACTATGCCAGCTAGAGAGCAGTTTAGACCCCAAAGCATAACTATTTACACAGCTTATAAAAAAAAAAAAAAGAAAAATTGTCTCTAGTTGTGTATATTCTCATTAGCCATGCACAGATATTCACATAGGAAAATTCTGCACTAGCCAAAGAGTTTAGTCTAGTGCTATGTTACTCCTTTCTTATGCCTTTGTAACTCCCTTACAAAAAATCTGTTTACACTGGGGAAACACAATGATGAGTCAGACACCAAGATAGCAAATTCAGTGACATATAAATGTGCTGTAAACAACAGATGTAAAACTTTGCACAAATGACTCAGTACCTAGGAAACAAAATAAATATTATCTGATAGGGATGACAAAAATTGGGGGAAAAAACTATCAAAACCCCCAAATAATTTTAATAGCCTAGTTGAGTATTAAGCTACATAATATTTCAGCTATATTGCTTCTATGTTACATAGAAAATATCTGAAAAGATTTAGTATTCTGAAAGCTACTTGTTGGGCATAGCTTTTCCATTAAAATAAAGTTACATGGTATTTCAGAATTTAAAGTGGGATCCTTCTTAAATCAAGACTTCTAACCCACTGAAGTTATTAAATTGGCTAAAATATATCATGTAGTAGGATCTGCATAACTTCTAATAAAATATTCTTCACTCACAACATATTCAAAAATCTTTTTCTGTGCAAGAACCACATCTTACTAGAAGAGATGCTTCATAGATGACTCTTCTACTTGTGACTGAGTATGTCAGTTCCCTCAGCATTTGCAATCATAGTCCATCTCCATGCCCAGCTTGGCACAACTGCAAACTTGGAAGGAAATAACAAAAAAAGATTCACAACACTTTTAATTGCCTTGAACACAACTTAACAGATCAAAGTAGGTAGAACACTTAACAGCAAGCATCATCTAGACCACTGCTGATTCAAAACCACAAGTTTTGGCAGTTAATAAAATTTCTAATTATTTTTCCCTGGTGTTCATCCTAAACTTTTTCTTGCTTAATTACTATTGCCCATTACTATTAATCATACTATTTTTCATGCTAAGTAAATCCACTCCTCCCATATGTTTATATTTTCAAATATTTGTAGATTTTCACCAGTTTATACTGTGCTATCAAATATTTACAGGCTGTTACTTAACTGCCTCTTACCATGTGATTAATATTTACCTTTTTTAATAGTCTCTCATCTAGCCACACCTCGACCCACTGGAAATTTGTGTGGCTCTCCCCTAGACTTCCTTTATTCTGTAAAAATTTTGCTCAAAATAGAAAAAAAATATTAATCAAAAAGGTCCAAAAAGCTATATGTGTTTACCCAGATGAAGTTGTCAGTAAGCACTTTGGGGCTCCCAAAGCCTCCTCCACTCGGGCCAGCTGTGTGGAGGTACTGCTTCAGGTTCTTCACCTGCCCCAGGTTGGTGCCCACCCTCTGGCACTGTTTGCCTCTACTCTGCCTGGCCGTGGACAAGGATGGTGGCAGATGACCTGTTTGCTCCACTGTCAAACCCTGTGCAGCCCACCAATACCCAAATGAGTTTCTAGGAGATTCAAGAGGCATTGGCTTGAGGGTTTTCTAGAGAGGCTCAGTGCTAGAGAGGGAGTATGAGAGCTGGTGCTACCCTGCTACCGAAATAACGTTGGCTAAGGGGTGCTCTAAGCTGAGCTCCTGACTGCAGACATCTGCAGAGCAAAGAGAAGGATATCCTTCCTCTCGTTCTTCATCACCTCCACAAAACTCAGTGAATTGACTAAGCAATAACTGAGTTTTCTGGTTTCTAGAGGTAGAATGGAAATACATAACCTGACTTTCAAAAACCAATTGTATTTTCCTTGCCACTAAAGCATTTATCATGAGGACATGCTATTACTGCTTTTAGTGTTCGTGACTCAGAAAGGGAAGGGAACTGCTGGGTTGTTTTTTAAAGAAAACACTTGCTGGAATACTTTCTTCAAAAAGGGAGGGTTTATTTTTAAAAGTCTGTAAAAGTCACTTAGATTCCTCACAGTTCTTTCAAAGTTACTGAAATGTGTGATGTATTCATACCTATAACAATCACATGAATGTATTTATTAGGAAACTCATGATGTCTGCAGCCTAATACCATCATGTACTCTAAAACTCAATTTCCACTGACATTCATGTTCTGAACAATGATCTATTAGCAGAGTTAACTCAGGGCAGGCCTAATGAGCACTTAGGAGAAAAGTCTGTATGTAGGTCCCTGTTAAAGCTTGTGGCGACTCTGCAAAATTCAAATTTTATCACAGAAGCCTCAGTGACGAAATGCAGTTAGCAGTAAATTTATCCCTCAAGGTGTCCAGTGTTTTAGATTAAACATTATTTTTTCAATTTTTCTCTGATGAAGACAGGGTCTGAATTAAAACTTTATTTCCAAGCATTGATTTTAAACCATCTTTCACATGTATGCGCTACAACCACTGTCAAGGACTACTTTAATATACTGTAGTCTTTCTGATTTCATTATGTATCCTGGCCATGGGCAAAGTTAAAAGGCATACCAAGTGCTAAAATGGCAATAATACAAAGTGCACAGAGGCTAAGTTAATTTTACCACTAGTGATTTTGCTGTTACTATGGCAAGTGTGAAAACATTCCTGTTATTTAAGGCAGGATTTTGCAATGCTGTAAGTCCTCATGCTGTTATCCTCCCAATTCTGTAATAACAAACCATCCCAGAGATACTTAAACCCCTTTTTCATGTACAAACGACTTCTACATCCACCTCTGTCTTTTTCTTTGTGAAAGAACATTGCTAGACCATGTCCTTGCACATCAGTTGCAGCTCTGAGGCTTTCATGACAGCTTCAACCCAGCATCTGGATCTGACCCTGTCTAAAACTGCATGCATGCACTGGCTCTCCTGACTTCATCCTCGGCCAGGGAGACCACAACAGGGCCTTGAATTTTGCTGAGGGACTCGTTCAGTAAAGAATCTCCCCAAAGAAACAGAAAACATCATCAGACTGGGGAAAAAAATAGGAAAATAGATATGGAAGAAGAAGCATAAAGTAAAGTAAGAAAAGAATGGTTAATGAACTAAATTAGTCTAATACGAACCTGTCTAAACTAGTCAAATGCATGCCTCTGAAAAGAATGACAAGAGAGCACACAGCCTTCCACAATAAAAAAGAGATGCTGATTTGCCACACCAAACAATTTTATCTTTAAAAAGACATAGAGCCAAGTAACAATTAAAATAGCTAACAAATGCTAGAACATAAAGAACAGACACAAGATTCATCTAAAACATGGTACAGGCTAAGGTACTATATATATATAACTAAACTTAAGCACTTCTGTAAATTGCTGGAGTTGGGAGTCAGAGTGTGCAGCACTGCAAAGCCCTAGTCCACATCACTGGTGTGATCACATCACGGTTATTATCTTCAGCTGTGGGCTTCTCTTAGTGTAGGAGAAAGAGGATTCAGGGTAATAACAATAATGATGAAAAGCACTGGAAAACTGCTGAGTGAAGAGAGACTGAAAAGGCTCTGGCTGTAACATATGAAGGGAAGATATACTATGATAAAAATAAAAAAAGATACTTCATGCTGTAAAGAAAGTGAAGCATTCTTGCTTATGTTTTCTAGCCCAAGTACAAGGAGGTATTTGTTTAAATACAAATACTGGTGAAGAAGAGAAAATATTTTCACATTATATAAATCACTGGAGATGAGGGTTGCACTTTACCACACATTTGCACAAAGCAACCCAGAAGTAGGTATGGGAACTTTATACACTACTGCAATTTAAATATGAATAAACACAAAAGGACATCTCATCTATTACTCCACCCAGACCAAAGCTAAGTAAGGTTGTTTAATTGCTTAGTAAGATCCAAAAGGCACTGAAATACATTTCTGCTAGTATGTAGCCTGAATCTTTCTCAGTCCCCCTAGCACATCTCACCCTGCTCCCCGTACAGAGAGCAGACTGCTCTGTCTGCCTTTGCAGGTTCCTTTCATGTAGTGAAAGATTCTTATTCTATTTTCCTTCCTCTTTCTTTCTTCAGCACAATCTTAAATCTTCAGTTTTTGCTATCAGGTGATGTTTTAAGGCTCTGATCGTTCTCAGCCATCTCCTCTGTACTCTCTCCGACTTCCACTTCTTTCTTGGGGTGCAGTGTCCAGAACTGAGTACTCCAGTAATTGCAAACAGGGTCCAAACAGATGGCAGTGCTTGCTTTGCACGCCCCACTAGCAATATTCTTGCTTATACACCAAAGGAGACCTTCCTTCTTTTTCCAGGTAGGTATCTTCTCATGTTCAGTTCATGATGCTCTATAACGCCCAGGGGTTGTTAGTGAAGAATTTCTACGTGACCTGTTGTCCAGCTTCTGTACTTGCATACTTGGTCATTCTTCAGTGCAGGATTTTGTATTTCCTTGTGTTAGACTTCACCCCTTTCTTGCAGATCTTTCCTCCAATTTGAGTTCTCATCCTGCCACTCAAAAGGCTTGCACCCCTCCCATTATGACAGCTGTGAGTTCAATAAGTAAATTATCTCCTTTTTCATAATTTAGTTTATTTTATTGTATGACAAGGTAACTAGCCCTGTAGATAAGAAATAAGCAACTGATACCAGATATCAGAGCATCATAGAATCATAGAATGGTTTGGGTTGGAAGGGATCTTAAAGATCATGTAGTTCCAACCCCCCTGCCATGGGCAGGGACACCTTCCACTAGACCAGGGTGCTCAAAGCCCCATCCAACCTGGCCTGGAACACTGCCAGGGAGGCAGCAGCCACAACTTCTCTGGGCAACCTGTTCCAGTGTCTCACTACCCATATAGTGAAGAATTTCTTCCTTATATCTAATCTAAATCTACTCTCTTCCAGTTTAAAGCCAGTACCCCTTGTCCTATCAATAAATAATTGCACTGGGACCAGATTACCTTGCTGTAGGAGCACCACCTGATATATATGTACACACACTGACAGTGATGAGTTCTGTCTGAACAGTGTTTTACAACCAGTTTATACTCACTTTACAGTAATTTAATCTACATCATGTTTATGCAAGATGTGCATGATCAGCCAAGTGAGACAGTATCAAAATTTATCCTAAAAGGCTGACCTCTCTGTTTTCCCACTGAAAAGGTCCGTTACCTTGTCATGGAAAGAAATGAATTCATGCAGGCTGTCCCTCATATACTGGTTTTCATGGTTTTGCCTCTCATTTCCTTCCTACTCAAGTTTTCTCAGTTTATTGGAAAGAAAATTATTTCCTTTCTTTTCCATCTACTGTTAGAAGATCAGCATACATATATATATATATATTTAGCCTGAAATGTATTTCTGCTGTTCCATATTCCATATTTAAAAAGAGAGGAAGAAAGAAAATGTCCAGTTCATAGAGGAAAGATTCTGGATGTAACTGTAGTCCCTGTAGATGCCAGGATCCAAACTTCAGGCTGCCCTTTTCCCTGACTTCATAATTACAGTGGACTAGAAACTGGCAATACACATCGGTAAACATACTTTTTCTTGAAATGGCCTAAAATTGGAATTATCTAAAATTAAAAATACTGAAGTATGACCAGGCAGGAATTTCCAAGAGAAAAAAAAGTTCAGAGAAGCAAAAGAAAACAAATGAAAAACAAAAAATGGTTAACTAGATGAATTTTCACCTAGCATGCCCACCTCTCCTGTCTGATTCTCAGACCTGTTCTTTCTTCTTCCTACCTGAGCAATTTTTTTTTTCTATAGACGAAACTTATTTTTCAACAGGATACTTTTTAATTATTTCAGTGGAACATTTCCCCACCAAAAAATCTAATAGCAGGAATAAACAGCTGTAACCAAGCCATTTGAATCAATGAACATGCTGCAATTTATTCCAGATATCTTTTCAATCAATAAAAAAACGTTCCTGAAAATTTGGGTTTCTTTTATTTAAGTGGCTATTTTTTTAATATATTTTGGTTGTTAACTGAAAAATTAACCTTTTAATTAATTTGTTTCTTTTTATTCTAAAGGGATTATAAAAATTTGAGTTTTTTCAAATTAAATAATCCATATCTGGCAAAATTATCAAATGTATAAGAGTATACAGTCTTATGCATAAGATATACTGTGAGAGATTATATAGTATAGCATGGCATAGTATATAACATCTGAACTAGGTGCATAATGATTTATTTTATAAAATTATCATAATTTAATTAAGAACATTTTATTTTCATAAATACAAGTCAGTCAATTGAAGTCCACTTGTATTTGTCATAGTTTAATTTGCATAATTGTTTTTGGTATCTTCCTTTTTAGTGAAGTTACCATCTGATCTGTACCTGCTTGCTGCATTTCAGTGCTCGGATAGCAATAACTCCAGCTCTCTCTCTCACTACAGCAGTCACTGGTTCACTTCAGATCTGTCTCTGAAGATTTTACTAATATTTTGGCATTTTCTTTCTTTATAACTCCCACTGTGTATTTACCTAAGATGCTTATTGTATGTCTCTTAACTAGCTAATTATTTCTTCAGCAAACTATGCACAGCTGTTCCCTGACAATTTAAGTCAAACTCCATCCTTCCTCTTCCAGGAAAGCAATCACAAAATATTCTCCCTGTAGTTTCCTGGTGTTCTTCTAAACTTCTACCTGCTCATTTTCAGAGGATAACTTCACACTATTCTATTGTCTTTCTATTGTCATTAGCTTCTGAGTAAGTGGTTATTTCATACAAAGCAAACAGCAAAGCCTGCACAAGAGGTGATAAATATTGGTAAGTTGCAAACCTCTAAATGCTCCATCTTGTTTGCCTACCTGTCATTTAAGAGTATACCATGAAACAAAATGCTTCATCACTGCATGGGAAGATGTGTGACAATAACCTCATGAAGGTAAGCATTTTTCTTCTGATTGCTTTCATAGAGTCATAGAATCATTCAGGTTGGAAAAGGCCCTTGGGATCATCAAGTCCAACCATCAGCCCTACTCTACAAAGTTCTCCCCTACACCATATCCCCCAACATCTCATCTAAACGACCCTTAAACACATCCAGGGATTGTGACTCCACCACCTCCCTGGGCAGCCTATTCCACTGTCTGACCACTCTTTCTGGGAAAAATTTTTTCCTAATGTCCAGTCTGAACCTCCCCTGTTGGAGTTTAAAGCCATTCCCCCTTGTTCTGTCACTAATCACCTGTGAGAAGAGACCAGCACCAACCTCTCTACAATGTCCTTTCAGGTAGTTGTAGAGAGTGATGAGGTCTCCCCTCAGCCTTCTCTTCCTCAAACTGAACAGTCCCAGCTCCTTCAATCGCTCCTCACAGGATTTGTTCTCCAGGCCCTTCACCAGCCTCGTTGCCCTCCTCTGCACTCGCTCCAGCACCTCGATATCCCTCTTGTATTGAGGTGCCCAAAACTGGACACAATACTCAAGGTGTGGCCTCACCAGTGCAGAGTACAGGGGCACTATCACCTCCCTACTTCTGCTGGTCACACTATTTCCAATACAAGCCAGGATGCCGTTGGCTTTCTTGGCCACCTGGGCACACTGCCGGCTCATATTCAGTTGCTTGTCAATTAGAACCCCCAGATCCTTTTCTTCCAGACAGCTCTCCAGCCACACCTCCCCAAGCCTGTAGCGATGCATGGGGTTGTTGTGGCCCAAGTGCAGGACCTGGCACTTGGCCTTGTTGAAGCTCATCCCGTTGACGTTGGCCGACCGATCCAATCTATCCAAGTCACCCTGGCAGAATATCACAAGTGATTTCTTTTTTGTTAGAGAGCTTCTTCGGGAAGCAGGGAAAGATAACACCAGGAGATATTATTCCTCCTGCAGTAAAGGCCTAGAGGCTCAAATCAACAGCATTTATTCATGCTGCAAAAGAACATGAAGAATGTGTATATAACACCAATGTGTTCACCCCCACAAATACCTCATATACACTATATATACATATATACACACATATATATGTATACATATCTTATATATCTCTTACAATATATATAGACATATATTGTACCTTAGAGTCATGTAAGCATTTTTCCTTTGTATTTCCATTATGTACTTGGCTGATTGATAAAATACATTCTCTGACCGTTTGGAGTAACATCTCAGGTGTGCTCAGGTCTTACCCCAGTGCGGAGCCAGACCTGGACCTGCAAGCAGGAATCACTGCCCAGTGTGCAGTTTAGCCACAGCCATCCTGTCTCCTCTGGGAGACCAACAGATCTCCTGCAGTTTAGATGCCACTACAGTACTGTGGTGATGGTGGGCCATATCAAGACGATAAAGACAACTACTGTCTTCATTTTTAGCAGAGATGCAGGGGAAAAAAAAACAAAAAAACCAAAACCAACAACTGAGAATGGTTCCTGGTTTTCACTTCTAGCAAAACACCCTGTTGTGTTTGCTTAAATTTTTATGGCATCTTCTTTTACATACTCATCTTTGCCTCCCACTGACAGTGGACTTTGTCCTTTCATCTCCTTAGTTTATTTAACCCTTTGGGATTCCATGTTAGCCAAATTTTACACTGAAAATTTTGTTTTGGCAGTATTAACAGGATATAATTACTGAATATTTTGTCTCTGTCATAATTGTAATTGAAGGATTGTTTTGCTAATAAACTCAGATTTATTCAGCTGCATGTCAGCCCACAAAATATGAGCTAAACTTAGCCCTTTTCTTTTCAACAAATTGCATGGAACAAACTCAATTTTCTTTCCTTTTCCTGCTCACATAAGTAGGGACAGACTGTATAGTGCAGCATGCAAGATCTCTATGGTATGGCCAGCTGACATTATATGATAGCAAAGACAGCAATTTCTGAGCTGGAACCATATAACAGGCTCTTCCTTTTATGCAATACAGTTAACAACTTCCTATTGGAACAACACCAAATACATATACTCTTATTAACAAGGGCATAATCTGGCAAACTTTAAATGAAGTAGCAATGCAAAGTACAGTGTAATGTGGTATCTGTGACAGGGAGCACAAGCTTCTCTTGCAGGATTTAACTGTGCTGTTCAGCTGACATATAGAAAGTAAAAGATGTCAGAAAATCTTGGTTTTGAGTGGCACTAGCACAACTTTCCTATGTGATGCAGGTATACACAGGCCTCAGTTCCTTGTGAAGAAATCTTTAGGCAAACATGTTCTTCCAGTGAAGTCACTCTGCCTCTATTTCTGTTTCTGTTTCTATTTTGAATTATTCCTGCAAGGAAAGATGAGCAGTGCTTATTTAAGGCCAAAAGGCAACAAATGCTTCTCCTATTGCTGAGACATTAAGACAGTGTTTCTTTTATTCATGCATGGTTGCTGTAGAGGTAGGATGTAAAGATCCCACAGCATTTAAAAAGCGTGGGGAAGTCCTGCAGTCCTAATCATATTTCCATCTTCCCATCTTTCCATCTGCCGAGGCACAGATCCCTTTCACTCAGAGAAGGGAAAGCCCTAAATATCACTATAGTACGAGATCATATTTGGAAAGATCTGCAGGAAAACATTCCTTCAGAGCTAACTAAACACCAACTTTCAATACCTTGCAGATCACCACTGACTTTATATAAATGGGAACTCTGAGCTATCTGAAACTCAGATCATAGCATAGTCCACTTCAATTTTAATGTTCAAGACCATCTGTAACAAATCGACAGCAACACTTTGGCTGCCACATCTGTCCAAGCGTGAAAACTAATTTCAGAGTCCAGTCTCTTGCACTGAGATAACCAAGTCCATATAGTCCAAAAGGACAATTTTATTCTAATTTTCTACTTAAAATACCTTGTCAAGGGAGGCACCTTTGCAAAGTGACACAGTTTGCAGTATCATAAGAATCCCAGTCAAGTCATACCTTTGAGCACTACCTGGCAAGCGCAGCTTGCTGATTTTTTGGTACATTTCCCACTCCAAAGCACCAAGCCAATATTACGATATTCCAGGATTAAATACAAATCACTACAACTGAAACAACTTGATGCATCATCATGGAAACATGAAATTATCCATTCCTTAAAGACATTTCTTTCCTTCCAGGCCACACATTTAATTTTAAGAACAAAGCACCACTTCTCAAGGAATATATCCAGTAATATAGAGTTTGGAACAAAGAGAAAATACATAATGCAAACTTGTGTAGGTGAGAATCTGTGATATAATTTCCTTTTCCTTTCTTCCTTCCCTATTATGATTTGACTACCAAGAAATAAAAGTGTTGCTGAGTTTCCAAATTCAGGACTTTCTGGATTTAGATGATTACCATTAGGGTCTAATCTAAGACAGTAGACCTGTGGCTCAAAGCACATTCTGTTTTCAACAATAATCAGTGGCACTGCCTCTATCAGCGAGGAACTAAAATCACCATTAACAGCGAGTTTCATATCCTAATGTGCTAAGCAAGAACATTAGCATTGTAAAATGTGCAATCACCAGTTTTATCTAATGGCAGAGATACTAATTTCATTGCTGTATGGCTCCTGAAGTGAGGCCAGAAATCTTAGGATGATTTGCATTTCAGTATGGAAACCAGAAGAACCTGAGAGCTGCAAACTCAGCTTCATAAACTCATATTGCCATGGGTACAGGGCTGCATTAGCAGTGATATTTTCCTAGCAACTAACTAACACTATAAGGACAGCAGGCTTTCTTGCCTATGCCTGCAATACTGTTCTTTCTAGCTGGCACTATATTTTGATTCTAAACAACGGTTCCATATTTTTAAAGTTATAAATACCTGGGTGAATCAGTGAATGGTTTGCATTCTTTACATTTCAAGGCTGATTATTTGTCCTGGATTTTCTCTACTGGGTACTGAGACCTCTGATAATTTATGAGCCCCAGTATTGTACTGGGAGATGGAAGAGTGAAAATCCCCACAGAATTTTCCTCAACTGAACTCAAAGGCTACTTTTTCCAGTAACTTTTCTTACGGCTGCTGAGGAAGATCCATCATGCTCTTAATTTTCATCAAATGTGATCATGAGCAATGCGTAAGAGTCAAAGATGATTCACTGGATTTTATGGGGGGAAAAACATGGCTGTTCCATTTTTACCCAGAAAGTTTTTCCATAGTCCCATATCAATGAGAAGAAATGGAATTTTTCTGCAGAAAAAATGGTGGAGGTAACAATAATGATGTCAGAGGATAGTGTATGAAAGATGAAAGTAAAGTTTTGTCTTACTTATTTTCATAGAAGATTTCAGTTTTGTCTTACTCATTTTCATTTGCTGCTCAGAGGTTGCTCAAATTTTAATCCAAGTGTGTGTGAACATGCACAGTCTATATCCTTCCTGCTCATCCTTTACATTCTAGTTTATTTATAGAACATTTACAAAGCAAAACCATTTTTAGACAAAGATTATGTTACTTCATAAAGATCTAGCACTCAGGGGTTCCCTGTCTAATTCTGCTATGAGAAGCCCATTATACCTCTGTTGAACCTATGTATGTACACATAAAACATGTAAATACAAAGACATTCATACCATGCCTAGCCAGGAACTAACAAAAAAGCAGTTACACCCAGAGATATGTTGTGAAGCTCTGAGCTTTCAGAAATCTAAAGAAAAGCTTGACATAGGATAGTCCAGTAGTGGTAGCAACTTAAAAAATAAGCATAGATATAGTTTTAGTTTAGCAATAAAATGGAGCTCGTGTGCCCAGCTGCCCATCTCCCTGATTATCTGTCAGTCATATTCTGCTTGAGTAATGTTTGGAGCTGTTGATCAGTCTCTGTCAAATCTGAAACAGGGCTAGAAGTCTCCTACAGATTTTCTGACACTAAGAGTTTGAGTAACAGACAGAGATGCTAATTCATGTTATTCTAAAAAAGAGCAGTCTGAAAAAATGCCTATATATTTTGTTTGACAGCAATCAGCATATACACATTGCCCAGCATTTAGCAACATAGCTTTTGATAAGATATAGCTTGTGCTGATTTTTGTGAAAATAAGGGGATCAGAAGACACTTAATGGTGACTGTAGAGTGGGTTGTCTAAGGGAATAAAAGGAACAAATTAAAGGAAACTGAGTTTGAGTAAAATTAAAAAAAAATCAGATAGAATTGATACAATCTTAATTAAGTTTTAATATTCACAAACATCTAGGCCAGTTAGGATGTTACACATTCACAGTTCAGATGAAACCTAAGTTAGAACCTCAGCTTTGTTTCCTGAGTTTATTACCAGATGTGTGAGTGCACCAGGCAAGCTAGAACCGTCTCCAAAACCATCCCTAAACTCAGTTCCTCTACATGGACTTCACAGTCATCACTGGTCTCCATATGACTTTGATCACATACACACATTTCAGCGTTCAGTATAAGAGTATTACTCCTGCATTTTAATTGCCTACCAAACACAGAAGTCAGCTAAATGACATATATAGGGCTTCTACATTAAAACATGCTTTCTGAAAACAGGAAAAATCCATATCAAATGCTGATAAATTTGAGGAAAACTCTGTGCGTTTGGTTCATTTCTATTTATTACTTCACTTTTTTGTGTAGGTGTGTAAATGAATGCAGGTCTTCTGTCACGTGGCGCGTGTCAAATAGACATTCACATAGAGGTGTCCCAATAGCCTGGGCAGCCCTTCTGTGTCACTTCTGCAAGGAACCATTCTGTAAGATTAGAAATCTTCATTTCTAAGTGCTGGTGCACTGAAAAAAGTAATACCTACCCAAATCTAAGCTAATATCACAGCCCTGCACTTGTAGATTAGCACAGTTTGTAGGCACGATGGCCCTGGCAGTCAGGTGCCTGGCGGCATGTCAAGGCAGTCCTTGGCAGTGCGGCATCTTGTGCTGAGATCTTGTGATTTAAGGGCAGAAAGCCACGCAGTTTAGGCTTCGCACTTCATGCATACAGTTGACTAATGACCATGAAACTGTTACTGCCATGGTTCATTATGTTATGTCAAAGGGGACAATGCTTGTTTTTCCAACAAAATGCTCTTAATTTAGTGAAACTAAACTGGTATCAGTTATAATCCAGGAAGGTTCAAAGGAGATAATAATCTCTAAAATGTTGCAGGGTTGCTGTTTTTTATTGCTAATTTGTGCATGTTTTGACAGTAATCACTGAACCCTTTGATGTTTCCAGAGGTTCCCATGGTGCTGCTATGTGAAGTTTTGGCAGATTCTGCAGCAGGAAGATTTACTCTACAGCAAGCATTAGGTTTATTCTTTTACTTCACACATCAGAGCTTCAAATCTTAATATTTTTCTCATAATATTATAAAAAGAGAATTTTAAATGTAAAATTAAATGGATACTCAAAACTTGAAATTAATTGATCTAAACAATAGCTATCTTTCTGTCCTTATGAGATTGTTTGTGGTTTTACAGAAGACTTCACTTGCTCTTCTGTTTCACCTTGCTGTAAGAAATGCCAGTATGAAGAAGACTAGCTATACTTCACTATCCTGTGAAGAAATAAACGGAGCAAAAAAAGCAAAAGAGAAATTTCAACTACATTAATTATATGTTTTATGTGTAATTGCAGAAGGAAAATTTAAAACTCATTTCTGCAGAGACCTGTTTATAGTATGTATGACTTGACCAGAATAAGAAAGTAAGTAATTCTGTTACTTCAAGGTAATTACTAAGGATGTGTAAGATTAAGCATCTGCCTGAATCTGGATTGTATTTCAGTCACTGTCTACTTCTGTGCACCATCTATTTGAGGCACATTTTCAACACAGAAATTCAAGAGTGCTATTCAGACTCTCTCCCCTTTGCAGATACCTGACTTCTTACCAAATTCCTAGAGCCTCGTTGTTCCTCCACAAAGTACCTGAAGCACCTAAATATGAGCTGCCATGAATACTCTACAGCAACTCAGCCTGATCAAAGAGATGTCTAAACTCTCTTTGCATCACTTGACTTACACTTGTTGACTTTACTAGCCACTGGCAATTATGAATTTTGTTCAAAATCACTAGTGGTGGTGCCTAATTTTATTGTATATAGTGGGCAATGACTGAAGTAATCAATCGTTTGGGAAGCCAGAAGCTTCAACTCTTCTACTTGGACACAGGGAAGTTTTAAGCATTGCTCTCATTCCCCGCAGTAGTATCTAAACCACCAGCCTGAACACAGGGCTGGGACAGAGCCTTTTCTGTCTCTTCTTAGGGAACCTGGGCCACGGCACCAACTATAACAGGAGGAGAAATGGAGCGTGGACATAGAGCTGCCAGGTAAGATAATGACCATGTCACCTCTACTTTTTTATTTTACCAGTATAGCAAAGTCCTGATGCTGATTGTCACCACTTATGAATGCTGTTAAGGGGTCATCTTTCATCCCTGCCCTAAGAAAATGAGATTCTTCAGAGGAATCTGCTCCTGGAAAAACCACTCCTGCCAGCCCCTTAGCTTATCACACCAGACAGCTGACTCAGGTAAAGGCCCCCGAGGGCTTCTCCAGAGCTCTGTCCTAGAAGAGCACTCTTCAGAAAAAAACAGTCCAACACAGCCTGAAAGCCTCAGTCATGCCTGTGTTGTCATCAGGAACAAGGTAATGGTCAGGAACAAATGAACAAGTAGACAATAAGGAAAGAAGAGGGGGGAAAAGAAAGATCAGGTGCAGTCTGTGGTTGTTGAAAGCGATTTTATATAAAGTGGAAAAAGCATCTGAATGAAACCATTCATAGCAGCATCTGTTGGACTTCTGCTGTCATCAGACCCCACAGCTTTACTGGGTCCTGAAACAAAAAAAAAAAACCCAGAGAGGATCTGAGAGGCATATACTTCTCTGAATGAACTAGTTGTAAAAACTACATTCTCCATTTTAGAAATAAACTTCTGAAATTAAAACCTCTACTGCCACTGCTTCTATTTGACCAAAACCGAATTCATGATTTTAGAAAACAAAACTAACCAGTTCATGGTGTTTCAGGGTCTGACCCATTTATAGCACTAATTGTGCAGTGTTTAATTATGCATCCACTCTGCTGAGTATCTTTTTCTTTTATGTTGCTTAGTTTTGTGGATCTTGCATAGATTTAGTTTTTGGATGTCCTCTGAAAGGGCAAGTGCTGAAGACAGTATATTGCTAGAAAATCAGTAGTCATATGATTCAAAAGTCTTTGCCCATTCTTTTGAAATAGCTGTTATTCTAAGTACTTAAAAATTGCATTTGATGTTATTGAGGCTTTTGCTTCTCTCTATCTATAGGTGTTTTGATCACCTCCTAAGTAACGAAGTAATGACAACCAGTTATATTTACATCTAACACAAAGTATATTGTTAAAGTTTGTTGTAACCACTTAACTTTCCTTTTCTGCATGCCAACACAACGTTGTAACTTGAACATTTTCTGCCTTTCTGCCTTCTGCCTTTCTGGGAACATTAACCAGTACAGTTATTCCATTTTAACATTTTAATTAAGTGGCAATTAAATATGAAGAGCTGAAATGTCTGCGTAACTCATGTCTCTGAGAATGCATCTTCCTCCAAGCGAAGTCTACAAAAGACCTAAAATGCATTAGGATTCTGTTGTTTTGCTACGGACAAAGCCTCATTAAAGCCATGTAAGGGAGGCACAGACCTCTCTGCAGGGTTAAATCTGTGTTTTATCACTGATTTGAGTTATCTGTTCTCTGAATCAAGCCTCAGAAATTGTGGGGAAGGCCAACTTCACTTTCTTATGTTCACATCCATCAGCACTGCCAGTTTTTTTGCCAAGGAGAATTTGAATTTGGCTCTGTGGTTAAGGCAGAGGTTTCTGACATCCTCTATGGAACAAAAAAGTTTGTTTGTTTTCTCTGGATTCAAGTAAAATTCTGTTGGCCACCACAGAAGAACATCACTGGGCAGAACAAACTGCCCATAATAGTTGGGCAAGTCCCATAATAGTTACTTGATGTGAAGAAAAGCCCATGTTGCCAGATGCTTGATTCGTTTCTAATTTTAAAAATAGAATATATTTTTAAAAAGTAAAAACAATAAGGGAACAAAGAAAGAAAATTACTTATATTCTGATTGTTTTTGCATAGTGGAATTAACTAGGAATTTTCTAACAAAACATTTTTTCATGGGGAAATAACAAAACATCAAACCCAAGTAGTTCGCAGAAACATTTTGGTTTTAACATATTTTTCCCAAAACAGAAACAGGATTCTGACAACTGAGAAGCCATCTTCCTTAGCGGTCTGCTAAAGAGCCCTGGTTTCTTTGCATGGGGTTGAAAGCCCCAATCTATGGGTTGTCTGGTGACAAGTAACTTGTAACCCCAAAACAACCTGTTGCAGAGCCAGAGGTTCACGACAGCCCAGTTGTGCTGGCAGCTCTTGGACGCACAGGGTTCCTTGGGGACCTCCCCTTCAGCATGGGGAGAAACTACCCTTATTCCAGGAAAGGTCTCCAACTGTCCCAATGCCAGAAACTTTCCAGAAACCACTCGCCTTTTTTGATTCAGCAAGTGGAGTCCTTGGTACACTTGGCAGTGTGCAGAATCCCTAACATTACATATGTGGCTGCTCCATGTTGCTTTGAAAAATGAGGAAAAAAAAAAAGTATTCCTGCAGACAATTTTTTGTGTATGACCTGTAGAAACTTTAGGAGTCTCTGTGCAAATGGTATCTTGAGCCTGAACTAGCTCCACCAGGTCACCCTCTTCCCGTAACTCCTTTGAACACACTGCTACTGCAGACTGTCCTCTAGCACCCTAGTTAATGCTGTGTCCAGGGACAGTTCCAGAGTTCAAGGGTTTAGTGGGCCAGTTACCAATTACTAGCTAGCTCCTTTCTTAATAAAGTTGAGTGTCTCTTTTGTAAACAGTTCTGCTAAGAAACAGATTTTGATTTTATAACTTGGTCTGTAATTCTGAATTATGCAGCAGCGCTGCAGAAATTAAGTCACAGATATCCTGCAGCCTAATTTACCATTAAAGGGGAGATAAAATAATGACCAAATGTTCAGATTTACAAGAGCTCAGATAAAGAGGAATACTCATTATTCCAGGTCAGAAGATGAAATTCAGCTGGAGTCGGGAGGAGATTGCCCCCTTAATATCCACCTCTTTGTAGCTGATTATCTGCACTCCATGATTTTGGCATTACAGCAGAATATAGGGCCAGGACCCACTAGGCACTATATGGAAAATAGGACTTGCAGAGCAAAACAGAAGAATGAGGAAGAAAATATTTTTGCCAAAAACAAGTCCTTCTTCAGCTACAAGAGGCATAATCCCCTGGCAGTGGAGGGATACTGGGCTGGATACTGTGGGCCAGTAAGACGTATCCCACATCCCTAGTTACAGAAGAGTCTTACAGCAGTCACTATTAGATAAACGCTTCTACATACTGCTTTGCTGAGAGCATCTTCCTTCTCAGAAATCGCAGGCATCAATCGAAGCATGAGGGTTCAGTTTTTTCCAGTTACATTAATTTGGGCATGGCGCCAGTTTATAGACAGGTTAACAGTCAAAACAGCATGGGGGGAGAAAAGGAAACTGCATTTGCAACCAAGATGCTATTTAAGATGAAAGATAAATAAATGATGTGATTTTAATGTTTCAGCCCAATCAGATGAGCCTCCCCTGCTGTAGATACTTACTGTTTTCCTATAAATGCATAGCCCTTTACATTTATTCCTTTCTTACACAGCTATTTTAACTTACAGCTTAGTCACCCAGCCTTTCTAATACCACACCAAGGCAAAAGCTGGCTCTGACCCCCGCAACATCCTCACCGCAGACAGCTGTACCTGCACTAGGAGCAAGTGCTGGGAATTGTTTATGGAAGTCAGAGCAATGTTTCTTCTTACCCATATTTCTTGCTTTGATTTTTCTCCATGCTGATCAAGTGCTGATTCTCTGTCAACTCTAAGATATCCCAAACTACTACTTAAATGTGTTTCATGCTGGTTTTTTTTATTACTCATTATGTCAGGAGTTGACATGATTTTGTCAGGATTGCAAACACTTGCTAATGCTCCCCTTTTAATATGCTGGGGAGGCAATTCTAGGTATGAGACTGTTGTATCTCACAGCTCTAGCAGCAAATAAACACATCGGAAACTGAGCTGGTATTTTTGTATGCTTCTGAGTTGCTCATTTTCATGCTAGATTTGGGCTACTCCCTATTACTTCCTCCTTGTGCAACTTGTTCTGTCATGGAAAAAATGATCTGTTTGCAATTGAAAGTGCTGCTGATATAATGCATTGCTCTAAGGAAAAAAAAAAAACATAGATGAAGCAACACAACTTTAAGTCATTTATTCTAGCCAGCACTTGATTTACCCTAGTATGGAGTACACCCCAAATAGTCAGAGAGATTGCTCTACTGCAAGGGAATTTTCTCCTGAGCACCTGGGGGGGAGGGGTTTAGGGGTGTGAATGGCAGCAGGATCACCCAGGGACCCCACCGAATTCCATCTAGGATTGCACGTGACACTCTGAGAAAGGATGCCCCAAAAGTATACAGAATCAGTGACAGCCAACACACTTGTTGTGCCCTTTCCTCATCAACTTTGGTGACTGCTTAAATACCAGTCTGTCCTGGAGCAACATGACTCCTTATCCTGCAGGGGAATTTTCTGCCACCAAGGCAGGTCCTGTCAGCGACACTCATGGCACAGCTATAGCAGTGTTATCTAGGTCTCTACAGTAAGGATTGTGCAGAAACCTGCATAATTTTTTTAATCCTTAGGAAGGTTCCCAGCATGCTGGGACAACATGGGAGAAGGTTCTCAGTAGGACTGCCAGTCTGAAGTGAGACAGAGGAAGCAATAGACAGATCATTTTTACTCTAATTAGGTTCTTGGTTCACGTTAGTTCCTTGTTCAGGAAATTCTTACAATGGTTATAGGATGGGTCCCATCCCTATCCATACATATAGATGAAGTTTTAACTTCTGTGCTCTTGCTTAGTATGAGATTATGCAGATTTTAAGCTTTTGCCACAGGTAAAAGAAAACACCAACTGTAGCCACCCCAAGTGACTGTATTTTCTACAAATGTCCTAAGTGATTAAAATGCTTCCCACTGAAGTGATGAGAAGAAAAACAGGCATTCCCTGTGTGAAATAAATGGACAGACACCATTAAAGAATGGATCCTCTCAATATGTTAAAGGTCTTTCCTCTTCAGGAACTACAGATATGCCAATTAGCAACAAAGCCTCAAGCTCAGAGTCCTTAATGAAGAAATGAAATGTTATAGGAACAAGCACCTGTGTGATGCCGTAATTGTCATGTTTAAGGGACAAAGTCTATCTTAGAACTCATTAAATCAAGCAGTCCAGGAACATGTGAGCCATAAGATTTTGGAGCATAGTTTCATTGTTGAAAGGCAAGTGTCTATATTCAACACGTTCTTTAGCCAGACCTAAGTCTTCAAAATATCTGGAATACCTGTGAATGAGGGACAAAGGCATTTAGCCTGGATAATATTCAGTGTCACTAAAAGACAGCTGGATCACATCAGTTTGAGCAAGGGGTAATGAGTACCTGTGCTGCTGCTGAAGCTCCGCAAGTGACTGTAAGCCTGTGATCCTCATCCTAAATACTTGCCTGCCCACTGGCCCTTTACAGGGAGGTCCTTTTTCTCTGCAGTTGCCTTGACCACTGCTACTGGTCACTTCCTCCTCACTTCTGCCTGCTCACTGCCCAGGCACCTGCTTTAAAAGGAGTGGTGATACCCAGCTGACTGCAGCTCTGCTTTTGAGCATGGACAGAAGATTAAAAGTAGGATTTACATCTTCTTTTCTGATGGGGTACTTATGTTAACGAGCCTCAGAGGCAATGAGAAAGAACTTTAGGAAGAGCAAATACATAAACTAGTAGTAATGGATGATATTTAATGATTTTTATTCAATGGGAGCAAAATTTGATTTTTAAAGTGCAAGTCTGCTCTGAAACATAACTGTAAAATCACATAGTAAACAAAGCAGATCTGTGTGCATTTTGAGTCATGCCAATGTTTTCATTAGGGTGAGAAGGCTCTGCAGACAGGTTGCATAAAACATTGAATTTAGCCCCTTGAATGATGGTAAGATAAAAAATTAATCTTAAAATTTTCTGCCCTTCAGTGCAAAAGCCTCTTCAAGATATGGCATAGACTTGTAGACTAAAATGTTATTTCAAAAAACAGTATTTTGTCCTTGATTTGAGGAGCAAAACACTTTACAATCTGTATAGAAGTACACTGCAAAAGATGGCTTTTAAACTGATTGCAAACTCACCCACCTTGTTATTTACATGCTCAACTTTAAACGCATCAGCAAAACAGTTCCAAAGTTTCTGCAATAAAACCTCATCCAGTTAATTTTTTCTCAGTACCCTCCTGAATCAGCTTTTGAAGCAGGAGTTAATTCATTCTGGGGGAGCAACAGAGAAAAAACATCACTAACAGGAGCATTTCTCCTTATAAAAGGAGAATTTGCAAAGCTGCATAAATTACAAAATATTTAGTATCTAGTTATGACAAGCCTGTTACATGCTACCTCCTATTCCTCTGCTCTTTTGGATTCCAGACAGACATTGGAAGGAACAAATGTGGGGAACCTTTGAAATTGTCACTAATGGCCGTCAAGAGCAAATAAGGGTGCTCAAGAGTAAATGTTTTATTTCTTTGCAATCCTTCAATACTAATAATTTCTGAAACACATTTCCTTCAAAAATTATTTTTAAGATTGTACAGGGGTGTCTTGTCACCAACACTGAACTACAGCAGTCCTGCCATGAAACAAGGCTGTAATGTAATAGAAAACAAAAATCCATGAGGTATCGGAGAGCAGCCAGAATACAGCGTCCAGCTGAAAACGGGGGGAAATTCTTTTATGTACCTGTACCAGGAACATTCAAATTAAAATATGGGCAAGACTAAAGTCTTACTCTTACAAAAGGTGCCAGGACAGTTCTAATGACAAGGGACTTTGGTTTACAGCTCATCTGGAAGGCAGTGTCTCTTTCAGCCCAAGGATGTTTGAATTTGTGGTGAAGTAACACTTCAGAGGAAGGAATAGTCAGTACCGCTCCCTGGAGCATGTAGGACAGTCTTCAGAACTTTGTCATTAAGCTGCAAACCACGCTTGCACCTGCTTAATTGATGAACTAGGAATATTGCAGCCTGAGATGGACGATGCAGACTCTAGTTCTTTGGGCAGATGAAAATTCCCATTTAAAGCATTATACATAAAAGATGAAAGGAAGAAGGGCAGCCTGTATAACAAAATTAACTCCTACTTAGAAAAAGAGAGAAACTGACCGTTACAAAATACAATTTTTCTTACAACAAACAGCACCACAGTGCCAGTGCACAGCATACAGGGAATAGAAATGTGATGTAAGGAGAACACAAAAAGAAGGAATAAAAAAATAGGAATTAATCTGCAATATGAAAGAAAAGTTGCATTTAAAGAGAAGGTTCTACCCTAGCAGCACTATTCTATTTATATTTTTATAGAAATAACCAGAAAAAAATCAGTTTCTGCTTCTAACTGGACTATAACATTTCTTTCTTTTCAAAGCAGTTCATGTAATATGCTGGGTTTTTTCTACCTAGATTTAAGATTTTTGAGCTTGACTATATAAGTAACTTTATGTGTGTGCATAAGAACATGGAATTCAGTATCGTGCCCATAAGCATTATCCTCTACCAGACAGAATCAGCAAAGCTCAGCTGTCTGTACAGGCTACATCTACATTGCTGGCAAGAGTAAGAGAATCACAAGTACAGATGTACACTAGGAACGGTCTATTTTAGCAAGAAGGCTGGACAGTTGTTGCTGTGAAGTTCTGACTAATTACAGCAAAAGAGTGTTGCAGAAAAGTACAAAATGGATGCAAATACATGCTTAAAATAGAAAACTTTTTTTAGTCTGCATCTTTAGTACATTTAAATTCAATGTTGTGCTACTTGTTTTGCTTTTTTACAATGTTACAGTTTTAGACTGAAGCAACATATACTTTCCACTTCTTCAGTTTTCTAATAACTGAAGGCTATCAGATTTTCAGCAGAATTGCTTTCTATTAAAAAGTGTCACAAGTAAAATAGTCATAATTTCTTCTGTGTGAATAAAACCACACTTAGGGTCTTATTAACATTCTTACTGTGAGAACAAAACCACCTCAAAGTCAAAATTGGTTTGAGATTGCAAAAAGCCTGGGCTATATTTGCAATCAACAGCACCTTCTTATATATTGCATTTTCACAAGTCAAAAAGACCTTAAACACTTCCACAAGCTATATTCTTCTTTCAAGGATGGCAGTGTGAAATCAGTGGAACACTTCAGCCACATGAATGCTATAAAAATCCCAGTGTTATAATCCTAAATATTTTTCATGGCAATCTAAATTATATAATAAAATTTCAAAGAATACTATTCATATATAAAAGTATTTTTTAAATTTTTAATATTGAAACAATTCTGTTTTGAAGTATTTTTTACTGCGCTGAAAAAGCTTTACTATATTCTGGTGATGCATCAATCACCTGAACAAATGCCTCACTTTAGCAGCTGAAATAATTCCACTGAATAAACAGTACTATCCATACAAGTAAACATAAATGGTACTCAAAGCCTTTATTTTCAGTATTTTATATCTTGACTAAACTATTCTAAAATTCAGTTAAGACAGTCACCTAATATGGGGATTTAAGTTTGCAATCCTTCCCCCCAGCATTTATGATTTAATTAGCACAACTTTCCCATTATTTTTATACGTGGGATAATCCAAGTCAGGATAATTATTTTATATTAATAACTATAATATAAATCATTATTTGAACTGACTAGTTTTTAATCACTCAAGTCAATATAGTCTTTTTTTTTTTTTTTTTGCACAATCTCACTATTCGGTATACCTAGATCCTCTTTTATTCCTAGAATTCATCCACTGAACAAATTAAAACTGCTCCCATAACCAGCCAGTAATTACTTTAAATTAGTGTTTTTCTTTTCTCCATCCAACTTATCCCACTTCATGGCATGTCTAATGTTCTCAGTCCTGATTAGGCTTTTGCTTTCAATTAAAAAAGTAATTTTCCCTCCAGGAAATAGGAAAACTTAGTACTGCATGTGTCACCACTTGTCAGAAAACCCTCATTTGCTATGTGCTCCAATACTAGAATTAATCTCCAGTTTATCCTGCAGCATACTCCTCAGGAAACTTCTGGCTTGGAAATTATAGATGTCTTAGAAGTAAGTATTAGGCAGAAGGAGTAGAATTATAGCAGGGAGATCTTTTCACAAGGTGAGTAGGCTGGAGAGTGGCCCGTCTGGAGAATGGACCCGTTCTCCAGTTGGCCCATCTGGAGAAAGCCAACATCTACCAGAGCTTTCCTTGGCCTGGTATTTGTATGCTCAGTCTTTGCCAGGGAGCTGCAAAAGCAGCCATGAGCACAGTGTGTTTCCTGATCTACTCACCTTCCTGCAAAGGGCTGCAGTGTGAATAGCCTGGAGATGGAGGCTGGGCAGTCCAGTGCTGCCTCTGATGCTCCTTCCAATGTTCACCTAGTGAACTCACAACATTTCCTTTGGACACACAGACCTCCTACAAAGGTCCCTGCTGCTTTCAGCAGTTTTTGTGCAAAAAATGCCTTGGCATGGGGGTGTATGGACTTTTAGAAAGTTTAAGTGTGTTAAATCTGTCCTGAATATAGGATTCGCCCATTCAAATCATTTAGGCCTTCCAACAATGTCAATTTTTGAGATTTATTATGTGTTTGTGTCTGAAAGGTGGGATCTCACAGAATTGGCCTCAGACATGTCCCACCCTTATATGAAGGCAAGGTCTGGGCATGCCCAGCCACCCTTCCTCCCTTGATTTCCTCCCATCCCCTGGTTTCTGCAGGAAAACAATGCAAGTGTAGAGTCCCAAAGTGAGCAATGGCTTATTTTGCAAGGTCTCTCTTTTGAACAAGTAGCAGATGAAGGGAGCAGTAGAGGACACAGTGGAGGATATCCACTGCTTGGTTTAAATGGAATTTCATAGCCTTAATTCTTCATCTGTTGAGGATGGATAACAGTACCTTCCTCCTGCTCTTTGTCTCTAAGTCATACTAGTATATGTAACAATAGCAGAAGGAGGTACAATTAATCAGAGCTGCCAAACTAGACACTTCCAGCAAAGTACTTAGCTCCTTACGGGCCCAAGTTCTTCAAAGTAAAGATCTGTTTATTTTTAGCTACATTTTTGATGAATCTTCTTCCACAGAGTTGTTTTGTTTTGGTTTTTTTTTTTTTTCATTCCAGCAGCAGTAAAGATACTGTTATATCTGACTTCACCACTTTAATTGCTTCTCAGTGCATGATCAGTTCTATCTCAAGCTGTTTCAAAGTTTATTTAATTTGAGATGTATACTAAGCAGGGTAACATAATTGCACATGTCAAAGCTTGTTTCATCCTAATATTAAAATGTTGCTTTGATTTCCTGAAAGTTTTTTTAAAAAATAAATCTATGAGTTCCTTGTAAATTTGTCACAAAATTCTTTTTATCTGTATTCTAAAAATACAAGTGAAAAATTGTCAAAGAACAAGATTCTATATGCAGTGTGCAGAACACCTTGCCTTTTTTTTTTTTTTTTTTTGAGAGAGTAATAGAGATAATGAATACCTACTATCGGAACCTGAGGAAAAAAGCTCTGTCAGAGGCATAAAAAAGTCATCTTGTCCATTCATTGCCCAGTGATGGAATTAAAGATTCCAGCACTGTTCTTGTGGGGTGTCTGGTTAACCTGGGTGTAAGGGAGTCTGATGATAAAGTCTCTACAGCATTCCTACAGAGACTGCACAACCGCTTTACTTTACTTAGCGTTAGGGAACTTTTTCTAATGTATAACCTGAATGTTTTTTGTTGCAATTTAAGCCCATTAACGTATGTCCTAGATGCCATGCACTTAGAGAATAGAGCATTCAGTCCTTCCTGCATTGTATTTTCATGTATTATGTTCTCCCTCACTAATTCCCTTCTTTCAGCTGTGCAAGTTCCTTGATTTCTACCAATTTTTGTGTAAGTTCTGTTTTCTAGATGTCTGATCACACCAATCATTTCCTTCTAGACTCTGTTTCTATAAGTGAAGCAGCCCAAATCTGAAAACTGTATTCCAGACAATGCTTCCCAGTACAGCATATAGTGGAAATAGAATGCGGCAATCTTCCTCATAAATTTCAATGTCATTTAAAAAAATTTTTTTTTTACAAAGGCATAGCAACAGTTCTGCACTGGAGTCAGGTGGCAGGCCCCTGCAGAAACCCATTTAAGACATCCTTCTATTCTGACAGTGATGCAGTGAAAACTAGTCAACGAATACAATTTCCAGTTGTTCCACTGATAATTCATAGTGACCACATTTCCTCAGGTAGCTTATCAAATGTGAGGCAATGTCAAAAGTCATGCTAAAGTCAAGATATGGTAGATAAGGGAAGAGCAACTGACATCATTTACCTGGACATGTGCAAAGCATTTGACACCGTCCTGCACAACATCCTTGTCTCTAAATTGGAGACATATGAATTTGATGGATGGACCACTCAGTAAGTAAGGAATTGGCTCGATGGTCACAGTCAAAGAGTTGTGGTCAACATCTCGATGCCCTACTGAGGACCAGTGATGAGTGGCGTTCCTCAGGGGTTGCTATTGGGATTGGCAATGTTTGACATCTTTGTCAGCAACATGGACAGTGGGATTGAGTGCACCCTCAGCAAGTTTGCCAATGACACCCAGCTGTGTGGTGCAGTCGACAGGCTGGAGGGAAGGGATGTGCCATCCAGAGGGACCTGGACAGACTGGAGAGGTGGGCCTGTGCAAACCTCATGAAGTTCAACAGGGCCAAAGTGCAAGGTCCTGCACATGGGTCAGGCAATCCCAAGCACAAATACAGGCTGGGCAGAAAATGGATTGAGAGCAGCCCTGTGGAGAAGGACTTGGGGGTATTAGTGGATGGAAAACTGACTATGAGCCAGCAATGTGTGCTCACAGCCTAGAAAGCCAACCGTATCCTGGGCTGCATCAAAAGAAGTGTGGCCAGCAGGTCAAGGGAGATGATTCTCCCCCTCTGCTCCACTCTTGTAAGACCTCACCTGTACTGCGTCCAGCTCTGGGGCCCCCAGCATAAGAAAGACATGGACCTGCTTGAGTGGGTCCAGAAGAGGGCCATGAAGATCACCACAGGGCTGGAGCACCTCCCTTATAAGGACAGGCTGAGAGAGTTGGAGTTGTTCAGTCTGGAGAAGAGAAGGCTCTGGGGAGATCTTATAGCAGTACCTAAAGGGGGCCTACAGGAAAGATGGGGAGGGAATTTTTACAAGGCCATGTAGTGATAGGAGGAGGGGTAATGGTATTAAACTTAGATTAGATATAAGGAAGAAATTCCTTACTGTGAGGGTGGTGAGACAGTGGAACAGGTTGCCCAGAGAAGTTGTGGCTGCCCCCTCCCTGGCAGTGTTCCAGGCCAGGTTGGACGGGGCTTTGAGCAGCCTGGTCTAGTGGAAGGTGTCCCTGCCCATGGCAGGGGGGTTGGAACTGGATGATCTTTAAGGTCCCTCCAACCCAAACCACTCTATGATTCTATGATATCTGATATCAGTTGCTTATTTCTCATCTAAAGGGCTAGTTACAACAAAATAAACTAAATTTGTCAAGATCCACTTTGGTCATTTCATGCTGACAATTTTCAGTGAATTAAGGTTAAGTTGTTTGGGCTATAATTTTCTTTTTTAATTCCCCCCTGTCATCATCTCTTTTTTAAAGAATAGCAATATAGTTGCCATTATAAGTTGCCTGGAATTTCAGTCCGTTCTGTGAGTTGCCAAAGGGGTCCTTATCACTTTAGTAATTTCTTTGAATATTCTAGAATGCAGTTGAGTTGGTTTAAATGATTTAAAAAGATCTGACAGATTTAGGGATTCTAACTTGTTCTTTTACATCACAAGCGTTAACTGTACCACACATCAGTTCAGAGTTGACCTTTTCAGGAGACAGATGCAGAAAAACTCGTTAAACATTTCAGCCTTCTTGGAATCATTTGTTGAGAGCTCTTCCTCTTTTCTATATAGCAGACCAATATATTGACTAAGACTAAGAAGTCTTTCTCATCAGTATTGTGCTGATGAATGAGTTTACATGAGCTTTGATATCCCTTGCTAATATCATCATGTTTTGAGAGGCTGGACTTTTTATTCTGTTCCTGTATTTCCATATTATTCCTTTTACTTGTCTTCAGTGATCTAATTTTCTATCAATTTTCTATATGCTTCCTTCTTGTGACTGAAATCAATAACTAACTTAAAATTTAGACATGTTGGGTCTTTTATTACAGTTCCTGACCTCCTTCTACATTTAGATCACTTAAGCCAGCATCATTCAATCTTTTGTCCGAGAAACTGCTAGCCTGCCTTAACTCATTTTTTCTTTAGTTTTGGTTCCTCTGAGATTGCACACTGCAGATCTCTTGAGTTTATTAAAAGTTTTGCTCTTGAAATCCCCTGATTTTCTGTTCTTCCTCCTTCTCCTCTAAAGAATAATGAACTCCGTCACTTGGTGGTCACAGAAGTTGCCTTCTACACTTCCACTGAATCTAGGCTAGAGTCAAATCCAGAAAGGTTTCCTCTTAGGTTGCTTATGTTTCAAAAACATAACTTTCAAAAACTTGCTAGAGAACTTGTGCTCACCTCCCAGCACTGTAAACAGATAAATCCTCTATTATGATCAAGTCATGTCCTGGAGAATCTTGACAGCTTCTCACAAAAAAATTAATCCAAACCTTCTTGAGAGGGTGTAACTGATAAAATTTTTTCCTCTACAGATTTCAGAGTGCTTTTAACTACTTACTGATCTCATTTAAGAGAGAGGGAACCTGTGGCAGAGAAGTTACAGTCAGTGTTGCCAACAGTGGTGCCCTGATTTGGTTCTGCTACTGCCTGGGTGCCCATCTTTAGATTGCTAGGGTGGGATTTGTTTCACCTGAATTTCAACACTGATAGTATAAATATCTGCGTTTGCACTTGGCACTTCAGTTGTTTTTTTCCAGTCAGGGAAGAGGAACAGACACATTAGGACATGTTAACTAATCTGATCTGTTTTAGATATCTTCTGTAAAATTGGATGACTTAAAGACTCTGGCACTAACAGAAGCAAGAAAATTTACACAAGAGAACTGACCTGGCCTTTCCCCTAACCTTGTGTGTTACAACCATGTAGTTTAATCTTGTGTGTTTTAACCTGTGTCCAAGAGAGAACATGCTAAGTTATCATGCCTCTACCTTTTTTAGATCTTGCTTGTAAAAGGATTTCCAGGTTGATTTAATTTTATACTTCCTTTCTATTACATGGTTTGCTTTGTTTGAAGATTTGTACTTTGTTCTGCGTATAGCAGAGACTGGTGGCCATCCTGTCATTATAACCGCTGTTCTCCTTTTCACATTTTTTCCTGCATCTTTGCTTTATACAGATCTGTCATGTATTACAGAAAGCTTTCAGTAAAAGTTATAGTGAACCATTCACTTGAGCATGTAAGGCTTTCAAAGGTGGGGAATATTCTAGTTTATAAACAGATGCAGTCCTAGACTGGTAGCAATTACAAGTTACATAAATTGACAACTACTTGGTAGTCTCTGTAAAGCAAGTAAACAGCCTCAGTTTACCTGCAACTTCCCTAAAGCATCAGCCTAAGTACCCCTTATTGGCAAATACAGAACAAAGAGAGGGGGGGAGGGAGGAAGTACTGGGGAGAGGGTGATGAAGGATGGGAGTGAAAACTGAAGAGCCTTTTGCTCTAGAGATGCCTCTCCTGAAGCACCCTCCCAAGCCCAAGGGAAGGTATTCAGTCCCATCCTCACTCTCAGAGCACACATCTTCTAGGCTCTCAGGACTGTCAGTGCAGGAGTATTACAATGCATTTTTAAAGATGACCTATAACTAATGAAGGATTTTTTTTATATACAGTAGACAAAACTTTCTTCTCAAAGTATCAAAATGAGAGAGGAAACATTCTTCCCTTTTCTTTTTTTCCACTCTGCCAGCTCCCTGCATATCAAATAAACCTTCTTGTTCTTCACTGCCTCTAATTTCATTGGTTTTGGCTGCTGTTTCCTCTTGTTGACACGGGGCAAGCCTTGTTGTTCCTCTTTCTTTTGTAGCTCCACTTTAAAGACATCTACTGAGTGAGATGTTTTTTGTCTTTAATTAAAAATCCTCTTTGCAGTCCTCTTAATGCAAATGCTACATTATTTGGAAAAAAAATAAACCTTGTTCTGTTCTATTTACACATCGATGGCTGGCAGGATTTTTTCAATACCTTCTGAAAAAATAGCCTCCAAAGATCAGTGTAACATTTTTTTTCACTTTGTTACATCTGTGAAATATTTCAAAGCAAAATCTTCCCTTCTAAATTTCATCTCCTGGTTCAATGTTACTCAGCCAGACACGCTTTTCACTTTTAAATTATCACCATACAGTTGTTGATAGATTAGTTACTGCAATGACATTTTTATGAAGCTGTTTCCCATATACTACTTCTGCTCACCAGAATTGCTAGTTTTCTGCACTGAAGCTATGAGATATTTGAATATTTTGCCATCGTGGAAACTAATTATCATTTTTAAAATATGCCAAAAGGGAAAGGACAGCAGACATGACATTCAGTAACCTGTCTTTCACCTTTGCAGGGTACAAGTGGAATATGCTTGTCAAGTCAGAGACAGCAGGATGTGGTAGATTCAAAGCGAAAGAGAGAATGGTTGTCACCCTAACTGAATACCCCTATCTGGGGTATTCTTATCTATCCTTCTGGTCACTCTACAATAGAAGAAAGCAGGCAAATCACCAGTATGTTACCTTCAATAGAGCTTGTTGGAAATAAATGTTTTATTCCTAATTGTTTATCTGAAAGAGAATCTGAACAGCCTGGTGCAATCTTTGCACTTCTGATGAGTATGGCAAGATGACAAAAAGTACTTTATATCCAGGAAAGGACTCAGGCTTAGAGGCTCCAAGAATGTAATCTAATCCTTGAATGCTCTGGTTCTGTACATTGCACCAGGGAAAAGGTAGGCAGCTCATAAGGGTATCTGAAACAGCCCCTGTGCTGAACAAGGAGTTCGTCATATGAACGTCTCCATCGCTGAGAGCAGTCTTGGTGAAAAGCATCTTGGAATCAGTAAAGGATCCATAAAACTGAAAATTTTAAAAACACTTCACTCTCCACTAAATGTAGCCTTCATCAAGAATAGCCAGAATCTGAAAGCTATGATCAGAGCAGGGAACTGAAACTTAAACTCCCCTTCCTGTGGCAGAACTTTAATCACTATGCTTTTATTCAACAGCTGCATGCCACTGTTTTTAAGGAAAAGAGAGATATCTTTAAAATAAAATGTATAGCAGGTTGCATTTGGAACAGAATTCAGGTGTCTTCTGAAGTTCATGATGAGGCAGCTGACATTCAGGGACAAGAATGACAACACACTTCATAGGCATGAAAATGAGCTTAGCCTCTCTGAGTCAAAGAATAGGTCTATTCTCACTGTTGGGCTGGATAAAGTGAAGCAGAGAGATGACACTTACACTTTACTAATGAATGAGTGGCACAGCTAGAAGCATAACTAAAAGCACAACTTGTATTGCTTCACTCTAAATGGTAGGACACACTTGCCGCATATGCACAACTTCCTTGAAGTGTAAGTTCACCAAGAAGAAAGAGAAGACCAAAACCTATGATTATAAAAATCCAGAAACTGAATGAAACTATGAAAAAGAAAACGCTAACTCCTGTGAGCTTATCTCATTGTCCCACCTGGAATTACGGAGCCCTGGTTATGGCTAAAGCAGGTCATTTTGAATTATTAGGGCTGCTCCCAGCATAAACAATATTTAAAGAAGAAAAATTTTAGCTAGGGGAACAATGCACCTTGTGCTATACAAGTTCAAATAGTTTAGGCATGGTACAGTTAGGTAATGGTGGATCCTTTGGTCTCTGTGACACCAGGAATAAGCCTGGCCCTTGGCCCCTTTGTTCAGTCTACATATGGTAAAGACAGGGTGATCTCAAGGCTGCAAGCAGTAGCCCAGCTCTCTGGTTTTAATGACCTCGGTGGTTTGCTGGGCATTGTCCTGCACACACACACACCTGGTTTCTTGCACAGCTGTTAACTCCAGTCAGTAGCAGGTACTGCACTTACACAGGTGAAAATGAGGAAACAGGCACTTTCTCTGACATTGATCAGCACTCCCTCCTTCACTCCATAACAGACTGCTGTAACGCAGACAGTGCAGCTGTCTCACCCCATGTAGATTTCCCCGTTAGTAAACGATGCTCCCATCAGCAACCCTCGCTAGCTGCTTAAAGATGCCGTGACTCCTTCTACCCCTACTGTACAATACGCTGTGTGGTTGCTCACCACTTTCTACGATAAAATCACCCTGCGCTCCAGGAAATTTTACTTCTTGGGCCTCAGGTAATACATCAGTGGACAAATCTCACCTCGCACGAAGACTTTACACCTCCAGCCCAACATGCTGCAGCTTCTTGCAGAGAGGAAGGATGCAAATTTTGACAATTTCTCCAGAAAATGTACCTCATTTTGTGAAGACGATACAACTTCCTCCTTTGCCTCACTGGTTATAAACAGTTCATACAGAAAAGACAAGAGGCAACGGGCATGAATTGAAATACAGGAAATCCCATTTGAACTGGAGAAAAAGAAGTCTTTTACTGTGAGGGTGGTCAAACACTGGCACAGGTTGCCCTGAGAGCTTATGGAGTCTCTGTCCACAGAGATATCCAAACCCCGACAGGACACGGCCCTGAGCAGCCGGCTGTAGCTGACCCTGCTTGGAGGGCAGGGGTTGGACCAGACAATCTCCAGAGATCCCCTCCAACCTCCATCAGCCTGTGAAAAGGCCAGCCATATCCTAGCATGGAGGAGTGCTTCAGGCTATGCCTTCATGACGAGATACATTTTATTCCATTTACAGTTAAAATAAACAGGTTTTAATCAAGATCATAATACAGGTCAGGGTGGGCATAGGTTGTTTTTTTAAAAAAAAAAAAGAAAAAGGAAACAAAGTCCTTTCAATTTTCTTAGGTTATTCAAAGAAAAATGGCTGTACATGAGATAAGGGTGTCTTGATGCATTGGTAAATTCTTCATTTGATGCAACTGAAGTCAATAACAGTTTTTTCCAATGGTTTCAAAGAGCAGAGGAGGATCTAGATGCTGCAAATATCCCAGTATGCTAACCCTCTGTATTGCTCAAGGGTAATAGTGTCCACTTATTCCCAGTGGAACTGAGGGTGCCCAGGTGTCTGTCACGAAAGATAAGCAGTGATCCAATGTGTAGATCTTCAAACACCTGAGCAGCAGCTCCCTACCTCTTTTGGAGGCACTACTGTCCCAAAGTACCACAGAGGTCCTTAGATATCGGAGTGTCTGCTGATGATTGCGACCTTACAGTCTAATGCTGCTGAACACCCAGAGCCTACCAAATGCTATATCCCCCTGTATAAACCACATAAACATTCACTGAAGTGAAAATTGGGACTTAGATCTTGTTTTATTTTCTGATCTGCAGAATATATTATTAGTCTATGCAAAGTGGAAGAGTTTCAACAGAAAACTCTGAGAGTCCTGGCTTAAAATTATTCCCCAGACCGGTGGCCAGGGCACTCTGCTGAGACACAGGGATGTTGCTTCAAGACCTTGCTGAGAAAGAATGCTTTGATGTCTCACATTCTGAGCCAGTACTACTGCCACACGATTTCTAGGCAAAAGGGACACTACATTACGCAACAAAGGGCTGACTGGAAACCAAAGTGGGCTTATGGAGGAGCCCGCTACGCACGTGTGGGCCCCTCCCTGCGGGTTAGAGTTAGGCACCCGCCTGCATGGGATGGAGAAGCTTTGACCCCATCTTCTTCCTTGGGATCACTTCCTGGCTAGTCTAGGTAATCTCCCAGTTGGGCAGGTATTTGTGGTTACCTTCTTACATTTCTAATGTTTCCACTTACTGTATAGGTAATCTTCGTGCTGGATCACACTAAACAAAAGACACATCAAAATTAGAAGTTACAGGCTGAGCACTGATAGGAATAAATCCTTTTATGGAACAAACTCTAAATTACTAAACTGAGAAAAGACAAATTATTTAATTCTTATTAGTTCAGCTGTTTAGCTTTGTATTTTCCTGACAATGAAAATAGGCTGGTTATAATTAGTTTTGACCTCTTGACTCAATGCACTGATATCATGCTCCAATATCTACGTGACAAACATTTTATGTGAATCTTAATTAAAAAGACAATACGATTTCCTTAGATATTGCAAAACTCTCTCCTTTCCTCTAAAAGCCAAAAATATATGACGGTATTTCTTTCTAGCTAAAGTACAGGAAGCAGTTGATGCTACAGGTAAGGTTTGAGCGATGCTTTAGCAGTATATCAAAGTGGCTAGGGTCACCTTATTTGCTGCAGAAGAAATACATTTATTGTGGTGGAGTAGCAAAGTAATTTCCACTATGCAAAAGAGAGGGGAAAAAAAAAGTTTACAAAATAAGTAAAAGATGACTGCTTTTACAACAATTTACCTCCTAAATTAAAAGCTTCTGTACCAGCACATAGAGTACTGAGTGTAGAAGGTTAGCTGATATTAGGAATATGCCATAAAAGCACCTATTCCTGAAAAAATGCTTGTAACTGAAGGCACCAAATTTTATTTGGCTGTAGAAATGTATATAGCCATCATAAGTATTGACTGAAAACCACATGAAATAATCCTTCCACTTTCCCCAGAACTAGCAAGGTCACAGCTGGAGTAATACATTAATTTTGTGGCACTGTACTGGGGCACGAAAGATGTGGATCATTTGAAAAGGGCTGAGAATAGTGCAAAAATATTGATTTGAGATGTGCAAAACAAAATCTACTGTTAGGACCCCAATACGGTTGATAAAAATGAGTGTGTGGTTGCAGAGCCTGCAGGAAAGTGCTCCTGCGTGGCACAGCTGAGGGGATCTGGCCGAAGCACAACAGTCTTGTCCCTGTCTGGAGAGTCCAGCCCACAGCAGAAGCTAAGATAAAGAGCTGAAGCACACCATCAGCCTCAGAAAGCAGCAATGCTGCTGAGAAGATTAAGAAAGAGGGATGCCTCTGATATGATTGAAAGAGTGCAGTGCCACTGACGGGATTAAGAAAGAATGATGCAATTGATAAAACTCCCTGAGAAAGTGACACCATTGTTAAGACTGAGAAAGAGCAATGCCAGGTCAAAAGAAGGGACCATACACAATCTGGAGGAAAAAGGGTTCTCAAGGACATTTTCTGCAGAAACACTGATGGAGCTCTAAATTGTGGGCAACGGAAATCGGCAAGCCAGAGGAATTACCGGAAAGTGTGAGTGGATAAGTGGATGCTTATGTTTGCAAGCAGCTACAGTTAATAAGACCACAGATACTGTTCTCTCCTTAACATTCTCATTTACGTAAGATAAATATTAATGTTAAGAACTACTGGCATCAGTTAATACACATGAGAAGTAACTGTACCACTTCAAAGGGGGGTTACAATATTGTGGCTTTCTGAATTGAGAGAACACTGAAGGGACACATAACAACTGTCTTTGAGTACCTAAGAGGTCATTCTCTGGGTACGAAGGATGGTAAGACAAAAATAATGCAAGTCACTGAACTGCAGTAATGTAGACATCAGGAAAATATTTTTTTTTTTTTTCTGCTGAGGATAATAATGCACAAGGCTGGATTCCTTGTGGAAGTTGTGGGATCTCCAACAGCTTGGACAAATATCTACCAGGAAAAAAAAAAAAAAAAGCAGCATTTAATTGACCTCCTCCAGGAACAGAGGTGGACCAGGTGGACTTCGGAGATCTAGTCCCAGCTCTCTTTACTATGATTTTATGGCTGTAGCAAAGGTTAGCATCAACACTGTATTTTGATCATACAAGAAGTGCACCTTAAGGGAGATGTTACAGTGGCAAACAAACTACAGCAGTTCCCAAAAATTGGTTTAACAATGCCGTAAGTTACTTTAAATTACCAGCTCAGCAGAACATGTAAACACAGTTCTTGGGTCTTACAGACAAGGTCTAAGGACAAAAACCACCCAAATCTTGATGCCCCGAGGAAATAAAAAAGCATTCCCATGACATCTTCCACACAAAAAAATTAACTCCAGACCTAAGAAACTCAGTATTAGGGAGAGGTTGAACAGAACTACTGGAAAGGGTCAGGTATTCTACAAACGGCAGGACAGCACAAACTCTCCCACGTCCCACATACGGCAAGGCATCTCAAAACTCCTCTTCAGGGAACAAGTGTTAATGGAGATTTCCTGAAGAATTGCTGTTGGTAATTAAATAATCGTTCCTCAGCGTGCATTTCACACGTGGAAGGAGACTGATGTGAATTGGAGATACCATTACCAAGATTTAGTGACCCCATTTGTCACAGTGGTAAATGCACACCAGACTGCCTGTCTTTAACTAAAGCAAGCTCCGTTTCTCCGGGGCTTTTAGCTGTCCGCAGGCGCCTGAATGAAGCCTTTCTGTTGACACCCATGGGCTCCCTGGGGTGCTTATGTCAGTTCTGGTGCTGTCCCTTTTCATCGTAATGTACTCTCATCGGCCCCCTCGGAATTTCTATTCAATATCGCCTTCCCCCCGAAGGCTCCTTCAACCTGAATAAACTTGGGTTTAATCACAAACGAAATAAGCAGTGCCCACCGGCTTGTTGATTTTGCCTCAGAAAGCCGGAACAAGCAAAAACCCGAGCCGTTTGAAAGCCAACCTTTCGAAGCTGTACACTTCGCAGCTGGACACTACAAGATCGCTTTTATGGTTCTTGTTACGACCAGACTAGATCCTTAGAAAGGTCCCTTCTCGGCTTACAGCCTATGAAGCCACCTACCTCCTGATCTAAGATTTGCTCTAGTAAGATTTCCCAGAATTTAAAGACATACAGCGTTTGTTTAAAGCTTTCGGCTTTGGGTGCGACAGTTCTCCCACCAAGTCTGCCACCACATGCCGAGGCCGGGTTCCTCCGCGCGGGCAAGCGAAACTCCCGGGGAGAAGCCTGGCAGCCGCTGCGCTGCCCGCCCCGGAGAGGAGCGGCTGCCGGCTGCCGGGGCGCCCGGCAGGAGCGCGCGTTCCGCAGGCGTGGTGCTCCCCGCGGCAGTGCCTCTTGGGCAGGAGCGGGGAGAAGAAGGAGCGGCGAGGCGACAGGACCGTGCCCGGCACCGGCCCGAAGCCCGCTGTAAGCCCGGGGGGCTGGGGGGGAGAGAGGGGGCTGCGCATCCCCGGCCGCCCTCGCCCCGCCACCGCCCCGGCCCCCGCCCGTCCCTCCGCTGCCGCCGGCGGGTCCCGCCGCTCACCGATAGTGGAAACGACGGTGCCCACGAAGTAGAACGCGCCGGTGAAGTCCCACCGGGGCCGGATGTCATCGACGCGGATGCCGGCCACGCTGGCCGCCTCGTACTCCCGGAGGAAGTGCCGGAGCTCGGCGCGGCTGAGGTTGTGGCGCCGGGTGAAGTTCTCCAGCCGCTCCTCCCAGCGCTCCTTGGCCTCCCGCTCCGTGGGCAGCTCGATGGCCGAGAAGACGGCGGCGCCGCACAGCATGTACAGCACGATCAGCACCGCCAGCAGCAGGAACCGCGCGTTGTCCGCGTTCAGGCGACCCGCGCTGGAGCAGCAGCCGCCGCGGCACGCCATCCTCCGCCCCGCGGCACCGGGCTGCCGCGCCGCCACGCTACGTCGGGGCCCTCCAGCCGCCGCCGCCGCCGCCGCCGCCGCCGCCGCCGGGCATCACGGCGCCGCCCGCCAGGCGTGCGCGGGGCCGCGGCCGCGGAGCTCAGGGCGCCGCGGAGCCCGGCGGCGGCGAGCGGCGCTCCCGGGAGCCGGCCGGCACCTCCGCCCCGCGGGCAGGGCGCTGCCCCGCCGTGCCCGGCACAGCCCCGCGGCGGACGGGCTTCGGGCTGCGGCGCATCCTGCGGGCGAGGGAACCGCCGTGCGCCCCGTCCCGTCCCGTCCCGCCCCGCCCCGCAGAGCCCCCTCAGCCCCGCCGCGCCCCGGCCCCGCGCCGGGCTCCCGGCCCCGCCAGTTTCATATCCCCTTCCTTCCCCCGCCCCGAGACGTCGGAGCGGGGCGCAGGGACAGGCACCGCCAGGCGCCTCCTGCCTGCCGGGGGGGGTGAGGCGGGACCGGCGGCGGCTCGCCCCGCCGCCCTCCCCCGCCGGGCACCTTCGCCCCGGCCCGCGGGGGGCGGCTGCCCCCGACCCCGGGCCGCCCGCGCCATGGCCAGCGGGGAGCGGCGCGCCGGGCCGCGCCCCTGAGGGCAGGTCCCCTCAGTGGAGGCGCGGCGGCCGCCCCCGGGGGTCTCCCTGGTGCTCCGGGCGGGGCGGGGAGGCACCGGGCAGGGCCGGCCGCCGGCGGGCGGCTGCCCCGCGGCCTCCACCCCTCGGAGGGGCGGGGGGCTGCCCCCTCTCCCCCCCTCCAGCCTTCCCGCCCGCTGGGACCCGCCGCCCGCCCCGTCCGGGGCCCGCGCCCGGGCCGAGGGGCGCCGCGCCACCCGGGGTAACGGGGCCGCTTACAGAGACCCGGGGTAAAAACGCCCCTACTATCACAGCAGGAAAAACGACTCCCTTCTGCCAAAAGAGGGCCCCTCTCTCTCGCCAGGTCTGGTTCCTGACCGCCTTCTCGACGAGTTGTCACATCGCCGTCCTCCAGCACTGGGCAGTCGAAGGGAAATCGTGTGTGGAAGACAGAGGCAGCTCTCCAACTGCAACGTGGTTTAAAAATGCATTATTTTCAGGGTCAAAGAGCTCTTGATCCAAACCTTCTGGAAAAATCATTGTTACTATAAAAAGAAAAAGCTAAACTCAGCACTATCTGGCAATTACTACAGTGCTGAATTCTACTTTAAAATAATTGGGGGCTAGAATTCAGCTTTGTAAAACATATTACTATATAAACACTCTTTCGTTCCCGTGAAAGACAACCTACATATATTTTATTTCAGAAAGCAGGTTAATGAGGTATTACCACATCTACTCTTTTTTTTTTTTTTTTCAATTTTCTATTAATTATGTTGCAATTAAAATGCAATGGAAATGAACACTAAGGTCTTAGCAATTAGAAATCTCCCTTAACGGCAGATAATTATACGCTTGGTGTAGGAGTCACTGATGGTCTCACAGCCTGAGGTGTGTTTGGACATTGGTCTGAGCTCTGGGGGTCGACTGGAGGCAGTTCTGTGCTGGTGTTTGAGAGGATCACCAAGTGCGTGGCAAGGAATCTGCCTGGGCAGCAGGCACAGGGAGAAGCCAAAGTCCTTTTCCCACATTGCACAGTAAGCCAACAGCCAAGGATGAATGGGACTCGTGCTTCCTCTTTGTTTTTTCCTACTTGTTGTTATTCATAGGTGATACATAATGCATCATGTTGCAGGATTTTATTTCCTCTTCATTGGTCTTCAGCGTAGACTGGCATATGGCAATTAAAATTAGCAGCAATGCTGGAAGACATTAAACGGCCAAAAAAAGAGGAAGACGAGATGCCAGTCAAACTAACCAGACTCTGTGCCAATTGCTAAAGGTAACCACATGCTTCCATATAAAATGCTGGTGTATCTTTAAAATTATTGATAGTTCCTATTAGAGGAAAAAAAAACCCCAACTGTATTTCCCTGCTTTGCCAGTCTTTGCCAGCCAAAAAGAAGATGGATCTAAATCAGCGCTCTCCCAGCCAGCAGAGGCAGCAGAACTGACTGAGCACTCTCAGTCCGCACTGAAGTCTCCATCCATCGAAGTTGTTCTTGGGTGGCTTGGATCAGCACAGTGGGAAGTTGACAAACACTGGATGCATTGCCATTAACCTCAGTACCGTCACTTGTAGCATCATCAGGAAACCTACTACATTTGCCTTACGCCTCAGCATGACAAGCACGCAGTTCCCTAGTGTCTATGTGTGCAGGTATTTAGTGACAGAAAGATTGGTATTGAGGAGGCTTAGCACAATTGTAAATAATAGAAAAAAATCCACGTATTTACTAGTTCTTTTGATAATGTTAAATGATAACCCTGTAATTAAGAAAGCTACAGTTACTGAGTACCCTAGTAATGACTACCAACAAATGTCTGGTCAGAACAGAGCTATTATTAATGCATCAGCAAATTACTTGGAAGACTTATGCAGAGATTTAGTTACTCTCTCTCACTGACAGTGTCGGTACTTTTTAATTAAGCATCTCCTTTGGAAGCGATAAGCTGGTACACTTAACTAAAATGCACTGCTTATCTTTGGAGAAGCTATGAGAGAGCTGCAATTTACTTCTGAGCAAATTGTATACTTAATGAAACATTTTGCTAGAGGAGCAAAGAAACCAGCCTTCTATTACTTTTGACGCTGAACAAAACCTCTTCTGGAACTTAATAACCTTGATGTTAAACTAATTTGAAAAAAATCCCCAAATGTCATGAACATTTGACACTTGGGGCATCTAGAGTAGGCTGAACTTTTCAACATCCCTGTTACTTTGCTAAGAGTTTCAAAGAGATTGCATCTCTAGGAGTAAGGAATCATAGAATCATTCAGGTTGGAAAAGACTTTTAAGATTGACTCCAACTGTTAACCTGACACTGCCAAGTCCACCACTAAACCATGTCCCTAAGCACCACATCTGCACCTCTTCTAAATACCTCCAGGGATGGTGACTCAATCACTTCCCTGGGCAGCCTGTTCCAATGCTTGACAACCCTTTTGGTGAAGAAATTTTTCCTAATATCCAATATAAACCTTCCCTGGTGTAACTTAGGGCCACTTCCTCTCATCTTGTCACTTGGGAGAAGAGACCAACACCCACCTTGCTACAACCTCCTTTCAGGTAGCTGTAGAGGGCGATGAGGTCTCCCCTCAGCCTCCTCTTCTCCAGACTAAACAACCCCAGTTCCCTCAGCCGCTCCTCGTACGACATGTGCTCCAGACCCTGCACCAGCTTCTCTGTTCTTCTCTGGACACGCTCGAGTAATTCAATGTCCTTTTTGTAGTGAGGGGCCCAAAACCAAACACAGTAATCGAGGTTCAGCCTCACCAGTGCTGAGTACAGGGGTAAGATCACTTCCCTGTCCCTGCTGGCCACGCTATTTCTGATACAAGCCACAATACCACTGGCATTTCTTGACCACCTGGGCACACTGCTGGCTCATATTCAGTGACAATGTTGCTTCTTGCCTTTATCTACTGTACTCATCTCTCACAAAGCAGAAGATGCTTAGCAGTAAAGACAACTGAACATGTTTGTATAAGAGATTTTTAGATATGAGAAATGTGAAAAATTTTTCCATCTCTTTCACATCAGTTACTAAAGTATGGCTGATAATCATATTCCAGTCTTCTTGGGGAAGGCAATATTTCATTTATACTTAGAGAATACCCTATAGGGGTATTTTTATTTTTAGATATTTACAAATTAAATTTTACACTTGGGAAAGTGAGGCAGAGATAGACAGGGCTTAAAAGTCCCTACAAGAGACTCCTCAAGAGCTGTCCTCAAGAACAACTTCTACTTTCAGAAGCCACTTCGCATTTGCGTGCTTTTTATCTTCCAACATTTCGAGTAAGAAAAACATTGTCAGATTAACAGCTCAGTTTTCCACACTGTGTAACAAACAACTACAATTCAGAGCAAAGTTTTTTGTTTGTTCATGCTTGTTGGTACTAGAACTGTGTATGGTAGTGAGTAGTGAGTTGCATGTTAAGGGAGAAATGGAGACACACAAATCAACACTGTGTAAAGTCAGAACAGAGTCAGAAAAGGAGTCAGTAGAAGAATGCAGGAGCCTCCTTGCATTCCTCCATTCTAAGAAATGGAAAATACTTTCAACTAAAGGATGAACTTTTTACTCTGATTAATACAAGGGGATCACAATACCTTGAAATCACTGCAGCAATGTTTAGAAATCAGTAACTGGGAATTAGTTTATGTAGAGATAAAATTCTGATAAATGGAGAAGCAGGAAAGCTAGTATATTACAAAAAGAAAGCAAGCCAAGGATATAAAAACTGTAGATTAACATAGCAACCTATTTCTCTGAATTTACACAGCTCCTTTCAGCCTCCAGTACTTTTTGCCATGTTTCTCTCTTTTGCCCTTCAAGATGCCAGTTAAAGAGAGGGAACGGTGTGACTACCATCAGTGTTCAGCTAAAATTCTGACATCCTGGGCCACAGTGATTAATTCCACAGCTGTAAAATGTCAGCAACTTTATTGATGTCAGTAGAAATATCTGTGGGATTAGGTAGCATCTAGAATTACAAAGAACATTACATGTCCATGCTAGCTTTTTCAAATACACACATTGGGTAGAGCCAGAGTATGTCACAGTGGGTATTCTCAGCAGCAGCAAGATAAATTTATCAGCAATTTATTCCATGAAAAAGATGCTGTGCTGAATAACAATTACGTCTACAGACAATGCTATTGTCTTTTTTAAAAAAAATTCAAACCACCTTTTAAAAATAGAAGAGAAGCATGTAGGTCTCGGACCTACATATCACTTTAACCAAAGATCCCAGAGTCAAATCCATTTACGTATGTCAGACATTCTGCTGTGGGTTGGACTAATTTGTCTGTTTTCTCCTCTTTATTCATAGTTCCGCTTTCCAAGTGTTAGGGCCCTCACATGAAACAAAAAATGACTAGGGTCGTATGAAAAATGGAATTTCAAAGTATTCTGCACATGAAAAATTTAAAAATTTTATTCATAAATCTGTCCTGACTGCACATCTAGAGAACTGCTATTAAACAGCACTGTCTGGCCAAAAGTTTTGTCAGGAGCCTTCTGTCCAGCTCCACTATGCCATGAAGCCCAGCTGTGTTTGCGTTGCATAGGACTGACTGCAAAGGACTGTTGCACCACCCTGGAGTTTTGGTTATCTTCAGATGGTTTCTTCTTCAAAACAAGTTTTCCTTGCCATTCTACAAGAGCATTGTTTAAATAGTTAGAACAGAACTATATGCGTATCTGTTTCAACCAAAGTCAGTCTTTATTTGGGCCATTAGTCTGCCTCACCCCACACACTGTCCAGCAAACCAAGCCCCCAGCCTTCACCCTTTCCTCCACTTCTGCCACCCAGCAGTGCCTCACTGCCACGCTTATACCACAGTCCAAGTTGCTCTGGGTCACAGCTCTGCGTTAGAAAGATTTGCTGTTTTCCTAGCAGAAGTGATCACTTGGTTTATTTGTTCCCACCGACAGACTTTGGCAGGATCTTCTGACACTGCATTAATGTCAGCCCTGGAGAGCTGAAGTTAAATCATGCCAAGTTCCTGGAAACTGAAAAATTCCAGCTGGAATTTAACCAGGAATGCCTCAGAGCTGGTCAAACCACTCTGACAAAAATAGAAATACTCACATATGCGACATTAATAAATCACATTCTTCACAAATTAAGGCTAAATGTCCATTAATTGTTAGCTGACCTTCTAGAACTCTTAAAGCTTTCCTCATATGAAGACACCTTCCTACTTACAATTTCTCTAATTCTCACAGAATGAAAATAATTAAAATGAAAATACTCTGTTAACAAGCATAACAATGGCTATGAAGTTATTTCAGTTTTTAGAGCACACTGCTTCATTTTCATGTTACCTTCCCTGATCCCTGTCTTTTCAGGCTCATCAGGGACAGAATCAAGCCGTTTCTGCATATAGCATAAACAGTAAAGATTCTGCACACAGAATCAAGGGAAGGTGAAAACAGAAAGCAATCTTCCTATCTGTTCCGTGGACATCCCAACAGCACTCTGACCCGTACTCAGCTCACTTTATTCGCAAAGTTCTCAAAACCAGATAAAGCAGTAATAATTATCACTGGGCCTCTAAATTGCCAACACAAGCTAAGAAATAAGCAACCTACATACCCAAGTTCCTGGTATTTGCTGTGAAGAGTGAGTGTAAAATTCCTCTGTGTTATAGGCAAGGCTATTCCATTATCTAGCTCCATTCACCCTTTGAATAAGTGACTGTATAATAATTTGCCCAACAATAACTCAAAGCCATAACCTTTTTCATTTGAAATACCATCTGGTAACTGCATCAGAAGACATGAATCTAACTAGAGAGGGTAGAACAACAGGGAAGGGATATGAAAGATGGAAAAGCAGTACTTCACAGAATTGCTCTATAGATTGGTCTGTAACAGTATAGGAAAACAAAAGAAAATTTCTCCTTGTTAGGCAGATGCCAGGACAATTTCCTAAATACACACATTTTCTATGGTAATTTTTGAATGAAACAGCAATAGACATTAGATAAACATTAGGACATAGTGCACTCCCAGCATACTCCAAACTATCTTGGGAAATAACTTTGCAAAATGAATGAGGTAGCACTGGAACAGCTACCCAGTCAGATTATTTGGGATCCAGAGGGAATTTGAAATGAAGAACCACACTATACCACAAGATTTCCAAGGCTGCAGGACCAGTTGTTCATACATCCCACAGCACTATTTAACTATTTATACTCTTCAGCACCCAAGCCCATCCACTTCAATTTAGTGTTTTGGACAGTACTTACATGTCTGCAATGGGCGGGGGGGGGGGAAGAGAGGGTTAGGAAATAACTGATAAGGAGACAAATACTGCAAGAAGACAAATCAGCAAATGTTAGAGCTTGCATTAGAAGTGATAATTGCAAAGCAAAGTTTCAATCCAATTGGAATCCAAATGGAACAAAGGATATATAAACAAGATTGACTTTATTTTTATTTAAATCTTACATACAGTAACTTTTATTCCAGCTACGGGGGCCAACTGACAGTCTCGCAGAACAGTAAATTTTAAATTCTTTACAGCTAAAAATGCAGAGAGAATCTCTGAGAACAGTCTACACTTGTTTCAATCTTGAAAAACATATTAGGAACCACAGGAAGAAAAAAGCATATAAAAAGGTATTGAAAAATGCAGCTTCATTTATAATAATACAGTTATAGAATCTCCAAGAATCTCCCCATTATCAACATTTTAATGTTTCTTTCAACTACAGATTAGCCGTTATAGCAGACATTATAGCTTAAAAACCAGAAATAAGTAGTCTTGCAAGTAGCGTGGCAGGCTCAGTGTCAGTAAGTGAAACATCACAGAATACTGGAAACATTCACGATGGAACCCACATGTTTCCATGTGTATCAGGAGCATTAGTGTAAGGAATATTCCAAATCCATGGTTGATCTGTAAACCAAAACAAAGACATGCTCGTGACAAATTCAGTTATTAAATGTAAAATTTTGATCCTCTTCCTCCCCTCCCTTTAGAGGAAGGTCAAAATTCACAGCGATTTTCATATATCCCCATGTGCAATTTCAGTTTACTGGAAATTTTTATTCAGCTGTTTTTTAAAACAGTAAGACTTGGAGTTTTCAAAAGGTTTTGCTTTCCCCCCAAATATTATTTTAGATGTAATTATCATATCCCAACATACTCCCCACCAGCTGTAAAAGAATTGTATTTCAGACAGTATACAAGAACAGTAACAGAGCCAAATTTGGTTTGGCCCATAGGCAGCAAGTTTTGTGCTGTGCATCTCTTAACTCAATGGAATTATAAGTAAGTGCTGTAACATATTAGTATTTTTCACACGGGCAGTAAGCATTCTGTATCTAAGAATGATGCTGCCTAAACTCTGAAATGTTCAAGTTCACACCTCACTCCTTCAAACATTACATCTGTAGATAGGCAACAGGTTTGCAGCAGACAGTTCCCTCCCTCCACTTCTCAGAATACAGAAGCTGTTCTCACTCTTGGGAAGGAGAAAAGGCAATGCAGCAGGAGCCAACTGCTGGCTCTGCAGCCTGCTCTAGGCTCTTCCTCCTACCATATACATGCAGAAAAGGAGCTGGTCTATGAAGCCAAGCTATTATCGTACTTCTCTCAGGCTACTCCTACCGAAATAAAGAGAAAACTCCTTCAATCCTTCCAGTGATTTTTCTCAAATAAGAAGTTTTATATAAATCTAGCCTAATTCTTTTCTCTATCTACAAAATGAGCCCTGAAGAAAGACAGTGACATTAATCTGTACAATGCACAGATTAAACTGAACTGTACTGAGGATGACAGGAGTAGTTCATTTATCAAAACCAAGCTACTCACCTACATGATATACTCTATATACTTGCTAAAGAAGATTTGCTACATGCTTATCAATTGAAATTTTTGATAAGCTATTGATTACGATTACCATTGTCCAATTTTAAGTTTACAGCATACAATGCCAGCTCTCACAATATATGAAGTGAGAGTAACTGTAGCAAGAAGAGGAGAGTAAGAAAGTGACAGAAGCAGTAACAAAGGGATGTATAAATTACACAACAGCACGTTGTGACAAGTACCACGCCAATTAAACATGGGGCAGGGAGAGCATTCCTACCACATACTCATTACTACTTGCTACCGGAGTGCATTTAATTCTAGTACTGTAGTTCCGTATGTTGCAGTGAAACATATCCCTGCTATGCAAGTGTTTTACAGAAGTGTCTGTTTATAGTAGTAAGAAGATAATAAGAAAATGCTTTAAATTACAACAAAATTGAATCTGCTTGACTTGAAAAAAGACTTTACGTTTAGAATTTATGAAGACTGACAGGGACGTTACAAGTCACAAGAATGCTATCACCAGAGAAAGAACAGACTGTGCAACAAATACCATCCTTCACATTATTATAAGAGGGCAATAAAAGCAAACACCCATGTCTTCCCCTAATTTTAAATCATGATATAGCTTCTAGGTGGAAGAAGTAGTTAGCCAGCTTTTGGTTACAGTGGACAGGTGATTTCCAAGCACAAAAAAATAAAAGGCATCAGAAACTGGAAGAAACTCTACCACTTAACTCACAGTGCACTGCCAAAAAATGTCTCCAGGTTTCTGAGTCAGCTGCAGGATAATCTAGGCTTTGAGTGATCTCTTAAAAAGAAATAGCACCATTATTTCCCTAAGCTTCTTTCATCAGTCTCCTGCCTGAGAGCCATGTGTATCTTTTGCATTTTAGGTGAATACCTTACCACATAGTAAACATTAACAGTTATAAGAACGGATACAGAATAAAGCAAATGTTGGAAAAAGCATTGAGGATTTCAAGCATACATTCAGATTTGATCACTGACCTCTATCTAAGACATGAGAACAAATCCAGTACCACTCAAGCACTGGAATCTGTCACCTGGAGTACATTACACAGCTTGGACCTATTCATCTTTACTACCATCTGCAGTTACTCTGTTTAAGTCAGCAAAACATACAGGCAGAGGAACACTTAGATGTACAGAAGTAACTTCAGTTACCCCTTAAAGTGCTCTGAGAGGTTTCGATACCTAATTTAGTTCCTTTTTATTGTGGCTATCAATAAAATTTTAAGGTAGCTATATTAAATGTACTTGGAACTTTGTTCTATTAATGGGATGCTGCTGGTTTTGTAAAACACCTGATACTATTTTAGTAAGCCATGTGCAAAACTATTGCTGAGACAAATTACAATTCAGTTATTTTTAAGATGTCAGATCCACTTTAAAATTATTTATCACTTTTAATAGGAGCTATAGCAGCAAGAGAAAGACAATGACTATCTACAAATACTGTATGACTGTAGCTGCTTACTGTTGCACACTAAAATGATTGCCAAACTTTTGAAAGCTAAATCCTTTGATCTTCTAGAAAAAACAAAAAGGTTAACTGTTCCCTATTTACAGCCCCACTATATATATTTTTTAAAGTGTGCTCAAAGTACCTACCTTCCACACATTTCAAGTTCAGTTCTTCATTTCTAATACCTTAGTTTTGTCTCAACTGCACTTTATTGGAATTAGTGTTATCTAGTGACCCAGTACCACTGATCCCTTCTTGCCTCGCTTACAAGCAGCAGAACTCTAGTGCTAACATTAACACACAGTAAAATGAACGTGGCCATTCTTACCCCACTGCTACTTTAAGATTATCTGACATCTCAGACAAGGTGCTATTTCAGTTATACTCTGGAAGGCTTTTGAAGATTCTCTCACAACTGGATAGACTATCACATTTCATTTAAAGATAGCCCCTGGAGAACAAGACAAGTTTTTTCAAGTACACCTGGTTAATCACTCAAAGAATCCCCCACGTTTTGAGATCATGTTACAGAATATGATCTCATGAGCTGACAATGGTACAACAAAGTTGTTTTGCAAATTTTAAAAATAGTATTTCACAAATACAGTATATGGTGTAGGTCAAAAACATGCCAGCAAGTCATCTCAAAACTTCATGTTCTGGTAAGTATGATGGATGGCAGTACAGTATGTATAGCCAAAACCAAAAAGTCTATGAATTACAGGAACATGCAACTGAATAATAAAATATAAAATTAAATTTAAATTTTATAATCAAAACATCTTTGTGATCCTCTTCCTACAGTTTAAAATACAAGCGTCTTTTGTACTGTGAATGGAGATCTGGATAAGAGCTATTCCTGGGTGATTTCTAAACGCAAAGACTGGATTCTTACATCATCTTTCATGATATTTCATGAGTCCTCCAACTGAAAAATGTAGCTTTGAAGTAATAAGTGTTCATATATATAGAGAGGTTACTCACAAATAACCAGAGTTCTTCAAGTCATTCTCCATATACATTCTAATGCAGCAAACTTACTCCCTGATGCATAAGGCTGGAAAGTTCTCCCTTTCAGCATTTGTAGAAGGTGCTCACTATACTTCAGTCTCTTTTCTCCCCTTCCTTTGGATGAGCATGATATTTAAAAAGGAACCCATGTTGTTCCTCTCAATGCAAAAATCATACCTGAAAGATCTCAAGGGGCAAAGGCAGACAGATGTGGGATCTGTAAAAATATTCACAAACAACGTAATAATTCCTGAAGGCCAGGACAATGACCACTTGTTGGGGAAAAAAGAAAAAGAAAACAAAACCCAGTACAGCAGTTTAAAAGTAGGATTTGCTTTGTTTCTCAAAGTGTTGATGTGATGAGGAAAAAAAAGTCCTTTGCACTTTTGAGGCCTTTTCCAAGTTATTCTAAAAAACCCCTTGATGTACTTATGTATTAGTTTCAAGTACCTCCCATACAGCAGATGATTTCCTCAGTCTATGTAATATCTAAATCACAAATTAAGTGATATTCCTTGGCTACAACAAGCAGCTTGTACCTTTTCCCACGCAAAGGTACAAAAAACCCTGGGCCTGTATCCCTTTGTGTAGTATGTCTGTTGTAAGAAACTTCTCAATAAGGTGAACAAAAGTGATAGGGGAATCAGTCCTCAAGAACTCTAACTGAAATGCTGTGCATTTATGAGAGGATCAGGTCAACTAGTATTGGTAAGAGAGATAATAGCAATATTGCAACTGAGATGTGGCAATGGAGATCAAAGAGAGGATAATTTTATACAACAAAATAGCAGTACTCATCTGAAAGATTCTAGAGGGAAATAAAAATCTTAATATTATCAAAGGCACAAAGAAATTTGGCTCTGTCATAGCCTTTTTTGTTATTACAGTCTGAATCTGTTGGTTAACAGAGGAGTTCAGGAGATTGTTGTATCTGTATAGTTCACCTGTCAAGATATTAAGTAGTACTATCAGCTACCAGATCATTTTATTTTTTTTAAATTCTTTAAATGTTTTGCCCTGAAGATGCATCTGCTGCCCATAAATGGCCTTCTGCTGTTCAGCTGACTATTGGAGGTGAACAACTGCAATTGCTCAAATCAACAATTTGCAAAGAGTTAATAACGTACATGCTACGCACAACAAATATTATCTGCTAACAATTAATGAGGTCCTTTGTCACTTTAGAGTAGGAATAATCTTAATCTTTATTTTAAAATTGTCAGATGTAAAACGTGCATGTTATTCCCTGCAGCAAGAGAAAGATGCAAGCTATGTATCTCATACATAGTAAAACTGGTTTGAGCTGGTAATTTACAGAAACTGGGAAGAAACAGCCTAAAGGAAAAACGCCCAAGTAAAAGTTCTTTGTGCAACCTTAACTCTGATCTGTTAGGATGACATATTGTTACATTTCCTCAGACTTCAACTACAAATCTTGCACTCTGCACAGGATGGATCAAATCACATATAAGCTCAACAACCAGACTAGGCATCATACATCTATCCTGAAAAAGAATAACCCAAATAAAGTGCTTTTTAAAATTCTTGGGTTGATCAACTATTGAAGCAAAATATTGACCATCTGATGAATCTGCCATCTCACGATGATGCTCTCAACTAATGTTCTGAAGCGTATTTGGGAAGATCCCTCTTAGCCAAACACAAAATTTGAGCGCAAAGAAATTGGCTAGTAACATGTGGCAAATCAAATCAGACAATCTAGTGCCTTCTCCTGGTCTTCAAGTCTGTAACCCTATTAAAACAATACACAGAAGTGGGCAAACTAAATGGTAACTCTAACTCAAGTTTCCTCTCATACAACGTGTTAATTCACGGTCATTATAGAAAGCTTGAAGAAAACAGGTTTTGCCATGTATTCAAATGTTACACTTGGATTCTGGGAGGCCATCTAAGAGTCTGATGTCAAGCTTAAGAGAGCTTCAATCTCAAATTGCAGGTTTACTGGTCAATAATAATGCTTTTGGTTCCACCTAGGATAGAAATAGATGCCAACACAGACTGAGACTGGTTCCAACCCCTGCTCCCCGCCACCCACCCCAGTATATGAACTACTATGACAATGTATATTTACATCTACCCTTGCTCCAAGTGTTAAATAAGTGAAATATTTTCTCTTCAATGTATTAGTATCACTAGAAACAGGACTAGCTTTTAGTTGTCATCCTCTCAGAAGAATGGGTGTTCTCTTAGAGTTTGTACAATATTAAGCATACTGAGAGGACTTGGAAGCTCTCTAAAAATTCATAAAGGGTGCTGCCAATCGAGTTCTTCCCAACTCTAGAAAGTACACAGGTTCCATGTAGCTATGCAACAGTAATTAGAAAAAAAGGAGGTACAGAAAAATGTGAATGATTTCCCCAGAAGTTTTCTTTCTTAATTTCTTCAAAAATATTCTAATTACTTGACAGAGAAAGTGGAGAATTCTAGGACTCTGGATAAAAAAAAACCCAAAAGGTGGGAGAAAGGTAGAGACCATGAACAGTGACATCTTCCCGGAACTTATCTGACCTGAGGATACAGCAGGTCCCTGTAAGGGAGCTCAGAGTAATAAAGGATTCCTCTAGCTTAGCTGGACAAAACACTGATCTCTTATTTTAGGCACTCTGTCACTAGTACATGGCAGGTTAAATTAAAATTATCCCCACTCTTTAAATAATAGGATAAACACAAGTATCTAAACCTACCAGAGCTGGAGGCAAATATGCCATGAAGTTTTTCTTGTTTTTATGCAACCCAACAGCAGTTTATGTGTAATAAACAAGAAGGAGTGTTACTAGTTTCCTGAAATCACTACAAATATTTACCAAATGTAATTTCACTGTACTCCCAATTCCCACTCATTGAAAACTAGACAAAATATCAAGCACTGAATATCTGCAGTTACAAGGAAAAAGTCAATTTACTCTTCCACATAAGTGTGGCAATGGAATATTGAACAGTAAGCAGGGCCCTTCACAAGGGAGAGAGCTGTTCCTGAGAGACATGTTACAGTTCCTTTTGTGCATCCTTGAGAAAAAGAAATCACAGCTGTCAGACACTGAAAACTTCAGCTAGAGAGCTAATGGATTGTTAAGTGGACTGTTCATTTCTCCACAATGCTTCAATCTACATTAAAGCAAATTTCCATCTCATTTGCCCACCATTCTTCCAGCCTCTCATAGCATGAGATTTGACAGCTTTAGCCCCCAGTTACCAAGGGTAAAAATATATTTTCCTGCTGGAAAATAATGAAATACATTTTAATACATTTTTACAAAGTGTTAGAATGGCTCAGGAAAGAAATCTTCAACAAAGAGCATAATAACCAAAGACTAATGTAATTCGTATAATTCACATATAGAGGGAGTAATATGTAGTTTCACTCAAACTTTAGATTAATCTGAACTGAGCTGGAACCTGTCTTATTTTCTTGTATATACATATATTTTCTGTATACTATAACAGCCAGTTTCTTTCCTTGATTTAAATACATACAGTGAATTAAAAACTGAATGAGGAGTAACTTGTTTATTGGAAATTACTTACCCCCTTACTTTAGGGGGTTCTCTTCCAGATGGTTTAAGTAGTTCCAGAGCATTTTGAACTAAGAGCTCAGAAAAAGCTTATATGAATTCCTGCCTTGTAACCAAGTCACAACTCAAAGAACTGCTTACAAATATATTTTTAGCTCATCCCTTTTTCAGTAGAGCTGTAAGATAGTTCTGTAACAAGTGCATGAGATTAATAAATCTGAAATCTGGCAGAATAATGCAGAGAAATGTTTCAGAAATGTTTCACTTGCTGAGGTCTCCTAAAAAAGCAGAAAACAGCCAATTAAGCAGAAATCTAACCACACTTAAGTGTAACTAGAAAGTTAAGGACATGTAATCTTCATCTGCTTTTTTTCTGTAATACAACAACAATATGGTTTACAATACATGTAAACCATAGATTCACTGATTCATCTAATTGATCATGTAATCATTACTTCTGACAATTTTTAGGTCCAAAAATAATTTTTCCAAGCATTATAGCGTGGTTTGTTGGTGGCTTTTATTTTGTTTATTTGGTTGGTTTTTTGGTTAAAATGAGGTACTTCACATGAAAATATTTTTGGTATGATTTCTCTCACAGAAGAAATCTTACAAACTCCTCATCCCCTCTTGAAGTGTCTATGCTGCTACCAGTATGGTTTGACACCCAGTTAAATTTTATTATTTGTTCCCTTCAGGAAGATCAAATTACTTTGGTAGGCACAAGCAGCTAGAGTTTACCTGTTCATGTATTGTGAAGTGTGGCTCTGTGGAAGTTTGAAATACAGCTGAAAACTACATGAAAGCAAAGGGAAAGTTTTTAATATGTTATGTGTCATAGAGGTGATGTATCATAACTACCCTACCAGTGAGATCTTAAAGCACATCAATATGTCCTTCAGTGACTACAGCTCAGCCTATGATTATGTTTCAGTGAAGGATAATCCATCTCTCTGGGAGAAAAAAAAGCAGTGCAAACCCAAGAAGTTATCTGCCTCGCAATGATCTCAATTTATACTCTTTAGAAATCTTTGGAAGAGGAGGAGGAAGAAAATCTTCATGATAAGTTTCTCCAAGAGATCCTATTTTTCTGTTTTGCCCAAGCTTCAGTTTTAGAATGAAACCCATCGACTAATGAGGCAAACCACACAAAGGGGGACAAGTCTTCTGTATTTGTTTCCCCTCTGTTATATGGGGTTAGAGAAAAGTAGCACAGGGACCAAATTATTTCATTACTATTGAACTTAATGGACTTCAAAAGACTGCAGATCAACCTCATGAATTATTATGGCTGAAACCAGACAGATTATTTACATCATTTACTGATGAGTTTATCATTGTATGTCCTGAGGTGTATTTTATTGCTTTTCAAAATGCATTTACTTCACTGTAACAGTTTTCACGCTGGAAGTCCAGTCCTATCTGATAAACCTCAATTAATATGACAGCCATTGTGACAGAATAATAAAGAATCTCTGCAATTAAATTATTTCCACAAACTAAGGAAATGTTTTTTGTTTCACCTTGCTACATTATATAATAATACTATTCTGTAACATTAAGTATTTCTGATAAGTACAGGAAAAAACAATGTATTTTGGTATACCTATCTTCTACTTAGAACTTTACATGGCAAATGTATGGCCCCACTTCTGACCATCTGTTCAGTATTCCGCCTGCTTCTCCTCCTTCCTGCTCCTGATAGGATTTTTCTGATTATATGAATATGATACGTACTTTGTTTTCCCATGGTTAGAGAATCTGAGTTCGTGGAAAATCCCCCAGAGCCTTTTCTCCTTCAATTATAGGGATCAGTTAATATGGTTTCTTTAGGGAGAGGATAATTACTTGCATTTGTGCTTCTCAAGACTTTATTAAAATAAATCTATTTATATCACTCTCCAGAGACTTTGGGAGTTGATAAATGTATTGTTAAGGACAGATTATTTTATGAGTTCATGCCATAACATGGGAATTCTTTAAACATTTTTTCCACCAGGAGGTTGAGGAACTGAAACATAATATTCAGGAAAGAGATGTGAAAAGGCACAGGCAGCTGACTTTGCTTCCATTGCCAAAGCCTAGATAACTTGAATTCTGACATCTGTTCATCTCACGGGAGAAAGCTTAGACCCAAAAGCTAGACTACTGACAAATGAGTTTTCTACAGAAATAAGCTTTCCATGCAAAAAGTGAAAAAAAGTTATTTGGAAAAAAACCTTTCCATTTAGTTGAAATATGCATAAAACTCACTGACACAGTAGGATAAACGCAGGAATTAAAACAAGAACAATATTAATTATGCAACTACATTTTTGCACAAGGAAGACAGCATATATAACATGTTTGAGAATACACATGGATTCTAATTTTTAATCTCCATTTTCAAGTTTCCAAAAATTTAAGTGTGACTTTTTAGAAAAACCTTCCAAAAAAAAAAAATCAGTTTGAGCGTTAGTTAACAAGCAGACAGTGCATACCTCTCCCAGAGCACAACAGTCAGTGGTAGCATATTCTTCCCCTTTAGTTGGCTAGTACCTCAGGCACAACCCCCTGCCACTGCTCCCCAAAACAACATTAACAGTACTTAAAAGGACAGCGTGTTTTATACTAAATAAAACAGTGTAATAGATTGTATTATCATTTCTACATTGAAAACTGAAATACCGTTTAAGAATTTTTTTAGGTAAGCAGTGAGCTCTTAAAGCAGAAAAATCATCTTTGCAAGTTATAAAAGTAACATGCATCATATTGAACAGGTGAATGCCTGGCTGTGTAGCTGATGCCACACGCAAAAGTTTTGCCTTCTTTGATCATGAATCTACCTGTGAGAAGCCAGTTTTGTTGGGAGCTCTTTGCAAACAAGCTGGCCGGACTTGTAAGTAGGGTTTTAATCTAGACTCATTGGTAGAAGGGGATGGAGTTTTGAATAACACAGAAGAGCCAGGGGCTGTTGATGCATTAGGAACCAAAAGGAAACACTTGTGAAATGCTGCAAAGGAATTAGGGCTCATTTCTCTAAAAAGGTGACACGGTCAACAGCCAAGCTGAAATGCTTCTATACCAATGCACACAGCATGGATAACAAACAGGAATTTGAAGCCACTGTACAGCTAGAAAGCTGTTATCTAATCTGTATCACTGAAATTTGGTGGGATGAATCACATGACTGCAGCATTGTGATCGATAGCTATAAACTGTTCAGAAGGCACAGGCAACGAAGAAGCGGGGAAGGGGGGGGTGGGGGGAGTTTGCCCTCTATGTAGAAAAAAGTGGATTGACTGCACAGAGCTGTGTTTAAAAAACAGCGATGAACAGGTTGAGAGCTTATGGGTCAAAAATCAGAGGTCACGCCAACAAAGGAAACCTTAGGGTTGGTGTTTACTACAGGCCGCTTGATCAAGAGGATGTTGCCAAAGCATTCTTACTTCAACTACAGGAAGCATCATGCTCACAGGCTCTGATCCTGCTAGGGGACTTCATTCACCCCAAAATAATGTGTCTTTACTTTTATTTACTATATAAGACTCTATAAGTCTATTTACTGAACTTTTAAACATTCTTTCCCCCCACATCATTTGTTAGTTCAAAAGATCTACAGAGTGATTTGAGTTGCTCTAAACACTACTATTTTTCCTGAACTCTTTGCTACTCTCTATTATTTCAAGCTTTACTGTAGATAATGCCTTTTGTAGATCACGGTTTCTCAAAAAAAGAAGTTAGTTACAATCTTCTTTGCATTAGTTTTAAGAACAAAAATTTTAAAACTTACTCTTCCCAAATATTGCAGATACACATCATTATTCTCAATGTATTTTTAGGTTTTTGAGCCATCATCACCCCATAGCAGTACTTACTTATCACCTTCCTGATCTGCATGTTCTAGAGATAGTCTCAGAAGCTGAGAAGAAGAGATTTACAAAATTGCAACCAAGTGTTAGGAAATATATCCCTTCCACCCCTCCAAAGAGGATTCCAGCACAGATCTTTAAGAAAATGAAGTCTGAAACTATGAAATACAGAATGGACCAAAAGCAACTCTTTTCTCTTCTGATTTACAGCAATTCCTTCACATTTGCTCTATGGTATTTCCTTCACACTCCACTTCCAGAGGACTCTTTTTTTTCCTCACACCTGCTCTCTTCCAAACATTCCTCTTTCAACAGTCCTTCACCCTTTAGTTCTGCAGAAAAACATTTTTATAAAGAATATCTATTTTTCCTAATGCATGCAATAATCGCAGAAGAGGAATGGAAATGAAAAAATAATATTTAGATTGTTGATCTAAAACTTAAACAACAATAAAGAAAAAATTAGAATCAAAAGACTCTATAGGTGCTTTCTTTGAAGTTGCAAGCAGAATGTGGGACTGATCATCTCAAATGCAGTCATGCCACAAAAATGTGAAAATAAAGCTTTGGAACATAGCAGCATTCAAATGACTCAGCCACTCAAATTACTTTGCTCAATATATAATACACCTACTTTTCTTCTGAAGTCACACCTTACCTTTGCTTCCATACTGTTCTGGTGGCAGGTCATAAGGTACAGGAAAGTATGTTGCTGAATCATTACTTTCTGAAAGCATTTTCCCTCTCACATGAAAGTAACCTTTGTCCAATCCCTATGAAGGAAAGGAAACATACAGACAACTTATTAGTTTTTTGGGAAAAAGAAAACATTTTCCCTCTGTTACTGAGATTAGATACTTCCTAAAGCACTTCCCTATCTCAAGAACTCAGCTTCTCTTATTAGTACTATTTCAGGCTCTTCTCTTTCTTTTACATTCATTGGCTTGGCCCCACAGGTGGGTCCACATTAGATACACTCTACCTTCTCAGTCCCTTACACACATACCAATCTGTTTCTATGTTCACTAGGTAAACACACTTGTGGCCTTGCTTGTGTGAGCAATTCTATCCAAATTGTTTAAGGTCTTTGCTAGTACCATATAGGCAGCATATCTCAGTACAACAAGATGTTGCTTCTTTTGCATAAACGCTTATGGACATCGGAATCACACTTTTATTATAAAAAAAATATTAACACCCTTCCTTTTAGTTAAATATTAAACAGCAAAAGCTTTAAAAAAATTCTCTTTGCTGTTTAGTTTCATCCTAACCGTATTAGTTATGTGTTCAGTGTGTTTCACAAACCTAATTAAAATTCAACTTGTGATACAGAAACAAGTCTTCAAACTTATGCTTTTTCAGATATCTTGGGTAACACCATCCATGTACGCTAAAAAAAAAGTAATGACAATTTGAAACTGCTTGCATAACAGTTTCAAAGACTACACTCATTAGAATGACAATGGATTTCAAAGAACGATAAGGACTACAAAAAAATCCCACAACTATAATGCAATACAAGGGCAGATAGATTCAAAGCAATTCAAGTAACTTTGGCAGGTTATATTGCTTAGCCACTTCTCCAAAGAAATTGGATCCCATTCATCAATTGTAATGAGTTACACAAACGCAAATCTCTAATATGTAGATTTCCAATAGCCTATTGTCAATCAAGTACAATTTGATTAAAATAGACTAAAAGTTTAAAGACTATTAAGCTTTTAGTATTTATTTTTAAGACATTACTGAACAACGCAGTTTTATTTCTAAAATCATAAAATAGTTTGGAAAAGGCCTTTAAAGGTCATCTAGCCTAACCCCCCTGCCATAGGCAGGGACACCTTCCACTAGACCAGGTTGCTCAAAGCCCCATCCAACCTGGCCTGGAACACTGCCAGGGAGGGGGCAGCCACAACTTCTCTGGGCAACCTGTTCCAGTTTCACCACCCTCACTGTAAAAAATTTCTTCCTTACATCTAGTCTGAATCTACTCTCTTTTAGTTTAAAGCCATTACCCTTTGTCCTAACGCTACAGGCCCTACTGAAAGGTCTGTCCCCATCTTTCATATAAGCCCCCTTTAAGTACTGGAAGGCCACCATAAGGCCTCCCTGGAGCCTTCTCTTCTCCAGGCTGAACAACCCCAACTCTCTCAGCCTGTCCTCATAAAGGAGGTGCTCCAGCCCCCTGATCATCTTTGTGGCCTCCTCTGGACATGCTCCAACAGGTCCACATCCTTCTTATGTTGGGGGCCCCAAGGTTGGACACAGCACTGCAGGGGTCTCACGAGAGCAGAGTAGAGGGGGAGAATCATCTCTCTCGACCTGCTGGCCACACTTCTCTTGATGCAGCCCAGGATACAGTTGGCTTTCTGGGCTATGAGCACACACTACTAGCTCATATCTGAATATTAACTTATACTTTATCCAAGTTGTAAGATCCATCAGTCCAAGTTCTACTGGATTACTGTTTTGTGATAGCACAAGCAAGCTTCTTAATTACTACTAAATAATCCCATTTTATTCAAACATAGTCCCATCTATATACAGTACTTTTACAATACTGTAAGTTGTTCTTTACTGAAGTTTTACTTCATCAAATGTTAGCATTGGAAGAAGCAACATTCATATAACCACATAAAGCATGGGATACAAAGCAGCTTTATACCCTTTGTTACTATGCTTCTTCAATAACAGAGAAAATGGAGAACTGTCAAAGACAATGCCAAGCTGTATTATAGCAGTTCTAGCAAGCCAGTTCAAGAAACTCCTTTTGAATATAGATGCCTCCTTTGTGTCGTAACCCAGAGTAACTAGTTACAATATAAGAAACACTATGTATTATTTCAAGGACTAGGTAAAAGCCACTGCCTTTTACATGAAAGAACACCGGAAACAAGCAAGGTACATTTCAAAGGACTGCATGAATGAAAGTGCATTTTAAACTTCCTTTTCTTATACCATTTAAGTCAGTGGAATTCTGATAAAACTTCATTAAAATCAGACTACAGCATTTAGTGGAGTTTAGCTTTTAAGTAACAAACAGTATGTTCAAAATGAACCAATGTAAAGATGTAAGATTATTTTTAAAAGCTCATAAATATCTAAAGGTTTGAAACTGACTGAATAGAAAAATACAAAATTCATAATTACTTAGAAAAAAGTGCAACAATCAAGTTGTACAGCTTTACTTTTCTAATGAACTTGAATCACTCAGGGATTGATAGAAATTTACAAAAATGCAAATAACCATACTTATGTTTGTAGTGGAAAAAACATGAAATATGCCAGGGATGCTATAGCTCACAAAGAACAGGAACTGCGTAAATGGTGGTGGTGGTGGTGGTAAGAGGTTTTTCACAACTCATAGTGGTCAGGTTTCAGTCGGTGGAGGGTCTGGGTAGTGTACAGTCCTAGATACTACTCACAAGGTGACATTTAAATTGCAAACTAAAATGGCTTGTACGAGGTTTGATCGGCCCAAGTGCCTGGGAGCTTTTCTCATCCTGTAGATGCAGCTATGAGAGAAATGTGGAATGGCAGAGAAGGCTTCTCTGCTGTATCGTGAGTTGGTTCTTATTCTACAATGAACTTCATATGCATGCCTGATCAAGAGCACCAAAGCTACACAGCTGTTGCCTGGCACCATCTGAGTTAGAAATTTGTATGACCATTACCATCAAAGCACATAGTGTAGAACACCACCTACTTAGGCCTCTACATAGTAATCTCAGTTTAACTCAAGCATCAAGAACACATGTATTTCACTCTGAAGTTCATAGCAGTAGATGCTTTTCACACAACATGAAAGAAAAAAGCACCACTTGTAGGACATTTTTAATTTCATTTTCTTCCCTGTTATCCATCTTTTTCTCAACCTAGTACTGGTTTTGTTTCTGCTTCATTTCTTCTGCCTTCTTGCCCCATTATTACTTCAGTGTATTTCTTTTCCAGCATTTTGCTTCTTTCACTTGTTCTACACCTTTGCTTTCCTCTTCCTTGTTCTTTCTCAGTAGTCACCAGTTATATTTTCCTCTCCTCTGACAGTCTTATTTCTTCTCTGATGCTGACCTCCAACCCTGCTAGACTCCTCAAATTGTTTTATTTGTCAGAATTTAACCTGTAGCATTTCCATTCAGGAAATACTAATCTAAGAAAAGATACTTGGTTTTCCTCAAAACATCCTGGAGTAAGAGTCTAGGTTATGGAATACATTCTTTAACAAGGCTCTCTGAAGAGATTCACGTGGTTTTAGAAATACTAACTCTCATGTCTCTATCTTCACACAGAAATTGAAGTAAGCCACACATTTTGTCTGTTTCAAACATTTCCTGGATGTTGACAGTTCTCATCACTGTTTCCAAAAAACAAACCAGCAGGATCTTGCCTGAAAAAATTCTGCCTGCCTTGCAAATTTTCTTCAGCCATATTCTATTCTTTCAGAATTTTTCCCTCTGCAGCTATATTTTGGTTGACTGCTGCTCACAGCAATACATTTTGAAATGTTAAGAAATACATTTCTCAGGTGGGAAAGCATACTTTTTTTATACTTATCAAACTTTAGATGCCATTGTGGGTGGTATTAGTGCCTTAGCATCACACGTTGTAAAAGTAGGCATGGGGAGGAAGAATGGGAAAAGGAAGTAGAACAGCTTTTAAAATTCCACCTTCCACCCCTTTTTGCCCCAAACACAAGGCAGATTGCAGACTACAAAAGAACATTACACAAGACGGAGGTAAGAATTGCTACCCCTATTTGAGTGGGAATTAACATTGATATCACTACAGTATTTTGATACTACTGAAGTAACTCCTATAGGAGACAGCTGATTATTCCACTAGAATACAGGACTATCCTTTCCCATGCCAATAAACAGAAAAAAAGCCTGGGTTTTGGCAAAACTTTGAAAACCTCACTAGTTTGGGCAGTAAAGAATTAAGGATCCATACAAACTTTACAGTGACCACGATCCTCTGACCAGAAGAATACACAATGAAATCCTTCCTCAATACTGAGGCGCATTTATTCAAAACAGAGCTTTACTCAACTGTATCAGAATACTTTTTTTTTTTTGTAAACAGCCAGTAACAGATTCAGGTGTCTAAACCCAAAGTTCCTTGGCTTGGAAAACATGTCTCTGGGTGTCTTTACCACCGGAGTTTGAAAACCTTGTAGCAGTTCTGTGAACACTAAAAGGACAGTTTAAGGTTCTGAAGTCCACATATAAAATCTTAATTTACCTACATTGTATTTATTTCCCTACCCCCACTGTATTTCATACCGGATAGAAGACTTAATTTGAAACTAGAGGAAATTAGAGAACAAAGTGGTACTATGTTACTTTGGAAGTTAATGTTACACTCAGAGAGCGTAACCTACTTTATTTTGGTTCTGGTCTAAGTTGAGCTATGACTGAAGGTGCTTGCTTCAGTTGTTTGAACTCGCGGAAACTTTAAGCAGTTCGTATCTAATGATCACACAGATGTAACGGCTATCTGCTCTCTAATCCAGATTCAGCTCAAACCCATCCAGAGAGGCAACTATAAAAGTATTTTGCTCATTACCAGAGAGTATTCACCATCAAATACAGCATTTCAGAATCTGTAATACTGTAGTTAGTTGTCTGTGACTGATTATCTAAATATAAATGTAGCATCTGATAGCACTAGGTAGGCAATGGCAACTACATTTCTGAGTCTGTATTTCCAAAAACTAGCTGCCTAGTACCATATTCTTCAACAGACCTTTTAGAAGATTTAAGTATTCTACAAACTTTTATACCATTTTACAGGTCAAGCTCAGTTTATCTTAACAACCTTATCAGACACAGAAGTGGTGAGGAGGAACTATTTATATGAAAAGCTTTCCATCACACACTTCCAGGATTTTTCAAACTAAGTAATTACTGCAACATGCTTCCCAGAACTCCATACTGTTAGGTGATAGGATTCTCTGATCATGTTTTACATGTTGAAGAGGCAATTTATTTCAGCCTCTGGAAAGGAATCCCCAGCAGCTGAAAGAGCAAGCTGAACACAAGTGAGAGTGAAGATGTAGGAGGTGAGAAACAAAAATGGAGAGAGAAAATGAAATGCAGTTCAAACACAGGACATGATCTTTTTAATAAACATTTTTTTAATCAAGAGAAGCTTATGATCTAATGTCAGCATCAGCTGATTTTTCCCTAAACCCTAAAATTGTAAATGATGACAGCCGCTGCAATGTTGAGAACAACCATTCAACATATTTCTGAGAGTCTGCATTAGCACACCAGGCCAAGACCCAAACTCGAAGCATAAGTTCTGGAAGCATTTTAAAAACCAGACAAAAACTGGCAGTCAACAGATGGCAAGTGAGGAACGATCCACTTCCAAATTTGGATTCAGCAGAAAACAGAAGGCACAAACCACCAAGCTAGTGGAGTTTTTAAGATTAGGAATACTAAGCATGTGCCACACAAGTCCACCAGGGTAGTGTGGCCGAGCGGTCTAAGGCGCTGGATTAAGGCTCCAGTCTCTTCGGGGGCGTGGGTTCGAATCCCACCACTGCCAGGAATGTTTTAGTAGTTGGACTCTGATATTAAAGGTCTTTTTCAACCTAAATGGTTCTATGATTCTCAATCTTAACTTCTACCAGAGTAAGTGTCATTAACTTTGTGATCAAACTAGATGAAACTACCTGAAGAAACAGAGCTATCAGAAATTGGCATTCCAACAGCTATAGTGTACTGAGTCTTTTGAGGCCTAAAAAAGCTCAGTTGTATTTCAAAGCATTTCATCTAGTTTGTATTCTGTATATTTTTAGCTGCAAACAAATTTAGAAAAGCAATTTTCTAAAAATTTAGTCTATTCCTAGTTCTCCATTATCTCCTCCTAAGACTACTCTGGAACATAGTATGTTAAAACCACACCGAAACAACAAAAGTCTTGACAACTAGACTAAGTTATTGAAGAACCACTTCTTATGCAGAGTTAACTGCAGGGCATACACATAAGCGATTCACAAGCTAAGCACTGAAACTTGAAAATCAAATGACTACAGGTACATAAGGCAAGTATTAATATTTGTCTCTGACTACCTCTGTGTTATCAGGTGTCTTTGCAGGCACTTCCCAGCGAAGGAAGGAACGACAGCTGCAGTCCCTCTCCCCACTTTGCTCCCATATACACCATATCATGTGACTACTGACAGGTGACTTGTTTTTTTCTGGTTGCCGGTCTTCACAATTAAATATCAACATTTAGGAAACTGGGAGGAAGAGAACCAAGTATTCTCTTCCAAAATACATATTAAGTGTGACAGTCTTACAAGTTTTAGATGAGCTTCAATTAAGTTGTGTTCCGAGAGGTCTGAAACTCAAACATAAGACTATCTCATGCACACTGGCAGATTTTAGTACAGCCACCTGTGTAAGTGCACATATTTGCATGCCTCTATAATTTACATAAGACAAATAAGAGTTGTGAGGGCTGCAGAGAAAGCACTGTACTTACACAAAGTGTCTTTATATTGCATACATTTTAATTATGCTATTCAACAAAAATCAAACTAAACTTTATCATGAAGTGTGACATATTAGAATCATGTTTCTCATATGTACACATTTCTGTCAATTCCAGATAAACACTTCCTCATTCACTTGTTGAAAAACAATCAGAGGCTAACATATTATACAGCACTTTGTAAATAATACAGCAGGTCAAACAGACTCGGTGAGTGGGGAGAACCTTGAGAACATCATTGTATCACAGATTTATATCTGAATCTGTTTCTCCAGATTTATACTTGCATCTCTTGTGCACCTTTGTCCCTCCACTCCCCAATGTCCCTCCCAACCCAAATGATATGAAAGGAAAAAAAAAAAAATAGAGAAAAGTAGTAAGAATGATCAATCTCCACCCTAGAAGCAACTGAGCAGGCTGACTCTTCAGCCTAGAAAAAGATAAAGGCCTACAGAAAGAGTGGCATGGAAAAGGTGAATAGGGATCACATGGTTATTGCATCTTTCAGTGCAAGACGGGAAAATCCTAAAATGAAACTCATTTTCATAACACTGGGCTTCATGTGGCATTGTTAAGTTGTGGAACTCAACCAGAGCAGGTTGTGAATGCTAGAAGCTTATAGGCATTTAAGAAAAGACAAGATGCTCACAGAAGAGCCTATAGCCTCTGAGTCAAGAAGTCTTCAGGGATAAACTACTACATACGTGCCTGACTATTATACTTTTCCATAAGCATGTGCTTTTGGCCACAGAGTTTTGAGATGTTCCTTTGATATGACAAAGTAAAGCCTTCTACTCCTCCAACAGTGACTAAAGTAACCAGTGTGACAAAAAGGGAAAGATCTTGAGGTTTGTCTATAGTGCACAACAGATTTTCCTCAGTCAGGTCCTAGCCATTTACACCTATTTTCATCCAAAACTTCACTGATCAGCCTTCTCCACAGGCTCTGGTTCCAAAACCTGGCCAAAAGAAGGTTATCTCAATGTGATCCTACGCTCACATCCCTGCTCTCTGACCCCTTGAACTTGCCCTTCCTACTTCTTCCTTCTACTAGCACTCACCTGATCATGTTAAGCTGGTTCATGGAACAACACTGAAAAACTCTGCAATTTGGTTTTGGCCAGTATGAGCTGGTTTAAAGCACAAGGAATCCACTAAGCACCGGTGCTAGTACAACTAAGGGAGTGAAGACAGCCATGGACAGGCTACTGTCATGGTAGGGCCAACTGATGTAGTTCCACACGTTAAGCTAATCTATTGCTTTGACATGTTTGAGAAGCCAGATTCCAACCTATCTTATCAGGTGGTCTAATGGGCTGATCTGCTGAGTCAGACAGGTACAGCAACCTACTTGTCACCAGAACACAATCCTGAGTTGCAGCAAAGCTTCACTATATGTTATGTTTCCTAGGCCGAGAGTGTAAGTCCACAGCAGTTGTAGGTTTAAGGAAGAGAGGCCTTGAACAAACAAAAATGATTTCCCCAATCCCAAGACTGTCAGCATCCTTTCTGCAAATCTGAACTTGCCCTACAACTACTCAGCGAGATCAGTATCTTGACCAAGTTTGCATAAGTAACTTTCGCTGGTTTGATCCACTGTACGTATAGAAATTGCATTAAGTTACTCTAACAAGTAACTACTTCAATTCCTCCTGAAGGCTTTTTTACTGAACATAGTTACAAACTTTCCATAGACTTTGATCACAAAGGATGGCCCAACAGACAAAATTCTCATCTCTATAAAGTTTAATGACACCTTTGAAGTAAATTATTTCTGACAGATTGAAATTCCAGGGGTCAGATCCTATCACTAGAAAATCTACTGCAGAGTATCATTAGACTGAAACACAGCCTTACGGCAAGTTATTTCAAGTTATGGACGATAAATTAAATCTCATTTGAAGTTATTTGCAACCATCTTCTTGAGTGTTGACTCCTAAAGCTGCATAAAGGAAAAACTTAAGCTTTAGAGTCTACTAAAACATTACAAATGTATTTAATTAATGAAAGGCATGTAACTAATGACAGCAGTTTGTACAGATATGCCTGAAGAAGCCTTAAACCAATGTGAACACTGCTAGCACAGCAATTATAACATGATACTTACCATGGTAAGTATGTATTAGCTCCAGTTCTTGGACCTTTTTGCCAATTTGTACTGAACTCTACCACTATAACCATCAACTGGCAATTCTTAAGAAAGAAACATCTTGCATGCATTAAACTATTTTTGGTTTTCAGATACAAGATTGCGTTATGCATGCATCATAAGGATAAATTTATGCTGCAATAAAAAACATCAGCCATTTAAATCCTTGATGCCTACAGTTAAATTTGTTTCCAGCAGTACTTATTCACTTGTTGGTAGTGACTCATCTTCCCAATATGTATGCTTCTGCGCTCTCTGAAAAGCCACTTGGTTCCCAAACAATCCCACTCTACCCCCCGCCTCAAGCAGCTTGCTTACACTTCTAAAACCATGTTAGCGGTACAAATTAAAGTTCAGTTTTGAAAATACTGGCCCCTAGCTTTTGCATTTGACACTGACTATATATTAAATGTAAGTTGTGTTTATTTTCAACTTTAAAAAGAAATCACAAAGCAGCACAGAAACTGTATTTTCCATTACAATTTTTCCTTATTAAGAGATTAGGTGGACACTCCCAAGATGAAAACTGGAACTCCATTACTGCTGTAAGGTTGACAGTTATACAGGTTAAGACAGCAAAAGAACACTATTACAGTCTTAAAGTCTGAAATCTTTTTCTAGGGGACAGTCACAACAATCAGACAGTAGCAAGAAGTGGAGTAGACTGGCAGCAGACAAGTCCTACTTCACTAATTAACCTGATATTACATTACAGGCATACTGTACAAAACTACAGTTCCTGCTCCCAGTGTATGAAGTGTTTTGCTACCACATATATTAAAACCAAAATAAATATTTCTCTCCCTCTTACTTAATGGTCAAGCTTTCAGCATTGACTCCTCTGAACTGCAGGAAGTTTTCACACTGCTTCTGCTTCAACTAATGACAAAATAACATGGAGCTATATAGTAATAGGTGAATTTGATCTTTTCCTGAACATAGTAGGGATTAGAACAGGAACACCCTGACTGCCTTTTCCAAAAGGCTGATCAAAAGAAAAAACAGAATGCCAGAAGTCAAGGATTCTTACACATTTAAAAATCAACTGTTTTCTGGGGTTCATTTCATAAACAAATTTAGAGTGTGCCTATGAATGTAGAATGCAGCAAAAATTGCTAAAAAGCCTCTAAGATTCAAACCGATGCTGCACCCCTCCCACACCAAGCAGAATTATCTCTACTTCCTAAACAGAGGTACGGCAAAGAAGGGAGAAGAGAGGTCACATTTTTGCAGTTTCAGTGAAACCTCTCCTCTCATGAGAGCAGACCCAGCCAATGTCTTTTTTGCCTCTCTTGACCACAAGGCTTGAGCTTCATTAGGAACTGTTTACCCAAGAGCATTTACCAAAACCATTCTTTACAGTTGTCATTACTAGTACTCATATTGGACTTAGAGCAGAACCTATCTCTCTAAATTTTCTTGTGTAAACAGGCCTGCAGGCTTCTGCTAAATGAAGCAGATGCTTAATAACTATCCAATGTGTTATTAATCATCAGTAAACTTAACTTAGACACTGCATTTAAATTCCAGTTATTCTGATCCAACAGAAGAATAAAAACACACTTCATTTTTAATAATATTCAATCTCTTAAATGGCTAAGTGGATTTTACTCCAACTGCTAAGACTAGACTCCAAGCAAAAACAAAAACATTAATAATTTTGATCTAAAACACCCAGAATGATGAAAACATCATTAATAGCAGAAAGGTCTAACTAGTTTGCAAAGAAGGTAAAGTTTTAACTTCAGATTGCTAAGGTTGGAGTGCTTCAGAATCTTTTATATTTCTGATAAATTAAATGCTCCTGAACAAATAATTCTGTTCATCAAAATGAAGTCTTATTTTAGGATGAAACTAAATTATGGAACAACTCACAAGAATGAGTTCAAAGGCATTAAGACTTACAATTTTAGGCATGGGTAAGAAAATTCAAGATTTTTATTTATGTTTTGGCCATCTGAAAAATGTTCTGGTGATCCCCCCTCCCCTACTCCACATGCAAGAAAACCTGTGTAGAATGCAAGATTCAGGATGAAATACAAGCCAAACGTTCTCACAGGGGTTTGGGGGAGGGAGGGGAATATGTTTTGCTTTTCATTTGTTTGTTGGGTTTTTAAGTGAAAATTTTGCAGATTGCTCAGATCTGAAACAGGTATAGTCACTCTTGGCAAAAAGACTAACTCAATTATTCCCGATTTCCTACACATTTGAAGTATGCTTTCCAAAACTAGCAATGCATGAAAAAGAGGCAGAACAGGAATATTCAAATTATCTAAAGTGACTGCACAATCTGGTGAACAGTTACATTCATATAAAAAAAACTTCATTCACTAAGTACAATTATATCAGACAAATTCTTTGCTTGGCAGCATCTGGAGATAACAGTAGCAAATTTCTTAGAATACTATGTTATTCCTTGTGGTCAGTTGCTGTTAGAAGTCAAATCTTTTTACACAATTTTTTTGCCCAACACTTCATTATTCTGTTATTAATAGTTGCTTATGCATGTGATGTTTGCTTTTTCTAAGACTGAAGTGATCTCAAACCCAGTGCTTCCTACTATAGGAAGTTGTATGATTTTTCTTGTTTCAGTCTGATCAATGCACTTGCTCTAAAAGTTTTCTTCCACATAAGCCATGTTGGAGAATGACATCTGAGATTGTCTCTACGGTTCACAGTATCAGAGACCACACTACTGCGTAAACTCCTTAATATATATGTCAGGCACAGCCAGAAGCTATCAATCTTCATATTGCAATCTTAGAAGACTACAATTATACAGTTACAGTAAACATTTTTACAATGTCATAATATTAGTAAATATTCATTTGGGAGTACATTACTAATCAACAGAAGTGATGAAACATTATGTGAACATCCATAAACATTATCTAGGAATGATAAGAGAATAAGCTGATTTGTGACTACTAACTAACCATCATGGTCTGGATACAATTCTCATCCTGGAAAGCCTTTAAAATAAATCATAAGGAACATATACTAAAGAGATATCACATACACACTCTTTATTGTGCTTAATCCCCATGGCATCTCCTACAACTGCACAAAGACAAGGCTACAAGGTGGATAGACCTTAGTTATCACAAAAACATTTTGTGTCTCCCAATCCTCCACACCACACATCAGAACAGTAAGTTATTTTGGATCAAACTTGTCTTCTACATACAGAGACTGCTGTCACATCGGTTTGGAAGATACAATCCTTCAGCTTTTAGACAGTCTTTTATGAAGATGCTCTGAGATTTTAGCAGATGCATTTGAGAACTTGTTCTCAAAGCAGAAAGTTTGAGATGAGACAAATGCATTTTGCATTTGAAAATGCATTTCAGGGAAAGAGCAAGAACAGCAGTCAGTGCAACATTAGAAACTGATTTTCAAGTTATAAACACATCACTTCAATGTGAATATGCACTTGCAACCTAGTTTTAGGAAATACTAAAGAGGAGATTTGATCATCCTTTCCAGCAACATTTAGTATATGTTACAATTTTAAAATACTATTGCCTTTCAGTAAGACAACAAAAGTCACATCAATACCAAATCCACACTTGCTGCATAGGAAAACAGACTGTTTCTATTTTAAAGAATACCTTGTAATAAACTCCTCTTGCTATTAGCTTTCTAACCTGGAAACACAGAACCTAGTAAGTAGATTATTCAGTCACATTTGTATTCATCAATATTTGCATATCCCAGGATTTGTACTTGAACTATGAACTTACAAATGCTGAAGGCATGAAAAGGACCCCCAGTTCATATGAACGGATCATCAGTTGGGTGCCATTTTTCTCCAGAGCTCCCCAAGCTGCTTTAGATAGATTGGCACTGCAAAGAGAAACAAAGCATTTCAGTGAGGCATAATCTTCACAGCAGAAAATGCTTATGTACCACAGCTGTTAACAATGCACTTCTAGCAGGAGAACTTCAATCAGAACAGTCTTTTTATGAAAAGTGATTTGAGTGTTATTCCTCACTGCTATTTTTACAGCACAGTGGGAGAAACAGAGACAATATATAGAAGGGCGTTCAATACAACACATGTAGATAATTATACAAGCTTACTTGTGTCACACAGATCTACAAGACAAATTCAGCCTTTTGAATCTTCTCTGCCCATTTCAGAAACTTGTTAAAGAGCTTCAATGTGATGCTTAAGAAGATTAAAGACTAGCTCAATTATGACAAGTGACATTATAATACATTTAGTACTGAGCACTTTTGCAAGTGTTAAACAGTATCTTTTGCTCCTGGCATTTTGTTCTTACATATATTTATGAAAACAAGTATTTATCAAAGAGATATTTTTGTTTTCATGTGCTATTCAGCACCATGTTGTAGTTAATCCTTCATCAGTATCTGCTATGAAGTAGATCAAGTTAGGAGTCAAAGAATAAATGCAATTCTGTTGTCAAAACTTACTACTACAGCAAAATACAAAGCTTAAACATTATGTTTTAACTGACAGACGTACTGGATGCTTTTTGATAGTAGCAAAAGGTATAATAGAAGAAACATGAGAAAAAATAAAAGCAACTATAAATTTTTGCATTAGGTAGACTCAGCATCACATTTGAACAACTTGAATCCTTTAAAAAGCACCTTAATCATTACTACTATTGAAGGCATCAGTATTGATAAATGATGAAATTTAAAGAAACAAAATAGAAAGAGGAAAAAAGATTAAAGATCATAATCTACAGTATATAGGGTTGCATAAAAATAATTTTTGGCAAAACAAACATATCTAGTTTTCATTCACAATAAGACATTCTGCCCTTACGTCAAGAGATTTCCTGCTCCCCTTTTTGGCTTCTTTAAAAAACAAACAATAGAAATACAAAGCTAGACTTCAAGCTAGACTGCTGAACAACTTAATCTGACAAAAGGTCAGATTCCAAATATTAGATATCTGCATGTTTTATTATAAAGCAGCACAAGGATAAACTTCAGCTTAACCCATATCTATTTTGTACAAACTAGCACATTCATGTACAGCATGCGTTAAAAAAATTTAACCCAAGGTTTAAAAATACTTATCACTTCAATTGATGCTGAACCCTGAAGTTGGCAGTTACAGCTCAGACAAGATTTTGGTGCAATTGCCAACAGTTCCTGACAAAGTAATTTCAATCTGCAGCCCCAAAAGGGGCAACACAATGAAGAAACATTAAATGTGGACAAAAATTCATATCAGTACTTATAGTATTACGAGGATTATGGCATTAACTCAACTGGGCCTGCAACTGACAAGAACTTTATACATGACTTTAAGATGTGTATGGTTGCTTACCTTGTAACTAAGAACCATGCAATCTTCTGGAAGTCAGAAGAGGGTCTCATGTATGTCTTAATGTGAGGTATAGCGTGACTTCGACCTGAGACTTCTGCTGACCATTTGCTAGAAAGAAATTATTTTCATATACAGTTTTATTTTGGGGTCTAAAAAATACCATACTGCAGTGCCATGTTCTCAATACTACTACCCTATACTTGTCACATTTAATACTCGTTTCCCCTATAGAAAGGCTGAAAATACTGTAACTGATTTTTTTAATCCTGAAATCCAATCTTAGTAGAAGTTAGAAGGGCAGGATTTTTTCCTTTACAAACCAGACATATTTTCCTCAGTGTACGAGGGTCTCCTAACAAGTTTTTTCATTCCTCCACTCTAGCTAGCACTCAAGAAACTAAGTCCAAACTTCCAGCCAGCATTATTTTTTGAAGACTGTCAATGATTATGCCTTTAAGCAAAGGAGCTTGGCACCAAATTAAACCTTGCAAAATTCCCCAAGCTTATTACAATTTATTATGCATGAAGTAGAGGCAGGGAGCAACTGATTAATTGTTGACACTACTCTTCCTCTTCCCTCTTCTGTTCTCCTAAGCCACTGAGAAATTTGAGGGCTTAAGAGAGGGGTCATATCTGTGTGTATCTAAAAAAAACTAGTTTAAAACAACAAGCTATTGCTAGGGTAATTCAGTATGAATGTTACAGAACTAAACTGTAAGCAAGCAGTAAATATATGTACATAACTGAAGGTACATAATCATGGTATTTAGAAGCACTTTCCACTCACAGCTGTTAGTCCTCAATCAAAATCAGGAAGACCTCCAAATACACCTTCTTCCACCCAGAGATTTTTCTTTCCTCAGTCTGGAATATAATAGGCTCTGGTTTTGATTGTCACAGTCTTGTTTCCCTAATTTAGCATTCTCTTCTAAATGGCAAATCAAAAAGAATCGATCAGCTCTGAAAAACTGCTTAGGTGAACTGTGTTCGTTTAAAAGCCTAAGAAGACTGAAGTGGAAGGGCTGGAATTAATTTACCTAAGTTGACTTTCACAACTAACTTTCACATGAGTTAACAACCCTATCCTCCAATGAAGGAAAGAAAACTGTTTCTGAGAACAGTCCTGCATTCCTAAAGGGCAAGAGCTGAAGCACTGTATGAGTGTTTGGAGCAAACTAGACCTCTTTATATTTTGATGCAAGTCACACTGAAGTCTGTTTCTGAAGAACAGACTAATATATATAAAATACAGAAACAGCTAACTAAACTTGTGTTCCCCTACAGAACTCTACATTTTCCATACGTACTGATTGTAAGGCTATACCATAACTCAACAATCCTGTTAGTCGCTTTTATCTCACTACTGACAGTTTACAGAATCACAGAATCATCTAAGTTGGAAAAGACCTTGAAGATCATCCAGTCCAATCATTAATCTAACACTGACAGCTCCCAACTACACCACATCCCTCAGCACTATGTCGACCCGACTCTTAAACACCTCCAGGGATGGGGACTCCACCACTGCCCTGGACAGCCCATTCCAACACCTAACAACCCGTTCTGTAAAGAAATGCTTCCTAATATCCAGTCTAAACCTTCCCTGGTGCAACTTGAGGCCATTACCTCTTGTCCTATCGCTTATTACTTGGTTAAAGAGGCTCATCCCCAGCTCTCTGCAACCTCCTTTCAGGTAGCTGTAGAGGGCGATGAGGTCTCCCCTCAGCCTCCTCTTCCCCAGACTAAACACCCCCAGTTCCCTCAGCCGCTCCTTGTACGACATGTGCTCCAGACCCTGCACCAGCTTCACTGTTCTTCTTTGGATACGCTCCAGCACCCTAATGTGTCTTGTAGTGAGGGGTCCAAAAATCAACACAGTGTTCAAGGTGCGGCCTCACCAGTGCCGAGTACAGGGGTAAGATCACTTCCCTGTCCCTGCTGGCCACGCTATTTCTGATATAAGCCAGGATGCCATTGGCCTTCTTGGCCACCTGGGCACGCTGCTGGCTCAATGTTTAGGCAAACATTATCTTTAAGTCTAAGGCACAACAATAATTTGGTAACTCCAGTAACATTATAGAAATGAAAACCAGGAAAAATAGCAGAATTGAGAATTGAACACAGATTTTCTTTAGATCTATCCTGCTGCCTCACTCAAGGACAAACGTCTCCCTTCACTATTAACTGCAATAATTTGAGATACTACCTCAGTCTACTGCCTTTTTGCCTCCTTATCTTTGACAGATGCAATTAAGTACTGTGTTTTAGCAAGAGTACTACCGCTTCTCTTCCATCTACTAACTACAATAATCTAATCGTAGTTAGCTTCAATTACAAGTGATCGAAACTGGTATTCCAGAAAGTTGAAGTCAGAAAGGGGAGCATACATTTTGGCCATATTTTCTTTAGTAGGACAGCACAAACATGTAAGGACAAAAAGAGGAAAGAAAGTGATTATGTTCTCCAGTCAGGTTTGGTTGTTTGTGGTTTGGTTTTGGGTTGGTGGGGTGTTTTTTTCTTTTGGGGGGTGGGGGGTGTTTGCTTTTGTTGTGTGGTGTTGGTTTTTTTTTTAAAGTAATTGCCTCATTGAAAAACTCAGATGCTTTTAGTAAAAGAAGTATTTAAGAAGTGTTTTCTCTTCAGCCTAAAACTCAATTTATCTCCTGACTGCATAATGGAATGATAAATTCAAAGAACTGGAAGGGGTTTTAGACAGGTATAATGTATCATTTAATCTCCTCAATACAGCTAAATTTCAACTTCACCATGGAACTTTCCCAGCATATTTCAGAAAAAAGCCAAAACAGATTACAAAAAGCCCAAAGTAAAATACAAGACCAGTTACTTTGCTCAGTAAGCATGACAGCATATGTCAATATAACAGTTTCAGGCTACTTCTAGTCAAATTGGCTTAGCACATTTTAAGCTATAAACTTCTCATTAGAATGCAGCTGGCAGAGGATGTACAGAGGACCGATCTCATGTTGCCACAAACTTCAGGCATATTCAATCTCAGAGATAAATATGGTAAGTTAAATGAAACTAGCTTTGAGGAATTTTATGGAACAAAGCCACAGCTGAAGCAGAATTTTTTTTGACAGTTAAGAGTCCATGGTACCATGTAAACTAATACCTTTACCTCACCCCACACTTGAGTTTTTAGTTTAGAGTAGGTACTATCAGAATTTGAACAGTTAAACATTAAAGCCTTTTTGCTAGTTTTTATTCTTTTACACTCCTAGGACTAGAACTCCTTATCACTAATACAGCTTACCTCTGACTTTAGACCACTAATCCTGACATTTTTATCAGTAACTTGCTTCAACTTCCTCCCTCACAGTCTTTTGTGGCATTTCAGTCAACAGCTTTTCTTTTTTCTTTTTAATTACACAGCCCCCAATGTCATGATTAGGTGCACTGAATTAAAGATGTAATCTGCTTTCCAACTCAAACTGCAACAGCTTTTACCCATCCCATCCCTCTATTTTTCCAATAGCTATTTTTGAGTTTCACATAATTTGCTTTTTTGGGAAAGGAGGAGGGGAAAAATGTTCTCTACCATGAATAAGGTATCTTTTGCATTAAAAATACTTTGCAATGAAAATACTTTGCACTCACTTGCACTGTACTACAAAAATGAATGCTTACAAGCTGTTGCTTTTATATGTCCTTAACCAGTTGCAGAACTTCAGAAGTAAATTTTTAAACATTTGATAAATATTTGCTTTATTCCACAATATATTTTTGAGTTTGAAAAGACGACTACACGGCAATCGCAGCGCATTTAGCTGGAACCCATACACCAAGTATCAATTGCCATCGATGTCTGATATTTCTGGCACAAATAAGGTAAAGGAGCAGACACAGGCCCCTTTACAAGTGGAACTACTGAGACAGGGAAGCCAAATAATCCTAACATCCTGAAAATTAATCTGTGCAGACACACTCAACCCATAAACAGAGCCAGGAATAACTAATTTTCTACAATACCACCTCTTTCATCATTTAGTTCTTAGTTCAAATAGTGAACAGGCTTTCCATCTCAAGATACTGGCAACAAGGCCTGAGCATAGTTAAAACAACTCACACCATTAGTCTCAACCTTAAGAGAACAGTAGGTCCTTTGTGCAAATGCTCTATAGCTCCCATCTTTTATGATGTTAGGGGAACAACACTTTAATTCTTTGAACTGAAAAGAAAGATGTTCTTCAAAATTCTACAGGCCTAAAGAACACAAAGCTCTACTACAGCTACGATTATCGACTTGTCAAGAAGAAGTCAAACTCTGTCAAACCAACTTCTTCCATTCTTGGAAAATAAAAGTCTGACAATGTAACTGCACAAACACAAGGCATGTGGTAATAAAAATCAATTAAAATGAGCATTAAAATACAATGTTTTATGTACTGTTAAAGCTAACCAACTGTTTCAAAAGTTGTAATTAACAGAAATCATTAAGCATTGCAAATCTCTCCTTATCAATCAATCCTGAATACTGAAAGGAAAATACCAGCAACCCTACCAGAGAGAAAACAGCAAATTGCATCATTTGCACAGTAGCTAATCTAACAAAGCAGTCTAGTAATCATTCTCTATGATCAGAAAAGTGAAATCAATAGTCACCTTGAGAAAATTACTTTGAGAAATTAAAATTCAGAGCTGCATTATAGGTTAAATACACTCAACTAACAGAAGAGATAGAAAAGCAGCTCACAGACATTATGAAAATTGTATGTGTGGGGTAGAGGTTTTACCTCTTTGGGTGAGACTATAGGACAGCATTCTCCAAACCCATTAATCTCTTACTTGTAAAAAGGAGCTATTCCATCTCTTTTACTCTAAGTATAAAAGTATTTATCTTTCAACTCTGATAGGATCCCTAGTTTCTTGCTAGTTCTGTATTATCTTTCAGTGAGGTAAAGACAAATTCCTCTAATCGCTCTACTGCCCAAAGATTTGCATTATGGCAAATCTTTAAAATAGCTCATCTTATATTTAATTCTATTGAAATAGGACCTATCATTTTCTGTGTCTCACAGATAAGAAGCTGCTGTATGTCACCTGCTTTATGGTAACAGCTTCATGCAGGCTCTCTTCAAGGGCTAGTGTCTTATGTTAACTGCAGGGCAAGAATCTGCATCTGGGGAGTCACTACAGAGCAGTTATGCATGGTCACTCATCATCTGCAACCAGTTCAACAGATGAATTGAAAACAGCCCTTTTATTGCCAGAGCAGGACCCTAGTATGCCCAACAAGACCTGTATGTGGGTGTTTTTCCATTGAACAGGAATAAAACAATGAATGATCTCATTATCAAGTAACATTCTGTGCACTAAAGAGACTAACCAAAAATAGGTTACATTTTTCTTCCAATAAGATTCTCATGAGGTATATGCTTATAGAAACTGAATTAAGGCTGCACAAACACCCCCAGTTCTATATCTCCTCACTTTTTGAATCATGACTGAACAATCTTGAAGTCTTGAAGGTGTTTCTAGCCTTCTTCCTTTGCTGAATGTGCTCAGAGGGCACACTTCAAAGGCAGGAGAGACAAAGCCTCCTCACATGCTTTCTCTTCCAGTTCCATGCCTTGGACACTGACCAGCAAGGCTCATAGCAGCAATTCACTCCAGGACAGAGGATGCTCTCTGCAACTAGCAATTGCATTCTCAGCCCTCTGAATATATATACACAACTTTACACATTCTTACTTAGACATGGCTAAAGTACCTTACCAGAGCAACTTCCACCTGCAGGAGTTAAAAGTTTCTGGTGACAGGAATGGGGTGCTGTGGTCTTGTAAGAGGTTATGAGATTTAATTTTTTTTTTTTTTTTGATCTGTGCAAAACAACTTTTCCCATTGTTCTCAAAACATGCTTAAGTTTTTAAAGATTCAGCCTGAGGGAGACATCTGGTATGGAATGTGTCAGACTGTTAGAATTTGACAAAATTAGTAGCACGTGAAAATAGAAGTTCTTAATGGAAAACATCAGTCACCTTTCACAGAAGATGTTATTACCATAAGGGACCAAGAATTTTTGCAGCAGGACTGCTTCACTCAAAAACCAAACAAAACCAGCCTTTCTAACACTATTGTGGCTCAGCTGAAATCCTGTTAATACTGAACCACAAGTGGGAAAGTGAAATACAACTGTAAATAAAAAAAAATAAGGGAAAAAAAGAGGAGTAACATTATTCCAGTTCAGAAAAGGAAAGCTTAAATAGAAGTTTACAAAATCCAAAGTCTGGTAGTGTTCTCCATTAGTAACAGTATCCCGTATCATCTTTACAGGTAAATAGCACATTTTGACTATGTTTTAGCAATAACACCAGCAGATAAGGAACCAAAGGCTTTTATTTTAAGGAGTTTAAGACTATCATGCTTCTGACCACTTCGCCTTAATTTGGTTTTAACACTCAAACATTACAGCATTGTAAGTTTAAACACAGTCTAAGAAAAAACAACTGAGTTCTACTTACTGAAAATAGGAATGCAACCACAGCTGTTTCTGTGCTGTCTGTATACTGTACGGAAGTGAGCCACCAGCTTAAGGAAAAAATAGAACATGTATATTTGTTTTTTGAAAGACATTCTAAAAGCAGGAAGCATCTTCGGGAATAAGCTATCTGTACTATCCTCATGACTTATTTTCAGAAAATGGTATATAGGGTTTTTTTTGTCATTCTTATAATTTAAGAAATTCCTAAACACTAGGTTGCAGATTTACACTAGGAAAAAGAGAAATAGTATACAGTCTATAGAATTAAGTCCTCTTAGATGATAGATGTTTATGGGTAATTTTTTGTTATGATACTGCTTGATATTAACAGATTAAAATCGTTACCCATACAATCTGGAGGGAATAAAACAAGCAACTTTCAGAAAAAAAGACAACCAAACAGAATTATTTTTAAGAGCAAGAACTTCTCTGATTAAATTGTATTTATATTGATTTGGTCTTTGGCTAATGCATGTTGTGATTTCTTGAAATGGATTTAACAAAGAAGAATCAGCATGAATTATGGTAGTGTAGTGTATTGAAAACATGAAAAACCCACTGCATTGAACCTGTCCTAGAAGACCTGTTACAAAAGCTTTACTACTCTCAGGAATGCAGTAACTGCAGGAGTCCACAGAGCTGTTCATTTGCACAAATATAGAGTTATGTAATTCACCAAGTCATTTCATTATATGAGAGAAATGAGTGAGGAGTCATTGCGCAGATTGCATCTCTGGCTGTCAAGAGTATCAACTTTGCTGAACAGATGCTGTAGACAACCAGATGTATTTTAAGAGACCCTAACTTACTTGTGGGATATCATAGATACCTATAAACTCACTAGCTGCAGTTTCTACATATGTCCAAACACTGCTCAATTCAGAGGGAAGATAGAGAGCTGAAAGCATTCCTGCTAGCCCCGTGTTCAAATTCCACCAACTGTTAGAAGAGTTCAACAGCTGCTCTACTTCATACTACATAGGAGCACAGGTATCAGGCTTGGAACAGGAACGCATGTTTATGGATTCAGAGATGTCAAAGACTCACTGAATCGAAGTTGGAAGAACCCTCTGGAGATCATCTAGAATAACTTCCTGCCCAAAGCAGAGTCAGAGCATGTTGCTCAGTCGTGTCCTGTCAGGTTTTGAGTATCTCCCAGAATGGAGACTCTACAACCTCTCTGAGCAATCTGTTCCATTTAAACATCAGAAAACAGTTTTGCTGTAAGGGTACACTAGAATCTCCTGTATCTCAATTTATGTCCATAGCCTCTTGTTCTTTCAATGGTAACCATGCAAAGAATCTGCCTTCACTTCGCATCCTCCTATCAGGTACTTATACACATTGATAATATCTCCCAGGAAAGTTCTCTTGTCCAGCTCTCTCAGCCTCTCCTTGTATGACAGATGCTCCAATCCCTTACTCATCTTTGTGGCCTTTTGCTGGACTTGGTTCAGTATGTCTATGTCTGTCTTGTACTGGGAAGCCCACAACTGGACACAGCACTCCAGATGTGGTCTTGCCAGTGCTAAATAGAGGGGACTGGTCACCTCCTGGCAACGTGCTTCCTAATGCAGCCCAGGATGCTGTTGGTCTTCTTGCCACAAGCATGCATTGCTGGCTCATCTTCAGCTTAGTGACCATCAGCACTCCCAGGTCTTTTTCTGCAAAGCTGCTTTCCTGCAGTCAACTCCCAGGGTGTACTGGTACCTGGGATTATTTCTGTCCCAACACAGTACTTTGCATTGCCCTCTGTTGAGCTGCATGAGGTTCCTGTCAGCCCATTTCTCCAGCCTCTACAGTCCCTCTGAATGGCAGCACAATCATCAACCACTCCTCCTGAGTTTGTATCATTTGCAAACTCACTGACGGTGTACTCTGTCCCACCATCCGGGTCATGAATGAAGATATTAAATGCATGACCCCAGTATCGATGCTTGGCACACACCACCACTGGTGGCTGACCCCCAGCTGGCCTTCGGGCCATTGATCATGGCCATTGAGTCCTGACAGTTCAGCCAGTTTCCAACCCGCCTCACTGTCCACTCATCTAGTCTGCACTTCATCAGGTTGTCGGTAATGATGTTGTAGGAGACAGTGTTGAAAGCCTTATTGAAGTTAAGATAAACAACATCAGTGCACTCTTCTCATTCATCAAGCCAGTCATCTCATCGTAGAAGGACATCACGTTAATTAAGCATAATTTCTCCTTTATAAATCCATGCTGACTACTCCCAATCACCTTGTCCTTATGTTTGGTTTCCACAATTCTTTGCTCCATCACCCTTCCAGGGATCAAGGTGAGACTGACAGGCCTATAAGTTTCCCCAGATTCTCCTTCTTATCCTTCCTGAAGACAGAAGAAAATTTCTTTCTTTCAGTGCTCAATCTCTTCCAATTGCCTTGTCCTTTTGAAGACTAATCAAAAAGGGCCTCACAGTCATCAGACAGCTCCCTCAGTATGCATGGGTGTAACCCACTGCGTGCTTGCTTTTGAGAAACAGAATGGATTTACTGCGTCAGAATACTATGGTACCTCTTCCTCTCTCAGGTTGGCTGGGGTTATGTTTTCTATACAAATAAGATTGACTTCACGAACACAAACATGGAAAGACTGAACAGAACAATTGTATATTACAGTATTAAAAAAATGACTGATGAGTAGTGAAACATCTTATTCTCCATTGTATCTGATGTGCAGGATGACACTGCAAAGAAAACAAGAACTTGGCACACTCAAACCTGAATTTTCTGCCAAAATTAAAGTATGACTAGAGTTAGAACAGTGGGCAAGAGCTATTTTTTCCTATACAGCAACATATGAACGTGGCTATACAGACTTAAACATTATATACCAATGCCCACAAAGCTTTTTCTATTCAGTCACAATAGGAGAGCTAGAGTCAGAGCTCCAGTAACAGTAATAAAAGGATTCTACTGCCACCTACTCTACCAAGTTCTCAGCAAGACGACAACTTCAGGTTCATTCAACATCAACCACTGAAGTCATTTTGCAGGACATTATGACCACAAAAAGCTAATAAACAGGGGTTCATCTGCTTACCAGGATAGCCTTCCAGACTCTGCCTCACATTGTTCACAGTAGGATAAACCTTCATGGAGGAGGGAAAAAAAAAAGTAACTTTAATAACACACTAAATACAGAACCTGTCAATTTTCAAACAAAAATCACCTTAAAGAAAACTTACTTGAGGAAAAAAAACAAAACATTAAAAGCTTCATTTTTCAGAATGAAGTTACACCGCAGCTTAAAACTAGTTGTGTGCCAGTAACAAAGTCTTTAATATTTTTAGTACTCATGCAGAGCTTACCAAATTCAGCTAGCAAGACTCAAACAATCCTGCTTCAACCACTTCCATGGTGGTCAAAGTAAGCTCTTAACATTAATTTATGAGATTTTAGCCTCATATCTCAAATATGAGTATGCAGGGGTAATTAGTATACAATAAGGGCATAGTTTGACAACATTTTCTCCTTGATTTAACAAGCTCCTGCCATAAACATGTTTCTGCTCCTCCCCTTAATTGTGCTAATAACCAGGTTAGAAGATAATTTGGTTTAGGCATTAATCACTCAGGGTTCAATTACATCTCAGTAGTACAGATGTACTACATCTACATTTTGCATCTACAAAACTCAATGGAAGACAAGCTATAGAATGAGAATATAATTTTGATTAATTATATATACTCTAATGTCATGAAGATGGAAATCATAGTACATTTTCAGAGTATACCATACAAGAGTGTCACTAAGTGGCATCCTTATGATTTCAGGATGAAAACTACATTAACATCTTCCTAATGTTAAAAGCAAACCAATGAGTGAGATTTAAACAACAAAGGAATAAACGTTAAATAATGGTCACTAGCATCTAAAAGACATACCAAATGAATTGGAACATCACATTTCAGGAGAGATGTCACGCTGCTGCCTGCAGCCACCAGGCTCTCCTGGAACTCTGAGCACAGCCATTTGGACCCATCAGCTCCCAGTGAACCAATGCTTGAGAACTGTCCAACAACAGGCCAGGATTCCTGTGCTGGTATTGACGAAGCGTGCTCTTTCAAAAGCTAGTGAGAGAAATTGAAACACTGTTAGACTTCAACAGGGAAAGAATATCTTAATTAGTGGTTCAGTATCACTTCTGATACCTCTGTAATTCACTTCTGACAGTGGAAGAGATTAGCATTCATACTATCTATTTAACTTTGCAATAAAAAAAAAAGTCATCAGGCTTTCCAAATAAACCCACTGTTCCTTCAAGAGAAGATCAAACATCACAAGTTTTATCCAAAAGCACCAAAGCCAACCATTAAAAAATGGGTAAAAAGAATGCTAGCAGCTCGTCCTAAAAACATGAAACATTAGCTTCAGAAGTCACAATAAATTAAACAACTAAATCTTTTTATATTTGGTGGTTGTTGGCCATAAAATTCCTCTCATATTCTAAAGCCCCAGCTACAATAGAATCCTACAATAAGAGGGTATAAAAGAACAATTGAAGAGAAAATTAAAATAATCCTTTTAGAGGAATTCTTTAGTTGTGAATAGAATTTCAAGTCACATTAAAACCAGATGGATATAGGCACATATTAAGTTGTATGTAGTGGCTACACTTCTCCCCCCTCGAGAGAGGACACATAACTAAATGGCTTGTGTAGTGTCACCAGGTCTATCTGCATTGTCACTAAAAAAAAATTAATCTTTTTAATCACAGAAACATTTGCCACAAGAGCATCTTTATCCTTTACAGGCTTTTTCTGTTTTATTTTTTCATTCAGTGTCTTACTAGGCAAAAGAACGTGCAAACAACATATATCAGAAAGGGCAACCTCTTTACAAGCAAGGGGAGGTCTAAAACAGTGACCCTGTGTTGGAAAGCAATGTGATAAGACATTTTGTATGTCACTGAAGTTTGCCATGAACAGCATTAGAATTCCATGTAAAATTCATGACAGAGTTTGAAATAATGCCACTTCAGCAGGACATACAGGTTAAAAGCTCCCCAATTATGACAGACATTTAACAGGTAACATGAAATAGCTTACGTGATTCTAAATAAATACTGAAAAAGAAGGGGCCCTACAAACTTGAGATATGCAATCTTGTATGACGATTTACCATTATGGTTTATCTAAATAATCTAAATTAAAAAAATCCATGCTCCTAATTATTTATTTGATTAAAAAATAACAAGAAGAAAATCAAGATCTTAGAAATGTAGTAAACAAAACTAAAAACCTGACTGAATTGATGACATCAGCTATGTGCAAACTGGTTTTAATTTGATGTTTTTTTGCCAGGTCATTAGGGAAAGAGAAACTGTAATAGTCTTTAATGTTTAAGGAAATAAAATAAGCCTGTTCCCTATCTGCAGGGAAGTCTGTATCAACAAATTTTTCCTCAGTGAGTGCTTTTGAAAGAAGTTATACTTGGTTCCCAGTCACAGAAGACTGGATTTTGATAGTGTCACACTTGTTAGAAACACCAACAGCAGACAGGAAGTCATTTGAGTGATGGTGACTCCTCAGGTATCTGTAAGCACACAACAATTCAGACCACAAGGTGACCATGGTAATGCCCAGGAATATTATGTGCAAAGTCTATGCTGTCATAGGTTTCAAGGTTATGTTACTGCTAACTTAAACTGTAACAATGTATTAAAAGATTGCTGATCATAGCTGGAAAAAAATCAAAGGAACTAAAGAATGCTCTCCAAAATTATATTTACAGTTAAAAGGATATTAACAAAAAAGTTAATAGTTTTAGTACCTTTCTGAGCCTAAGATGACCCCACTTTTCTTTATCACTACCTTGATATCGTCCAGGGGTAGAACCAAGCAGATACACTCTACATAAAGAAGAAAACAACAAGTTATTTGCGGCTCTGGAGTGTTTTGGTTTGTAAAGTATTTAGGTATTTAAGCAAAACCTATCAGCAAGATTGAACACAGAAGTGCAATCAGAAATATTTAATCTTTCAGTAAAATTTACAATATAAAGAGCGGATTTTCAGGGGCATGATTTATTATTAGCATTCTATATGGCTGTCAGGCACCATCAAGCTGCTCTACAGTATAGACAAGAACTGCATTTACTTCTGCGTACAAAAATGCAAAGACAGACGCTGTTAGCAATAAATGCAAATAGTTTGCTTGACACACAACTGGGCACGTGATTGAGTAAAGCCAATCTATTGCTACATCCAAATCAACAGATTCAGGTATGAGATTTCATTTGCGCACCTAATAGTTCAGATGCAAAGTACAGCTTTTTCAACTGTCTTCCTAATAATGGTTTAGAACCTGTTCAACTTTGTCCTGAAAGCAGAGAAGATACCCATGCAGAGTCACAACAAACAGATGCTTTAAGCAGCTGTTCCTTACTGCATCTCAAGCCTAGTTTTATCCATGAATGAATGTCCCCTACATATTTTATACGGCAAGGAACCAATCTTTATCCTAACAAGTGACTCTTCCCTAACCTGTGCATAAACTCACATCAGCTAGGGCTCAACCAACCTGTCCAAGCTCACACAGGCAACCAAGTGAGTAAGAACAGCAGCTCAGGCTGTTAGCTCACCTGACTATAAGGTACATACTTTTTTTCTTTACCCCCTCATATCTTGTAAGACTCCACGTAAAGAAAAAACACATTTTTTATTTAATGTATTAAACTAGACAAGGTTTCAGTCTATTTCCACCACAGTTTATGACCTTTTTCAGCTTTTCTTTGCAATAAATTTTTGCCAGCTTGTAAAACTGCTATTAAGCAACCAAGGAGATTTACACTTTCTGAAGTAAATACTGTATTTCAGTGGAAATGCAAGATGTATCTAATAGAAGTTAAGCATCCTGAATTATTTTAAGCAGTATCAGCAATGTGATATTAGAGAGAAGTGTTTCAAGACAAAATATATTATTAACATAATGTCTACCAGACACAATCTGTGCCTGTAACAGGCAAAATTCTATACATATGTATATGGATTGAACTTTGCCTTACACATACAGAAGCCTATTCTTAACAAAGTCCCCACTACAACAACCTTTGCTTACATGATCCTTCTTACATGACAAACCCAATACAATGCAGTTTTTTCCACTGCTAATTTTATTGGAGCAAATATTTAAGACAGACTGACTTAAATGAAACTCTGAATCCCTATTACTTACAGCTACCTTCTGTCAAGTTACTGATGATGCACCCTTTTTCATTCCTTTAAAATGTATGTTTATAAAACTCGAAGTTGGTTAATTCAACATAATCTCCATAAAATAGATTTTAAAACTGCCTAAAGTTAGACTTATGTTTGAACACTGAAGTCTGGAATAAGGTAGTGTACAAAACAAACCCATGGTCTAACAGATCCTAACAGAGATGTTTAATTTTTTGGAAAAAAGCACGCAAGTTACTATAAACACAAGATAACCTACCTTGTCTCTGATAAATCGTGTTCTTGAATCAGGTCTATCCATTCCTTGAGTGTAGGAGAATTGTAAGCCATCAGGTAACTTATTAGGTCAGACTTGAAATTTGTTTCAGATTCACCAGCAGAACCAGTTGTTCCCTGAGGTAGCCTTGGGTATAAAGGGCTTAGCCATATTCTAAAAACAAAGCCACAAAAACAGGGACACCACACATTAACACATGGTTTTAGTAAGTGATTAAAGCACATCTGAAGGTCCTAAATGAATACTAGACAGATTTATTGTGATACTAACTATAAAGTGACTTGCCTTTACTTTACAATTACAGAATCGTCAAGTCTTATACTCAATACCATAAAACTAATACTTTCAAATGAAAACAACTATCTCAATACATTTATCCATGCATATGTTTACAGCTTTCAGCACTGTTAAACAGGCCAGGCTCACCAACCAGTAGTCCTTTCATCAAGATTTTCTGTATGAATAGAACACTGCAACACGTTTTGCTAAGCTACTGGTTTGCGTAATGATAGAGAAAAACACCAGAGTGTCTGAAAGTTTTGCATAGCTTGAAGAGTAGCCCACAATAACTTGCTCTTCAAAACTTCCATCAGAATAAAACAGGGTGGGCACTACACAGGGAAAACATCTAGCATTTCTTTCTAGTCACACATGATTGTAGCCATAGAAACCAAAGGTTCTGCATTATCAACTTTATGTGTTGATATGATCCTTTGTAATTCAGAAGCCTATGAAACAGAGAAAACCATGAACCCTCATATGGGTGATACCGCATATTACTGCAGTGTGCAATGCTAAAAAGGAAAATGTTTTTCATGTTTGACAAATAGGGCAACTTGTTAAGCATCCCAAATAGATATTTTCTTGCATTCTTGGCTTTCTGAAAAAGCTAACTGACAAAAGATACTAAAGCCATCCCTAAGTAAAAGATTTAAAGACAAAAAATCAGTGGTTGTATTTCTGCCACTCAAAAATCCTTATAAGAGCTTGTCTTGGACAAGTGAAAAGCCTCAAAACCTTGCCATATTTAATGGCAGCAAAATGGATGTCGAGGTGACAGTAAGTTCTGAAAAGTCTTTTTCAATTATTTTGATGAAGAAGTCTTATACCCTGAGTTACTGTGGAGACCTAACTAAAAAATGCTCCCATAAAAATTGCCAAGACAACCAGAGGTTGAAGGACCTTGTATATTAACATGTCACTTTGTCCTATTTTTTGTGCTCTAAACAAAACTATGTCCCAAGCTAGCTGTTAAGTTTAAAAACTTCTACCAAAAAAAACAGGAAGTAAATTGGTTCCAAGGGAAGGATACTGGGTGGCTACTGGGCCATCTACTGTATTAAGGAACCAATGGTGCCTAGAATTTATCAGGTTACATTCTAGATACAGTCACAGCAGAAGCAGAACATTTGCACGTTCACTATTTGTGAACTATTTGTGAACTATTTGCACTATTAAGATAATTTTTAAATAGCTGCTTCAGATTTATATAGAGTACTTTATAGCTAGGTAGTTTTTTCATACAGAGACAGCATGGCATAATAAAAGATCTTAAATTAGTCAGACTGAGTTTAGGCTAACAGCCAGCTCAGGACATAATTTTATTTACAGCAGAAAGCAACCAGAGTTCAGGCTTAGACAGTTAGCACCATTCTAGGTTTAATTTTTTTATTTGCAGGATAGCTCTATTTTAGGAGGGTAAGACTTGTAGCACCAGACCATCTGACCTAGTATCCTGTCTCCAGCAGTAGCAGATACCTATGGAAAGTATTAAAGTGAACACACACCTGCTAGAGATTGTTGCTTACCCCTGAGTTTTCTGGTGCCAATCTTCAGCAATAAGATTGGATGTATGTATCACAACTCGAAGACCTTCTTCGTATAACAACAACATCATTTTCCTTAAAAAAAACCCCATACATATAATTTAATCTATTTCAAGTACACTGAGAGTAGGAGATAAATTAACAATTCATTAAAATGCTCCAAGATAATTATTTTTCAAAGGATTTGTTCTGCATAGTACACTTAGACTTCAATTCATGGGCATGCCAAACTCACATGGCAGTCATTAGACTATCCCTACGAATTTTGTCAGTAGCATCATACAATATATTCCAGAGTACAGTTTAACATCCCATGTAACTGATTTCCCAATGCAAAAATGAATACTTGCAGAACATTTTCTATATTTGCTATGTTTTTCAGATAAACTTATTCCTTTGCAGATAGTAAAAAAAAAAAGAAATAAGGAACACTAAAAGGCCTTTGCTTATAGCTGAATTAATTAAAACCTAGTTCTTTTAACAGACAATTTTTAAAATAGAAGGTAGTATGTAGGTAACTAACCATCGAGATGGCAAAAACCATATTTATCTACCATAAACTCAAGATACAGCACAAAGGAGTTTTAAAACTAGTAACTGAGTTAAAAATGACTGTATTTTTTGTAACATAAGTGCTCAGAATTTCATATACAAGTTTTCAGTAGTTGTGTAAAGACAGCATATCCATATGACCCTGAAGGATGAAATGGTTTCCACAGAAACCAATGCTCAAGAATGAAAGCTGTAAAGAAAAACATGTTTATCTTCATCGCTGTCCCATGGCAAGATAATGCTACGCAAGTCATCTCAGGCTCAAATTTAGACAATGATTTATTCAGTAATTTCCGCTTTTAATGCTAGAGTTCAGCAAACTAATGTTAAAGTACCTGTACATGCCCTCCTGTGCTTACTGCATAGTTTATGCAATATGCAAGACTCCCTAACTATTAAACAGTCCCCCCATCTGTGTTATGCCTCAATCTAGGCACAAATTGAGTCAACAGTAAAATAAGTATTTTACAGCAAAATAAGGTGCAAGATTAAGGTATACAGAAGCGATAACTGACCAAAACATCACTACTTCAAAAAAAAAAAAAAGAAATCACTGATGTGCAATTTAAGTTTTACATCATACAACAGGAGTAACATGAATTTAAGTCTTTATATTTGATGGGATAAAATCTGTTAAGTTTCTTTTGGAACAAAATTGTTTCATTACCCACTAAGATCTGATTTACTGGTCTGATACTCACTTGTGTTCTATCTGCAGCGGATATATTCAGAAATACACTACTCGGAACAACTCTTTAAAATATATGGTTAAAGAACTGCAGCATTTAACATCACTATCACTTATTTATCCCAAAGTGTGGTGGAAGAAAAAAAAAAAAATTTGAAGTTGAGCATACAGCAAATGAGTGCTTCTGCTTGAACTGCTTAAGTGAAAATAAGCTAAAGCTTTAAAAATGATCAATTTGAAAAACAACCTCAATTCCTTTTATGTCCCTCACTAAACCTGAGGGAAAAGCAAGACTAATTTTTAAAATGCTGATTTCTTTCTTTTATTTGCATATTCTTCTTCAAACAGGCAATAAAGAGGTCAGTATGCTTTAATGTTGTTTTACAACGTTTTAATGTAATGTCATGTTTTATAGAACAAGTTATACGAAACAATTGATTAAAAAATACTGCAGTGCCCTGAAACCAAAGATCTTTGCTACAAGACATAAATCTGTTATTTGTATCTTGCAGTAGACAAAATGCCCTTTGTGACACTTCTATAATATCAAATTAAGTATTTTATTTGAAAAGACCCCAAAATTCAGTAATTATATCCAGATCCTCCAAGTTAACTGCAAAAACCGAGCAGTAAATCAGTGTTGTGTCTGACTTGCCACTGACTGATCAAGTCTGCATTACACTTTTGGTATTAAGGCATGAGTTAAGAGCCAGGACCTGCAGTTCACTGATGTCAATTGTCTAACTTGCACATCTGATATCTACTTAATAGTTGATTCATTTCCTTAAACTGGAACAATCCTATCATCTATAAATACAAAATAATTAAGGAAATTTTTCTTTAAGCCTCAGCATTTTCTATGAAATTATTTCATGGCTTTAAAATAACTTGCAGATAAATGAAACATACACATAGAATATGAAAGATACTACTTTAGATTTTCATCAATACACATTAGGCCTTCAGAATTATGTTTTCACAAGCAGTAATAATCTATTTTCCTATCCTATAAAGATACTAGACACTACTTAGCAGTTCAATCATGTTAACTGCATGTACCAACACTGTGGTCATCTTTAGAAGTGGAGCTTTCTGTTTCATAGCTGTTACTTACGTATGGTGAGTTCCAAATGCAATATCCAGCTTAGCCTATAAAATTAAAAAGTTGATCATTAAAAATTCCTATTGTGCATTCCTATATGCAAGAATGTTGAAGAAAGAGAGATGCTTCTTAATTTTGTTTCATTTCACTGCTCTCTAGTGGACAGATCACAAAATACATTCTTTTTCCCCTCAACACCTTTAAATGTGCTCTCTAATTTCTTCTAGAAGATAGACTTGCAACAGCAATACAACTCTTTGCTGGAACTGTTCCAGCAGAATTTCAAGTTGAACAGGAGCCAGCAATGTGCCCTTGCACCACTAACAGTGTCCTGGGCTGCATCAGGAGGAGTGTTGCCAGTAGGTCAAAGGAGGTGATCCTTCGCCTCTATTCAGCACTGGTGAGGCCACACATGCAGTACTGGGTCCAGTTCTGGGCTGCCCAGTACAGGAGAGACATGGCCATACTGCAAAGTGCAACAAAGGGCCACTAAGATCATTAAGGGACCTATGAGAAAGGCTAAGAGATCTGGCACTATTCAGCCTGGAGAAGATAAGGCTCAGAGGGGATCTGATCATGGTGTATAAATACCTGAAGGGAAGGTACAAAGAAGGGGGAGCCAGGCTCTTTTCAGTGGTGCCCAGTGGCAGGACCAGAGGCAATGGCCACAAACCAAAACACAGGAGGTTCCCTCTGAACATCAGGACACACTTTTTTTACTGTGAGGGTGACTGAGCACTGGCATGGATTGCCATACGAGGTTATGGAGTCTCCATCCTTGTAGACATTCAAAACCTATCTGGACATTGTCCTGGACGACTGGCTCTAAGTGACCCTGCTTGAGCAGGAGAGTTGGACTAGATGACCTCCAGAGGTCCCTTCCAATCTCAACAATTCTGTGATTCCGAAGTATACAATGACTGTTACAAGCAGCTTAATGGCTAACATTGGAAAGAAAAGGACAGAAGCCAAACAGAAATGCTTTTTTATCAGTGCTTTGCTCTTATTAAAGAGTATTTACAGCACAATTTTTAGGGAGAGAATGAAATGCTAGTTACAGGTGTTAAGAAAATATTTTTAGCCAGTGATGGCTCCAACATTGTGCCTAGTTAATACGGGCATGGAGGAGAAGATGAAAACACATTTCATTTTGGGGTGCTAACATAGCAGACTAGCATGTAGACTACCAGAAGAATCTGAAGCAGTATACTCAAATAGGAAAACCATCACAAATGACATTTTCCCCTGCTACTTACTATTAACTGCACTGACAAGTTTCTCATATGGGACATATTACACTCAAATTCTTGTTGTGTGTGAAAAGGAAACACTATACACAAAACCATGAATCTATTGTTAGTTTACTTGAAATCTTAATCTAAAAATTGTTGCTACTCCACAACTTAGTGCTAACTCCTGATTATCACAGCACATAGCAGCCCAGAAATCCTGGCCTCAAGCACTCACTATGTCTGGCATTAATACAGCGATTTCTAGGAAGCTCAGGGTTACCAGACTGCTCAAGAAGGAAGAAAATTCCAAGATCATCCTCCTCCTAACAAAGAGTAAGATATCCCCATGATCTATCATATATTCCACCCAGAAAAATACTGAAATACTGGCAAGTTGCCATAACCACATCACTCCCTCAGTGCTGAAGCCAGTAACTTTACAACTCAGGGACAGCAAGCATAACATGTAAGCATAACATCAGAGAGAAAATGGCATGTGCCAGGAAGTGTGCTTATAGCAATTTTAACAATATTATGGCAACTATGTATAACAGCATTTTGTGTAAAACATACTTGGATGAATAATAATTCTCTGATGAGACTTAAGATTACAGTGTGACTGGGACTAAGTCCTGCACTTTACACAAAAGGTGCTTCCTTTTCAGTCATTACATGAATTTGAGTGTAACATGTTAGTGGAGAAGGTGTGCAGCTCTTTCTGTGAGCTCCATGGCACTTCTCTGGGCAGCTGTTCCATGCAAACCTTTTGTGGGTGACAGTCTACCATAATCACAAAAGACCAGGAACCATGTTCCTATGGTCCTGGTAAGTATATTCCTTCAAGCATAATAGTAAATTCTTGCCTTCCCATATAAGGTGTGTCTCTTTTCATTCACAACAAGATTTTGAGTGCAACAGATGGCTTAATTTCAACCAGAGGGTAATACACATGTTAATTACCTGACAAAAGCTGATGTTCTCATAAGGGCGTGCTTGTGCAAGCAGTTCAGCTTTGGATTCTCTCTTTTCGCCATGAACTATTAACAATGGCTTCTTCCTTAAATAAAAGGAGATTACTATTAAAACATCAAGTGAATTAGTAATCAAGTCTAAACTATTTCTTCCTGTAGTTATGACTTTTGACCCCTAAATCTGATAGATTTTAGTGCCATCTTCCTGCTGGGCTATATGCCTTACTACCTAACTCAAAAAAGCAGTAACTACAATAGAACCTCTAAGAGAAAGACACTAGAAAACTTTAATGGAAAAAAAAAAAAAGGAAACAGAAAGGGCAGAGTAAATCAAACACCAAAACAAAAACTAATAATACAAGATCTTGTAAGGAACTCTTGTGTGTATAGCTGGAAACAGACAAATAAAGCCTCTCAGAAGTATTGATATATACATTGTGGATCTAAGACAATTTAATCATTGTCACCTTACAGAGAAGATAGGAAGAATGAGAGGGAAAAGGAGGGGGCTAAGTCTATTCTGGCAGTAGTTTCACTTCCTAATACTCTGTTCTACTGCCTTTCTAGTAAAAAGCAAAAAAACGAGAGAAAACTGTACATCATACACTCACTTCATCTGCAGTAGGCTGCAATTATCAAGAAGTAATTTCAAGCAAATGTAAGAACTGCTTTCATGACAATGTCCAGCAACCACAACCATACCATATCCATTGACATATCATCATGATCGTTTTCGCATAGTTTTCTTGTGCCCTTCCTACATTCCCTCCTTCCTCTTGGCTCAGTAAACTGTATGGCAAAAAGCTTCCTGTTCCATCTTTATCGGTCATCTACTGCATTGTCATCATAGCCCACACTGGGACCTCCTAAGTGTTAATTAATAAAAATCAGAAACCAGCCATACTGAACTCTGACCATTTAAGTCTTGAAAAGAGGCAAGAAATCAATAGAGAACCACCACTGTGGAATAAGCATACAAGGAAAACCAAGAGTCAATGCATACAATTGGTAACAGTAATCTGCAACCGCAAACAAGTGTTTACCATCCACTTGTAACAGGAACTTGCAATGAACAGAATGATTTGGAAACTGTATCATTTCATCTTTGTAAGATAAACATACCTGAATTCCTGTGGATACTGTCTTACAAGCCATCCCACATCTATACAGTAGTTAAACTTGTACATAAGAAAAAGAAAACTGACTCATTAACAAGAAAAAGCAGAGTTTGTCAGAATGATGAACAGCAAAAAAGTTTCTTACATAAAGTCAGCACTCAAAACCACTTACATCATTCAAAGCATGTTTTAAAAACAGGTGTATTTTTGAATTTCACATGGTTTCTTTCGTGTCTCTTACTAATTCAGGAATGAATTTAAGTTATTCAAAAGCATATATTAGTGGTCATAACATTTAGCATGCAGAAATTAAAAAAAAAAAAAATCACATACACATAATGTAAAAGCTTTGGCTCAAGAACCATCTCTGCCATGTGCTTATACCAGGAATGATAGCAAAAGCCCTATGGAATAACAAAAGTATCATTCCTAGATTGCAAAGCTTTTTTCTTTCAAAAAAAATAATTTACACACACAGAAATACACATTTTTCAGTTGCACATTCCCCAAAAACAGTAGACAAAGCAGTCTTATAATTGCCTGAATTTAAACAGACCATGGGATGATATTTACATTTCACCAAATTGTTGTACAGTTGAAAACATTTACAGAATTTCCTCTGTATTTTAACAAAGTTCCCTGCTGATATCAGCTACATGGCACAAACATGCATTTCTAGTTTACAGTTAAAGGGAAATAAGCAAGTGAAATCAATCTGGCAAACAGAAAACTCACCTGGGCAGAAGACATGAGAGTCCCAAAAAGAGGAGACAAAATATCTATTAAAAACATTAAAGCATAATTGAGTAAAAAAAAAGGTTCAAGTAAACATTTCACATCTTGAACAGTTTGGTAACTACCACAGCACAAATGCCAGATTGTTCACAGACTTGGTGTAACAGACATTCACATTCAAGTTTACTGTTCTGAATATTCAAGTCACTGTTTCTCCTGTGAAACCCTTATGGTCTTATGTTTATAAAAAACATTAATCCTCTCAAAGTAGAAAACAAATTTTTAACTCATTAGGAGAAAGACCAAGATCATATGGAGAAAGAAACATCTCCCCGATAGAGCTTGAAGAACTGTGGCAGGGTATAAGCAGTAAGGACATAGTTAATGCTTAAAGACTCAATCTGTAACAGGTACATGTATCTTCAGTTCATTCACAGTAAGAGAGAAAACTGAGCTGACTGAGAATTTATAGCCTCAATAACTGAATGACAGCAACTTGAAAACATATCCTACAAATATCTTCTAGGATTGACAAAATATTTCATGCCCTATCTCTACAGAAATGTGTTTTTTCAGGTTAAACAAACAAGAATTCAGACCCTCCACCAGCTCAACTAACACCTAGCAGAACAACTACTCCTAAGAGAGGACAGGCCAAAAGCCACAATGAATTCACAAAGCAGATAAAGATACAGCAGTAAAGCAACTGAGGTCTCTGACACCAGGCTGCCATCAATAATCACTGCTCATAGGGAGCACATGAGGTTGAGGAAAAGTTACAAGCTAATTGTATAGGTCTTCGGTCATTCGTTCTCCTTCAAAGAACTACAATTTTTTTCTGCCTCATTTTATTGTATTTCTGTGCATAAATCTGTTATTAATCTGTTTCTGATTCTGCCTTGTAATGTATGAGATTCCATTTCTGCATGAGGGGATGTTTACAGGTGCACAGAGCTGTTCCCCCTTACGTCAAGCTACAACTACACAGCATTCCTGAAGCATTGGTACTGTACACCAAAAAAGTCGTTCCATCTTGACTTGCACTCATTTCTAATAGAACTGAAATGGGCCCTCGAATCCAAGCCACAGTACTATCTTGCACTGCATCAGTAGTGAATTACTAGGTCCAAACCACTCAGCAGCATTAAGACAAGTGCAAACTCAGGGAGAATGGTCAGGCACCCCAGAAAAGCAGTCCTTTAAGCGCCATGAAGGCAAGCAGTTTTCCCCAGATTAACTCCCAGGGAAAGCAGCAATAAGAAGCACCGTATTGATTTGCCCTGGCTAAATGATTAGATAAACATTAGATTTGTGCAGCATAACTCAGAAGTTACAACAGAATCAGTATCAGCAAAGTAATGCTTTATACACTTCTAAAAGAGAAAGGCAAAGATAACAGAACCAATTCCTACAATTTGCACATTTAGAATATGAAGCCCCAGCTACCCCAAAGAATATATGCATTTAAAAATACCCACAAACTAAATATAAGCATTCTTTTGCAAACAGGTCTCCCAAAAGCCCACTTCTGTAGAAGCCACTTGTTCACCTTTTATGTGCAGGGCTCCAGAATTATAGCTCTGTTCAATGCCTGTGACTTTAGTGAGAAAAAACCTGAAAGGATTCCCGCCATTCAACAAATCCCAGGTATCTTGGGCTTCACCGAGTGTTTCATTATACTCCTCTGCTTGCTGATTCTCTGAGAGTTCATCATCTCTACAAAGATTCAGAGCGTGTTCTTTCGGTGCATCACATTTTTCTTCTTTCTGTGTTTCTTTGTGGGCATGCTTTTCCTGATCTTCAGGCTCTTCATCACTACTAGAAAGACACCAGCCTAAGCCTTCCTGGCTAGCTCTCTGTTTTCCTGCTGGAGGTGTTTCTGTAGAAAAACTTTTATCACCGAGCTTCAGAGGAGAAGCTTTTCTCTTGTGAGCAGCTTTCCTAGCTTCAGAGCATGGATATTGTGGCCCACTTGTTCTGCCACGTGCAGCATCCAATAGTGAAGATGTAGAGGGTTTTTCACTATCAGAATTCTCCTCTGTACTTTCATCACTGCTAGATACTGTCCATTTTCCATGTGCACCTTCCTGAAGCATGTTCCTAGGGATTAAAAAACAACACCATTTTTGCTACACTCAAGTCTTCCTCCCTTCCTACTTTCCATTTGCTTATTACCAGAGAGCTTTGTTTTTCGTATCTGGCAGAATCTCCATGCAACTTCCCGACTCGGAAAAGTTTCCCCGCGCACAAAGCTTATTTGTTTCTGTGCCCAGGAAACAAAGAAACACGTGCAACGGGAGCAGCCATCAGCTGGGAAACCGCTAAGGTGGAAACCTGCACACGGAAAAGGGGCCACGATAGGGGCACGTAGAGGAAACCCTTTCTAGAGTCAAAATAATAGTTTGCATCACACAGATATTTCTCATCCCGATCCTAACGTTTAGGGGTCTAGCGCGCTCTGCTGAGGGGACACAGAAGCGGGGACTCGAAACAGGGCCACCCTTTCCGGCCGCCTCTGGAGGCCCGCAGCCCCCATCCGCCGCCCCCCACGTCCCAGGCGAGGCCCTCCGCCGCGGGCTGCGGGAGGCTGGTCGCCGCGACCGCCGAGGGCCATGCGGGCACCGCCCCGCGAGGAAGGCAGCGCCGCCGCCGCCGGCCAGAGGCACGGCGGCGGGGCGGGGCCAGCGGCAGCGCGCGGCAGCCGCCGCCAGCCCGCCCGCCCGCGGCCGCCACCGGCTCCAAGGGGCGCGAACCAGCGCGCGGGCTACGGCGCCAACGGCCCCCGTGGCCGCTCCCGCCCGTGCCGGGACGCCGCTCGCCCCGGCCGCCAGCGCCCGCCCCCCCCGGCCCGGCAGGGCAGCGGCTCACCTCTGGGGCTCGCCTCTGGGGCTCACACCCGGGCTGCGCGCCCCAAGCCCGAGAGGAAGAGGAGAAGGCCAAGGCCGAGACGGAGGCCCGCGGGTACCACACGCATCACGGCCCCGCCCCGCCCCACCTCCCGAGCCAATGGCGCGCTTCTGATTTGAGCCAATCGGCGCCGGCGCCGCTCCTGCTCCGCGGGGTTTGGCGGCGGCGCGTGGGTTGCTAGGCAGCGCGGGGCCTGCCGCCGCCGGGGGCCGCGCTGCGCGCCCCTGGGGTCCCCTGGCGCGGGGCGCGGCAGCCGCGGCCGCCGCCTGAGGGGAGCCTCCCCCTCCGCAGCCGGGCGGGTGAGGAACCGGAGGGGTCATGGGTCCGTCCCATCGGTGTCCGGTGATGCCCGAAGGGCTTTCCCGGCCTGCCAGGGGCGCACGGGCTTGGAGAGGCGCTGAAGCGGCTCTGGCATCTCTCTCAGGGCTGCTAAACCGGCAAAACAGTCACGTCTTAGTGACCTGAATTAATCTAATAAGCCTTTATTTGACCTTATTATTAGTTTAGGGCAGGTGCAATATTTACATAATCGTTCATTCAGCTCAGTGTTAATTACTGTGTCTGAAGTGCCCCGCTAATGAGGTAACTGCGTGACGACTTCAAGAAGAGAATGGGAGGGAAACAGGTGTAAAATTCATCAAAGGAAGAGCATGGACTACATCAAAGCTTGCTCTATCGACCAAAATAAACTGTCTTAGCGTTTGGTTCTCATTACTCTAATTTATTACAGGCTTGTGACTGCAGTTAACAAAAAATGTTAGTGTCATATATCAGCATGCAATAAAATCGGCAAGCTACACCTAGAAAAACAATGAAATTTCAACTCGTTTGTGTAATTTTATGAGTATTTTCCTACAGAGTTGCATGTAATGCTTCTTCCTGAAATAATCTGTGGATACACTCTTCAGTACTATGCGATTAAATGTTTTATTATCAACCCTTGCTGATGATCTTCTGTGGGAAAATCTCTTAGGAAAAGTTGCATGGTTTTGTATGTTGTGTGCATAATCTGTTGCCTAAGTATAGACTCTGGAAACAGTATGTGTTTTCTAAAAGTACTTCGGAAAATTTGATGGCTTCTGACTATGCTTGCGTTCCAGCCTCTCATAATTCCTCTCTGTATAATGACTTAGCTGAGAATTAATGATGCCCAATGTTTTTTCAAGAAAAAAATTCAAGATCTTGCAGAAACAAATTTAGTGTAATTTGCTTTCTAGAAGTCTGTACCATATATTCTAAGTTTACAAAAAGACTTTTCATAATAAGCACTCAAAACATAGAAGTAGGAAAAATTGAAATGAATGCAGTCCATTTTCAGCTACTGTAACAGAGTAGATGAACAGAGTTCTGACAAATGCAACTAATCTTCAATAGTTGTTTTCAACAGCATAGTTTATTCAGCAAGTGCCTATTTTATTTTTCCCATAACAGTTACTCAAAGTAAAAAATATTAGGTCAGGTTTATTGTTTTTTAATGCAAATCACTTGGTTTCTATAGATTTTTGAAGCGTGTGATGAAGATAACAAAGGCTATTGAAACAGAGAGGATTTTAAAGTTGCTGTAGTAACGTTGTTTGGTTATAAACTTTCAAAGGTATTTCTTTTTCATTTATGTTCTGAAGACTCAGCTTATATAGATGTCTCACTATTGAGACTCTGTGTACTGACTGGTACACACTAATTGGAGTGGATTACTGTAGGTTTGGTAAACAGAAATACCTACAGATTCTTAGTCATTTTGTTATGTGGGGGTATTTATTTCAAAAGAAAATAATCAAACCCCTGCCTTTCCTGCTGCAGACTGTGATGGGCGGAAGGATGCATTGTATTTCATAAGTGCACAAGATGTGTGAAATAAGTGACTTACTGAGCTTGTTATTGATCAGTTATTGGTTTTATTAGTGGGACACTCCACTTCTTTACTCAGTGGTTTCAGTAGATGTGAAACTACAGCATGTCCTAAAAATAAACATGTATTCTCAAAAATCTAGCTATTTTTGGTTTCAAGTAGCAGTTGGGCATTTTTAGTTTTGACTAATATAATTCTGTAGCTGTTCAAAAATCTTAACAAAAGAAAGTTTATTGGGAGAAATCCTGCGTTGTACTCACAGGCAGATACATGACAAATTGTATGGCTTAATGTAGTTCTGTGTTTCTATTCTAGTACGCAAGTGGTCTCAAAAAGAGTATGGAGAACACACATGTAGGATTTCAGAATAAATACACCTGTGTCTGTGAGTCTGTCTTTCTCAAGGCATGTTGATACAAGCTTGACCAATATACTATAAAGTATATTTAGCGTAGAAATGATGATTCATCTTTCTTCTCTGGTTCGAGCAATCTTCTTCCCCAAGGACCACTTGTGACTATTTTTTTTTACTTAAATACATATTTTAGGAAAGTAGTCTTAACAAGGTGATAAACAAAATTTCGTCTATGATCACTTAAAGTAAAAAAACCAGAAGTATTTTATTAAACTGTGAATGCAGTCATCTCTGATACATTTCAGCTGTGGGTAAACATTTTCTCAATGAACTAGGGCCAGATCTGAAAATAATTTAGACTTCTAAAGTGAGTCTTAACTGCTAAATTATGAGTCCGAAGATGCTCAGCTTCCCCTTATCTATCTTCTCCTATCTTTTCTTTTACCTTTATGTAAAAATTAGCTGTTCTGTTAAATTCCCTGAATGTTTCTTCCAGTAGGAGTACTCAAAACATGCTCAAGGCATTCAAACAAGAGCAGGTTCTGTGTATAAGTCACTGATGGCTCCTTCTTGGAAAGAGAATAGAAGTGGAGGACTCTCGGGAAGAAAGGAGGTGCAGGTTTAGTTATTTCTTTCTGAAAAGGTGCCAAGTCACACCTGCTGGGTCTCTAGGCAGTGCCGTGACCACCTGGCTGTAGACCATTTTGTCTGTGCAGCTGCACAAAAATTAATTAAAAACGTTTGTTCCAGGACTGATTCTGTCATCTAGTGGTTTTGCTAGCTGCTTAAGTGGGCCCAGTTCTAGCAACTGTTGCTCTTTACCCAGTGACTGCTCATTGTGAAGTACTAAAAGATCCCTGGGTAGACAGATACTTTTCTTTGTGCCTTTGCTAACATGCATTATCTATGGTTTATGGCACAGCCACACCTTTTGCTTTTGTTGATGGTTATGCCTTGTAAGTGTTCCTTTCAACATTCTGATAGTACTTAATTTAGTTCTGAGAAACACAACTTTCTCTGTGCACCAAACACAGAAGTTACAATACTAAAAGTTGAGTGTTAGGATCCAGTTCTTGGACATGTTATCGTGCATTTTGCTTTGTTGTCAAAATGATTAAAATCATTTAGTAACAGCCCTTGTATTTCTTTGGAAGTCACGAAGAACAGCTCTGGCAAGGAGAATACTTTTCCAAGAAATAGGGAATGGTATGCACGCTACCTCTTAAGGTGAAACTGTTTCCTCAACTACACTGCATACTAACATAACTTTTCAGTAGAAATGGCAGTTACTTAGCATCATCAACTGCAATCAAGCAACTGCATTTTTAGTAAATTGTTGCTGCATCTTTTTTTTTGGTCGTTTTCATTTATTCTATAAATTAAAAGTAATACTAACTTTACCCACTAGATGTCATTAACGAACTCTTCACTGGACAAGGTGGGCCCTAGGAATTTAAATCACATTCCTACTCGCTTTTTCAAAATTCGTTATGGCAATTCTATATTATTTTTAATAAAATATTTTTGTGTGGCTATTAAGAGAGATTCTGAACTTACTACTGTTTAAAATTAAGCCTTCTGAAACAAATAACTGGGAAACATGAAAAGAGATATTAACCAGATTGTTGGACTGATATATGTGTATATTTGATATTAGCATATAAAAACCATAATTTCTGGGAACTAGCAGCATTGTGGGAATCATGTTTTTGAGACACGCTTTTTTTCTCTGAAGGCTTGGTTCAGTGATCCTCTTTTCCCCCAAATTATTTGCATCGATCTAAAATGCTCTCATAATTCAACAAAAATGTTCAGCTACCTAACTGCACATTCAGGTGTTAAGTATTTCAAATGAAAAGGGTATGCAGGAATACTAGTAGTCATGAAAATAGGTTGTTTCCACAGCTGAAGTTTCATTCCTGGTAGTGTTACATTTAGATCTAATTAAAAGCACTCTCTATACTGTGCCTTGGAGGCCAGGCCCCCCAAAATGTCCAGTGTTTTCCCTGACCCAACTCTGTACCTTCACATCAGGACACTGACGGTCAGCATCTGCTGCTGAACAAGATGCCAATAGCAGGGCACCCTGACACCCAGAGTACGCAAGGGCAGTCTGAGCTCAGGGCTGCTTACAACTTCCAGCTGCTCTTCTGGCACATCTTACCAAAGCTTTCTAAAAGCGACTCCTTAGTCTATTTGTATGCCTGTCACAGTCTATGTGAAAAGTGTTGCAGGCCAAACGGAATGTACAGTCTTAGGTTAACTAGTCACTGCATGTTTGGCTTGTCCGTTCTGCAGAATGGAGTACACTTAGGTTGCACTAGAAGCTGCTAACATGTCATCTCCTCTCATGTGAGTTGTCTCAGTGCTGCAACTGTCGTCCCCAAATCTGTGTCTTTCACCTGGTGTGCAATGAGCTGAAAAACACAGAGAGTCGAGATATATGTTTAATCCATATCTGCACAGAGATGGGTGCTAGGTGGTAATTCCACAAAGGCAGCACACCGCACACAGGGAAGTGATGTATTTATACACTTCAAACTACACAAATAGGTGTTTAATGTGATGACCGATTAGTTTCTTATCATTTTGTTCCTCACTGGTTAACAACCTGCCTCATCTCAATTTTATTATTCTGTGCAAACTTGAAGGGTGGGGGTCTTATCTGAGTAGGGGACTTTTTCTCATCAAGAGGTATGGTTTTCACATTATAATGAGCTAAATTAATCTAAAGGACACAACTTGGGCAGTCTTTATGGTATCTCTGAGCACATGACCAAGGGAGGTTTCCTTGTTCCTGAATTCAAGGTTCTGTCCTTTTATCTCTTCATTTTGCAAGGCTCTACTATGTTTGAGCCTATTATCCCCTCCCAAGGCCTTGTCCTGTGCAATGTTTCTTTTTGTTTTAATCTTTAATCTTTCATCACAACTATGTGCAGTCTTGTATTCTAATAACATAGACGCGAAAGTTTGGACTCTGCACACTCAGTCATGCTAAAAGGCTGTATAAATATAGCCCAAAGTGGACCTCTGTGCTTTCTTGGATATACACTCCCTTTCTGTTCAGTACATTGTTCAAAGATCTTTTCCAGTGATCTCCTGGTCACCTCCTAATTCAGTTCTGAAAAGTCAATTTTCTTTTTTGTTTTCATCATGTTACTTAGCTTTTTATTTTGTACTATTAATGAATATTGGTAACAAACTAATATTAGTGAGTATTAGTGAATCTTGGTAAAACACTAATCAACATGTAAGTATGAATCCTGTGTTCCTATCAGATAAAATTGTGAGGTAAGATCCTATTGAAAGACAATAAAGGAGATACATAGTACATAAAATGAGACAGTAGTGGGTTGGTTTCAGGATAATTGTAGAAGCTGGATGATGCAAAGAGATTTTTTAATTTCCTACAATTTTTTTTATTCTCTACCTTTTTATTAAAGTTTTTATGTTAGACAGGTTTACCAAATGAATTTTGATCAAGCTAGGTTTCAGGAAATAGTTGGTCTCCAATTGAAACAGAAAGTTCTTTCCTTGTTTAAAGGAAATGACAAATTTGAGGGCTGATGCTCCAAAAGTTAATTTTGAATATTACAGTTCCTTTGTGCGTAGTTGAACTCCAATCTGTATAAAGTTAAGCATGTTTGTTTAAGCTTACTTAGTTTAAGATTAGAATATTGATTAGAATTCTATTAGGACTACATATATACTTAGTTTACTGGATGAAAAAGAGGTGGGGTTTTTTTAATTAGAATAAAATACTTTCTTATGCCCCAGATGTTACTGTTGTGTAATATCTATTATTATGAGATCAGTATTTAGTGAAATCACATACTATTGATATAAAATGGAAATTGTACAGGAGTTCAGATTTATCAGTTCTGTAGAAAACCATTGTGGCATATATTCTGTGTTCCAAGTGGAGGTGGGTTCAGTAATGTCTTCTGTGAGACCACAAAATTCAGGTACTATGCAAACACCTACCAGGCCATGATTTCTACTCCTTTTTCATTCATAAATTTAAAAAATCTCAATCTTAGACTCTCAAGAGTTTTGAAGAACCCAGTGAAGACTAATGATAATGTATGCAGCTGATAATAAGATTCAACAAGGCTATGTGCCAGGTCCTGCACTTGGGTCACAACAACCCCATGCAACCCTACAGACCTGGGGAAGAGTGCCTGGAAAGCTGCCTGGCAGAAAAGACCCTGGGGGGTGTTGGTCGACAGCCGGCTCAGTACAAGCCAGCAGTGTGTCCAGGTGGCCAAGAAGGCCAATAGCATCCTGGCTTGTATCAGGAATAGTGTGGCCAGAAGGACTAGGGAAGTGATTGTCTCCCTGGCACTGGTGAGGCCGCACCTCGATTACTGTGTGCAGTTTTGGGCCCCTCACTGCAAAAAGGACATTGAATTACTCGAGTGTGTCCAAAGAAGGGCAACGAAGCTGGTGCAGGGTCTGGAGCACATGTTGTACAAGGAGCGGCTGAGGGAACTGGTGTTGTTTAGTCTGGAGAAAAGGAGGCTGAGGGGAGACCTTATCACTCTCTAACAACTACTTGAAAGGAGGCTGTAGCAAGGTGGGTGTTGGTCTCTTCTCCCAGGAAACCCAGCAAATGAGTGAAAGGACAAGAGGAAATGGCCTCAAGTTACACCAGGGGAGGTTTAGACTGGATATTAGGAAAAATTCCTCCACTGAGAAAGGACTGTCAAGCATTGGAACAAGCTGCCCAGGGAAGTGATTGAGTCACCATCCCTGGAGGTATTTAGAAGAGGTGCAGATGTGGCACTTAGGGACATAACTTAGTGGTGGACTTGGCAGTGTCAGGTTAATGGTTGGACTCAATGATCTTAAAGGTCTTCTCCAACCTGAATGATTCTATTATTTTACTCTATGATTCTATAAATGAGCTGACCACAGCTATTAAAGGGGATCATATTATTTCATTAAGTTTTGTGGTATTTTTAGTGCTTGTATGTTACATTTCGCTTGAACTTATTCTTGCTTCTCAAAGAGGCATTTCTTAATAACATTATATAGATTAGTGATAGAGAAAAGTAATTAGTAAATTTTGGTGTTCAAATTGGTAAGTGATGAAAAAGATTCTATCAATTTTTTTATACTGTTCCACTGTTTACTTGGGTAAATACTGCAGTCTTATACTACAGTTCAATAAATATCTCCTTTGGTAACAAGCCTTTCATTTATATAGTTCTGCTTGTTTTTTTCTTGTCCTTGACCTTATCAATTATGCCAATACATTTGTGGGGTCATGTGGCAAGTCTTATTGAAGAACTGATTCATATGAAAAATGAAGTGGCAAAAAATTGTGATTGCTTTTATCAATAAGTTCCCTCATCCCTTTCGCCACATGGCCCCACAAGTGTTTGTATCAATACATTCAAAGGGCATTGTGGAGGCTGGTTCTGTTTATTCTAGCATTGATGCCAAAACCCGTGTTCATTAAACCACACCACAACAAATACAAAATAAAGATTTTACTCAGATCTCTTTTCAAGAGAACAACCACATATGAATACCTGAACCAAAAATAGTGAACTAAGTTATAAAGATAGATTATGGATTTGATAATACCTAATTGGCTTGAATATTTTTTTAAGATGACCTTTTTGTGTGTTGAGGTAGCTTTACAACCTGTTCTAGTAGCACATAAATTGCCAACTCTCAAGATCAATGAATAGGTGGCACTCTATTATAGGAGTCATTCTCTAAATGGAAAATCATATACTATAATTTTCTGGGTTTGTATGTTAGTCTGAAAGAGAAAAAATAAATGGATAGAAAGCTTATGTTGCTTTTTATGGTTTAACTTCCATAGTTATCCAATTGAATAATCCGATTTAAACATAAAGAGTTTAGATTTAGATTACATATAAGGAAGAAATTCTTTACGTGAGGGTGGTGAGACACTGGAACAGGTTGCCCAGAGAAGCTGAGGATGCCCCCAGCCTGGAAGTGTTCAAGGCCAGGTTGGACGGGGCTTTGAGCAACCTGGTCTAGTGGAAGGTGTCCCTGCCCATGGCAGGGGGGTTGAAACTGGATGATCTTTAAGGTCCCTTCCAACCCAAACCAATCTATGATTCTGTGAATGGAAAGCTGTTCAAGCAGACAAGTTCAGTACGTTTAGGTAACCTCTGTTAAAGAAATTGTGCATGTACAGAACCTAGCAGTTGAAAGCAGCAAGCCTTTGTAATCCTGGAAACTGAGACTGTAACAGTTGTTAATAGATTTTTCAAGAAGAAATAAGGAAAAAACCACTGGAAATCTGTAAACTTGGAGTTTAAGATTTGTATTGAGACAGCAGGTGGAGCTGAAGGAGTTGTGCTTTTGAACCACTGCATAAAGAATAGGATATGAATGAATCAAAAGAAAAAGAAGTGCAGAGCTTTTGTTATATTATTTGATAAAGAAAAATTCCTGCAGGATACAGTCATGTTGCCTTCTAAAGAAAACTAAATTGTTTAAAATGAGCAGAAAGCATATATTAGAAAGTTATGAGAAAAGAATATTTGTCTGTGTTTAAATATTCAACTGAAGTGGGAATTTTTGCGAAAAAAATATCTATCTGCAGAATTTTTATATCAAGATTTCTGCATGTTTCATGGGGAGGCCTGAAGTTTTGGGGGTCAGATTTTTGTTTCTTAATTTTTACGTTTTACTTTGATTTTAGAAGAAATGGTCAACTAAGAACTTAAAAACTAGGTTTGCATTTCAATTTCCTTCATTTTCAGTTCATTAAAAGGATAAGATAAATGTACAAGTAAAGACTTCCATATAGTATACATGAGGAATAACCAATCCAGTTTTACATTCAATTTTATTATGAATTTCATGGGAATCTAAATCTGAGGTTATGGATTATTTCAGAGTTCTCTCACTGCTGGGAATGATGCCAGATAGATTGTTTGTACAGCATGGACCTTTATTCATGGCATGCAAGTGCTATTGACTTAGAAAAGCCCATGTTTCTCTCCAGTGCAAAGAAACATGAGATGGCAGGTAACAAGAAGAAAAAAGTGGAAGTAAACAGAAGCATTATATTCAAGTATAGAAAAGATGTGAGAAAATTTAAGCAGTGTTGATATGTTTGCATGATTATCATCTGACTTTGAAGGCTGTTATTACAGTTTTATTTTTATATTTATTTATATAATTAAAATTAGTAAATAATTAATAGACTACAGTCATATATATTTTTAAGGAGAAAAAAACCTGACTTTTTTTTGCAGGGAGATTATTTGTTTTTGCATTTTTCTAGGTGTATTATTTGAGAAGTGTTTATATCTTATGAGTGCAAAGAAGGCTGCACAGTTATACAGTAATGAAACAAGGAAAATATTTACAGCTTTTGATGTGCAAGGTAAGTTTTTTCTCCTAAATATTTGGAGTATTAATTTAATTCTGAAACAATTAAGCAAAACAGAACACCTGGAGGAAATAAAAAGAAGTTAAGATGAGGTGTTCTGGATGCTTCAAAGTTAAGTACAACAGTACCAGACTAACAAAGGTCTCGATGGTGTTACTAAAAATAAAGCCAGGGTCCCTAGGCTACGGCGTTCTAGATGGTAGCTCTGTATTGTCTGCTGTACTATGAGCTCCTCCAGCTGTTAAAAGAAATCTCTAGCCATTCACCCTACTACTTGCTGTCACTGCCTCTCGTTATTTCTCTGTTACTCATACTCATGTATATCCACTCATTTATGCCACATATTTTACGGATTTCTGTCCCTGGTGATGGCTATAGATATTTTTTACTTCTCATGGTAGGCCAAGAAAGGGAAACCAAATCAACAAGAATTTTTTCTTGTTCTTGTTGGGAAGTAGATGTGGTGATTCTTTTTTGTTCCTGCTAGACAGCAGAGGATCTCCCATCACCAAACTGAAAAAACGAAAGCTTCATCAGGAGCCTATGAACTGATGGGCATTCAGATGATTCTTTGCCTTTTTCTTCCTGACCTGGGATAGGACTACGGTCCTTGAAAAAAGGGAAAGTGAAACATATGGGAGATCAGATGTTGGGATTATCAGACAAGCATCCACTCAGCTTTTTGCCATGAACTAAAAGTAGCTTTTGAAGTGTTATTTTTAGTGAGTTATTTCAAAGAACTTAACTGTTTCAAGCACTGTGCTTTCGTTTGTCTTGCTATTTGCTGCACACAATCTGCAATAGCCCTGTTTGAGATGCTTTATTTTCCAGTTGGATCGGGAAATTAATTCATAACCCAAGTGATTGATCAGTTGATATTATTCTGATATAATATATTCATGACCTTAAGTCTGCAGCAGCATTAAACTGAAGGAGAAATTTTTTATGAAAGAACATTTTTGAAATACAATGCTCAGTGTAACAAAGATGTCAATGAAAATGATAGATTTGAAATGTAATTTTGCATATTTTAGAGTCTATATTTTCAAAGTTTTACAAATCTGAAATTTTCAATTCAAAATGACTACTTTTAAAATTAAAACTTAAATAAGAGTTGTAGAAGTAGGCACAGTAACAGGGTTCACGGTGGCAAAAAGGAATTGTCAGTATAAAATCTTTCTTAGGCTCTTCATCTATATAATGTAGCTATCCTAAAATGTTTTGTGAATAACTTAAAAAGTGTATCATCATTTCAGAAATGTGAATTGATTGGCTCACATGCAAACATAATTGTACTAAGTAGTTTAAAAAACCCCTTAATTTATATTATTTTTCTCTTGCATAATCTTGATTTAAAAGATAGAAGATTTTTGACTTTTGAAGACTTCAAGAGAGCCTTCAATTCTGTTTCTCCAAAGTTATCTGAAAAAATCAGAGTTGAAGTCTTCAGGTAAGATTAACAAAGAGATCGTTATTCCTGGATAGCAGGCTTTTTGTTGCATATATTTCAGTTAATTGAAATTATTAGATTCTATCATGCAGCTGAAGATACAAGCTTCAGCACACTACTGTTTCAGTGCCTTTAATGATAAATATTATCAATATAGATAGTATATGTAAATAATAATTAATATATTACTATACAATGAATAGACATTGTAGAAATAGAAATACTAAAAGTAACTATAATTAAAATATTAAATATTATCTGATACAGAAAGTAATTTGTTGCCTGTACTGTTTCTTAAGAAGCCTAAAATTATTTACTTTTACATTTTCCTCTTATGATCAGGAAATCGACATTCAAGAGCTGTATCTTGAAAAATTCAGTTAAACTGTAGTGCATATTGCAAGGCAGTAGTCGTGAGGTTTCTTGCGAGATTGGCTTAGAAGTGAAAGGGTAAAATTTTAAGTGTAATTTGCAGATCATAAAAACTTGATCTTACCTGTGGAGTTGCCAGTAAATATTATTTTAAAAGTGTTTTTGAAAACATTGCATTTCAAAGTGTAAAACTTTCTTTTTGGATGTGAATGATTTGACTGGATGTAGCTGAGTCATTGAGGGAAGTCCTTCACTTCGGAAGACATGGCATCAGATACCCTGCTGAGCACCATCCTTAAAATGTGGTGTTGGATTTTGGATTGTTTTTCTTTTTTGCAGTTATCTGGAGTCATGGCAGACTCCAAGCATTATAACAGAACAGGAATTGGTCTGTACATCTTTCAAGCAGCTGCCATGCAATAACAAAATCAAAGTGTAGAGTGGCTAATGTCTTAGATGATGCTCTTGTGTTTTTGCACTAAAGATGCAATATATTTGGGGGAGAGTAATTAATTTAAGAATGCCTGTAAAGTTATGTGTTATATTTTTCTTAATGTCCAAGTGATTTTACTATCACTGTTGGTATATTTTCAAGAAATTAATAGGAGAATGTGGGTAGAATAACTTGAGGTGTTATCCTTTTAAAATATTTTATTTTAAGGACTACTATGAAGGGCCTAACGTCCAATTTTTATGTCCAGTGATTAAAATGTTTTTCTTGAATATTAATGCTTCCTAGGTCAGAAAAGCATATGTAGTTGCTGTTCATATTGTTTTATTTTGCATTTTTACATATATTTTTTCATTATCTTTCTAATTTGAAAAATTGTCAGGCAAGTTCAGATTTAGCTTTACATTGTAAAATAGTTCTGAAAACTTTTGGCCCCTCTTTCTGTCAATGAACTCCCTAATTTCAAACTTAAATTATAATCATGATGAAGGAAAGTTCAACCAAATGTTATGGTATACTATGCATCTAGTAAAGAAGACATGTCACAGGCAACACTAGCTCTAATGCTAGCATATTAGTCTATAAATATCACAGTCCGGCAAATGAGACTTGTAATTGCATTTTTATGAATGAGGTATGGAACCTGAAGAGAAACATAGAAAAATTTCATTTTTCAGGAAGTTTAGATATTTCTTTGCCTACTCTTGAAATAAATTGCACAGTAGAATTGTGTAATACAGATTTGTTTTACAACTGAACAGGCCAAATCTGCATGGAACTCCTCAGAATTGTAATTTGAAATCAAAGTCCTAAATCCTCTTTTAGGTGCACATCGTTTTTGGGTATTTCTTTTAGCTCTTGTTATATATGTTGAACTTTATGTAGGGAAACAGAGCTAAGACTTTTGTCCTAAATTGAACTGTACAATTGGATTAAAACCATATGACAAGAAAGCCTGAGGAAATATTTTGGACATAGCTATTTGTCAGAAGCTTCAATGTATTTGTGACACAAAATCTGTATTACAATGTATTGCTAAAACAAATAGTATATAATTTCATATTTGCAGATATATTTCTTCCCTCTTTTTAGTACAGAGATCAAAATTAAGTTTGGGGACTGAACATAGTTTTAAAATATTTCTTTTGTGTAAAGTAAAATAATTTACAATGCATATACATGTAAGATATTTAGAATCTTTAGGTCTGATGACTCTGATCAAGTGTGAGTTCCAAAACTACGTCTATATTAGCAATTAATACAGCACATAGAGATCAGGTCTGTAGACCAAGAAGTTTATGCTGGGGACCCAATATCTGTATGACATGCATTGAGGGAGTTACTTGGACTAATTCTAATCTGGTCAACAGACTGAATGATCACTAGAAATTGGAGTGCTTTGGGTGCATGCCAGGAGCACATCTTCCAGTTTAATTTCATCTGGAAGGAATGCAGTTTGTATACTGTGACCACTGTGATGTTACCCATAGTACAATCAGTGGGAGAGACTGGGAGATTCAACTAAAAAGAGCATTCCAAATCTTAAGTAAAACATAGTGATATATTAAGACAAGGGGAAAAAAAAGCTCAACTGATATATTTCAGAGCTTTATGAAATTGTTATCTGAAAAGGGTTTTTTATGTTTATTTATAACATTTTTACTTTGGTAGAAATGCTATCTCCAAACCACGTCAAGTACTGGTGGGTTCCTTTAATTTGGAAGGTTGCATGTATATATTCATGTATATATTTTCTTATACTTTAAATGTAGTAAAATGATACAGAATAAGGTAGGTCTGGTTAGTGTCACAAAGGCTAAAAGGAAAGGGAAGGGAAGAAAAAAGAAGGGAAGTAGGAAAAATAGTTAAAGGCACATACATAAAGGCACATACAATAGCTTTGCTACTTACCATGCAGAGCAGGGAATTATTTTCTGCTATAGAGTGTAACTCTCAACATATTCTTAGACATAAAAATGAAAACAAGGGTATTCAAGCTACAGAGAACGCAAGAAAGAAAGAATATGAGTAACTGATTTACATTAAGAATGAAGGGCCCCACTAAAGTAATTTAGCTTTCAAATCAAGTAGACTTGATTTGTAGGTGTGCAAAATGCTCATAATGAGGCATCCATACATGTTGAACTGGTTTTAACAAACTTAAGTCTTGTCAATGGAATTCTTGTATTTATCATTCATATATTCTATTAATATTAAAATAGTCTTAAAATGTTTAATATAATATAGTAAGAAGCTAAGGAATAATGGATTATTTTTCTAACCTACCTGTAAACGACTGTCATGCTCAAAATCTTTTTATGGCTACAAAGGAGACACACCCGATACATAAAGCCAATATTTATTCGTACTGTATACTGAAATCTTAGCAGTCTAGTGAAAGAATTATTAGTACAGTTTTAATAACTGCAAAAAAAAAAAAAAAGAAGGAAAAGTAAAATAAATAATACTATGCTACAAAAAGTCTCAGTAGAGTTAAATATGTTCTACACCTCCTAACACCTACCTCTTTTGCCACTGTTATTCTCAGCCTTCCATTGTCCCCCTCAGTCCTGAGGTTGACAGGTTCAATGCAGGCATGGTAGGGTGAATTGCCATTATCCTGACTTCTTCACCAGAAGGAGTATGATATCCATATTGATGTTTTCTTCTCTCTCACTCTAGCATCCACTTGGGTCATTTTTATGTGTTTTCCAACACAATTTGCACCTTCCTCTTTCTTCACTGGTCTGCAAGCCCACATTGCATCCAAATTTACTATATATGGCAGATATTACGTATTTTAGATACTCATTCTTTGCTCTCTTCGTCATCCATAAAACCACTTTTGTCCAGCTCCTGTGTCTGCATTTCTTTAACTGACCACTGATGAGTTTTTTATAGTCTTGGTCCTCCAGTGTTAGTCTGTGCCCTGTATCTTAACATCCCATGCCTGTACTCCTCTACTCTATATGCTGTGTCTTTACATCTGAAGGCCTCTGCTATCATGCCAGATCTATATTTCTCTACATCATTATCTTAAACTCGTAAGTATTTCATTTTACATAGAAGAAATTCTTGTTACTACTGTATGTATAAAGCTATGTTTATACTGTATAAAGATAAGAAGAACAAATTAGACATAGCCACCTGGTCCTTAAAAGAACTGCTGTTACAGATACACCCAGTAAAATCTCCAGGCAGGTCAAGCAAGTTGAGACAGTCTGACAAGCCTCAGTCCTCAAGACCTTGCAAACTCAGTACAAACTCAGTTTGTGGCCTGTTATTAACACTGGCTGTACTGTATTAACTGGAATACAGGGATATGAAACATACAGTTAATATCTCTGCTTTACTTTAACATTGTATATTCTTTTATAAATGTGTAAAGATGTAGTGAAATAATTTGAATTGTTAATAGAGCTTCAGGATGGAGTGGTGCTGTTAAATGCTCTATTTTATGAAAGAATAAAGATACATCATTCAGTAGTGTTTCTAATTATAGTAAGTGGGTGGCTTGTTTGTTTTTTATTTTTTAAATTCCGTGAGAATAAGACCAAACATAAATATATTTTCATCTCATACTGATAAAATAATATTTAATGTGGACGTTCTTTCTCCCAAAGGATGGTTTTCTTACAAATGTCAGTTATATACTGCACTTAGCTGTTGCTAAAGTTTGCAAAATGTGGGTGAGTTTTCAGTTTATATTTGATTGTATTAACTGACCATACTCTTGCCTGAACAGTAGCGTAATATTTTTGTTTCTGAGCTAATATTGCAGTTATATTGAACAAAATGCTCAAGTGCTTATGATGCACCTGGTGTGCACCTGATTAAACTGCCATCGTACCATAAAACTCAACATTCTTGACACAGGAGTTGCAGAAGTACCTGCTAAGGTAAATGGTGTGATGATGTGTTCCTTCATGATGGGGTTCTTTGTAATGGGTAGCACACACAAGAATTTCTTTATAATAGTGCTGCTGTTCTGCATGTAGCTGCATGGATATGAAATATGACAAGGCCTTTGCAATAATAATTTGTGATAAATGTCTGTTTGTAAGCGAACATGTTGTCCTTTAAAGTGGGATTCAAATTCCTAAAAAAAATATTTCAAGTACTGTTTTCCTTATTTCTTGTGAATATGAATGTCATATTCAAATTATACAATATTATTAATTACTGCTGCTGAGAAAATATTTGTCTTAGCTGTACCATTTGTTTAGAAAAAATAGGTTATTTGTATGCTAAATCCTTAGACCATGATAATGGAAATAGTGACAGAAGTAAGCTGAAAACCAATCACATGTGAATGTGTGTGAACCTATAAATGATGAAAAATGACTTACAAACCAAAAGTGGACAGAAAAGTCTCATACAGTTTTTAAAGCTAGCAAGCATAAATCAGATCTTCAGGAAGAAAAGAAGGCGTTCATGATCTGCATTTTATGCTGCTGTGCCTTTAGATTGATAGGATCACACACTAGATGTATATTAGTACTTTTGTATGTATTGGTACTTTCCATACAAAAAATGACCTAATTGTCTCGTATTTCTTTCATGTAATTATCTAGTAATGAGAAAATAACCTGTTTTTCAGAGTCACCCCATGGAAGAAATCTTATGCTCTTTTATGCAAGTTTGATTTATAGACATGTACTGCAGAGCACAGTGAATATGAGACATTCATCTTCTTATGGCTAGTTGCCATGGAAACATAGTACACAGTACAATGTCATTCCAGCTCTGGTGATGCCTGCAGTAGTTTATTCCTTTGTTGTTCTTGTTTCTTAAGCAACTGTCTTGCAGCCTTTCATATTATCACACTTCATCACCTATAAAAGTCTTTTTCCTTATCTCTTGAGAGCCATCTCTAATAGAAAAGATACATTTTTTTGTCTATCCATGCATATCAGTATATGTACTTTTTTTTTCAAATCATGGGTTAAAAGCTTGTACCATGCCAACAAATAATATACCATTGCCCTAAAGCTGGTAAAAAAAGATGGTAAACCAGACTGAACATCAAAGTGTAAAGGACTGCCTCAGCATCTTTATTTACTATCTCCTATCAGGGACTGGAGTTAAAAATGTTTTGCTGTAACCAGTATCTCACTCCAGGAAGACGGAAAGTAAAAATAATGCAACAGATTCTCCTACCTGTCCTTAGCTGGCATTTGTGAAGCCGACAAAAATCCCATAGTGGTCTTATAATACAGACTCTGTTTCACCCTTGTGAGATAAGAAATGAGAGGAACTGAAAAAAAAAAAAAAAGAAAATGAGATCCTCATAATTAATCCAAAAAAGTATTAAGGGTGTTCAGGGGGACAAGAGTCAGATTGAATGATTTTTATATTGAGAAGCTGTACCCTAACACAAGTTCTTCTTTTTCAAGACAGTACCTATTTCATGATTTGTTATACGGATACACAATTAAGGCTGTATGTGTCCCAGGTTTTACTAAGTGTGGTGATAGATTGTGAGAAAACATTATGGTTGAAAACATTTTGTAGAGAACCCTGAGTTAACACCTGAAGATAGGTGTATGGTTTGGGTAATACTAATAGTCTGGTTTGTTTTTTCTATCTGTAACTCTGTTACCAATTTTGAAATCCAACTATTTTAACAAAATACTTTGCTACTTGTGGTGGGTTCACCCTGGCCAGCAATTAAGCACCCACCCAGTCACTCACTACCTGCCCCTAAAGTGGGGTGGGGGAGAATATCAGAAAAGCAAGACCAAGAAAACTCATGGGTTGAGATAAGGACACTTTAATAAGTGAAGCAAAGCTGCGCATGCAAGCAAAGCAGAATATGGAATTTATTCACTGCTTCTCATCATCAGGTGTTTAGCCACTTCCTGGAAAGCAGCACGCCTAATGGTTAGTTGGGGTGATAAACACCATAACCACAAACATCCCCTCCTTCCTTGTCCTTTTCCCAAGCTTTTATTGCTTAGCATGATGTCATAGAATCATAGAATGGTTTGGGTTGGAAGGGACCTTTAAAGATCCTCTAGTCCAATCTCCCTGCCATGGCCAGGGACATCTTTCACTAGATCAGGTTGTTCAAAGACCCATCCAACCTGACCTTGAACTCTTCCAATGATGGGGCGTGAACAACTTCTCTGGGCAACGTGTTCCAGTGTCTCACCACCCTCATTGTGAAAAAATTTCTTCCTTATAGCCAATCTAAGTCTACCCTCTTTCATTTTAAAACTACTGCCTGTCACTACAGGCCTTGGTGAAAAGCCTCTCTCCATCTTTATATAAAGCCCCTTTTATATACTGCAAGGCCACAGAAAGGTCTCCCTGGAGCTTTCTATTCTCCAGGCTGAATGACCTCAACTCTCTCAGCCTTTCTTTTATTGCAATAACAGGTGATATCACAACTCTCTTTACAGGATGAGCAACAAATTTCATATGGTATGGAACATCCCTTTGTTCAGTCTGGGTAAGCTGTCCCATCTGCATCCCCTCCTAAATTCTTGCCCACCTCCAGCCTACTCACAAGGGGAACAGAGTAGGAAAAAGAAAGCCTGGAGGCTGTGCAAGCACTGCTCAGCAGTAGCCAAAACACTGGTGTGTTATCAACACTGTTGGAGTCACAGATCCCAAACACAGCACCATTTGTGCTACTGTGGAGAAAATTAACTCCATCCCAGCCAGACCTTGTACACTACTGCAAATTAAAATTAGTCATTCGCTCTAACACTTTTCTAATAAAAAACATCACTAGCTAAATCCTGAAGGAACTGGGCATACTGTTCCTATGGAGCAGCAGGCCGTTATACATCTATTTCACATCTAGTAAAAGCATGGAGCTTTCACTATAAATAAATCTGACAGCAAATCATCCTAATAAAAATTTTAAATAGAATTTCTAGCAGATATGACACAGGTCTATCTATTTTCCCAATCCCACAGAAAATTCATTTAAAATTTTGAACTTTTTTGTGTATCACTTTATCTGAAGAGAAAGGGCCTGCTAAAACAATTGACAAAAGCACACATATAAATTTTTACAGAGCAAAACCTAGCATGCAAATGTGATACAATATGCCACACATTTACATGCTCATGGCTTCTAAATTGTTCATCATGCTTTTTTCTAATTTGGGAAAAAATATTACATTAAATAAATCTTAAAGTATTTTTAAAAGTTAGTAATTTAAATTTAAGTTCATTTAAAAATCTATGCTTTTTCTATTTTTGAGGATATGTCCAAACAAGTATTTGCAATTATGTTAACAAATTTAAATAAGACACTGGTTTATGCCTCTTAGTTGTCACTCCTGCCATTCACACTGACCTTCTTTCATTGGTCCTTGAAGTGCAGGTAAATTGTTTTAACATAAAACATTCTTAGTTCACATGAATCCATTTTATTTTGCATTGCCATGGAGTAGGGATATGCACGTGGTCAGTTACCATAATACATCCATGGTAATATAACTTATTAAAATGCGTTAATGCCACAATAAGTGCTTAGCTGGTCATATCCTCAGGGCTCTCTTTTAAAGACAGTTTCTTTCAGATGGGATAAAACTGTGACATATAATTAAAAATATTAGAATGTGGCAGCTATAAAATAGACCAAATTCACAACATAAAAAATTAATATTTTTTTATTATGAATGACACCTGGGATAATAGCAGCACAGATATCTTTTTTTCTCACCTACCAATATGCCTCAAATGTGAATCAGTTCTTTTAGCAGTAACTTATATTTATTCATGGAGGTAGGGACTACCTACACAGATGCTGATTATTTTTTAATTACACTGGATGAGAGAAACTGGGAAAAAGACTGACCCCACCAAACTAATTTCAAATAAACTATTAAACAGCCATTAGATGACAACAGTTCTTGTTCATTTTCATCCAAAGCTGAACCTCTGCCCTGAAGGGGAAAATGTTCCTTAAGCTCTTTCGGAGCATATTTTTATCAAAAGTAGATTTTTTCCCCAGTGTTAAAAATAAAGGGGTTTTTTTTTTTCAAATAAACTGCATCTTCTATTTGAAGTGTAATTTGTGATGTATGCTGATAGACTGAAAACCAGATATGTTTGGATTTATTTTACTTTAATCGATAGAATAGAATAGAATAGAATAGAATAGAATAGAATAGAATAGAATAGAATAGAATAGAATAGAATAGAATAGAATAGAATAGAATAGAATAGAATAGAATAGAATAGAATATTTCAGTTGGAAGGGACCTACAATGATCATCTAGTCCAACTGCCTGACCAATTTGGGGATGACCAAAAGTTAAAGTATGTTTTTACAGGCTGTGTCCAAATGCCTCTTCAACACTGAGAGGCTTGGGGTATCAACCACCTTTCTATGAAGCCTATTCTGGTGTTTGATCACCCTCTTGGTAAAGAAATGCTTCCTAAAGTCCAGTCTAAACCTCCACTGGTGCAGCTTTGAACCCTTCCCACATGTCCTGTCACTGGATCCCAGGGAGAAGAGCTCAGCACCTCCCTCTCCAGTTGCCCACCTCAGAAAGCTGTAGAGAGCAATGAGGTCACCCCTCAGCCTCACTTTCTCCAAATTAGACAAGCCCAAAGTCCTTAGCCACTCCTCATAGGACATTCCTTCCAGCCCTTTCACCAGCTTTGTTGCTCTCCTCTGGACACCTTCAAGGACCTTCACCTCCTTCTCACATTGTGGGATCCAGAACTACACACAGTAGTCAAGGTGAGGCCTCAACGATGCTGAATATAGCAGAGTAATCACCTCTTCTGACCAGCTGGTTATGCTGTGTTTGATGCACCCCAACAAAGATTGTCTAGTGTGACTATTTGGTGGTGCAACAATATAGCTAAAAGAGTGACTGAGAGCATTTCACTGATGTGCTCTGGATAAAATTTCAAAGTGTTGAATTGTTGGTAATTTGTATCAACAGGTTTTGTTAACTTCATAACCAGTTCTTTTAATGAACTCTTTCTATGGATTTGTGGTCTGTATGCCTTTCCTTGCTTTTTTCCCTTACGAATACAGTGCTTCTAAATGTAAGAAAGAGCATATGTGGCTTTCACACAGAACTTCAGTACAATTTCCAGGGAGTTGGTACAGAGAAAGCTCTATTCAATCCATTGATTCAGTGGAGTCAAGAGGATTACATTTGCTGTCATTGTGGTCAATTTTTAGATATTCCAAATAAAATGCTGTCCATTTAGGGTCCTTTGTTAATATGATCCTTGAGTGCTCACAGTACTTACCTGCCACATATTCTGGAGGAACATACCCTTTTGTGTTATTATTTTGTTTGAAAAGAGCTTTCTGTGAAAAGGCTTTAATTGCTCCACTCTAGACTTCCTTCTCTCAGACACGACCAGAAATTGTGGCTTCTGATTTCTTCACTCTGTGTTTGCATACTGCAGCAGTTGTAGGAAAGGTAATTGATTCACACTAAATTCTCTTTTCCTTTGCAAAAAGATCTTTCATGGCAATTTCTCACCCCATTGGTCTTTGGTTTCTAGACTCTTAAACTCCTATAATTTCTAATTCTTTCATCCCATCCCACCTCATCCCTATGAATTCATAGCCATTTTTTTCCTATGTTCTTTCTTTGTCTATGTTGGTTATTAACTAGGAATAGGAAAAAAATCTTGTTAATGAGTAAAGTGCTCCATAATTATTCTTTATTTGTAGCATCTGATGATGCCCACTGTGATAGGCACGTAATGGGGGAGAAAACTGTTTATTTGTCAGATATGCTGTTGTTATTCACGTATTTCTGTAGAACAACATTCTTTTTCCTAGGAATCATGTCATACTTTTTAGAAACTTTTCAATAATTCAAACTATAAGTTTCCCATATGAAACTCATAGTTCCATTTCAACCAGGAACTCTCCCTGTCCAGGTTCTGTATCCTAGAGTTGTATAACAGCTGTAATTGCATTCTCTGCATCGTACATAGACTCTCCTAATCAATTCTTTTTATTTATTTATTTTCATAGCCTAGACAAGGCTGTTGAAGGTTTAAGTTTTCAATTCTATCATCACTTGATATAGCATCTGAGTAACCTGATGTCACCTCTTCTCATTATTATTTATATTTGTATCCAGACAGATATTAACAAGATGAATGAAGCAGAATTCTTCTGTCAAAATCTGATGTACCCCCAATGCTCTATATCCTCTGTTAGGACTAGTTGGCATGACATAATCTTTCTATCTTGATATGGGAAATGTATGTATATGCTGTATGAGTATCGTGGCTGTATTCAACCTACTCCCAATTCTTACATGTGTTTAACAAACACTAAATGTCTGAGAAATTCATTCAGCAATTTTGATCATGGTTGTTTCTCTTTCAGGATGTTTTCCTCCAAGTTAATAATCAAGTACTGGTAGGCTTTAGAGCTTTAAAGCACATTGCTGATGTCTAGGCTCTTGGTTAGCTCAGAAGCAGAAATTCCTCTCCTCTTTACCTTCCCCAACTCCAAATTTCTGCTAACAATCTAGAATTCACCAAGACTTCCTAGCTAGATATGGTTGGGGTTTTTATCCACTGGGGAGTGGATACTGTTAAAGTGCTTTCTTTATGGAGTTTGATTAAACATTTGAATCTTATAGGAATTATGAAAGAATTGTTTTGGAAAGTGCAAACCAACTCCAAAAAAACAAAAGTTTTTCTGGGTTATGATGTTTCAATCAGTCACTTGAGTGACTGCCTACTGAAAGTCTGTTGTCTGAATTATGTAAGTAGAAGGCATCAGAATACATGTTCACTTTGCAAGGAGTAGTTTACATTCCTGGGGTTGCTCAGACACATGCGGAGGTCATATTTCTTACACTCAAAAAAGCATAGGAAAACAAATTCAGATCTTCCTATCAAGGTAACCCATCACTCCATTTTGCCAAATAGCCTGCAGAAACAGGTAAAGAAATTATTTCAAGTCCTCATGATTTGAAGTCTTATTCTCCAAGCTAGTTATGAGTCTCTGCTGAAAGTAAGCCAGATTCCATACTTAGAATGCAGTTTTACTGTTGAGAAATTAATCAATGATCTCTGTAAATTTAACTGGTAAGTACATTTGGCAAAGCAAAAATAACAATCCTTTTATAACTATTTTGTATTAAGTATTTTTAAATTTTTTAAAGTATATTCCTAGTCAGCCTGTCTACTGTGTTTTATGTGTATGTCTTTGTCCCCTGATTATAAACTTCTAGCATTGTTGATTTCTTTTGGAATCAAATAATTTTAGAGAATGAGTGAATGAACAATCCTTGTTCTCTCGACAGATAGTGTTGATTTGTCTTGTCTACTGTAACTGACAGTGTCTCTTGCTTCATCTAATAAATACTAAGCTGTCTGTCTTACACATCTAAATCACAAACTTGGCAGCAAATTCTCTTCTTCCTTCTATTGGTCTTTATCTGTTGTTTTTTTCTCCCATGAGTAACATTAACACGGTGTATGCACTACAATGCCAAATGCAGTGTTAATTCTTTACCTAAGTTACTGAATATAAATACGTAGTGGCATTGTCTTCTGCTTATGCATAAATATACATAATATACTGTGACTAGAATTTCTGAGCAAGAGTGTTATTCCAATTCAAGAACCTAATAAATTTTTCCTTATATTAATTCTATAGTAAAAAATAATACTTCTGAAAAAAATTAAACAGTTTATTGTAATTTTAAAGGGCATATCAAATTGTATTTGAAAGAATTATATTAACTATTTACTCTTTTCCTCCTGGCTTCTTAAGTTGGAAGGTTAATAAATTCTTCAGCCTAACTTTTTCATGCTGACAAACTGTGCTTCATAAACACTTCAAATAGAGTCTTGTCTGGAGTCATCTAGTAATAAAGGTCAGTAAGGAGTCACTGATGCATTTAATTAACAAGACTGTAATTAACTAACTTTTTCTCCAGCTCTCACCTTAGTGTTGTCCTTTTTTCTGAAGATTGATTTTAGTAAATGTGTTACGCTTATTTTCATATATGTATATAGACCGCCATTCTGGTTTACAGACTCATTCCTCTGATTTTCATACTTTTAAAATCCTGACAGCTTAGGACTTGAAGCTTTTCACAGTTGGCCCTTTCTGGTAGTGAATTTCCTTTTGCATTTTCTGATGTCCTTCATTTAGAAGAAAGTCATACATCACATATGCCTAAAGATAACTGAGGAGGGTATGAATTTTAGTGACTATAGCTTCTGAACTGAAGTGACTAATATTACTGGTGTTCAGAGATCATTGGTTTCCCCCAAGCAGTGTCAGTAGTTAGAATTTAATGGGTTTGGAAAATACTGTTCTTACACATCAACTGTTCTCAGTAGTAATGGCTTGTAACAGTTTGGACATTTTTGTCTTCTATATTTTTTTATACTTTCACTTTTAGGGGTGGAAAACCTAAGCGTCTACACAGAAGTTGGAAATAACTTTTTTCTGTTCCTCAATTAATAATACCTCTGACAGTGCTTGAAGATAGTTTTGATTTAAGAGGTCAGTCTTTATCGTATAGTTCAGTGCAAAGTTAGAGGCCTTTTGAAGGTATCATGTATATGCCAACATGTAGAAGAAAAACAAGAACGAGTAGCTGAAGTGAATTACAACATGCTGCCTACTCTGGAGTAGGGAGACACCTTGATTTTTCATTCTATATAGTGACTTTTGATCAATACTTCCTCTGGTTTTTATCTCATTATATACCATTCTGGTTTTCTAGGGAAGTCAGTCTTATGCATTCACACTTTCTGTCTGTCCTACCTTATTTATTTTTAATACATTGACTAGTTTCAACCGAACTGGAGACAAATAGAAATCTAAACCATCCTAAGTTTCTAGAACTTAAAATTTTAGTAACGTGTTGTTTTCCAGCTGAGGCAGAAAACGTGCTATTTATTCATTCTGAGAAACAGATTATCTCTTAAGCCTGTATTTACTAATTTCTTACATATATGGAGTTTTTAAACATACACAAAGTTTCAGCCAGTTGTGGCATATACTGCCGCTTACACAGCCAAAAAACAAGGAAAAGGAAAAGGGTGAGAAGCATGAAGAGCACTGGAAGTACTGTAAAGTGAGAAGTCACTGAAGAATCAGGTTATTGTGGAAGGTAGATGAAGCAAATCTATCAAAGGCTAGATTCATTATTTCTCTACTCATTAAACATCTTTTTTCTGTTCCTCTAAGTAATTTTTTTTTAAAGAGAAAATTGGATTGATGCTGACAGCATCTGTTATTTGGCAAGGCTAATTCCTTAGGACATTATTAACCCCTTTCTACCCTGCCATAACCCTGTCTGGCTTTTTGAAGAGAATTTATTATAATATTCCATGACTCTGACACAATGTAAGAGAAGCAAAATTAATAGAGTTAGGGGAGGCTGAAGGACAGCAGGTGGTTGAATTTCTTTCATATTCTATAATAGTTTATAACCAAGTTTTTTTCAATTTTTAGTGTTAATATGAACCCTTAAAAGTAAACACATGTGATGTCTATATAGTAAGTCTTAAAAATCCTTCAGAGGAAGCTTACTAAAGTTAACCTGTTTGCGATTCTGTGTAGGTTTCAAGAAACATACAGGACCAAAGTCTCCCATTTCCCAGTTGCTGAAGTAATCGGTTTATCCAAGACATTCTGCGTTTTAAGTCCTACATTTTCTCCTCTTCACTACATCGAATTTACACTTTTCTTTACCTCCAAGACCCAGCATGTTTGTGAAACAAGGTCCACCTTAGATGCTAACTCATGTTGTCTTTTGCCCTTCCTGCAGGTTCATTTTTGGTAGCCTCTCTCTCTCTTTTATTCTTGATTTCATGCCTCTGCTCAAGCTAACAGATACATTTCTTCGTACAGAATATTTCCTGTATCATCTTTTTTTTTTTTAATTGTATAAAGATAAAAATGAAAAAAGAGCATCAACGTTGAGTATTACAACTATAGTGGCTGTTTAGGAATTTTTTTTTAAATTGTATAGATATTTTTAGGCAAGTTACTCCGAAGAAGGTGTGAAAAAAAGTGGAAATCAACAGCAACATTGAATGGGATAAAGTATTGTAAATGAATGACACAAATAGAAAGTAGGATGTGTTCACAGATAAATGAATGTATGTCCTAATGTTATGCATGTTGCTTAGCAACAGGCAGTAAAAGTGTGGATGAACAAGTAAGTACAAAAAGTAATTAAAGGAAGGAGGCATGCGCATGGCATGGTACAGTATAATAACCAGGAATACAAAAATGATGAGAAAATCAAAGATGGAGAAAAACAGATTTAAAGAATATTAAGAGTAATATTGAAACTTTTTTTATTCTTTGTAGACTGATTTTTTCCCTGTAACATTAGCTAAAAAAAAATAGGCAGAAACTTCCTCTGTAATAATGCCTTAACATAATATAGCTTACCCTAAGGAAACACAAATTTAAAAATGTGAATTGACTATAAAGAAAAATGTAAAAAAAGCACCACAAAATAATAAATTTAAAATATAAGAAAAGTTCATTCTGCAATGTAGAATTAACACAGATTTTTAATTATTTCCCTTACTTAGTAAATGAACATTTGAAATAATACCATTCCCTTTAGCAAGAATCCTATTTGCCCACAGGTTCTGCCTCTGAATCACTTCTCAAAAGAATGTGTTCATGTTGTTGCTTTTAAAGCTTCATTTTCTAATGCTTAGACAAAGTTCTTTATAGTACAGTTTTTCACTTAACTGTCTTCAAATATGGTTTGGAATTTATGAATAATTTTTAATAAAAATCTATCAAAATAAATATTAGGCTTTTTTTTTTTTCTCTGCTCCATTGAATTAGAAGGTTATGCTAAGGGTGTCTAACATAGATCAATGGATGTGTTTAGAATGGTTGTCTTGTAAGAGGAGTGAGAGGATCTGTGGCTTATGTACCTGCCAAAGGTTATTGCATACTCTTCTGCCAATTGCTGTGCCTCAGTTCCTCAGTTTTTTCATCACAAAATGGCATTTCTTACCAGCCACACTGAGTACATTAATATCACAGTCATAAATGCTTTTACAAAGTTTCACTAGTCGTACAGTGATCATGCCATAATGGAGGACTGCAAAATATTATTGTAATGTATGCCTGTTATTACATGAAACTTATCCTCATAATATACATACTCAGTGAGAATTATTGAAAAATGAGCTACTTAACAATAGAGATCAGACTAAATTAAGTTCTGGTCTGTTGTTCAGATGTAGCTTTTTATATTTGTTATGGCTATAATAATTTGAATGATGAGTTGAATAAAGTGAGGGGCTGAAACCTAAAATTGATAGGAAGGACTCTACAGAAGACATTTGGAAATCGGCACCCAAAAATATGGGATAATTTGGAATCCCAAGAACATTGAGATTCTATTCTCCTACTCAGCAGGAAACTGTGACAGCATTACAGTGCTCCAATTTCATATACAAGGATAAAAGTTGTTAATAGATGTAAATATATATACACATATATATGTATATCCTGTTAGCTCAAGTGATTGTAGGATAGATTCCAACTCTAATCACAAGCTATTTGAATACTATTATACCTGTACTTAATTCTTTTGAAAATCTGGAAAAACTATGTTTACAAAGTTTGTATTAAAAGAATATTAAAGTTGCAGAATCAAGCAATCGAAGATGGATTTGCTGCATGGTTTTGTCTGAGCCACTTGGAGATTATGCATTTTGAAGGGTCTTCAGTTATGTGACTACATATTGCTTTCTTTTCTTTTTTAAAGAAAGCATTCCTGTTTCATTGTTTCATTCAGAGTCATCAAGTGAGAATGTTCAATTAATGAGTACCTGCTCAGTGTTATTGCTGAGTGCATGGCCTTGTGCCTCATTTAATCCATACCATTCAGACTCTACAAAAGTTAATTCAGGTGTGATTAATCAAACTGTACATCCATTTTCATATTTCTGTATCCTCTGGTACTGCACCACCAGTAAGCATTAAGACTTCCAGAGTCATAGACTGTGTTTCTTGAAAGTGTAATCTTTAAAAAAAAAAAACAGCTAGGTGATAGAAGCTTCTTTGTGACAGCAAAAGATAGGAGAGTTAATTTATCTTTAAAGGTATGTAATAGAAGGATATTCAGGTCTAAACTTGCAAGAAGATCCCACTGTCAACTAGGCTGTTTAAAAACCTAGTCCCACATTGCATATGAAATTTATTTGATAGCTTCTGGTGGCTGTTCCAGTGGTTTCTTCGCTCCATTGTTTACCTTTGCCTCACTGTCTGTCTTCCACTTAGCTAGGTCACAGTGAACAGCAATATATACAGTTTTCCGGAGTACCAATGTACAAGAAAGTCTCAGGGCTCTTAGGATATGACAGATTTAAATGTGAAGCAGAACACTTTAAGCAGAACAGTCATATTATTATTTGATTTTATTGGATATAACTTAATGTGCTGTGTTACTGACACTGAAATGAAAATCTACTTTAACTAAAGTCAGCAATAAACTATGTAATACTATACTAAACTAAGTTGGCCATTGGTCTTTAAGTACTCTGTGTAAAAAGGAATGCCCCCAAAACATCAGTGAAAAAACCAAATTATTCCTCTTATCCAGGACACAATATTACCTAAAACCAAAAGAAAATCCTTTGTCAGTAGTAATACTTCTTGCTTTCCTTTCTCAGTCTTGATACTGTTTGCAAGCCACTGGTGATTCCAGTTCTGTGATTAAAACCAGGTCCTGAAATCCTGTTTGTAAGTACTTGCATATATCTCTGCTACCTCTTTGCACATGGAACACCTATTCCTAAACCTGTCAGGAACAGGAACAGTTCAGCAACAGCAAGGTTATTGTTCCTCTTTTCAGCCATGAAAGCAAAAGAGTAACGAATGGAAGACCAAACTGAAGAAGATCTAAGACTCTCTGGTCACAGTTCACAGCTAGTTTATAGCGAGAAAAGAAAGATTTAAATGAACATTTAAAACTGATTGAAGTTCTCCAATGTTTATCAGTGTTCTAACAAAAACATTATGAACATGTATATCAGTATCAACTTCTGCTGGGAGCCAAAAGTAAGTAATAAGTATCTTTCCTCTTACTGTTTCTGTTGGCCTTTTTAAAGGTGCAATATCAGTGAGTAAGTGTCATTTTCCTTCATATTTTATAATTGGTTCCTATGAGGAAAATCGACTACTTTGTGTGGCATGTGCTTTAAAAGTAGAAGTGTAAAGTACTTATATTCTTACAACATGTAGGTCTGCCTTCATTCAGCAGCAGTGAAATAAACAAAATGAATACTTTAATCAATCTGACTTGCTGAGCACTTGAAACAATGAACTCTGTATATAAACATAGCACCAATAAGTCTCCCAGAGGAGGCAGCTCAAGTCTGTAGAATAACTGTATGAGAATGTTTAGAAAACAGAAAAATTAGATCCAGTAGGTTCCAAAATACTTTCAATCCAAAAATTGTTAAATTCTGTACCAAGATGATGCTGAGATTAATCTTAGCTTGTACATCTCCATTTTTATTTTTTTGTGGATTTTTTTTTTTAATTAGAAAATTATTTTCAATGTGCAACTTGCCTTTAATGAAGATGCTATTTAAATGGTGGTGGAAAGACAACAAAACACTTTTTTACTGTAAGGGTGGTCAAACCCTGGAACAGGTTGCCCAGAGAGTTTGTGGAGTCTCCATCTGTAGAGATATTCAGGAACAAACTTGAGATGATCCTGGACAACCTAGCTGTCAAGGAGGTTGGACTAGATGATCTCAAGAGGTCCTTTCCAACCTTAATGATTCTGTGGTGACATTGAATTAAAAGATAGGTGTGTCTGTTCTCAAGAAAGATTCTGGTTCCAAAGTACTCCATAAATATTAACTGAAGTCAAGCTTCCAAGATTTTTGAAGGCTTTTTAGAATAACCTTTTGGAGAAACTTCAACAATGTTAGCTATCAGTTAAGATGTATTTCTGTACAATGGTGAATGAGAATAAAAGAGTAAGAAAAATTAGGCCATTTTTAATTTTCAAAAGGCTTGTAAGGAAATGCCTAAGGTTTTTAAAATCCAGTATCAGAGATGAACAATCAAGTAGCAATACTTACAAATGACATAATGTTATTTACTTTAGTTATTCACAGACAAAGTTTTGAGCAGTCAGAGGCTGCCAGTAAAGCTAGGAGGAATGACTGATAATTGCCCAATGGTTGATAAGAGCTATGTTCCACAATAAAGCTAATACAAATTAGAATGTATAATTCTTGGGTTTCAAATATCTTTTATCAAATTAAGAGAAGTGCTAATGTTGAGTTTTCACTGGAAATGTGAAATTAATTTCAAAGACCACTGAAATATTCAATAAGACTGGGATAGAAAAAATACCAAGTATAGAAATGTGTGAATCAAAGGCTATGTTCTGCCTTTGAACACTAGCTTTCTCCAGCTTAAAAAGAACTTAAGGAGACAGGAGCAAACCAGGTTAGACTTCCACATGAGAGGAGACTGCAAAGTTGGGGACTCTAGTTTAGGAAGCAGGTAAGTATTAGAATACATAGTACCAGTTCCTATTATGGATGTAAAATGTTATCATTCCATTTTACATCTGATGAGGGTAGTAAAGCAAAGGGATAGTAATAGAACACAATGAAAGAAATTAATTTTTCTGAAAGGATATAGTTTTTGATACTTGTTTTGTCTCAGGCCAGAGAATAGTTGTCTAAAGAATGCATTCCATGAGCGATAACCCAAAGTCTAAAGCTTAGCTGTATTCAAGAAGTTGAGACAGTTATATGAATAGTAAGATTATTTGCAGTTACATTAGTTATTGGCAGTTACATTGACAGAGGCAGCTTCACAGCCACCAAGCAAGAACTGGCAAAAGCAAGCTAGGGGAAGAGTGTCTGGAAAGCTGCCCAGTGGAAAAGGACCTGGGGATGTTGGTCAACAGCCGGCTCAATATGAGCCAGCAGTGTGCCCAGGTGGCCAAGAAGACCAATAGTGTGGCCAGCAGGACTAAGGAAGTGATCATCCCCCTGTACTTGGCACTGGTGAGGCCGCACCTCAAATACTGTGTTCAGTTTTGGACCCCTCACTACAAGAAAGACATTGAGGTTCTGGAGTGTGTCCAAAAAGGGCAACGAAGCTGGTGAAGGGTCTGGAGCACAAGTCTTGTGAGGAGCAGCTGAGGGAACTGGGGTTGTTTAGCCTGGAGAAAAGGAGGCTCAGGGGAGACCTCATCGTTCTCTAAAACTACCTGAAAGGAGGTTGTAGCGAGGGGGGTGTCGGTCTCTTCTCCCAGGTAACAAGTGATAGGATGATAGGACAAGAGGAAATGGCCTCAAGTTACACCAGGGAAGGTTTAGATTGGATGTTAGGAAAAATTCCTCCACTGAGAAAGGACTGTCAAGCATTGGAACAGGCTGCCCAGGGAAGTGATTGAGTCACCATCACTGGAGATATTTAGAAGAGGTGCAGATGTGGCACTTAGGGACATAATTTAGTGGTGGAGTTAGCAGTGTTACATTTACAGTTGGACTTGATGACCTTAAAGGTCTTTTCCAACCTAAACGATTCTATAATTATACATGTTATAATTATAGATTTCAGAAAATCATTGGGAAATTATCATTGAATTGAGGTGTTTCCTTTTAGGTTTTGCAGTTATTAATTCAAGGCTTCATTTTATTAAATATTTTTGTGATTTGTCAGTGCTGGTAGAGTATGTCAATGACACTAAGATGGGCAAAATAACAAAGAACAATGGTGAAAAGGCAGTTAGAGGGTGACCATCGTAACAAATTATCAAGAAAAATAGTGAACTACCTGTTATTTTAAAATAAATATTGGTTACTTTAACTACATAGAGGTTAATTGACTCAATGCAGCCAATTAAAAAATAAAATTGAGTCACTGTAGTACCTGAAGTCACACTAGATTTGCTAATGATTCCTTTTAACTTTAAATTGTATTAATCTGTGAAAAACTATCTAAATAACCATTAGTCATATTACCTGTTCAAATAGCAGAAGACAACTAATTCTGTTTGTATTGCTTTTAGGACCATTTGTGATCAATTGGATTAGCTCTATGAGAACCCTCAGACAGCCTATATGGGTACCCGTAATAATGTACCAAGCTACTAAGCACATCCATATGCATAGCTCTCCATTCTCAGAGAATGTCTTCAGGCTGCTCCTAAGGCTGTTGTTGCAGGCTCACAGGATGATGTAGACATACATAGCCAAGACCTCTACTAGCAGCAGCACTGTAAATGACGCTAGTGTGTCAGTCCAGTGAGATGCAGAATGTATCGTTTCTAGATCTGGGTCAAAACCAACCATCTGCTTTAAATTCAAGGTCCCATACCAACAATGAGGCATAATTGCCACTGAGAGTTCACATCTCATCTAGCATGGACAAAAGGAGTGAAATTTGATTATAGTTTTAATAATGCTGTTTGCTTAATGAGTTTCTGAAGTGTCTGGTGTTCTTGTTTGGCTCGAAACTGAGCTTTCTAAAGCATTACAACATGCTGCTAGGGTTTCTTTGTAAATTACAGTAAAGACCATGCTTTTTACAGCTACCATTTAGAGGCAATCTGAACTACCAGACAATATATCCAGGCTCTTCACATTCTCAAACGGAATTATGCCAGAGCTGAGGGAAATGGGAAGTGAAATAAATATGGGCTTTAGTTCTCAATCGAGAGATCAAAAGCTGAATCACGGAAATGAGACATACAGAAGATAACACAGAAAATCTGTAGGTGAAACAGAAACTGAACACAAAGTTTATGGCTGTAGGTGGGTATAGTGATCCCAAAGTCATTCTCCTTTCCTTGGACAGGTCTTTTTTCCCCCTCATTTCTGTTGCAACTATTTTATGAACCGTTTCAACTTCCATTTTCTAATATTGTGAAGAAGACATTCAGTATCATAGTTCTGTTACTGAATGTGCATGGGTCTATGTACTTTAGCAAAAGAAAACAAATTCAGACCTACTGCATGGCTACTGCCATCTTTCTGAAATAATTACATGGTTTTTATATTTTGCCTCAGGTTCTCTGTGTGCCTCACCTTCATTAACTCTGCTCAGAAAGCAAAGTAAAGTGCAAACTGAAATTACTGCACCATAGCTGCTAAAGTTAGGCAAAGTTTGCAATTTTGTCATTGGAGACCAGTTACTAGCCTGCAGTTAGTCTTGCTATCCAGTTACATATAGGTGAGCACTGAACAAACACAGAAACACCGAAGACCAGAGTAAAACTAAATAATTACCTGCTTGTTATGCTAACATTGAAGAAGTAGAGTTAAAGCTAGCCTCTTTCTCCTTCCATCTCTCAACACCAATTAGTAATAAAACATGGTTCTCTCCAGGGAGTCCTGAGTCTTAAAACATGCTTTGGCAGGGTTATAGGTGATATGGTAATTATTTAAAGATGAATCAATTATGGACACTGGGGCTGTAGGCAACACATCACTTTGACTCATACTTCAGTATTTGCCCAATTTTAATTAAAACAATTGGTCATATAATGCCCATGATATGAATAGATTCCAGAGTTTTTTAACAAGAAGTAAAACTGAGATAACTTGATCTTTGAGCTCTAGAGGTCAAAAATGTAACCTTTTTGTAGAGCTCATTAAAATGAACATGATAGATATGTGCAACTATGTAAGAAGTTCGGAAGACTGTCAGTAAAGAGACTTTCTTTAAATAGAAGCCCCTACCTACCCTATATGTGTATTTTTTTATGATTACCAGCCAATACTAATTATCTTACCCACCTCTTCTCTTTACTAAAGATATATAAGCAGTAGTAGGAGTTTTGCAAGATACCTGAGAAAAAGAGGGAGCCTGAAGCAGTTTCTTTTACATGTGCTGGATATGACTGAGGATCTTGAGTTTAATATGTGAAATTTCTAGTCCATGTAAGTCCATCAATATCTTGCATTTATGCTTTTTTTTTTTCTGTAAAATAAATATTGTGAATGTTAAGGTTCCCCAGAAGCATTACCGTTGAAATCTTTAAACGGTTAAAATTGAAGAACTTGTATGGAATCTGCAGACCCTGATAATGACTTAAAAATCTGTGCTCTGGTTTTGAAAATTAAAAACATAATGCTATTAAAGATCAAAAGAATGTCAGTGTTTCACAACCATGCTAGTATACTTTTCCATAGATGCTGGTAATATGCAAAAGTTTACTGAATAATAGCTTAAATCGAGTAATATTTTATTGTAGGAATGGGTCATACAAATCAAGGAAAATAATTCACAGCTCTTGTTTCTTTGTAATCAAATTCAATATTCCAAAATAATTCCATAATCTCAAATTAGCCAAACTCAGGCATCTCCTTATCTTAGATATTCAAGATTTTGCATGAACATACAGAGAGATCATATTTATATGAACATATAGAGAGATTGTATTTAAAATAAGATGAAATCAGGTTTGATTCAACTGAATGATGTACTATAGATTCCACTGTATGCTGTTCTACGCTGCATATTTCTTGTGCCTCAAGCCTAGGCTGGAGGAGCCCACTGTAGCAGTGAGAAAATCATGCCAATTTTACCACTTGATTCCTGTGTTTTCATAGCTTTCAACCCCTAGTTTCTTTGCTGAGACTGCCATTGAAGTTGTAGGTGGTAGGTTTTTGGCAGAATCACTAGTCTGTAGGGAACTAGACTAACACTATCACTGGGTAATCACTGGTTTTAACAATTTTAAGAATTTATAGAGCTTATATCAGATGTGATCTGGTAAATTGAAGGCGAAGTCCTCTGTCCAATTATAAATCTCTTCCAAGTCAGTCCAGTTCCCCAAAACATACAATTATTCAAAGTACTTACTGGTAAGAAGCATGGAAAAAAAGACAGAAATTCCATACCCCATATTCTATTTTAACATGATCACCTAATATTTGTTACATGTGAAGGAACATGTGTGCATGTTCTCTTTGAGCTTGTATTATGTTTTCAGAAGTGATTGCACTGAAGTGTTTTATATTTGATGCTGTTTCACCTTAGTAGAGGTAAATGTAAAATTAAAACAGTAAAGAAAATTACAAATTGCACAATGTTCGCATTTTGAATTAAACATATGTATACTTCAGGAGATTTTAAATATTGTTTTTTAAGGATATATATGGATACTCTTCTTGAAACATTACTGTATTCAAAATATTGTAGTATTTTTAATCTCCTCCCCCCTCCAACCAACATCTACAGAAATTGAGATCAACATAGTAGGTGGGTTATTTTATAAATCAGTTCAGTTCTTCAACTTCAGAAAACAGCAGTTTTCAAGTTAATGCTTTCTTCATATAACCTATTATATTAATCCAAAATCTTGAATTTTATGTAAATAGTAAACACCATTACTGGCCTAGGTTTATAGCAGTCTGAGGCATACTCATGTTTTCTTAAAATACCAAGTTTTTAAACGTGTTTGTTAGGATCTCTATTGCTGACTAACCTTAACAAATAGTAACAATAAATAATAGGAGCTGTTCAGCATTGCTTCTCTTCGTTCACCAAAAATGTCAGCTCTAAGAATAAATATACCAGGGAGATGTCTGCCTGTAGCATTTCTGTCCAGCAGACTTAATCATCAACATGTACATACGCTCAGATAAATGGTTGACTCCATGACAATTATGAATTCCTGTTGGCTCTGTGGGACAGGATTTCATCCAAAGAGATGAAATGGAGTTCTAATTTGGTCACTTGTGTTCTCAGCAACATCTCTTTAACCTGGAAAGATCTCTCCCAATTTATTTTTGTTTTAATTTCTGTGGCAGTTTCTAATGCTTCAGAGGTCAGCAGACAAGAGGGTCTTTCATGCAGGAAATGCTTTCTCCAATTGTTAAATCATGATTAGTGGAGGCAAAAATTAGCATGTTCTCAACAGAGTCTCTCAGGTGTTTTTTTGGACTTCTTTTGCCAAAAATGGAAATGACATTTTGTAAAGTACTTCCTTTTGGTGCAAGTTCCAGTTAGACATTTCATTATGTAAGTCCAGATTAATAAAAGAATACTACATATTTTTACTATATAATTCCAATTGGTCGGTCTAGTTTCTGCCACCTTTTACTCCCTTCCTGCTCTATTATTTACTTTTATTCACTTACTCCCATAGCTTGCTTGAGATTTAACAGGTTTCTTCCTCGCAAATTAATCCTAACTGTTATTGTATCTTCTTACTGAGTGGTCTTCTGTCAATGTACCTAGCTCCAAAGAGCTAAGAATATATGCCTACAAAAATAGATTTGCCTATCCTTCTCTTCAAAAGCAAGAGACTCCTTAACATGCTTACCACATCTATAAAAAAGGATCCACAAAACAGGTCCATTCAACTATTGCTGCATTCTGTTTCTTCCTTGATTTGACATTTCTCTATGTCCTCCAATTTGTAAAAGCCAAACAATGGATTTATATATCATAATGACTAAGGTAATCTATTTAAATGCTTTTCCTAAAAAGCTGCCTCGTTAATGGTTAAAACCAGGAAACCTGTCAGTGCACATGCAGTTCGGCAGCATTCCTAAAATCTTACTGAAAGTATTGCTTTGCTAAAATTGTTTACTATAAAATCAGTGAACTCATGTTTCTGGTGAAGCACAGCTATCTAAATATAAATAGACTGGCATGTGGTTTATATAGATATGCTACAATTTGATTCTGTTCCTGAAGAAGCTGTCAATATTAATATCCTCAGAATTTACATAAACAGATACAAGAGTTCTAGATCTTATCCCTGCATGTGTAATCTTGATTATTTTTTTCTGTTATTTCAAATGCGTATAAGAAAGTAATATTGAAGTGTTCATTTTATTTGTGCGGAGGTAACTCAAAAACTAAGCTGGCATTTAGTTTTTGATATGTTAGTAACTTGAAATTATTTATGTTTAAAAAATCTTATGAAGATTTGAACATGTGATTCATTGCCAGTAGACCACTGTTGTTCTTTGTGAAACTGTTTTTTTACATATTCTGTTACACACATGAAATATATTTTTCAGATGTGTGATTATTGCAGCACACTTCTTTCCATGCCTTCCTTATATTTACATCAAAAGTTTCCCCTCACTTGGGTGTATCAGGCATTTATGACTAGGATTGGTTGGTTTTTTTTTTACTTAGTTGAAAATGCAAGCAACATGTTTCTCCTAGAAAACATATTTAGTGAAATTACAGTCTTGTTTGCCATATGGTGATTCATACAGATGGATGATTATTATGCAAATCTTTTGATTAGTGAGTTTCTGCTATTCTAGGAATCATTTGCTTTGTATGTGTTGGCTTTGTACACATTTAGTTCCATTCTTAGGATGATCTGGAACTGTGCCAAATCTTTGATAATCTTGGTGATACTGTTTTTCACAACTTTAAACTTTTTCTTGACTTTATGGCTTATTCCATTTTCTTTTTTCATCAGGCAAAAGAATTATCTTTTACTTCAATTTACCATATGAGATATATAATGCAAGAAGCATCACTCCATGCTGAATGAAATCAGTAGCAAAATTTGCATCTTTCCATCATATATTCTGCCTCCATGTTATAGGCATGTAAGATTGGTGAGGGGACCTGTCAAATAAAATAGTTCATTTCATATGCAATGTTTTGTATGCAAACAGGATCTAGTCTGATGTTTCCTACCAGCTTCTCTCCAAATAGCAAGTTTTGTGGTTGAGCACTGGACAGATTGATATATAATGCTACCGGGTTTTTTTATTTCTACATGGTTCATAAAGATTTTGGATAGGAACTGTATCTTCAGCTCTTCCTTATGAACATGGAACTTGAAAACTGTATGTGAAAAGAAAATGCTACTTTTTGTAGCTAGCCATTCTGTTAACTTTAGATTCCGTAGATACAGGGGGCTAAGGTCTGTGAGTGATGGAAAGCATTCAGTGTATGTTTAAGTAAGTCCCTTATGTATATTACATAATATACTCTGTATTCTGATTTGTTCAGGCTCACATAAAAATCAGCGTTTTTTCCACTGCCTCGAGCAGGCTTAATATTAATAAAAATTAAAATATTCCTAAATGATATAGTTGAGGTGCATGGACAGGAGCATCAGACCTATTATTTCTTCAGAGAGCTGAGATCCAAGGAGATAAGAGAGATGTCATTTAGGCTCTCCCACAGAATGATAATGCTGCATATCATAGTATGTGTTCCAGGAGTCGATTTTTGTAAATTAAGCTAATCTTTTATCTTTGCCACAAAACATTCTAATGAAGGAGTCTACTAAACCAAAATTTAGGTTTTTAAATGTTTTATTTCCACAATATTTTGATGTTGTGAAAATATTTCAGACACAAACAGAATAAAATTATACTGTTATAATTTAACAGTATAAAATGTTATAAAGTGATATTCCTTAACTATATAATTCAAGGTTATAGTGAAGGAGATGGTTTCCAAGAGTAAAATAATATTTTATGATCAAAGCTGTTGCCTTTCATCCATTTATCTAAATCAGCTCATTAAAACGTTTAATGAATATATAGATACCTATCCCATACAAAGCAGCTCTTCTTCAAAGGTTGTTGAAAATAAAGCAGTTTTATCTATATCTAAGGTAAAAACCTAAATTGTCTAACTGTAAAGCCGAGCTGAGTAATTTACTTCATCAGAGGCATTACTGGTTGGAAATTTTGGCGCCCGTTATGCGTCAAGGAAGACTAGATGGTTATAGCAAGCCATTTTAGATTTAATCCCTTTAATCTGTTAATCATCTGTCTGTAATCAGTTGAATTTTAGATTTTTTTAAGCCACTACAAGGTAAAAGAACAATTTCACTGTTGTCAGATGGAGAATCATTTGAAACACTATGTTTCTGTATTTTGAAAAAATGTTTTTTTCTTTTCACTAGTTAAGACTTTGATACAGTAAGAAATGTTTTTTGCTATGTGTAAACCATTATACCTATATGAAATAATGCTCTTAATTAACTTTTGAAAATGTGTTTAAATGCATGGCAATCTAAATAGTGGAAATGTTCCAGAAGTGGATCCTACTTTGAGAGACAACAGAGTCATCTTTGGACCTTCTTTTTCAGTCTGATTTTGTATGTGAAGAATTTCATTGTTTAATACTAAATATTTAACTCTTTGCTCTCTCTCTCTCTCTTGAATTTTTCACTGTATCAAAATGAGATGTTTGCTTTAGTAAAGACCTTCTAAATGGCCTGTCCACAACAGTAAGCAGATAGGGCAACAGCTGACAAATAAAGAAACCAAATCACTTGCTGAAGTGTTCAATATCAAATCAGTTAGAATTCAGAGAATTTCTTTGGTAGGAAAGTACAGAGGCTGGGTGACTTAGTTTCTCAGTTTCCTGTCGAAACCTTTTAAAGACATGATTCCTTATCCCTCCTCATTGCAAGTCTCAGTTCTGCTGTCAGTTTCTCTTTAATCTGCTTGACAGTCCTATCTGTGAGGGTTATAACCCTCAATTCTGGCATAGCACCTGTCCTACACTGAAATATTATAGAACTGTTCTCTAGTTCTTGCCAGGACTTACATATAATATCGTGTAGTAAGTGTTCATTGTGTGTTAATGATTGCTACAAATCGCATTAGTAACTGCTAATTTTCCCAGTATTATTAAAATCCTTATAAAAATATCCTTCATCAGAATCATCTGATATGGAAATATCCAGTTTGTATTGCTCCTATAGGACTTTACTTGGAATAGTATTCTTATCAATCCATCTAAACTTTTGCAATTTCTCACCACCCTCCAAAGACAGTGATAAAGAAACTGTATGTCTGAAATGTTCATCATGTGACTTACACAATTTAGCTATAATTATTTGCCATCCAGTACATTGCTAATTTAACAACATCATAATTTTCTAAAATGTTTTCAACTGGAGTAACAAGGAAAAGTGCACATAGTTGGTACCGTTCCTGAATAAACTCTTACATTTTATTACAAACTTGGGAAGGAGATGGTAAGAAAGAAAGAGACTAATAAAGGGGAATGTGTTTTCTTTAACAGCATTGAGGATTTAAGCAATAGTAGGAAAGGTAGGGTAGTCTGGAAATATTAATATGAATTTAGAAACATGAGTTTAGAGAAAGGAAAAAATTCAAGAATGATAACAGGGTAATTAATTAGGCTGTAAATGCCACTGTCTTAATAGAGGAGAAGCAGGTAGCATATAGATTCAAACTATGTTGAGACATTAAACTGATTTCTTCTTTTTTTATTAGTTTGCATATCTTCTTTCTGACCAATTCACATGTGAGAAAGATTGTTTTTCTTTCTCTAAAACAGTTAAGACAAAAAAATTGATATTAAAACTATGTTATCTCCACAGAAGTATTCAATAAGTAATCACTGGAAAATGTGGTGAACTTATGACCTGTGAACAGTCTGCTAATCGGTAAAGTCATAATAAATGATTAACAGTACTTTGTACCTTTCAGAACTATATTCTCTTTGTGGATATGCTAAGACTGTATGTGAATTTGGTTTTATTGTTCTCTTTCATAGTTATGAGGTTAAATCTGTATTGTGATGCCTCTATCATTAAAATTTCAATAGGCAGAAATAGTCCTTCATTACAAACAAATTTATTGCTTCGTTGGTTTGTATAGTAAAAATGTGAGGAGCTACAAATTAAAAGCATGACTCTCCTCTATAACAGAAAAATGGTTGGATGGAAGGAAGGTAAATAGTATTTACTACAAATGTGTAATGTTTGTCTTGCATAATTACTTGCCAGAATTCATAGACAGATATACACATTTCAGCACTTAACTTTAATATTTTCTTCTATTGGACTGATGATGACTGAAAGTGTAATTTCTAAAACACTAAATGCACTATGTTCTGCACAAATGGATAAAGCTGGTCAGATGCAATGAAGAAAATTACTTTAGAGAATGATGGTCAGCAAAAATTTTTCCTTCTAAAATCTCACCACTATTGTCAGATATTGACAAAATAAAAAATCAAATGTAATTTCTTCATAGAAATTGTGAATTAATATCTTCACTACCTCTAGTAAGAGTTGAATAAGCCAGATATAGTCAATCTTTTAGCATTTAGACCATTATTTCTCATTGTTTTTCACTGTAGCTAAGAAATTTGTGTACCTTATCTGTTTAGATGTCATACATAAAAGAACTTTCAGTGGTGGCCTCCAAATGTGCCGAAATCTATCATGTGCTATTTTTGTTTTTAAAAATTCTTGGATTTGTTAAAACTCCCTTTATCTTACTTCCATTTCAATTATAATATTGTATTTAACGTATCAGTTCATTTAAAAGAAACAAGATTTGAAAAACCTGTATGCTTGAAATCTTGCCTGATTTATCCAGTTGTCTAGTGAAAGTTATTACCTCTTCCCACAAGTTTTTCAATTCTTGGACTATCTATCTCAGTTGTGACAACTTTACATTGATTTTATCATAACTGATATTCTGAAACGAAAAAGTTCTTTGTCTTACAGAAACCGGATGTTGGAGTTCAAAATTAAGGAACTATTTGCTCATTTGGAAATGTATGGGGAGCTAGTCTTATGCAGAGACATGAAATTCCCTTCTTAACATGTCTCTTACTTTCCGAAGTAAGGGAATTGAGCAGTCTCTAGATTTTCTACCTTTTTAGCAACTGATCAACAATGAAGAAAAAAGTTAGAATACATGAAAGCTGCATTAATTTTCTATAAATATCTTTCCTTTTGTCATTGCAAATAGTGATGAAAAGCTTCTTCTGTGATCACAAAAAAATTGCCTATGAAATTCAGAAAGTTAGTTTTTCTTTCATTTTTAACACTAAGATTAGGCTAATATAGGCTATTGAGGCACAGCAGTCCTTAATGTCAGCTCTATGCGGTCATCGTCTAGCTCTGCAGCTTCTCTACTCTTGTCACAGATAGTGCTGCCTTCCAATTCTTCATCTGCCTGGATGAGACTAAACATGACTAAAACAACTCTGAAAAGAAAAAAGAGTACACTAATAGTATTAGTAGGAAGCAAGAAGAAGTACTTTAACTTAGTAATGTTTGTAAACTTCAAGGGTGGATTAGAGGAACTTTTTCTCCAAGCTGCCAAGTCAACTTTCAGACTGCAATTGTTATCCTTTTAGAATCCACAGAATTACTGGAAAAGCCAGAAAAATGCAGAAACACACATCTTTTTTTTTTTTTTTTTGGTGCATATGCAAATAAATAGAAGACTGCTTTCTGTCTTACAACATGTGGACTGTGCTACAGTGATGCTTGCCTATTGAAGATACTCGCTACAATTCCAATCTGTTAGTCTTAGCTGTAGCAATCCATGTTCCCAGATAAGCTGTTTAAGACCACCAGTCTGATGCTTCCTACACAGCAATAAAGTTTTCTGTTATACTTAGCTGAATTTGGTGGCTTAGTGTTCATATTAAAGACTTTTAACAGTATTGGTAAAAGGTGCTGAAGGTAGTGCTTCCCAAATTCCAGTAATGACTTTTCAACTCTTAAGTCCATCATGAACTACAAAGCTGAGTTTCCTCAAAGCAAGAGAAAAAACTTTAAAGCTCTTACAAGAGAGATAGTCTTGCTGTCTTCAGGACCAAAATAAAAATTCCTTACTTCAACTGTTTTTCAGTAGCTGCAATGAAAAAACAGCAAAAAAAGAATGAAAACAGAGAAAAAGAAGCACAGGTAGGAATGAAAAGAGGAAAACAACTGTAGTTGTCTCATGGTTAGACTACTAAGCAGCTGTGATTTTATCTGTATTTTTGACAAAATGGGGGAAAAAGATCTTTTTGTGTTGGATATCATAATAAAATTCTGAATTACCTTAGTGATGAGTGTAGTAAATTTCTTAGGAACTTTTATATCCTCAGACAAGGATCTGAGTATGTTACAGCCACTTTTAAATTGTATAATGAGAAGTTTGGGGGGAGTAAAGGGTTGTATTCTCTCTGTGTTGTAAACAGGAAAGTTGAAGCCCAGAGTAGATGAAATGGCTTGGCTGGGGCGGAACAAATGGAAGCACCAGTAACTGAATACAGGCCTTCAGCTCTAGACTAGACCATCTGTCTGCCAGCCATATTTCTTCTTTATAATTCTGTCTATGTTTGGTTATTAAATTCATGTATCAGGTTTTTAAGTGGAATGACACATTTCAGTTTTTATGCAGTGCCTTTCCAATTGTATATGATTTCCTTCGACAAATAGAAATTTAACTTATTTACAGAGCCTTCATGGGAAAGAATATAGTATTTATATCTAAATAGTAAAATAGACATTACTTACTACTCTGCTTTCATTTGTGTTTCTGGTTTGCTTATAGAGCTGTTGAAAGTTTGCAGCATTTCAGCATAAAATAAACAGTCACATCTGATCACAGATTTTTTGTCATTGAGAAAAGTGAATTCTAATACATAAAGATAATTATAAGTAAATTTACATGTAAATTAATAATAACGTGATATAAGATCTACTAGATTTTCTAAAACATTCACCATTGCAGGCCGGCTGTCTCCTTTTTCACATGGTGTTTTTACATAATCTACACGGCTAAATAATGGGATCTCATTACTTTTCTTGGAACTCATAGGTATAGGGGATCCAGTATAACTGCTTTTATGTATTTAATTTAAATTGTTTTTTTACCTAACCTTGGCAGGTGTGAAAATAGGAGAAAAAACATGCCTACTTTTAAAAAGAGAGTTTAGGGTGGGGAAAAATATGTTTCTTTCCACAAAGACACTACACATCCTCTGGGGACCTTTTACTCTTTGTTCCATACAAACTTCCATGCTGATCAGAGCTTTGAGCACTTTCAGGATTGGGACTATGTCTGTGTCTGAAAAACAGAAAAGTACATGCATAAAATTCAGAGTAAACTGCAAATATGAGACTTGAATAGTAGGATGGCATCTGATTAAATCCTACATTTTTATATACATTTATTGACTAAAAGGGGATGGATAACAACGTTACTGGTTAATAAAGAATGTCAGATTACTTATGTTGGTTGAGACTGGGTGAGTTTCTTAAGATATCTAACGAAACCTTCAATGCAAAGTAAGTTGGTAGCCCAATAGGAGATGAACACTATTACCTAAAGAATTAAGGTTATATATATAGCCAAAGGAACGGTTTGCAATAGTCATGTGCATTCTTAGTTCTAAATTAACTCAGCAACTACTCAAGGCAATGACCTGCATACAGTCATAGCCATGTCCGCTTGTATTCAGCAATAACAAAAACATATGGGGATAGTGTTGGGAAGTAAAAGGAACAAGAAAAAAAGCAATATTGGAATATTTGTAATACACCGCTGTAAACTGCTATTATTCCTTTCCTTTGGTTGCTCCATGTGATTCAGTGGAATTTGATAGTCTCGTCTCTCATCTTCTTTTAAGGATTATTTACAGGGGATGATTCATCCCACCTATCTTAGACGCCTGTGGTAGGATGGGATGCCTTGCTCTCAGGAAGTGCCTCTCTGTCTCTCCAGTGGCTAGACAAAACCCAGATAACTAGTTTCAACTAGACAGAACTTTTTGATGACAAGTTAGACCACATAAATTCTACATCCTGACTCAAAAGGGCTTTGTTTTTAATGGAAAAAATCCAGAAATGGACAAAAAGTGTTATAGATAAGGGCAAACTTGCATGTGAGAAGAAATTGGAAAGATTGGAATCAGTTAGCTTGGATAAAAGATGAATAAGAATATGCATGATTGAAAGAAACAAGAAAGAGGATGTTAAAAAAGGCAAGGAACTCCAAACTAGGACTTATCTTCTATTGTAATAAAGGTGCAAACACCATGTGAAAAAAATACAATGAGGCTTGCATGAACCACATTATATAAATCCTAATATTCAATAGTATTCAGAAAAGGCTTAAGCCTTTTACTTCTATGAGGAGTAAAAATACAGAAAGTTATGTTCAGTAGATTTTTATTTAGGTGAGAAAATACAAACACTTAGAGTGTAAGGCAGCCACACAACAATGAGCACTGTAAGAACATTCCTCCGTGAGTGCCTGTTTCAATGCTTAGGACTATTGACAAGTTCCAGTATTTTTTTTCTGAAGTATCTCCTCCTATTGATAACTGTCAAAGGCTGGATACAAGATAAAACTAATGATTTGATCTAGTGTGGCAATTTTGGTGTTTATATTCTTTATTTCTAATGTGAAAACATAAGGTTAAAGGGAAAGTTAGTTCATTTCAAATGCTATGCAAATGGATTAGGTTTTGCATTAAATCCTTTTATGGTGTTAGAGGGTGCAGTTGTACCAGAACAGTTATCCATAAAATGTGAAGTAGTTTTCTATAGACTGCTGTAGGAATGCATAGATTTTGAAAAAATATGAAGTGCCAGTGAAAAATTATACTCTCTGGGTCTAATCAGATTCCTGTTTTGAAAGCGTCATCTTGTTATTTTTACTCTGTCCCACTACCTTCCTTATCTATTGCAGTCGTATCTCAATAACAGAGCGAAAACTATAGAACTGATTCCTGAAAAAAAAAGGAATTTTACCAGTGGGTGGAAGAATTTAAGTGTAAATTCTCTGGTTTTCTCACTTCTTTAGGGCTTTTTTAAAATTAATTAATATGTGGATGTCCCTTACGACAGCAAGGAACATAACTTTTAATGAAACTCAGTATAGAGTACTGTATTTGTGATGTAGCATATACCTGGTTCACAGACCTCTGCTTTCAACAGTGAAAACATGCACTTCTCAGTAGTGGGGATTTGCAGAAACAAACTCTAGCTTCATAGACTAGTAAAAATCCTTCTTTTCCTTTACGAATTTTGAATATAAATATGTTGCTTCTCTTTCTGAGGCATAGCATATGCTGGTATTGTGCATCTTGAAATAATTTTAGTATGATATTGATAAAACTAGGCTATTCTTCCTTAGTACATCTATAAAATCTTTTTTTAATGTAAACCAAGACAGTCCAACGAAAATATGGTTTGGCCAATGTAGAATAATGGATTCTATAAAACGTTTATTTAGTAAGTTTAGTAAATAACTAGGATTTTTTTTTAATTTATGGTCTCTATAAATCCGAAAAAAAGATTTATTTACCTCTACTGTTTTCTTCTTAAACCTGTTTTTAGCATGTATTTGTATTTTTATGCTTTGATGCATATCTTTACTTCTTGTTGAATACAATACTGCTTTGTAGGAGCACACCTAATGAAACATACAGGTTTAATGATAGTTTAGTTCAATATTTAAAGTATATAGTAGTCTAGATATCTGGCCTGGTTTTCTTTAAACAAATTCTAAAAATTCCCTTTTATAAAGAAAAATTATAACTTCAGCTACTGCACATTTAAAGATTATGTTTGTATGATTCCATCTGTTTTTATCAAGGCAGCTTCTGAGGCAGTTTATGTTATCCAGCTCTATGCTACCCTTATGTGATGCTTCATAGTGAAACAGATGGTGAATCCAGTTGCTAAACAGGGAGAAAAATGAGAAGAATTAATCATAAGTCATAAATATCTGAAAACCTCAAAAAGAAAAACATTTGACATACAGTTAATGCTATTTTTACCTCTATACAATGTTCTTTTCCCAATAATATTTAGTAAATAGAAAAAACAAAGCAGAAAAATTATTTCACAGTCATTGTAACTAACACTTTTTTCAGGTTCATTTTTTTTTAAAATAGTTTCCAAAAATCATTTCCTAAGCCCTCGCTTAATATCTAGAAAAATGTATTTTCTGTGTTCTCAAATAGAGATGAAGCTGCATAAGAAAAATGTCGGAGAAAACAGAACACTGAAATATCAAATCTTTGAATGAAAGTATTTATTTTAAGGTGTCCATCATGTGGTGTACTCTTACTAGAGTGCACATAGCATCAGTGAAATGTGTAAGTTCATGATAGCATTTTTAGAATTTAGTGTGACATTCCAATTGATATTTCTTGAGATTTATGCCTCAAAACAAATAATTTCTACCTTGGTACTGGAAGAAAATTTATGATTTACAGAGTAGAATACAAATACTCTTAGAAACTTGCATTTCTGCATCACTTCACATTTCACAATCATATATGCAAACTTATTAATCCATCACTGGAATAAAGGCACCTCTGAGGAGAAATGTGGCAGAAATGTATGGTAATGCAAGAATCAAGTTGGAATCAATATGCAAGGCCTACCGTATGCAATTACAGAGACTTGTTTTTAGGTAGGCAGAATGTAATAATCAAAGCTATAAGGCTGACTGTGTGCTTCAGCAATTCTTATTTATCTCATGAGGGATTTATCTTTCATGTAATGCTAGTCACAGAAACCATAGTGCCTATATTTCTTAAAATACACAGAAGACCAAGGAGTCTGTTCTGGCTAATTAGTAGTATCAATAGGTGATCACAAGGAGACTTTCTGATGCAAATAAAATCAATTGAGAGATATTAATTTTTCACTAAGTGTAGAAATGTTTTAGAAAACATTCTTATTAATAGCTGAATACACCCAAATTACAAAATCTCATATAAAAGCCACTGTTTTAAAAAGAGGTCTTGTTGACATTTTACTTTTTCCAGTAGTGCATGTAACAAAAGGGTCACATTCTTCCTTTTTCTATAAAATATTATGTAAAAGTTGTGTATCTGAAGTTGATCTCAAAAACAATATTACAGTTCATGCATAGTTTAAGAAATCAGTTATGTAAATCTGAAGGTAGGAGATGCAGTGTGATAGGTTCAACCAAGTGAAGTATTAATAGAAATCTATTATAACTGTATTTCTGTGCTTCAGTAATTCCAGCTGAGGTTAACACGTGGCAATATTAAGAACCAGAGCTCTATGATGTGTACTATTCCTTTTATGTAGCACAATAACTGGTAGGAGTTCCTAATTTCCATTGGTTTTGTTTTATTTTGTTCTTTAAGGAAATTGTATTGGGGTTTGAAAAGGATAGCATGTTGAATGTTGTCCTCCCTAGACCACATACAGTATTATAAAAAGAAATTAGTCATAAATGTTTGGTAACCTGTATGCAGAAAAGATCTTACAAAGCAAATTTAATGAAATGTTGCTGTGCTAATGGCTTTAGTGTTATTTTTACTAGTTTTCTTCTTCAAACTAGTCTTGTAGACTGCATGCAAATTTGATATACATCACAACGCAATGTTAGTTCTGTGTTTACTCAGCCACTAAAGAACATCTGGTTAAAACATTTTAAAAAATTTCACCGTAATAGACAAGCTTCTTCAAAGCATTTCAAAATTGAAATTGAAAATGTTAAAGCAGTCTCAGCAAAAATGACCTGATAAGAAGGTTATACAGTCGTTTTCATGCTCTTTTAAATACAGGGTAGAAAGGGAGCTCTGTAGTGAGTTATGTCTGAGGTGGTGGTCTGCTGCTCACCCTGGGGAAGGCGGTGTCAGCGTTCCATGGGGACAACGCTAACAGTCCCTGCAGACCTCAGGACACCCCAGACATGCCTTTCTCTTGGGTTCCATCCCAGTCTGTTAGCAGCAAAGAACTCCAGTGAGTTGACAGATAGGTTGTGCTTAGTCAAACGTCCTCAAGGGGTCTGGGAAATGCCATACTTCCTTTTCCCACTGACCAGGTCAAAGCTGCTAGGCTATTCATGACTCATCTGTCCGCACCTTCAGTTTGGGAAGCACGACTGGATTTCGTTTGAATGTATCAGTGAATGTACAGTCAGAACCATGCTGTCTCCCATCCCATCCAGTCCCATGTGCAGATAGCACCCAGGATTGGCAAATATGTATTAATCTCTGCTACATTAGTTCTGAAGTTACAAATCCTCACCACATCTGATGATGTGAACTCGTCACTGTCAAAGACTGCATCAGTGCACTCATCTATGACACCATCTGTTAAAGTGGTCAGTTTTCCTGTATTGTTTCTTTTGTAGGACTTCCTGTTACTGTGAAAATTCTCTGTTACTGGAAACATAATTTTCCTCATCATATACTTCTTTTCTAGTTGGATCATAACACACTAGAATACTGTTGAGCACAAAGTGAAAAGCTCTTCAGAATAGCTGTTCTTAAGGGATTAAATGATTATCATCTCTGTCCCATTTCTTTCATCTTATAATCAACTTCAGGATGGTACTGGATAGCTCAGTTGAAGTGATTATATATTTGAAATAGAAATTATTTGATCTCCCTTTTGGTATCACATTAAAACAGATGGATTTCTCTCCATTAATGTTAATATATTTGTGGTTCCTTGTAACTGTCCCCTTGAAGACTTGAGTGACATTTAAAGTATAAATCTGTCTAACAGGAACTGATATGCTAGATGCTAGAGATAAGATTTCAAACTCTTATTTACACTGATACAATCAAGTAATTTAGAATTGTTTCTCTACCTGAATTAGGTATAGAGAATGGGAACTTGATGCCTCAGAGAAGGCTTAACAGGAGGCAGGACCTTTCACTTGAATAATCATCTGTTTTCAAAAGCTTTTATTACATGATGATTATATAATTGTTAGTATTCTTAAGGTGCAGAACAGTTTTTGTTGGTAAAAACAATATTTTACTTAATATTATATGGCATCCATTTTGATAATTTATACAGAGACACTAAGATTAATATGTCCTTGAAGAAATTTTCATTCATATTTGTCCTTTGCTGAATAGAGTGTTTCTGGATTTTCAATCCTTTTTTAAATTCAATCTTTGCACACGAGATGTGGCATGGGAAATTCAGTTTTTTATATCACCTTAAATATATTATTGTCTAATAAAATTTAAATGGAATTATTAAAAGTGCCTAATACACACATTACTTTCTGGGTCTGTTAGGCATTTACAATTCTGTCTCACTGTAAATAAATTACACTTTGCTCCTCAAACCTTTAAAGTGTTTTAGAAATTTTTACATTGCCTCTTAATATTTTGCCTTTGTCCTAAAGGTTTCTAAAACGCGTTGCTCCGATATTTTTTTTTTTAACAATTAGATTAGTTGTCACTGACATGGAATATCCTGGTTCATGTAAGACATGCAGTGCCACTACACTTGGGAAAAACAGCAAACGCTCTTCTACTCAGATATTTATACATACTTCATTATCTTTATAGCCAAGTGATTTCCAGAACAAATAAGGGTAACACTTAAGTGAGATTCTTTTTTCTTTCATTGTCTCCTATTACATCAAACAAAAACTAGTCAGATTCTTGTGAATTAATTTCAAACTGCTGAATTATTATTGCAAAAGAACTAGTTATTGAGATTAAGATCCAAAAAGTACATCTTGTACTCAATAGCCAGTGATGATGCTTTCAATGTTATGAGAATTTGTTCAACTGCTTTAGACTGTTCTCTGTCAAAGCTCTATCTACACCACAAAATAAGCTTTGTCCTTAATGGGACAGAGCTGCAGGTTCTCAGTTGATCCTTTAGGTATTCTCTTCCTAGACTATTGAACACCTTAAAGATAATGACAAAGACATAAAACTTGGCTCAGTATTTTACAGGAGCTAGTGTAGAAGATGAAAGTAGATTTGATGTGCTTATAGTACCCTGGGTTGCAGCGGAAATGTGCTGCTGTGTTCTGTACTATTTTGAGTTTCCTAAGGGCTAATGGCTTCATGCCCAGGATATTGCATTGCTGTAGTCCAGCTGAAAGGTGACAAAAGCATGTATTACAGAGGCCAAATCATCAACAGTAAAGACAGGATGAATTCTTGTACCTGTTTTAGAGTTATTGTCAGAGAGAGTAGTCCAGGATCAGTTCTAAATTATAGACTGACTTGCCTAAATGGGGTTGTGTAACATCAGCCAGTAGGTACTTCACTGTGTCACAAGCTCCTTAAAATGTTTCTTCCTGCCACCAAGTGTAACTTATCTTTTTCTCAGTTTCTGTTTCCACCTTCTGCTTTTTATCCATGAGCTCAAGTACTGAGGCAGTTTGGTGACATTGTGTTACAGTGAGCAATACAATATGATAAAAGGGTGGAATTTTGTAATGCCTACATAGTGTTTTCACTGGAGTTCATGACGCTTTTCCAGTTCATTTGGTCTCTGTGTCTGTATTTTAAATAAGGTTGAAGAAAAAGGGAACTGTGAGGTACATTTTTCTACTCCTCCTCTCTGGTTATGGCTCTCTTGAAATAAACTGTTTCAAAACAGTCAGCCTCTTTTACATATGGTTCATAGTTCATTAGCTATGTCAAATGCTGTAGAGAGTTTGAAAAAAAGGAGCAGGGATGACTATGGTGCTCATAGTATGGATTGTCTGGGAGTCATGGTAATGCTCTTTCTATGCCATGTCCTGCAATAAATTCAAATCATGACAGGTGAATGGTAGTATCCAGTTGTAAGTGTAAGCAGCAAGAATATAATAATCAAGATCTAGCAAGAACATCTTTTGAACATAACACTGGATTCAAATGTGTGCATGTGGTGCTACCACATCAAGGGGCTGTCTTAACTTGTGAAGCTCAAAGCATAAACTTTGCTGCAACATGGCAGCTGCACACAAATGACCAGATGTGCATTTGAAAGCATGAGAAACAAGCAGGCTGTTGATGAAAGATAAACATTTAAGAGTGTGAGAAAATGGCGTCATTCATCAAGGAGGACATTTGCCACTTCTTTCAAAATTTGCATCATGGGTTTGCAGCTTTGGATAAATAGGAGAGCTCAACTCACCACCTCTCAGCCTGTTCATGTTTTGTCTTTTGTATTTTGTAGTTCCTTGTTAAATGAGACCTCAAGCCTGATTGGGGCTTTTAGGCAACAGCAGATGAATATTAATGATAAAAATTGTTAAATATGTTAGCCATGAAGTAAGGTATTTCATGTTTTCAAATCTATTCAGAAGAGATAAAAGGATGAAAATATTAAATACATTAGATATATCTAAAAACTTCATTTTTAAACTCCCTTTTTTCCTCATCTGATGAGTTTGTACTATGGAGAAAATATTAAATCTCTGAGTCAGCCTTAGTGCTTTTACTGAGTAATTAAAAGCAGAATTAGTAGCTGTAAAGTTGGGTGTTTAGTCCTCAGCAAGGATGATGGTTTTAAAGCAGTTACACTTTGTAAAATGGGAAGAGATGAGGGGTTATCTGAACTTTCGACGTAAGTATAATGATGATTAAGATTTTTTTAAAGATACTAGTATGAATATTTGTACATTACAGCCTATATAACTTGACTCATTTTCTTCTAAACATTTTCGGTTTATTCTTCATTTTGTCTCTTCTTAGCCTTTGCCACTGGTTCTTGTTCACTAGCCCTTTGATATTAAGTATCATCTCTACGGAGGTACACTATGGTCATGTCAACAGCATCTGATGCAAACGGGGGAACTGGAGTCCTTTGGGCAACTTCTGTTTCCAAATGATTTTTTGGCAGGTTAGGTTTCTGCATCATCTAATGTTTTATGTATTCTTTTCAAAAACTGACACCAGGGTTGAATGCAGTATTCCAGTATTGGTGTTATCCATGGCATTTTGCATCTGCAGCATAAATAACACTTCTCCCTTATTTGTGTAACTAAAAATGGGTTCACTCTTTATGTCTTGACTGCTCCTTAAAAGCTCATGCTGGGTTGCTCTTCCACTAGAATTCCAGGGCTCTTTATGATCATCTTTCTATGGTAAACCTCCCATTGGGGATATAATCTGCATTTCTTTTTCCTAGGCTTCTAGTTTTGACTCTGCAAAAGGTGATTTTGTTTGAACAGGCAAGCTTAATGCACAATTCAGTCTATTGTATCCAACTACCATGTCTTCCACATTACATACTGTTGCATCATTCTCTGAATCATCTATAAATTATATATTATTTATAATTATAATATTATATAACGTATGATTATATGATTATATTCTATATTCTACATTAAATATTACCCATTAAGTATTATATATTATATATTGTGTGGTATATATGATTATATTATTAGATACTATTATAATGCATATCACATATTATAAATTCTATTTAATTCCAAGTCAGGGATGAAAATATTTATTAATGCTATTGTTCCTCTAACTGCTCATTAAATAAATCCACCAGAAACACACATTTGGTAGTGATTTCAAATGGCAGTTCTTTCTTGAGCTCTGCAAGGCATTGCTTAATTTACTTATAAAATGTAGATCCTCATAGATTTCAGTGGATCTTTTCTAAGGGACAGAAGCTTAAGAACAAGCAGTAAAAAAGATTGACGTAAGGAAGGATCAGTTATATTCAAAAGGTAAATTATTTTTCCTAAGTGAAAGAGAGTGAGAAGATGTGAGAAGACAAGCTACAGTGGGCTGTTTGACACCAAAAAATTTGAGATGAGCTAGGAAACATACTCAGAGAAGCAGAGATTCAGAAGTTCTTTTGTGCCATTCTCCTGGTCATCAGAAAAATAAGTGATAGAGAGAAGAGTGTCTGGCGTAGTTTGCTCACTGAGAAGCATTCAGACAAATAATTTAGAGTTCAGACAAATAATTCAGAGTTACTTTACCCAAGTACCATTACTATCCCGGTGGGATCAACCATGGAATTATGACTATTTCCATTGTTCAGAGAGAAGAAAATCAGGGAAAACATACATCAATGGATAAGGAATATTGCAGGTAGAAAATTAGGCATCAAGAAGCATATTACAATTATTGAGAGCATTAGTCAGTCAGTGCACTCAAAAAAAGAGAACAGTATTTATCCCAGAGAACAAACAACTGAAGGTAGTATATTGTTGGTGCAGTTCTCCCCTCGGTTAGTAATTCATTTGTTCTCTGCTTTTACAAACAGTTTTTAAAAAAATGAACAGGATTGAAGGCAAAGTGAAGTGCATTTCTGTCTTAATAGTAATACTATTCCATGACAATTTAAATGCATCCTTAAGCTCTCCTACCTAACTGAAACTTCTGACTGCTTGTATTCCAGTAGCTTGTCCTGTTTCAGGAAGAAAAACTAGCGGTATCGTCATAATTCTTCCATGTTTACTAAAGATCAGAATGGCTTTTCTCAACACTTAGGTTTTTAAAGAAGTGAAATTAATATACACATTAGTAACAAAACAGCTGTGGATCTCTGCAGGAATCCCATCAACAAGGAAGCAAGCAGGATGAGGAGAAAGAACCAGCTGGTTAATCAGAAGAGAAGACAGCTTGTTGAAGAAGCTGTCATCCTTGAATCTTCAATTGGTGGGTCATTTTGTCCTCGGCAGGGACTCCTTGCATGAAGTATAAATTTTACTCTCACTGCTCAATCAGTATGACAGCTCTGGTTCTAAATGCAGTGAAAGTCTTGGCTCTGATTTAAATTATTCCCTGATGGTTTATTTAAAAACATCAAATAAATGTAATAGCAATAAAATTTGGATGTAAAAGATATAATCAATTTTAAACTCTGGATGTGAAAACTTTATTCTTAAGCTGTTGAGATTATATACATGTGATCAATTTCTGCAGTTTCTAACAATTGTTTTCAGATTATTTGGTGGTGGTAGTATTTTTCTGCATAATTGTCAAGAAGTGAGTTTCTTATTCAGAGCAATTCAAACTGTGAAACACAAGATTTCAGCTGTTGTACACCCACAGGTCTGTATGGTCGTATAGTTTAATGCATATTCAAGTGATATTTCTGCTTACTCTCTGGAATAATATTGTAATCATATAGAATATTTTTATGAATTCCTTTCACAGGCTGATACTTTGGAAAGTCTAAGAAAAGGTTCTGTTCTTTTCATTGCTGTTATCATACACAGTTTGAATAGGAGAAAAAAAAAGGGGGGGTTTTCCCGGTTAATATGACTTATTTTTCTAGTTTATGATAGTTGCCTATTGGAGCCAATATTAATTTATAAACCTGTGACCAAATAGAAGGAAAACATGTTGAACAGACCTGTATTTGTAAACTGACTTATTTTTAGGTTTTTTTAAATGTAATTCCCAAAGTAAAAAGTCAGCATTGAAGTTCTCAGTCAGATAGTGAAGACATAAAAGAAAATTCTGAGCCCCATGGCCTTAATATTTAATCTGAGGAAAAAGGCAGTAAAGCAGTCATCTCTGACTCAGGGCAACATGTTACCCTACTGATCTTTTGACATTGTTCAAGTCACAAGGACTAAGTTAAGAGGAGGACCAACAGGATGAGAGCAAAGTATCATTTACCCATGTTGCTTTGAAGCTCAGCGCATCAAGGAGGATTGGGAGAACATTGTAACAAGTGGCTCTGTAGAGCAAATGAACATGGAGGAAAAGAATATCATATAGGATTAAATAGAATGTGCATACAGCAGACAAATATAATTTGGAAAATTATATTGCTGGGGCGCATACAATGGATGATAAAGTTTTGATGGGAACAATGGTTCCGCTGGAAATTTAATCCAGATTTTCTGACTGAGGCAGAGGAAAAGTAGTGTCAAAAATAATAGAGGAGCAGTAAAGGAAGATCCCTGGATCACAAGGTAAGTTACATTTCTTCAGTACTTCTGCTTCCTTGAAAATACAAGTTAAATCAAAATTTAACATCATTTGATATTAGTGAAAAAGGCAGTGGGGCTCTTAGGTGCCTTCTCCTTCTGAAATCACCATGGGTATCCTGTGTAGGCTGGCTCCCTATGATGTTTATATTAGATTTCCATATATAATACAATCAGAAAAGTTATTTTAACAGAAAATGGTCTTTGGATTGTCACAGCCAGGTCAGAAGAGTGAAAGTAAGACAAACATGGTTAGACCTGAATGATGCCAGAAACTTAAGCATAAAAGAGCTATGCCCAGGAATATTTGCAAAAAGGATGCCAGGCCTAAATCATTCATAGCCAGCAATCTTTCTGGTCTGAATAGGATACAGCATTCAAAATGTAGAAAATATTTAATGAGACAATAAATGTATTGTGAGAGTTGCAAGGCAGTACTGCTGAATGGCTCACAGTACTTAAAAACAGTTCAGACACCATCCAGCATGGATCCACAATCCAGACACAATCCAGGAAACAACACTCCTTAGCACTTCTCTGAAATAATTTAAAGAAAATGCACAACTTCTCTTTACTCACAGTAATGAGATAGCAAGCAACTCTCTCTATATATATATTTTGGAAATTTATGATAGAAATATATATGAATGCTTAATCTCATTGTATGGCTACAATAAATAGGGAAAAACCACTGCTATTCTTGATATGTCCTAAAACCAGAGAAATGTAAATTAGAGAAATCATGATTTGAAAACCCAGTCTTGTGTGCCTGGCATGGTTTTGTCTCTAATTCAGGAGGACTAGTCTGTAATATTGCTAAGTCTTTCAGTGTGGAAGAAAAAATATGTACAATTAAGAAAATCACTCTAGTTCATGGACTATTACAGAAATAAGTTACTTATAGTATATCTCATTATATCTTCATCTGCTTTGAGAAAATGATTGTTATACAGCAATGCATAAAAGGTCACATATCATGCCTCCCTAAGTAGGCATTTGATAAATTGCAACTGTGTATGGTAAGTAGGGGCCTCTGTAACTTGTTTCTCATAATACCTCAGTTAACTAGAAATGAAAAGTGTTTGGAAACAAGTATTTAAAATGCCTCAAATTTCTAAATTTATTTGTAAAATGAAAGTAGTCTTTTTTATATTTACTTATGGTAACTGTTAATGATGCTTTACCCAAATGTAAATGTACCATTAACGTTTTTAAGTCATACATTAGACAATAAATTATTTTGAAAGTCAAGTAACCATTTCTACCACTTTTAAAGAAATACTTTTTTTTTTCTGAAGGAATAACCAAAGTGAACCCCTATTCATGTAGAATGCTGTGAGAAGGAACCCTGAAGTTTTCATTCTCAGTGGTATATCCCATATGCTATATTTCTCTTCCTGTATTTCTTTTATGTGATGTATCTGGTGTTTTCTCCTCACTGATCTCTATGAAAACTTCTGCCTGCATAAAATAAATTAAATGAAAACTTCCTTCCCAAGGGTTAACTTCAGTTCTTTCAAAGTGAGAACCATCCATCTTTAGTAGCATAATTAATGAACTCTAAGGATGTTTACATGGTGGAGAAATCTAAGCTAGTTTTAAAACACCTTCACTTGCACATATCTGATGTATGACCATGGCATCAGAGATCTGAGCAGAGTTTAATTTATCCCGGCTCTTATTCGACTTTTGGGGCTTGTCCTACTGAGCTAACCAGTTGAAAGCCAACTCAATGGCAGTCTCTGCTGGCTCTGCAGTGCATTCACTACTCTTTTTTTTAAGTAGTAGAAATGATTGCTTAATTCTCTGATTTATCACTTAGGACAGATACTGAATTATCTAGAGAAATACAGGGTAGAATTAAAATCTTTGATCTATAATTTTGCTTGGTTTGGGTAGAAATGATGGATTAATTTAAAAAAAAATGTATAAATCAGATAGATACAGTATATTTCAAATTGTGTGCCTGCTTTAAGAGGTAGTGCTTATGTTGAGAATCTTTCCATACAGAAAGAAGAAATATTATGGCCAAATTCTGTATTTGTGTTTTTATCTCAGGAACTACAAGGTCTGACCATATGTAAATTGTTGTGAAAAATTGTGTTAGTTGGGAAAAAGGTTAGGTGAGTTGATTAATATATACAGCTATTTATAAAATAAAAGGCTAGGCTGTATTTGCACGTGGATGCTTTTCTGATAAGTACTCATTTCAGTGAATTAATAAACATGAAACTTCAGGAGACAACTTATATTAAACATTACTCTTTTAGGTTATTCCTTTACTCTAGTCAGATTTATGGTTAAAATATTCCTGTCAGAACAAAAGTACCATTTATCTAATCCAGTTTCCTATGAAAATACACTTAGGTGATTTGGGGAGTCTTCAATTACCTAATTGTATAAGAGAATAATTTATATCTCACAGTCAGTAACTTGTGATGCTGATTATTGCTCAATTTTCAGTGAAAGATCAGACAATCTACCCGAGGCACTACATACCTTGAAATATCTATATATATTTTACTAAGAATGTTAAATGAATAGTGACCTGTGAAATAAAGATCAATATGCTGTGACATAGTATTTTCATAATCAGAAGAATGAATATATCATTTGCTTCACTAGATGAAAATTTAACACTTCAAGGCCATTTCACTTTCAGATTACTTTTGTCAAGGTTCCAAAGATCCATAACATTTAAATAAATATAGTGTTTCTTCAGGTTACAACAGCTAACTACTTACCAGTTTATGTGTCATTTATTTGTCACCCAACATATCTTGCTAATCTCTGCTTTAAGGTTGTTCAAAAAGTAATTCTTAATTCAAAGAGTCATTTAGTGGCTTTCAGGGTGCTGAACAAACAGCATGTAAAGTTGAGGGCCATTTTTCAAGAGCAGCTTCCAAACAGGCACATGTAGTGAAAATAATCATAGAACAGAATCATAGAATGGTTTGGGTTGGAAGGGACCTTAAAGATCATCTAGTTCCAACCCCCCTGCCATGGGCAGGGACACCTTCCACTAGACCAGGTTGCTCAAAACCCCGTCCAACCTGGCCTTGAATGCTTCCAGGGATGAGACATCCACCACTTCTCTGGGCAACCTGTTCCAGTGTCTCACCACCCTCACAGTGAGGAATTTCTTCCTTATACTTAATCTAAACTTACCCTCTTTCAGTTTAAAACCTTTACCCCTCACCCTACCACTACACTGCTTGATGAAGAGTCCCTCCCCAGCTTTCCTGTAGCCCCCTTCAAGGACTGGAAGGCCACTATAAGGTCTCCTCGGAGCCTTCTCTTTCTCCAGGCTGAACAACCCCAACTCTCTCAGCCTGTCCTTATAAGGGAGGTGCTCCAGCCCTGTGGTGATCTTCATGGCCCTCTTCTGGACCCACTCAAGCAGGTCCATGTCTTTCTTATGCTGGGGGCCCCAGAGCTGGACGCAGTACTCCAGGTGGGGTCTCACGAGAGTGGAGTAGAGGGGGAGAATCACCTCCCTCAACCTGCTGGCCACACTTCTCTTGATGCAGCCCAGGATACACACTGCTGGCTCAGAGTCAGTTTTCCATCCACTAATACTCATAAATCCTTCTCCACAGGGCTGCTCTCAATCCATTTTCTGCCCAGCCTGTATTTGTGCTTGGGATTGCCTGACACATGTGTAGGATCTTGCACTTTGGCCTTGTTGAAATTCATGAAGTTTGCACAGGCCCACCTCTCCAGCCTGTCCAGGTCCCTCTGGATGGCACATCCCTTCCCTCCAGCCTGTCGACTGCACCACACAGCTGGGTGTTGTCTTCAAACTTGCTGAGGGTACACTCAATCCCACTGTCCATGTTGCTGACAAAGATGTCAAACATTGCCAACCCCAATAGCAACCCCTGAGGAACGCCACTCATCACTGGTCCTCAGTAGGGCATCGAGATGTTGACCACAACTCTTTGACTGTGACCATCGAGCCAATTCCTTACTTACTGAGTGGTCCATCCATCAAATTCATATGTCTCCAATTTAGAGACAAGGATGTTGTGCAGGACGGTGTCAAATGCTTTGCACAAACCAGGTAGATGACATCAGTTGCTCTTCCCTTATCCACCAACGCCGTAACCCCTTCATAGAAGGCCACTAAATTCATCAGACATAATCTGCCCTTAGTGAAGCTATTAAACATAAATCACATTGAAGATGTGATTTATGCCCATAACTCAGATATTTTGGGTGAAATCCTTGCCTCCTGAAAGTTAATGACAAAACTCCCATTAACTTCAGTTTAGCCATATTGTCAGCACTGATTTCTAAAACACTCATACAGTGATCTTCTAGAATTAAATTCTGAGACTACATCATAATATTAAAAAAAAAGATTTTGCTATTTGATTATTATACATTCTCTCAGGTATTTAAATCTGTACATTTCCTTTGAACGAACTAATTTATTTGCAAATAGCACAGGTTACAATAATAATTACTGTCATTAAAATAGCTTTGTGTTAAAAAATGTTTTAATGGTTGATCTTTAAAACAGATCCCTTTTATGCACCCTTTGATAGTATTAGTGATAGTCACTGAGAAGGGTACTTAAATTATAAGGAGTATCAAATAACTTGCAGGTTTGAAACAAATAAGAGGCAGTACTTAATCATAGAGCAGGTGTTCAAGCCATGGGCTTCACATCAGTTCAAAAAGCTGTTAGACAAATGCATGCAATAAATATGCATCATGAATAATTACATGCAGACATACATGTGTGGTTTAGGAAACTCCTGAACATACAGAGAATACACCAAGGGATGGTAAATCAAGGAAGTATCACTTCCCATATCCCTAGATAAGTTACCTCTATAACTCATCAGCCTCATTTAAAAAAAACCACCTTATTTAAGTTATAAATTTATTCTAGCTTTAGCTTCAGCTTGTGCCTTGTGCCGTGTCTTTCCTTGTAAGCTTAAAAATATATTTACTATCCAAAATATTTTCCCTAGAGAGATTCTTATAGTCTTGATTTGATTGGATCAGTTCTCTAATCTTTTTTTGAACAGAGTATTTTAATGTCTTGTTATAAGACATGTTTTCTGGAACTTGTATAATTAATGTAGTTTCTCAATTCTTTTAAGTTCCTCAGTATCCTTTTTGAAGTGTGGCCACCAGAACATAGACACATTATTTCCTTCATAATTTTCCTAGCACTGTATTTTGAAATATAACAAGTCTTGTATTTGTTTTAGATATTATCCTGCTTCAAGGATCACATTCGCCTTCTTATATAAAGCATAGCAGTAGGAGATAATCTTCATTTGATTACTTTCTATGACTTCTCAGTCCTTTTCAGTCACTGCTTTCCAGGACAGCATCTCCATTTTGTAATTATGACCTGCATTCATCCTTCACTGGTGAATAAGTTTGCATTTCTTTGTATTCTAATATGTGGTGTTTGAAAGGATCCCTTTCACCAAGAAACTGAGTGACTGGTCCATCTCCAGCTATCATGTTGCCCCTAAAGACTTGATTAAGGGTGATCATCATCTCAAACTTGTCCCTACCTGAAAAGCAATAGAATATCATCATGTTTTAGTGTTAATCTAGAACCAACAATAAGCTGAAGGAATTAATTTAATTTAAATATTTCCATAATGACAGGGTGTCATTTCACATGTTTATGGCCATGTAAGGTTCATCATTGCCCCACGAAGCTTGAACTTTGTCTGACCAAGGCTACTTCACAAGAGGTTAATAGCTCATTGATAGCGAAGTTAAGCACTAGTACAGATTGTTTATTGCCAAGAGATGAGAGGAATCTTAACAAATGATGTTAAAAGTTCCAAAGAAGTGGGGAGTGGTAGTCTGAGTGATTCTTGAAAAAGATGAAGATCAATAATTTTTATTAAAGGGGAGAATAATAATATTTTAATCTAAATAGTACTTCTTCAGGGAAAGGGGAATCACATATTCCAAATCAAGATGCTCTTCTGTGAAGAAAGACTCAAAGATGTAGTGTTTTTTTCAGAAGAAATCTTTTTTTAGTCCCATGATTTGATAGTCACTGCTGTCTTGAAAGCTGGACAATCTAGAGAAGCTGCTTGTAACTGAGGTAAGGATAGGCAGATGTAAGCAGTTTTCTGTTTTCTCTTATCAGTCTTTGTAATCTTTGTAACTGTGTTTCTGTATTTGAAGCTGTTGTAAATATATTACTTTCTTTTACCTTTATTAGGCTTTTCTCAAGAGTGTATTTAGAGTAAGTGCCTAACAGGACAACCTATCCCTTTGTGTAAGGCCTTCTTTAAAACTGAATTACTGTACTACTTCTTCAGGGTATAGAATTTATTTGAAATTTTCAGGGTATCCAAAGGATAATAAAATGTGTCTCTGCTAAACATCATGGATTATTTTGGAATTTTCAATTTTGTCTATGTAGAAGATGCATCCCATTTTGCCTGCTGCGAGATGGTAGGAATATTACCATTGAACACTAATAGTGATGGCAAAGTTTGCAGCACTATAATTTTAGCAATCTTTGAGGCACCTGTAATTTTTACCAGTAATAATAATAAATTTTATTCCAGATTATGAATAAAATTATGAACTCCCCATTGGTATAAACCAATCAAATATTTTCCTAGATGATGAGTGAGTGTTGAGATCCAACAATTAATAATTTTTTAAATTATTTAATTTTAACTTTTATATAAATGGTGTATTTCTAGGAAGAAAGCTAAGCAGAACTAAGACAAATACTTTACAGAATACTATTTTGTCAGCCTAATTTATAACTGCATCATATAATTTTGCAAAATAAACCTAGATAAAACTTAGCCTTGTGTGTTAATGGCATTAATTGAATTGCCATCTTCTATCAGCTTATATCGTGGAAATAAATATTAACAGCTTTTACTTTTCAGAGACTTTTTTTTACTCTTGAAACATCCACTTTAGCATATACTAACACACAAATTAGTTTATTTTGTTACAACCATAAGGAAAAGGTCTTCTGTTAACATAATCTTTGTTTCAAAATAAGCTGCTTGCAGCATGTGGAAGGTCATGGGGCAATTTGGGAAATTTTGAATGTAAGTTTGTGGTATCTTAAGACCTAGAGGTCTTGGATTGCATGTAGAGTTATGGAATTTTGAGGATCTGTGCCACAAGTGATTGAATTTAGGGAATTAGGGAAGAGGTGTAAGAACTAAATTTGTGCTAAAAGTGTTAAATTTGCACAAGTTGTATTTCACCTCTTGTTGAATACACATAATGATACTTGGTTCTCTTTTTAAAAAGCTTTGAGATCCTCATATGAGATGTACTACACAAAAAGCACTTTTTAGTTCATTAATTCTTTGTACAGAATTCAAGTGGTAGGACTCAAGCTCTTCAAAAACAATATTGGTGTTGGATATCTACAGCTAAGTATAATGTCTGTTCTACATAATGTATTTTGGGTTTTAAATACCAAATCTTTTTTCTCTTACAGAGAAGTTGATCAGGATTCTGATGGCTGCATCAGCTTCAAAGAGTTTGAATCTGCAATGAAGTATGGACAAGATGAAGTATCACCAGTGTACTTTGCCTAAAGAATATTCTCTGGTGAAAAGACAAAGTGAAAACTTCAGATCTCAAGATATTTAAAAATCAATGAAACTTCATTTATTTCAGCCAGCATTTTAAGAACTTTGACTGTAAGTGTAGCTCTGAAGAACAGCCTTTGAAGCCTTACTGTTGACAAGTCGGGTGTATTAATTTACATGTGTATGTGTGTGTAGAATACTTAAAATATTTGAAATCTCAATTGATTCCCAATCACCCTAGTTAGGAATTGCAACTCTGTACTTCTTTTTGACTTAACAGATAAAAAAGGAGAAAACAGATAAAAAAGGAGAAACTCGGATTTCCAGTTACTGTGAAATTTATTTGTTCACTTTTTCAACAGCCCTTTGTCGACAGACCAAAATATCTCACATGTATAGTAACTGATTAAATTTATGGCAGATAATGCCTGTTTTTTCAAAATCAGTAGTACATTTGTCTTTTCTTTATTGTTTCATGTTCATATATTGTTCTTTTTTATATATTACACATTATTTTTAATTTAACATTTGTTGGTTAATTAGCTACATGATTTAATTCTGAACAATTATCAAGAACTGTATATGTAAGGAAGTAAGCATAAATATTTAGCTTTTTTTAAAAAAAAAAATTGAATGGAGATACAACAGATCTTTAACGTGTACATCATTGTTGTGGTTTGAGCGCAGAGGGTAACTGAGCACCATGCAGTCACTCACTCCCCTGTTACCAAAAACCCCACCACACACACAAACCCAGGACAGTCATAGACCTCAGTCTTGCAGGCTGAAAATTCTGTGTATTCAAACCTTCAGCTGACTTTTAGAGAGGAATTTGGATATATATACTTTATCAAGAGCAGAGAATTTCCCAAGAGTTGAGGGGAAGTGTAAGGTAGAATCTGTCATTGTCTACAAAGCTATCTTCCCTTCTCTCTCTCTTATCCAGTAACTGGGAGATGTTCTTGCCTGCTGTAACTTATATAAAACCAACCCAGCTGTGCTATAGTGAGATAAATCTTTCTTATTCAATTTATTTTATCTGTGATCACTCACTTCCTACTGCTTTTGTGTGTTCATATTAATAGTAACAGATAATAGAGATTTCATTATGGGCACTGTCTCAGATCATATGGTCCACTCTACTGCTTCATCTCTGCTTACCTGCCAGTTGTTAAATTGCTTGAATTAGAGATTTCTTTTTAAACTCTCCAGAAGCAATCCCCTCCTCAAGTGAGCCCACAGACTGTAGCATATACTTAATACAGCTGTAAATAAATAGCAAATAACAAATAATAATGATCAGTAAGAGGAAGAGAGTATCAATTCTACTCTTAAGTCAAGAGAGTGTCCAATTTCTTTCAAATTTTAGTGAGGCATTCCAGAGTACAATTTACAGATGGAGTATTTATAAAATTATGTCTATATTTTCTGTTCCCATTACATGTATGTATTTCACTAGGTACAGGCAAAGTGAAACCTTTCTTTTTTTTCATTCCGAGGCAGATAATATATAAATAATGGGAGGAAGTTGGAGACACTGAATATATCAGCAGATATATCTGATTCTATATATAAGAACCAGATATCCACTAGATGAAATGAGCTGTAAGTCGTATAGAATGCTTGATGTGCTAATCAGTGGAAGTGAACTGGTGTTACCTTTGAAAGACTTGCTAATATATTGGAGGTTTTGCCTTAGAAATGCCATTGCCCAATAGATGAATGTTTTCATAAGAGAATCATCACCATGGATGTTAATTAGCAATATGATCACAACCTCTTCTGAGATGCAGGAGATGACTGAATTATTATCCCACAGGGATAGTCGCCACAGGTCTAGACACATTCATGGAAAAATGTATGATGGTTTGCTGTGATATCACTTACATTGTATTTTTTTGGTCAGTAGACTTCAGTTTTTACGGTGCCCAAACCCTGTACCCTTCCTAAACACTGAATCCATGCAGTATTATTTTACTATGATACACTATTTTATTATTATATTTTATTTTACTTATTGAAAAATAATTATTTGGTTCATAAGGAGCAGTTAAAAAGTCTATGGCCTCTTGTTTATATTTCTAGTCCAGCTGTGGTTTGTTGTCTAAATATCTGACAATATATCTGCCATATTGTACAAGTATAGTCTTCTGTTAAATATTATAACAGACAGAAAAGTCTTTGTATGCATTTCATTTTAAGAAATATATGTCTTGTATATATGGCAAGGAACTCTACAGAGAAAAGTGCTCTCTATCATCTCCTTTATTTCCATATGTTCCCAATCCTCATTTTCTCAAGAACTTGAAAACTTGCTATGAACTTGAATTACTGAGAACATAAACTCCAGGAGAGGTCAATGAAATTATTTTACCATGTTGGAATTTTTTTAAAAAAAGAACAGAACTGTATTAATGCATCATAAACATTCCTGTTTCTCCTCCCATGGGGACTGACAGAAAGAAACTGCAGATGACCACAGCTGAGTGGAACTGACTAGGCCCTGGTGACACTCTTCCTACTGAATAGTTGAATAAAAAATAATTACTAGCTAGTGCTTATCTGGGTTTTGGCTAGCAAACCACAGAAACACTTCAGCTCTCACTACAAATTGATAAAATTAGGAATGACATTTATTAGGTGGGTTAGGTGATGACCTATTCTCAGTAATGGTTTGGGAAACAATAAAAGCTATAGCTACCCAGCTATTGGATGAAAGAGGCCACATGCTCTTCATTTTTCTATGTTTTCTATTGCTGGTGTAACAGCTCAACATGAAAAGATTGTCAGAGCTAAGAGTTATGATTGGCCTTAGCTTACAAGCTGCAACTCTGACAACTCATGTCAACTGCAGAGTGACATAAAATGGGACTGTAACTCATTAGCAGGTTATGTTCTTATCTGAGATATTTCCAAGCATGTAAGGACATCACTGATATGAATGATATGAGCCCAGACAAGAAGTTTTATTTTGTTTTATGGCTACCATTTTTGGCACAGCCTGAGAACTAAGTTGTGACTGACCCTCCACCACTGAAAAAATGAGTTGCAGTAGCTGTCATAGCTCTTTAACTAATAATTATTCATGTACCCTATGGAACAGCACAGAGGTGGATCTTCAGGATTTGCTTACCAGAATGTTATTCTATCTTTTCCAAGTTTATGAGCACATTTACTCTCTTGTTACGTAGACTTCTTGTTGCTTTCTGACACCTCAGTTACTTACAAACAGGATTTCCTTGTTAGAAATGTCTGTAAAAAGAATATTTACTTTTCTCAAGATTTCAAGTGAGGAATCATCTGTTCAAATTATTTGCAAATGGATCCTTTATACACATATCTTATTGGTACTATTTTATAGCAAATACATAGATTCTATAACCTTAATACTATAAAAGTATACTTGTCTTGTTCCCCTGGGGCTTCTGTAATTCATTATAGCGGTTGACATCTAGTAATTTGTAATTTCCTTTTAAAGGATTTGGATGATTTAGACTTTTTGCCAAGGTCTGTAGTGGCAGGACAAGGGGCAGAGGTTTTAAACTGAAGGAGGGTAGATTTAGACTGGACAAGTTGCCCAGAGAAGTGGATGCCCCATCACTGGAAGTGTTCAAGGTCAGGTTGGATGGGGCTTTAAGCAACCTGACCTAGTGAAAGATGTCCCTGCCCATGGCAGGGGGGTTGCACTAGATGACCTTTAAAGGTTCCTTCCAACCCAAACCGTTCTATGATTCTATTATTTTATCAATTGAATGAGCAGTTGTTAAACTATGGTCTTTGGGCAACGTGACATTCCTAGTAGCCTGCACAGTGTAGTATACTGAAATCTGGAGGAGCTTTGACTGAAAAACTAGTCAGAAAATTAAGCCCAATAACAAGATTGTCCTCACTGAAAGATTTTGTTTACTTTTTTTCCCTGGTGTATCAGATAGTAAGTATTTCATCCATTTATTCAGTAATCAGAAGAATGAAAAAATAAATATGTGAAGTACATCATAGAATATGCAATATGTCCCTATAAGATTCCCAAAATAAAACTTAATATAAAGTTAGTACATTAGGTTTGTGGCAGTGTTACTGTGTCTTCTATCTTTAATCAGCTGGGTGGGTGGTGGCTGACAAGTCAAACCCAGTAACTAGCTGACACACAAAATGTCACAGTTCAAAGAAAAGCTTTGGCATGATTCTCATTTACTATAACATATCAGCTTTACACTTCTCTGGCAATGAAACACAGTCTTAAAATTAGGATGAATTACAGCTGCATCCCTGCTTTGATTTCTTAACATTGTTCTTTGGGAAGGCTGCCCAAATGTGAAAGAGTCAGACCTGTCCTGTTTGTATAACTTTTTGCATAGAGATTGCCAATAATAATTTGACAAAATACATTGCACCATTGTACATAAGAAACAGGAATAGCAAGTGGGGTTTTTAATCACAGTTATTTAAGGATCCATATCTGAGCCTCTTATTTGCAAGAAATAAAAAATCACTGATGAATTTTAAAAGGGCCCAGAGGTTGCACATTCATTAACATTTTGACTCAAAACATAGTGTGGTTCTGAAGCGAATCCCCTGATCTTCTCCAGTTTCCGTGTATTGGTTCAGTTTGCAGAGTCATTATGGTGCATCCAAATAAAGATTTATTTTGGAGGAAAGTAAACTAGAAAACCACTCTGGGCACTCACAAAACATGTTTCAATACCTAATGGAGACATGAGTCTCAATGATGACTAGCTCATACCACCCTGAAGTTCTCCAAGTGCTCCAGCATATATCAAGCAGTCCAGCTGATCAACAGTCACAGCCGCAAGGCACCCCACTCTTCATGTCTGGTATTTCATTTGAAAGAAAAGCCAGTGTCACTGCCATCACAGTCTCCTCCTGGATTTGTTTCCATGGCTCCACACCTTCATCAGTCCCTTCAATGGGACCTTTGGGTGTTGATCAAACTTAGAGTGGGGGCAGAGTTTGGCAACCAGCATCATGGCATCAGCCAGAAATGGGCAGGAACAGAAATAAAGCTGCTTTTCGATTTGAGACTGTAAGGACACAGGACAGTGACGTACTACTGTCTTCTGCATGAGACAGACAAAAGGATGGCATGGAGTTTCCTAGGGTGGAGGATCCTGTGGACAAGAAAGCCACAGTTCTGTGGCACAGCTTCTATTCAGACAACTTTGAACAAAATGTGTGGTGAGAACATTTCATCTAGTAACTCAGCACCAATGGCATCATAATACTAAACTACTGCTTTTGCACTGAAGTATTTGCTAATGTAGAGTTAGCCAGGGAGTCTGGTGTTTGAAATTGCTTTGATACCTGTGCTATGGTAAAAATCTCAGCCTTAGTCAGATGAAATCTCTCAGTGACACCAAGAAGGAATATTTCTATGTGCATTTAGATATACAATACTGTTAGGTTAGAGTCATTCTAATTTAAATAAATTTAATATGTAAGTTGAAAATTCTGTTTCTTTTATCACTGACTTTACTAAATACAAGAAAATGTTGAAGAATATAGATAAAGATAGCTACAAACTCACTAGGGAAAAAAAGACACCTACAATAGCACGTCTTAGGATGAGTTGCTGCATTAGAAGACCTGAGATAGATCTACTGAGAAAACCCTAGTAGTTGCAGAACAATTACTCTAGAAGGGAAATAACTTTGAAATACTTCATCTTTCCTGGAGAAGAAATCTGTGATAGATGTTAAATAATTGTGAAATATTCAGTGACATATTGAGATGTAACAGATGCTATGGAATCATGTCATAGTCAAACATACTAATTTTGTAAGTGTCATATATTTGTTAGCATTCCTATTCCTGGCTAAGGACAATCTTGAGAGATATTAATATGAAATTCCAGTGATAAAAGAGTACAAATAACAAGTCATTTGAAGTTCTACTTACCCACTCTGACGGGGAAGCAGCACACAGACACACTGTCTCACAAGGCATCAGAAAATGAATTACATGAAATTCTGACTTTTGACAGCATTGTTTTGGAAGAGGGAAGCCCTGTTCTAGAACTGATATGCTATGCCCAAAGAGAGCAGTCCCAAATATCCTAGATTTTCAGTCTCCACTTGGAAGATAGGATTTCTTCAAAAGAAAGATGAAAAGCAGAGTACTGAAACTTAAGGTAAATGCCAAAAAATTGTAACTGTGTACAGGACAGACCTAAGATCCACCTCTTCCTATGTCCAGTCTCTGACAGTTGACAGTAGTGATGATTAACCCTATGGCAGTAGGGATGTAGGAGAGTGGTGCTTCCCTAGCACGCTCTGTGTTTCCAGCAGTCAGAGGTTTACAACTCCCTCCTGTTATGTTCCATACTATAGAAGTGGTCCTGTCTCGAATCACACTTGCTCCTTTCTCTGTTTTTTCCAGTCCTACTATGGTCTTTTTGAGATGATCAGAACTGTGCTCACTGCTGAAGTTGTGGAAATAACCGTGGCTTTATACAGCAGAGTAATAATGTTTCCCATTTTATATTCTATAGCTTTCATAATAATAATTTGAAGATTCAGTAGTGAAATGGTTGTACAGTTAATTCAGAAATGATGTTAGGAAGCATTTAGATTTCTCTTTAGTTTTGCCATGATCTTCATTCATATGTTATATAACCTTACTATCATAAATAAAAATACATATGTATATCATAAATAAGAAAAAAAAAAGAAGTCCGATTATTTGCAATATTTAAGCACCTAAATAAATAGGTAGATGGTTCCTGTAATCTGCAAAACAGTTGAGGCAGCTAAATTCTAGCTTCTACTGGAATCTAATAGTTCATGCACTAACTACTTACATAGCTTTAAAAATCCTGCAGGAATCAGCCTGCATTTTTAGGTGTTTAAAATTAAACACTTCATATGAATAAATAAGAAGAATTTTTAAAATTGGACACATATAATAGACAGTCTCACTCCCGCAGTTCACTAACATGAGGTAGATCTTCAGACTGGTACTTGACCACTGGTGTATTTATACACTGCAGGGCAATGTCATGCAAAATGCTGCCTAGAAGCAAGGTTTGGGTCCTCTACTCTGCTGTGCTGACACGGCTGTGCTGCTCCGAATGGTGGAGCAGTCCCCCTCAGCTTCTGCTGAGAACCTTCTGCAATGCTCTCCTGTGCTTGATCTGCCTTATTAGGCAAGTAGCATTCAGATCTTTATGCAGTGCCACAACCTGGGTGTATTATGATCAGACAGAGATTACTTCATAGAGAGATTTTCTCTGTTCACAGTGATCCATGAGAACAGCTGCAGATTTCTAAACTTAGCAAATCACCTAAATTTACTGAAGCTTAAGAAAAGTGAGTCATCCAGTTTTATTAAAAAATCATTTAATACTGGAACTTATTAGATGGCTTTGACAAAGACTGGTCAGAAACTATGTTTACAATGTTTTCATGATCATAATATTTTGTTCCTAACTGTGAAAACTCACAATCTACAAGTTGGTATGATGTATTAATATCTAGATCAGGAAAAGACCAATTCGTAGACATACAGAACTGAGGACGGTAAGTTAAGGGTGAGAAATCATGTCAGATCTCTAGTTGAGAGCTGGTCATGGCAAAAAGAACAGTAGGATCATAAAGAACATATTTGTAGCTCTCTGATTTGTACCAGCTCTCTATTGCTGTGATTCATCATTGCAATTCTCTATGGCAGTTCTCTAACTATAGTATGGAACAAAAAAATTTAGAAATGGTGTACATAGGCCAAGGGACATAAAGAAGTTCAAACACCTTTGTCCTACTGAAATCATAAAAACTTTAGAAATGCCCTAAGGGGTCAGGTCTGTGGTCCATCTAGTTCAATAGCCTGTCTCCAGCTGTGCCCATGGGAAACACTACTTAGAAAGAGCACACAGGCCTGGACACTACCTGCGGTTTAGTCCCCTCATACTGCCCCATCATCCACAGTCACCGGATTAAGAAAGTTGGAAGGCACACTGCTAGTCTTAAAGTCTTATGAGGGAAAAAAAACCCATTTATTTTACAAAAACTGCTAAACACAGGCTAAGCTAAACTTGAAATGGCTTGAACCCTTCCAAGCATCGTTGAAAAAACAAAACCTAGACTCTGTCACAAGAAAATGTAAACAGTCAAAGGCTTTCAAAGTATATTTATGATCCTTTATAGAGATATGTCATTCACTGTTCTTTTACACATGCTCCATTTTTCTAGGAAGCATACAAATGAGATTAGGTTTTAACTGCTAATTAATAGCGTTCCACAGCCTTCTGACAACAGAGGAAATTCTTCAGTGACAGCTTTGCTCTGCCTTACACCTATTTTCTTTTAAATGACTTTTATCGTGCTTTCAGCAAAACTATAGCTCTTAACAGGGACCTTGGTATCAAAGATGGAAAGATCCAAAGATGGACTTGAACACAGAAGAAGAGGCAGAAAATCCTTCAGTTATACTTTACTTGAAAACCTCTACTTATTTGGGCTGAAAAGAAGAAAATTATTTTTTCTCGATGACATATCCCTGTATTTCACAAAGATGTGCCCAATGTGGTTTGTGTACTGCATCAAGAGTTTAAATGTTGTAAAAAATTACCTGTCCACTTCATTATTTGCAAGTCTTCATTAATATACAAACTAACACAATCTTTAAAGAATAACTTATTAATAAATAACGATTACAAAATGAGTCTTCCAGAAAACAATTCAGAAAAGATTCCTCATAAACTCATAAGTGAGGGTATTTTTAGTCACTTGAATCTCTTTAGTGTATGCTGTGTTGCTTTTATACAGTAATTTCAAAATCCAAATGTTGATAAATACTGACTCAAATACCTCACAGAGGCTGTCATATCAGAAAAACATTAATATAGTAGACTTGTAATTTTATAGGAAAATCATATCAAGTTTTTTTAACAAGATCTGATTTTCAGAAATGTGTTGATTGACATTTAGTACCATCCTGTGATTTCTTATTGACTGGGTATTGTATTACCAACTCATGCATTGTCTGCAATTCTTATTTATATTTAGGCCATTTTATGTCATTCTCACACTGCAAAGGGATGTTAGAATGAGTGTCAATGTAGTTTGTACTCTTTTGAACATCCATTTAGAATGAACAAATGAAGAACAGAAGCATGTTTATTTTTAAGTAACTTTGTATGTGTTTAAAGTTGTGGGCTTCTCTGAGAGCTTGTACAGAGTATCTCAGATGCCAGGAAATATTACATCTTCCCAAGTGAAAGGCAATAATTGAAGTACCTATCTTCCATCTCTCACTTTAGAGGTTTTCTTCACTCTTTCTGCTACACAATGGTTATGGACGTGACATCCTGTTATTACATGAAAAAGTAGAGATTTCCCGGAGATAAAATCTCAGTTAATGCAAAGACCTTTTGAGCATATATCCCTGGGAAGTCTACCTAAAAATTCTTCTGAAGGAGAATCTGAAGCCAAGACACGTTAAACAGATTGTATTTCGGTGTTTTCCAGAGGTAGCCTGAATCTTCATATTCTAACATGAATGACTTCAAATTCCTTTCTACTTTCTTTTCTATTTACTTTTCAACAGCATGAATTTGGTTTACACTAGTTTAAGCAAAATTCAGACTTCTGTTGATTGAGTTGTTATACACAAAGAGAAGCTTAAATATGTTACTGTCTTTAAACAGTTCTGCTGATTGTGTAGCAGAAATGCTGAAAGAGACTTGTTAAGGACTCTCTTTTGAAGAATAGAACTGAAAAGGGTCCAGAAACAGACTAGACCAAGCCTGTCAGTGTCACATCAGGCTGACCAGAGCATCTCAGGAGAATTGAGAAAACCTTGGAAAATGACACTAGAAATGCACTTACAGCACTGAGGGAGACACACAAACAAATGAAAATGTGGTTTTCATACAAGAGCTGTTATATAAACATAAAACATTTTTTTTTGATATATTTTTAGTACATAGGCATGATTGTAATAGCAATATTAATTGTGTCTGCTGACTTGTAATCCATTTCACCCAATGCAAATCCAACACTGACAGGACTACATAGACAATAGTGAAGGTGAAAGTGGTTTTTTTAAAAATATCTATGAAAATTAGTGACATGCCTCACTGAAGTTACATACAGCACATTATACCTTAGGGCTTGACTCGGGACATAAAGATACACATGAGCTAATTTATATCAGTGCAAAGTAGCTGAAGCTAAGCTGCTTTCAATATCTGAGCTAGTTCATCTACTGTTAACTGTCGATGTCTCTATATTGTGCTCCACAGGGGAGAAATACCCTTGGACATTTTTCAATATCCCATCCATAGTCAGTGGGATCAGAGGTGTCAGTGAAGAATTTATTTTGTCGGCAGACTCTTGAATTCTGATGATAGTGCATGAAAACAGTAATCTAGTTACACGTCAACTTCTGTTGGAAGTTTTGTTGGAGGATTTGCAACTATGCGAAGCATCTTTTTACTTACAACTTATAGTTGATTCAAAAATCATTGCTGCCCAATAAACAAGAAACACCACAATATCATTTTATAGTCACTTTTCAGAGCATAGCAGTTAATCTAACTCTACAGTTACACTGTTACTGTATATTACAAAATATATGTGATGTACACTTACCTGCAATATAGGGCCAAGGTTATCTTAAACTTTGTATTTTTATGACATTTAAAGCCTCCATGTTGGAAACTGCATGTAATCCAGTGTAAAATATTTTACTTCCTTTAAACACACTTGATCACTATTTCAGGAATATGTACTGCAGCAGGATCTATCCTTGCACAGGATCCCAGTAGGCAAAGTACTCCACAAACACGTCTAAATGGGTCTCTGCCTCTAAGAACAGGCTACAAAGTTCATCTTTCTTCCTTCTGAGATAATGTCCTTACTCAACTGTTTTCTGACCAATTTTACTTATCTCCAGCTACGCAAATACTGCATTTTTTGCATGTTCTGCAAAACCTGTTAGTGCCCCTTCCTGAATCAACCAACAGAAAACCTAAATATTGCACCTCTGTGAAATAGTCTCTGGTATTATCATAAAAATCACACGGGCAACAGTAGGTTGGCAAGCTATGTTTGATGTTTCTCCTCCCTGTGCCACATAATATATGTGCATAATTGCTCAAGTGCCATCTGGTTGCAACTTAAGATGTGTTGCTCATTGATAATGAAAGCGCTGATTTGGTCCCACACATGAAATAGAAGTGTGTTTAATGTAAGACTGCATGATTTTGTAGTACCCTCATATAAAAAAAGAGCAATAGTTTGTCAAAATCTTTTAAGAAGTGTGCATTTAATAATAATTTTCCTAAATGAAATTAAAATAAGGCTGAAAATTACCTGATTGTTTTGTGATTGAAAAATTTGATTTTTGCTATGAGCATGGAGCGGCAGTGTGGAGCCTTCAGCCCATTTTATCACATACTACTAGGGCTTCCCTGGCACAGAGAAAATGGCAGGGAAGAGCGAGGGTCAAAGATGGCTGGGGCTCAGGCCAGTGGCTGCTGCAGAAAATGGCAAAACTCCCTTTGACACAACTGTGTATTGCATTGCCCTTGTCCCTCAAAACAGGGGAGTGGTGTCAGAGCAATTGGAAAAAATCCCAGGAAGAAGTGAAAACTGAGTAAGGACGTGGTAACATTATTCAGATGCACAAAAGACTTGCAGATATGAAAAAAAAAATTAAATAATCCTTTTCTTCATGTCCATTGACAGTACAAAAACTAATGTGATTTAACTGCAGCAAGTGAGATTTACTTTAAAGCAGGAAAAAACTATTTAATGATCAGGGAGTGACTGGCAGGGGTCTATTGCCTGGAGCAGTTGTCAAACATCCATTAAGAGAGGGGGGGTCTAAGAACAGGATGAACATATACCTGCCAAGAAAAGCTTAGGTATAGTCCATTCTGCCATGGAGCAGAGAGATGAAAGAACAACCTCTGAGATACTTCCAGCCCCTGCTGTGGTCCTCTGTATTCTGTGTGAAGACTTCTCATCTTCCATGCCTTTATACCAACATTTGTGCATAACTTGTCATTCAAAGGAGCAATGCCCTTAGCGGTTCTTCCCTTTGACCTGTATTTGAGATGAGAAAACAGTGAAACATTATATATTTTGTTTTTTAAAATCAGTTTTAAAATTTGCTTGTCAAGCTGATAATGTCCATTTTAAACACAGATTACTGTCATTTTAAATGTGCACAAAAGTGATAAGGGAGGTGACTAGAAGCTTATTATTAATTTGCTGCTTTTATCTTTGGGAAATTAACATTCTGGCAAGGAATTTAATTGGACTTTTTTGTTAATTCTCACAGTGATGCTTTGGCTTTTCCTTTTGGGACTGGAGAGAAAAACCAGCATCTGGTGTTTGAGGATGCTAGGGATTTACACCATATTATGTGTAATATCTCTACTGTAAATAAACAAAATGAATAATTAAGTGAATAATGAGGTGTCCTGAATGAAGACTTCTCTGACTGTATCTATGGAGTGTTTTTACTCCTGTCATTTGTTCTCTGCTGGGCATCTTGGTCATTGTGCTGCCCATATGGATATTAGCAATGTATTTTTTCAAGCAGAAGCCAGAAATAATATTAATGAAGTTTGTCAGATATGCAAAGGGACTTTTGCTCCTCAGTACTGTGTCTGTCTGTATGAGACGGTAAAACGTAAGAATAATAGAATTTGTGTCATGGTCCTGAGGACGCTGACAGGCCTGACTGCCCCTGCCCGGCTTTCCCCAGGGCCTCCCCCACCCTGCCCACAGCCCGGGACCCCATGTCAGCCACCCCCGGGGAAGTCAGCCCCTGCAGCAGGGCGGGTCTCCATCTCCCCACAGCCCTGCCCTGCCTGACCCTGGGCCCTGCAAAGTTGGGGTCACCTGCAGGCCCATGCCCCAGCCCAGTCTCGGCTGGTCCTTGTCCCCAGGGAGGTGCCTGATGCCCATGGCCAGGGCTGCCCCCAGTGCCCCCCAGCCTACCTGGCCGCCCTGGGATGGGCCTCAGCTGCTAGGCCCTGCCCTGCTGCCCCAGGGAGCCACCAGACCGTGCTGCCTCAACAGGTTGTGAGGTGGTTTCTTTTGAGTTCAGAAGAAATGTAGAAGAGCTACATTGGAACTGTTGTACGATCTGTCCTGATACAAACCTGAGTTCTGTGAATTGTTGGGGTATTTTTGCTTTCTTGCCATGGGGACAGACCCAAGGGTTTGTTCACCTCCTGGATGCAGACAGTCTCCTGCACCAGGTCACCATGTGCAGTGCTGGGCGGTCACACAGCCCTGCTGTGCCACCTGAAACCATGCCAGGCCTCCTCTCGGGCAGAGAAATTCAAGTCCCCATCTTCACATTCTTAGGACTCCTGAGGTAATGCTGCCATACCCTCATCAGCTCCTCCCAAAACACCAAGACTTGGCAGCACGTTGGACATAGATGCTGTCTTCTGTACATAACAATTTTGCGATGGATAGTGGTAGGAAATATTCAAATTGTTGCTATGTTGGTGGCATGAAGGGCAGCTCTTCCCACAGTCCGTGCATCAACTAAGGACAGAGTGAGAGGCAGGAGGCGCTTGGTTCAGACACAAACCTGCCTCAGCCATTGCCAAACAATTGCTTATTTTATCTATTCCTTGCATTTTTTAAAAAATAAATTGGAGGTAATCCGATTTGCTGATTTCACTTTCTTCTGTAAAAGGTGACAACACGAGTGACTACTCAGTACCGCTGTAAATGTGTGACATTAAACAAAGTGAAGGCATGATTATTTTTTTCCTTTGAGCACTTTATTAACATGCTTGTGATTAGCACTGAACAAGCTGAGATCTGGATTTCTGCTGCTGTGCTGAAGCAACAGGAGACACTTTCCTCAGCCATATTTCAAGTGAACTTTCTGAAATCTACAATGGTGCAAAAGCCACAGGAGTCCACAGAAAAACATCCCCATCTCCTGACCGTTCTTCTTTAGGTAAATTACTGGGAACGCCTGACACTCGGGCAACTGGAAGGTGTGGCTGGAATTAATATTATCTCAATTTCAGCTTTCCACCTTGAACGTAGCTGCATATAAGTAGAATGCAAAGTGATTTTTATGTATATGTGATATGATAATTAAACTTAGCACTTTCTCAGTATTTGCTATTTAGAACTGTAAAGGAAAGCTAAATGAATTGCCAAGGAGACAGAGTGAAAATTAATGATGGGGATAGGACTCAGAAGGGCTGTTGACATCTGGGCTCAGTGCTCTGCTGAACACCCCATCATTGTTTAAAATCTGTTAATATCACCTTAGGTGAGCATCCTCAGCTTTTTCTTGACAACTCTATTGGCTGCTAGCTATGCTTTTGTGCCTTCATTTCCAGCCCAGTGCCAGACGTGCTCTTCTCCTCTCAGGGAGAAGGCTGAGCCAAATTGTCAGATGACTGTTGCAGATGTTCCACCTCCTTGATCTGTCCCCAGGAGCCTGTGCCCACTGCCAGTGGCCAAGGTACCTGGTTACAGGTGTGCAGTCCCCCAACTTCCTATCAGCTGCTTAGGGAGGATAAACTTTAACACCTATGCCAGAAAACATCCGAAGTTGTAACAAATAATGTCACTGTCAGCGACAGAAAAATGCATAAATCTCACTCTGAACCACAACTGTACAAAAACAAGTCAAAAAGCGCTGGTGCTCTGCCACATCATCACTAAGATTTGATGAAATGACAGTTCTTGAAAAAAAAAAAATTCTTATGTCTGCCTTAAAACACTCATAACAACTCATATTCCCAGTAACATGGTATGAAACCCTTAGACATCACAACTACACAAAGTATGGTTTGTCCGATGTTAAACCACCAGCAAGGACAAACTATTTTTAGAGCTGTCATATATTATTGCACCTGAGCTTTATCTGTCTTCTGATTAAAAGAGGTTTTCCTTCAGAGAAGTTCACCTGAATTTTATACTCATTTGCTAAGTCTTACATTCCTATTCAATTTATTTTAAAGCAGATTCTTTGGGGAAAATTATAAAGCTAATTTGAATTGATTCTTTGGAGATTCAGGCTTAAATGAAGTGCCATAAAATTGGCAGTCAAAGTTAAAAAATAGAATTGAATTTTATACTTGTATTACTCAATGGACACAGGCACCTTGCACTTTACTGCTGCTGAGTGTTTTGATGTAGTATATTTCAGACGATTTGAACACACCTAAGCATTAAACTTCACTGAAGTTTTGGTTACTAAGTAACCACAGAGTTTTCCTTGTTCAAATATATTTTATCAGAGTATAAATTTATGACTGGCAGGTTCACAAAGTTAGACATTCTCTCCGGTTTTTTAAAACTAATTCTATAAAGTTCTAGTAGTATTAATCCTAATTTTGGGTAAGTAAAATCAAGTCCTGTATCTGTAGGACATCTGGAAGATGGTACTTTAGCATCTAGTTGTGGACTTGTCAGAGTAATGTTCCCCTTTCTCCATTTCCAAGTCCACCTGCTAACATTTGAGTAAAAATACTGAGCTGGTTTCGGTGTTCAGCAGTTTGGGCTTCCAAATTAAAACATTTAGTAAAAGGTCTGACGTTTGGGTGGCAGATGTGTGGCTTTTTTCTGAAACCAGCATATTCTTTCAGATTTTAGGATCCCATATTACAGGCTATCTAAAATCATTAACATTTTCAGACAACTTAGGCCACTATGGTAATGCATTATCAAATGAGTAAACATTTGGTCTTACAGGTTTTCTGTCACCAGGTTAATTCTGAGGGTTTTTTCCCATAAAGCCTGTAGACATACCTAGAAAAATGAGACATTTTGCTTAACAGAATTTATGTTTTTCTGTTACTGTTTGATGCATTTACAGCTTGGGAAATTCACACAAATAATGGCCGAAGAGCTGGTTGTTCAATTTCCTGTCACATAAATTACTGGGTAGATGTTCATTACTCCATCCCAGCACTGTGCTTCCAACATAATCGGAAGCAGAAGTGAGGATATGAAAAGGCATGCTGGAGAAAACTCCAGTCTGCTCTATTATTTGCTCCACACACATGGTCCTATATTAGAAATGGCTGTTATTTTGTATGAGTAAATAGATCAAGAAATACTTAAAAAAAGAAAAAAAATACTGCTTTGTTTCAGTAATCTTTAAGTGAAAACAATTTTAGTGACAGAAGCCTTCATTCCCAGGATTATTACCTGAAGTGTTTTGCTTTCCAAAAAGTATTAGTCAGGAACAGACATGCTTATTTACTTTGGCTCCCATTGTAAGTGTTGGACACCTGAAGTTAGACACCAAAGTTGATATTTAAATATGGAAATTAAAAACTCCCAATCTTTCACACATGCTAAGGTGCTACAACCCTCAACAATCTCAGTGGGAGCTGTGGATGCTCAGCATTTTGAAAATTTTGCTGTTTAAAGTGAGGTGCTAAGTGAAGGAGATGGATATCTGACTGCCTTGATAGCGCTCGAATGCTCCCTGGAACTGGATGGAAGTGAGGGGGATGCGATGCTGCTCTTGTTTGCTGTGATGCTGAGCTGACGGAAACCCACGGACTGCTGCCCCCTGTGCCTCCGGCTTTCTGAAAGCAGAGCTTGGCACCTGCTATCCAGAAAACTTTCTTCTACCCCCTTTTTGCTTAAGACATTGAGCAGAATTTGCCAAGATGCTGCCAGTTACAAGCATATCTAGTTGTTGGGCTCTGGGAAGTGGCACGTGGTGCGTTACCTCATTTGTAGGGCAGAATTTTGATAGACTGAGCCAATCTCTGGATCAGTGGAAATCCTTTACCATCTGTAATGATTACAAAAAGAATAATGCTTGCCCAAAGACAGATACCTGTCCTCAGTTTATATGAATGGCTGAGAATCTGAAATTTTCCTTTATTAAAAATAGGATTGTTTCTGAGTGCTGCATGCGTTAAGAATGTAACAATGTGAAGGATAAAGAAAAAAATAAGAAAAGTAAATTTTATCCAGTTGTCTTTGCATTGCATTTCTGTTCTTACTCCACCAGAAGCCTGAGTCTCTCCTCTCCATGCAGAGCAGCGCTTTGGGAACTAGTGCTGACCCATGCTTCAACCCTGAGCCAGGCACATCCCTGTCTTTCTTTGAAGTGAGCATGTGAAAAGACACCAGCACTGTCCTGTCCTTAAAGCTTTGTCTTATTCATATGCTATAATATTAAACTAAAGCAGGACAACTTTTTTCAATAGATAAACTCAGCTTTCTGGCCCAAAATGGAGCACAGGGTTTGGAAAACAGCCTCCCTCTTACCCCTGTCTCCCTGCAAAGTACATCCTTCCCTCAAACCTGGCTTTCCATTCCATGATTTTCAGTGGCTTTTTAGGCTGAGCAAGCCCATGAAGCTCTTCCAGTTTTGTGGGGAAACCTGTTGCTCCCTGGGTCCCCACAGCTCTGGGTCTGACCCCTGCTGCCAGCACCCCGATGTCCCCAAGGGCCCTCCTTGTGGCCCCATCTTATGCCCCCAAGCTGAGGAGGCTTCCCAGCAAACTCTTCTACCAACATGTGTAAGATGTGCAATGATTTGTTAAGAATCCTTTTTGGTTCCTGTTAAATTCAGGGTAAATTACAAGTTTCCTCATTCTACCCATTGATCTCACTGACGAATTCTTTCTTTTCCTGGAGAAGGAAGATGACTGGCAGTTTTGGTTGTTACTCGGTTGTAAATAACAATGTAAACTGTTATTTACATGATACTTATCTGCTGAAGATTAATAAAGGCCTTTTAAGAACCCTCACAGGTTTAGGGGGATTATTAAAATATATGGTAAAAGGATGGATCTATACCTGATTCTAAAGGGGCAAACTGATTTCAGCTAAGGTCTATAGAAAGTATACAAAGAGAAGGAAAGACATTTCATATTTTTTAGAAATAAGTTGCATAAGAACAGGAACTCATTGTAAACAATTTAAATAGTTTAAGCTTTTTTTCTAATTAGACTTTTATAATTTCAGTGAATTGTCCCTTTTGCATAACTGTGTCTGAGTCTCCTTTCTGATCTGAACACTGTTCCTCAAACAGGGGGTCTTGTGTCTTATTTGTCTCGGGATGAAAATTCATAGTTTTCCCAGATTTATATCAGAGTTAGGTATAACCATGTCTATCTTCTAATCATTGTTTTAAAAAGTCCCAATTGTATTTGCGTATTTATTTGATCTTGTCACCAGAAATAGTAAAAACAGGTCTGTTTATTAGCTGGTGGAACTAAACCTTAGATGATATAAGCTCAAACAACAAAAGAGCTCACATATCTATTTAGCCTCATCCAGTCCTATGCTTTGTTACAGATTAAAATAGATAAGTTTTCTCTGTGAAGCAACAGCAGATGCAATTTACATTCTTTTAGCCAGCACAATCATTTTCTTCAGAAAACCTTTTGGAAATGTTCTTTTAAAAGGTTCTGACTTTTTTTGTTCTCATGTCTCTTAGGGGCAATATGAAAGAAATAAGGGAGGAAATTTAAGTGCAGGAGGAGAAAAAGGAAGAAACTCAGGAGAAACAGAAAAATGGAAATGGAAAAAATCTAACAAACCTTTTCATAGGAACCTGAGCAAGTACACATTGTTTACTTCAAAACTACCTATAGAAATAGTAGCATAAATGAAAATATTTGCCATCATTACCAGTTCCGCTTAGGCAGTCTTACCGTAATTATTTTACGCCATGTATAATGCTGAGGTATCACATCATAGAGATAAGTACTTTAGATATGCCAATAGATAGATAGGCTTTTGATACTAAATCACAGAGTATTCAAGGTGAGAAACAGTACAATGGAAAGGGAATTGCCTTTATTTGAGGACTGGGAGCACGTCTCTATAGCAGAGCTGAGGGCAAAGCAGTGCATGCATTGCACAGCGCTGTGTTCTTGCTGCCCACGCTGCCCGTGAGCAAAGCGGAGAGACTGGGTGCTGCTGGCACCAGTGTGCTACCCAGCAGCTGCGGTGTCCCACACCTTTGCAAGAGCATTGGCAGCTCATACTCTGTGCAGACAGGGCACTTTTGCTCTCTGATGCTTTCCAGGTATAATTACAATGGGACATCAATATCCAGTTCCAGCCACAGCTACCTTCTCTCTTTTTTAATTATCTGGTGACCTTGATGACTCCAGTTATTTTATTATTTTGTGTAGCTATCAAACAGAAAAGTAAAATCTGACAAATACATCTGAAGAACCAGAAAATGTAGACAAAAGCCACATTTGTAAAATCACTACAGATAATTATCTATCACAGCATTTACAAAACAAGACTTAAAAGCAAGGAAATTAATACTTAAAGACTGTGCAAGCCTCAGAGTAAATCTTGTAGGTCAATATACATAACAAACATAAAAGCACTGTCATGTCAAGTAACAAATTCCCTTTTTCTCATCACATAGCAAGACCTCTGACTTGAGCTGCCCTCCAAAATAGTCTGACTTGTTCTTTGGTTGTTGACCACATTAAATCCAGCACATCGGTTTTGACTTTTAGAATTAGTTTGACATTTTATTACTAATGATAGTAAGCAGAAAACATTATCAATGGACTTCAACTTAAGTTACTTAACTTATATTGTCCTACCTGACAATGAAGACATGCATCTTTAAATAGCCAAGTGTATTCCAAGATGCAGAACATTTTTAGTTCCAGAAGTCTGTTCCCTTTCTTAGGGCTAGTACAAGTAGCTGAACAAACTGATCTCCAAGGAAGCCTGAGTCACTTCAATGGTTTTACAGTAAAGATAAGTTACAGCTGCTTCTAATCTGATACATCCTCTGAAAAGCTGAGGAGATGAAAGACATGATCCACTAGACTAAGGTAAGTGCTCCAAGGAATGTGAAAGTAAAAAAAATTATGTTTCTGTGACAAAATGCTACACACGTCATATTTGCTTAATTAGCAATAATAGCTTAAAGATTAGATTGATTTTATTAGATATAATTATTAGATACAAAACTAGAACGATAAAGAAATATCAGCATGTTTAATATGCTTCATTCACAGAACTAAGTGTAAGCCATGTTTGGGCATGTTTGAAAACTTGCCCTGCCTTCTGTATTTATAATATATGGAGGATCCAGGGTGCCATCACTAATACAGGTGCCATCCCCCTTAAATTGCCTGGTCACTGCACCATGTAATAGAGGGCAGAAATGGACCGTGATCTGTCTGCTCGTATATGTCAGCAAGGAATTATCTATAATGATCCTTTGCCTGTTTATCATTTTGTAGAAGATTTTGCATTACTTTCTTCAACTCTTATGCATGCCCACTCCACAGTCACGTTTGCCCTGTGTTTAGTTGGCATGTGTTGAAAACAGTCATTAGCACACACTGAAGACTATCAAACGGGATGTTTGCAGCTGTCATTTCACAGGATTATCTTTTGCTGTTACCTCCCATTAGGCCTAATTATGTCTGTTGTCACCCGGCAGTTGGAGGATTGTGTAGCAGGGGCCAAATGCAAGACTCTCTTCACCAGACAGTATTTAGGGGTAGGAAACTCAAGGGAAATTAATGCAGAGGACATGAAAAGAGCAAAGAAGCACAGAGAAGGAATAACAGAGTTTTGTTCATAGCTGAGTGATGTTTGATAACCCCAGCATAATTTGGCTTTTTGATGAAGCTAATGCTTCATTCAATTCAATTTCATTTTAAAATTATCTACAAATTCAAAATGATCTGACTACATCATCTGGTCTGACTCCTACATGGCAAATATGGCTACGAGCAACTCCACGTGGCTATGGCACTGCAGCCTGCAGCTGGGGAAGCCTGAGGCATTTCCTCAAATTCCCACTGAGGTGGCCAGGAGGTTTCCCTGAATGAGGGAAATGAAGTGCCTGTGATCAGACTATGCTCTCCAAAGCACGGGGATGTGCTGGAAGAAATACCCTGTATCTGAAGGCTTGTCAAAAATACAACCCACAGCACATGCTGTATTTCACAGCTGAGAGCCAGATGGATGCTGGATACCCTTCACCCAGTCCCCTTTCTCCACCTTTGTTTTGTCTCCGATGTTTAAGGCAGAGAGAAAAGAGTGAGTAAATAACCATACGTAGGCTGGGAGAAGTGTAGGATATTACACTTAAGGAGTAAAAATGCTCACAGGCACTTGATGACTTGCTGCACTGAGAACTACTCACAAGTTGCTGCTCCTAAAGTCCAGCCATATGTGTTAGGAAAGCTAGTGTGAAGTTGTAATGCGCAAGTAGATAGTTAGACAGGCACATTAATATTTCATGGAAAATTGTTAGACTCAGATAAATATGAAAGAGCCTTTTATTCAGATCTAAATTTGCCTTTTCTCAGGCATTGAATTCAGTAGATGAGGGGTTCAATATTTGATGCTTGAGTGTAGGTATCCATATGAATTGATGCTTCTCAGTTAGATAGTGGGTATTGCTTTAAAATAAGTCCTCAATCTAATGAAGTCAGTGTCACACAGGACATGCCGCAGGTAGGAGAGCGATAAGACAAGTATGGCTCTGCATAACATATACTTTTTTGTATTGTACTCTTCAGCTCTTCAGATTTTGTCTGCAAGAGAAGTTTGGGGCAATCGGTCACTTACAGGACAGTTCTTACAGGAAGACAGAAATTTGTTGACACTAATAATCCTCCTTAAGACAGAGCTTTGTACCACTGCTCCCTCGTCTCCCCCTCCTCATCTGCCAAAATGGCAGCGAGCATCAGTGTAGGTTCCTGCAGGGAGCTGTTTTGGCTGGAGCCTGGCAGCACAGATGGAAGACAAGCTGCAGCCCCCAGTCATCCTTGGCTGAACAACCATGCTGGGTCATCTAACGGAACCTCAGCAGCCAGCAAGAGCACCAGTTTGCTCTGAACCATGGCTCCCCCAGTTTCCTTGGGCTCACAACAACAGGCACATTACACCCTCTCAGACAAATTCTCTGCTGCCCATTTCAGGCTTGTGGCAAGTCTCATGGCTTTCTTCTCCTCTTTTTCCTCCCACACATTGAGCCATGAAAAAGCCTCTCCCCCTTGCACCCACCACTCAGCTTCCAGGTACTGGCCCTCTATACAAAGCATGGGTCATTAAGCTAATGTCCTGGGACTCCAGCTGATGATAGTGCCTGCTCCTAAGAAGCCTGTGGTCATAACTGTCAGGGCAGGCCCATGGCATAGTCACAGCAGGTGCCCAGGCACTGCAGATGCCACCAGCCCACCGACATCTCCCCCTTAATGCACATGGTTAGGTGAAGGCAGCTGGAAAGGAAAAGCCATGGGAGAAGGGGCAGCAACAGGAAAGGCAGGGCTGCTGTAGAATAAGGGGGGATGAGGGGAATGTGGGCACTGTGGGAAGGCTTTTAATATGGGAAGCTTGTGACAAGGAGGGGACCAGCTGGAGAGAAGAGCAGCAAGGACAGGGAGAAGAAAGTCTGTTCAGAATAGGGGACATTTGAGTGCAGGGAAGGCCTCTGCCGCAGCGGCTGCATTTCTTTCTTCCCCTATAGGGTTTTTTCTCCCCTCCTCTCTGTTTTGTACATCTCTCCCCACCATATCCAGCCCTGCAGTCTCCTTGCCCGTGCTAGAAAAAGGAGGAATCTGTGATAATAATACAAGAGTGTCTTGTGACTATGACGCAATGGTAGATGGCTCTGACAGCAAAATTATGTTGAAGACAGTGGAATTGAGCCTTTTTTATCCCACAGCTGAGAATCTGACTCCTATTTTCAAAAGATTAATTCTTTTCAGGTTTACAGAAGTCAGCCAATGTCTACTTCTTGCTGTTGCTTTTTCTTGTCAAAGCACTTTACATTTCTGCACTTACAACAATCTTTTTATTGGGAACAGTGAAAGAGTTTTATAAGAATAATGGTCTTGTGTGTGATGCTCAATCAATCTAATTTGCAAGCCTCTTCAAAGTTTGCCAAGCTCTACAGCTTAAAAATCGACACTTCAGCTTCTCACAGCAAGTGTGAGATGCTGCCTAAATTTCTGGGCAGTTGGAGCATTTGCTGTCCTCAGGCAACGTCAATTTGTCCATTACCACAATGAGCCCAAATTGCTCTCTGTGGTTTGATTCAGTTCCAGGGGCAAATTATAAGATTTAGGCACAACTGAGAAAATATAGGTGGGAATTTCAGAAGTTCCTCCAGCACATACAAGCTCAGCTCCCCTTAAAACTCACTAGCACTTGTGCTCCAGGTCAGTCAGTAACAATGTCTGCTCACATAACACTTTATTATACCTCTACTAAGGTGTGTTAGGAGAGCCCAGCAGGCATACTTCTTATTTCTGAATTGACTGCAAGTTAGTGAATAGATGTGATTCCCTCTACTCTCCTGAAAAGCCATGCAGGTAATTTCACCTGCAGACATGCAGATGAATATTTACATGGTGCAGTCAAACTACTTACATCTGCTACATTATTTCTTTTGGTTATTTTTCTGACATTGTCAGAAAGGCCTTTACATTTATTGACCAAAGCACCTCAAACAATAATTCTGTGGATAAAATGAATATGGACAATGAGCTTGAGTGATTTGTGACCATGTTCCCAGTCAGACTAATGAGAGTGCACATTCCTGCCATATGGCCATTGCTCATGCAGGTATATATTCTTCAGAGGTACTACAATGTGGTTTTTGCATCAAAAAAACCCCCCAACATTTTGTCATAAAACACATTAAGAGGAGCAATTCCTTAAAGTTTATGCAATGAAAAAAGAATTTTTAAAATGGTATTAAACCAAAAAGAAAAGTATGTATTAAAAAAAGACAAAATATGGTTTGCTACTGTGGAGCAGAGGGCTGGAGTACTGAATTTCAACCTAATGAATTCTAAAATAGAGGCTTCTCTGTATTTCTGTGCTATGAGAAATAATCATATCAGACAACACATTTTAGAGCTTCTGTTCTCTTTTTCTTGTGACACTGCAGCTTAGAAAACAGATCAGGTCTTAATCCCCTTTTACTTAGCCAGTTTGTTTACTCTTTTACATTTTTGCATTTAGTAACATTGCACTTCTGTTTGTATCTGTTTTCTGTCAATGTTACTTCTAGGCTTTGATGTATCAATACAATAATATTTCCCTGTTCAATTAGAAAATACTGTCAGGACATACTTATTTGTGTTTAAACACATATCAGTAGAAAGAATTAAAAAAGAAAGCCGTTAAAACATGGCTGTTGATCTCTGATGATGCGAAACATCTTTTAGCTCAATTGTATCTCAGATTTGTCCCTTTAACATTGCTTTTACAAGAACAGGAAAGAATACTATTCAAAATGCATTAAAGAATAGGGAAACAGCTGATATATTCTCTTATTATTCAAAAGATGTCTCAAGTATAAAACAAAAGATGAAGAATGAGTGAATATTTGAAAAGCACAGAAACACAGAATCTATCTTTTTATTTAAAATGGTCCCATATGTTGAGGTGCAGTGGGAGTCCCAGATACTGTCCACTTATGAAAATCAGACCAGACCAGTTTAACCTAAATACCCAGAAGTGGATTTGGTACTTTCACACCTTTGAAAGCTCAGCAGTAAAGTTCAACCAGTGCCCCAGAAGGTGCCATAGGGGAGCAGCACTAATTAAGGCTTTAGCATCCTGTGTTTTCGCTTTTCCTTGTTCTTGTCTTTGGGGGTAAGACTGAGATTTAGTGCATTGATCACATTTCATCCCTTGGCTAGAGCACCACATGTTGCATGCCAACATCTGCGGGTCCCTGCTCTGTGGGGGGATGGGAAATGAAGCTGTAGGTAGCCATGTAATAAGCACTGAGCTGCAGAACATGCCGCATAGCCTGGGATCCCCAAGAAAGCTCCCCAACACTCCTTGCCCCAGGAAGGCTTGCCATGAACTCCTCTTTCTAATCCCACTCATGGATGTGCACTGTAGGGAAAGGTGTGGGGAAGACACACCCCAAGGCAGAGCCTGACAGTGATGGCAGTGATGCTGAGCATATGAAGAGTGACCTGGATGCCCTGCAGAAGCTGTGCCCATGTTTTTAGGGCTGAAAAGATTGAAACAGCTGTGGAGTCCTGTCTTGTAGTACCCATGCACTGGCCCTCAATGGATGATGCTAAAGCAAACATGCTCCTGTCGGTCCATTACTCACCTGTAAAGCAGCTTCCTTTTTTATTTAGTTCCCTGGGCAAACTGATCTCTTCTGCTCTGATATGGTCCAAAATATTATGTATAGGTAAACACAAGCCTGAACTCCCTTCTGTGATGGGATCACTCACCTTTGCGTTCCTCTGCTCTGTGAAACAGGGTCAGTAACACCTTCCCTCCCTAGACACTGTGCTAGTGTTTCTGAAGTGCCTCACACACAGGTGATTTTGTAAGGAAAGGTTTTAGAGTGACCATGGAACATGTCTGTTAAGGAGTGTAGATCAGGTTTTGCATATCAAATACCAGTCTATGCAATCATGCATTGAACTGTTTCTGTTCAACTCTTTATGGTGTTTCTGCAGCTCTAGAAATAGCCTGAGTCAAGACGCCAGCACCTTGTATACCCCGTGCTCCCAAGGCTGTTCTGCTGAACTACAGCTGTATCTGCTCTGAGGTCCATGTGAGCCCCACATGCAGATACAAGCTGCAGATCCAACACTTCCTCCTCCTTCACATATTTCTTTCCATGCAAAGAAAACTGGGCATGTAGGAGGCCAGAGTGGGTTGTGGAAAACCACTGCAGTAACCCAGAGACCAGATGGCAGGGCTCACTGCAAAGTATTCATGCCCACAGAACAGAGGCTACCTTGGCACTGAAGTGTCCTTAAGAGCCAATATTTAGAAAGCGAGTTTTTTGCTTAGTTTCTGTATAAACAGTGAGCTTCTCACACCATTACTGCACTTTGTGCAATGACACTTGCACTAAGGGAATTTAGTAATAACTCCCCATCTCTAAGGGAGGAGCTCTAGTCATTCCCCTCCTTGAACACCATCTAACCCTCTTTTTCCTTCCTTGAACCCTCATCCCAGTTTAATTTCTTTGTCAAAATTAGAAGAGTTATTTTTGTGCAATATTCTTCCATGCTACTTCTTCAAGTAAAGGGCCTAGCCCTGGGTTCACGGGGAAGTTCATGTGTGTCAGGCTTAACAGCCTGGGGCTGTGGCTGTGGCACATGGCCCAAACACCTTGAGCAGGTTGCTATAACTAGATTTTTTCATGTGACCAAGATACCCAGGTTTGGAAAATAACCACTGGAGCATGCAAAGTAGGTCATTCCATACACTTTGTGTATGCAGCGATGAGCACATGCTAACTGTAGTAAAAGAGATCTTCATACACTATTACTAAACCCAGCAGGAATTTATGAACCAAATGCTTTGTCTTCAAAAGGCTAAGCGGATGAGTGCTCTCTCTGGCTACCTTTACACTTTCTTATCAGCTTGGAGTTGAACACACCCTTTCCCCACAGCCCACTTGCATTTGCCATTTCTGCATGTTTGGTTTTTCATTGCAGTATGTTTGTAAGCATCTAAACCTGTGCTGGTGTGGAGAACCTGGCTAGTGCACAAGTCCCAGCCCTAAGCATGATACAGGTGCCAGCAACACCCAGCTGGCTTGACCCAGCTCATCCACACCTTCCAAATCTGCTTTCAGAGGCAACTAGAAACACCTACCCTGTTTGTGAGTTGTTGGATGCGTAAGGGCTCCTGCTGATATACTGCCTCCTTAGTAGGGCACTCAGGGCTGAGCTTTGGTTAAGGTGGCTGTGAGCACCTCTGGTGTGAGAAGCTGGGCAGTCTGGTACTCTGATTCTCTTCATGATACTACCTGCAGCAAGAACAGCTGCTGGCTTGTGGCAAAGAGGCCAGAAGGTACTGCCATGCAATGTCTTGGCTGTATTAGAGTATGTGAAGTACCCTGGATGTTCCCCAGGTCCTTTGAACTGAGGCAAAGCAGTATATATTTTATTTTCTTTTTTGTACATACATAGCACTAGGCTCCTCTGGGCAGACTGTAACAGGTTACTGATACACGTATGATGCTGCTAACATAGTTTGCAAAGTTATATTAAGTGAAAGCACCATGTGTTTGACAATTGTAAACACTGGGTGGAATGGTGTTGTCACGTCCCGCTCAGATGAGGGAGACAAGTGACTCAGTGTTGCAGACTTGCAAATGCATCTTTTGCAATTGTGGTGGGTTTCTTCTCTCTATGCCGGGTTTTGCCAATTTGAAGGTAGTTGTGTTGCCTAGGGCAATAGCAGAGTCCTGACACGGGAATGGCTTGTACTTTGAACCTTATTCAGAAAAATTGCTCTGAGCTGACCTCTCAGTTGGGCACCTCTGTGCTACAGGGTACCTGCTTATAAGGAAAGGGCCATCTCTGTACTGAGAGGCTAAAGTGGACAGGGCATTTGTCAGACACCATGCTGGAAATTTGGGGCATGACACATGCCAGCTGCATGTCTCTGTGTGCAGAGACAAGAGGTATGGGAGATGGGAGCCAGCCTGACAAAATACTGCATGCACCAGCTGCCAGAGTGTGTGGCATTGATGGGCTTGGGCCCCGTGGTCCAGTGAACCTGAGTCTGAACTTCGACCATTTTTATAGCCAGGAAAGATGTAACCTGTGGTGTTCCTGGGCAGAGCTATTTGCAGATTAAAATTGGTAATCTTGGATTCTAATAATGCAGTACCTTTAAGGTTAATGTAGCAAATCTAAGCAGTGAAGATCTTTCAGGTGACACTTGCATAATGATTCCTCTTTAAAAATAAAGTATGGATTAGAAAGAACATATTAGTTCAAACATTTTGCAGCTATTTAGGACTTGACATCATAATTCTCCTGAATTAATGAGGGTTGTCTGTAATATTCTGGCAAACCCTTCCTTCCCTGTTCCTTGTTTCTCAGCTCCATTGTACCTTGTCATGTTTTTAGTCTATGCTAAGAGGCTAATCGAAAGCCAGATAAAATAGACTGAAAGATCTCTGCTGATTTCAGAGGTCTCTGGAGCAGACTGTAATACTATTAATCTCTTAGAATAGGGACCCAATTTTGAAGGCATTTATACTGATGGAATAACTGCTTGCTTCAGGAAGTTATTCTGCATTTCCATCATTTAAACTCTTCCCCTTTTATTCACCTGTGCATCACCAGGCAACATGACCGTGCTTTATAAATAAGAGCAAGTAACAGACAGTGATTGTATCCTCATGCCCTCTTACAAGGATTTTATTTTCTATTAAGTTCTAAGCAGTTCTGGATGGGTAAAAGCTTTATGCTTCAGATTTACTTTTTATTTGTGTTACTTAAATTTTTCATCTATACAAAGTCATTGTCCCTCTACAGTCCTTCCCAATCCCCTCTTGCCCCTAGCTGCTCCTCGGCATTTTAGTCAATAGGAGCTTCATTGGTGCAAGCACATAAAGAATTATCCCAAGAGCAAGTGTGTTATGAGAAAGGAAATAATAGGAAATAAGAGAAGATAAAAACAAAGGAAGGAACCAAGTATACACGGAGCAAAACAAGGACAACAGATAAGTACCGGCGCGAGGAGGGAAGATCTGTTAAACTTACATTCAACTCAGTGAAAAGAGAATGGGGCCAAGACATGTACTCTGTCTGCAATTAGCATATAGTGCTTTGGGACAGTGATTTCCAGTCTTCTCTTTCCCATTTTGTTTAATTTTTAATTCAAATTGTGTACTAAAAATAGGAAGTATTTTGGAGCTGAAAAGATGTGAATAGCATAGGGATAAAAAACAGAAACTGCAAGAGGAATGCTGCTGCTGTTCTGCTGGGATTTCTAGCTTTGCGTCTCAGTCAGTTATAGTTACAAAATGCAGATTTGCCTTATCTGGGTCATTTTGGCTGAGAGAACACATGGTAGTCCCTTTGTGAAATAAATAATAAGCCAGAGTGAGTGGTCGTCTGTCTAACTGTTTCTGTAGCTACTGCTGTTCCCTTTTTTTGTGAAGATGTTTGTATAGCTTATTATTAATAGCAAAAAGCTTTTAATTTTGTGGAAGTTTTATAAAAAATGCTGGAGTCTCCAGTTTTCAATTAGTATCACTACAGCATGGCTTGTTTGTCCAGAACTGGAAGGTCAAGAGACTTTTATCTCGATAAAATGATGAAACCTTATGCTTATGCATTAGCCTCCTCTCCAGAGAAGACTGGAGAATTTTTTGCCTGAAGTCGCAGTTCAGCCACTGCTCTGAAGAGATCCCTTAAAAAAGCAGAGATAACTCTTCCCTAGGCTAAGCAAGAAAATCAGCTGAAAAATCTGAAAGCAGCCTCATCTAATTCTTAAATAGTTGTGCTTCACAAGACTTAGAAGTCCTCCAGCATGAGTATATGTATGTGGTGTAGGAAGCGCTTTTTCTAACAGCCATTTGAGGTGATGCTGCCACCTCTGGCTTTGGGTGTGTCATCTGTTGAGACTAGCAGCTTCTGCTTTCCGTAAAACAGCAGATTTGGGGTGATAAAGACACAAACCAGGAAACTGTCAGAACTTCAGCCTTTTTTTTAGGTCCAAGTTACCCAACATTTTGTGAATTATAATATTTGTAACACCATCTCACATCTTTGCCTAAATTTCTGTGGACTTCTGTTTTGCATGATGAAATGCATTTGTCTATGTCACATATTAAATCTTATATCCAGGGAGGCTGAAAAAGTATTGATTATCCTGAATTCTGCAAAGCCCCATCATTCTTTCCAGAGAATGGGAACTGTAGAGCTTTTTTAAGGTTCTCCAACCATCCTTCCATCTGGAAGGATTGTTACACCCTAACAAAGCATCTTCTCCCTTAGAAAATACTGGCTCATTTAATTAGAGAAAAGGGTATTTTAGAAAAAAATGTTCCATATGTTTCCTTTTCTGCCATTTTTAAATCTAATGATCAATTTCAGTTCAGGGTAACCAAGGAAAACTGAAGGGATCTAAGTGCTTAAAACAAGATTGGACTGTACTTTTCTGATTTACAATGACATTGGTAGAAATTGGTTACCAAGAGATACCACCAAATATACCACCTGATGCCTGCTTCTGGATCCTACTTAGCTTTGTAAAATCTGTCCCCCTGAATGTTAAGACTGAGTGGAGTACTTGAAAGCCCTCCATTGCACTGCCAGCCAAGGAATTAGCTTTCTTCTCCCAGAAAGCTTAGAAGAGGTTTGTTTGGGGTTTGGGTTGTTTTTTTTTTTCATTTTTCTTTTATCAAACTTTTCCAGTTTCTAATATGCTTTGGAGATGACAGTTGTTTTGGAGTTACAATCAACTGTAAGCATCCAGGGTCGGATGAGGATTAATTCACTTTTTAAGAGAAGGATTTCAGGTCAGAGGTGAGCCAGGTTATATTCCAGAAGCAGTGAATTACGCCCAGTCCCAGTGCGATGGACCGGTGGCATCTGAGCTGCAGTTTCTACATTACAAACATTTTGTGATTATATGTGTATAGAAAGGGGTACTACAGATAGGTAACCTTATCTTACTCTGAAATTTATATATGTCTTTATACGTGAATTGATTTCCAAACCTGAGAGTCTCTCTTGTTTTCTGTCACTGTTGGACCAGAGATACTGGGAACAACTGAAAGCAAAATACTGGTGTGTTACGTATGGCTGGAACTGAGCAGTCAGGCACAAACCGAGCTTCAAAGCTGTTCCAATTGCATCCTGATTCCCCAGAAACCGCTCCATGGAGGTGTATGTTTTGACCAATACAGCATGTTGTCATTGCGGAAGAGGAAGGCAGGGCTAGGTGTGCTGCATCTGCTCTTCTTGGCATCCTGGCAGCATGATTTCTCCTTCAGTAAAGTGTGTTGGAAAGCTGAAATAAACCTTTCAGGAGCATGGCTCATGACACAGTGTTGGGGCAGTGGGGACATGGCCCATATAAGTGAGGGAAGCCTGGGATGAAGAGAAGACTCTTGAAATAATTCCTCAATCAAGTTTTAAGTTTAGCCCAAGTGGGGAAAAAATAACTTGCTGTGTAGGATCACCTGAAGTGACTGTGCCTTGCAAAGCAAGAAGTAACTCCCTGATATCCTGGTGACACATCAGGACAACAATCCTTTAACATTTACAGAGTGTTTTTTATCTTCAAAGCTTCACGAACATTAGCTAATTAATCCTCACAAAGCCTGAGGGAGTTACGTATGTATTGTTACAAGCTATGGGCCAACAAAGGACTTCACAGTTGTCACCATGCCTCACGCTGTGGCTACTGCTGGCATCAGTCAGGGCAGAAATTAAGATCTTCTTACTAAAAAGCACTCTTCTTTCCTCCCTTAGCAAGTGGCAGTTCAATGAGACTCTCCACAGTGATGTAGAAACTGTGATTCAAAAGGAAGCTGGGCAACTCCTATCCACCACAGTGTAATATAGCCAGTCGCAGCTATTGCCTTTTACCTAGCAGGCTGTGAGCTACAGCCCAGGGAGCTGAGGCGTAGAGCCTCCAGGGGTGTTGCACAGTCAAAATTCCAGCAAGATAGTACCAGATTTTACACTGCTGGAGCCAGGCTACAGCCCTGAAGTTTCATCTTTGCACCTCAGGGAAATGCAGAGGTAGATCCATGCTAGAGACGCACAGAGAAACTGAGCAGTGTCGTGGTAGCTCTGTAGAAACTGCAGCTCTGTCTGGCCTCTCTTGCTGGTTCTTCTAGAGCCATGGTACCAGGGGTGAAGCAACAGCCTTGGAGCATCTTGCTGCCACGATAGAAAGAAAACATGCTCCTCCTTAGCATAGATAAGGGCCATCTGTGCATGGCTGAAGTGAGATAATGTTTAGGTGCCTCCCAGGATACTAAAGACTGCTCTTTCTTTGATGTCTTGTGCTGTTCAAGCTCATGGCAGTGCTTCCCTTGAACTTGCTGTGTTTTATAGCCCTCCCCACCTGCATGAACTGAAATAGAATGCAATGGTTTGTATAAATAATGCGGCTCAGGGAGGGCGCATGTAACAGTATACAAGCTGATATGAGCCAGTTGATGCTTGGACATTACAGGTGTCTGTGCAGTGTACCAGGAGGTTTGACATCTATGTTGCTACATCTGTCAGTCAACAAACCCTATGCTGCTCACCTTTAGAGAGTGAGTTACATGTGGAGAACTGTTCTCTCTGTAGTCACCGGGACTGAGACAGAGCACTGGGATTGTAGAGACCTGCATGGGAACTGCTGTGGTAGACATGGCTTATGGAACAGAGCTAGATGTGGCTGCAAGGCATCAGTTTTCCACTTGACTGAAAGTCAGACTATGCACCCTGAAAGATGTTTGTTTTAGCCTGTTGTTAAAGACTTTCAGCGGTGACTCCACTGCTGCCTCAGTGAATCTCTTCCAGTGCATCTCTATCCTGTTTATGGTTTTCCTAATATCTAACCTAAATCTCTCAAATTGTCACTGTTGCAATTGCATTCTTGTCTGTTACTTCTCTGCAATTACTTCCTGTCCAATCCATCATGGGCATGGAAATTACTTTATTTTCTTTCTCTGTGCAGCAGCCTGGTTGCACTTAAAGGGTGCTGTTGTGTCCCAGCTCAGACTTCCCTTTAGCTTAAACAACTCCAGTTCATCCAGCTTGTACTTGCAGACTGTGATTTCTAGACAGCTGATCTCTTTTGATCCTGCCATCTGTTATGTCCCTGGTTGTTCTGGGTCCTCCTTGGGACATACTGGAGATGTGACCTCAGCAGTGCTGAACCAATAAGCAGGAATTACCTCATGTGGTTTTAAGGTTACCCAGTGAGAGATCTCTGCTTTCTGGGTGTGTCAGTGTTTACTGGGTGCCTGGGATGGGGACAGACCCATGTGTCAAGGAAGGACAGCATTTCCCAGTGATCCAGAAAATATTTCAATGATATATTTCCATCCTATTTTCTCTTCTTCCCTTTATCATTATATCAAGGGCAGTAGTAACGGAAACTTGCCTCTGTTAAGAAATCTCTTCTCTTGTATCTTCCTAGTTTAGGATTGCTAAAATACAGCAGCACTAGTGATGATATCATAGCTGTATTAGAAAATTCATTCCAAAATTAACATACTCAAGACTCCACCAAGTGAAGCAAACTTACTGTGAGTCATGATAAACTGTAGAAAAAAAGGGAGTTCAGGATATTTAGCAGAAAGACCAAAGGTCACATGAGAAAGGCGCAAAGGTCAGTATGAGAATAATTATAACATCTTAACTTTTGCTCCCGCAGAAAGTAAATAATATAATTCTAATTGAAAGTTAAATACAGGTATCCTTTTGGAGAAAGACAAAACAAATCAAATAGCAAGACACAGGTACACAGAAGTATGTAATTTGTTACCAATATCCTGAACCTGACCAAGAATTATTACACTGATAAGTGGCTGCAGCTTGATCAAGTAAAATCAAAGGCATATTTTGACTGGGAAATGTAGAAAGGGGGAAATAAACATCACTGTAAGAGATAGGTGATGGTGTTTTATCAAAAGCGAGGTGTTTTTTGGTGACCAGAAAATGTGGTACTTTGGAAAAAGTAAAGGGAATCTGAACAATAGGGCAGTGACCTCCAAGTTTCAGGTACTTCTGCCGCTTTCCCGATGCTTGCCAAAGAGGCTGATGACCACTCCTCCCTACATCTGTCACTATGTGTTGCAGGAAATGAACGTAACAAAACTCACTGTAAGACCTTATGAAAAGGGAGGGTGATTTTATTTTAAACAAATCTATTTCCAGTCCCTCACACTCATGCTCTCAGATTGCTCATGTATGCACACACATGCATTTCTCACATGTGTTCACACCCACTCAAGAGCTGTCTTCTGTCTGTGCCCAGGGAGGCAGGGAAAAGGGATGCTGAGCCTTGAGCCCTCACCATGTCTCTTGGCTTTCTCTTTTCTGGCAATGATGAACTCCCTTTTGCATAGTACTTGTATACTTTCTAGGAGTTGAGAAATTACTGTGATGTAATACATCGGCCTCAGATCTTGCTCAGTCCTTGTTCCAAGGATGTAAATTAAGGTTGCTGCCCTTTGTTTCCCCATTTTAAGATTATAATCCTCTTTCCTGTTGAGACAAAAGGAGGACAAAGGCAAAAGAGTTGTGGTATATCCTTGCTCCCATCGTGTTGTTACCAAAGCACAAGACATCTGCTGGTGAATCATCTCTGATGGGGCCTTATTGCAGAATAGCCAACTGGTCTTAATGGGATCACACTCCCCAGCATTTACAGCTCAATTTTTGCCAACCACATCCTTGGTAATCAACATGAGATATTCCTTTAAACCTTGCTCTTGTTTCTTATGGTGCTTTGGCACACGGGCATTTCTATTCATATGTCAGCTAGATTAATCTTAATATATACATCACAAATGTCCACATAGTTGATAGCCTGCAGCCAGGACCTTGCAACTTGAGAGATGTTTCTCCAGACTCCCAGAAGCTCCTAACCCAGCAGAGGCTGCCAGATGGAGAGAGCAGCCTGATACAGCCCAAACACACCTCGCATCCCAGTGAGGAGGGGAATCATTGCTGCCACAGCACTTGCTGTTGGTCTCATAACTGGATAAGATTGGATAAGAAAAGCATATGTTTATTTTATTTAGGTAAAGCAAGGGCCAAAAATGTAGGCTGGCAACAGTGAAAGCTGTTACTAAAGAAAAGAGCTGTAAGAAAGAAAAAAGCAATTCTGCATTATCAGTTAAGATCTTCCTAAATTGTTTCACCATTTCCTAGCCCAGGAGATCTGCCTCCTCACCATCCCACCCAGCCCCAGGACGGGTGCTTCCCCCAGCTTTCTTAGGGCCACAGCTTTCCCCTCCCTGCTGCTGAGGACACCTCTCCCCAGGAGGGCAGATGAAGAGCCATCCTTCTTTTCTCTTCCTCTGAGTCAGGCTATTTTGTGCCTTTTCTCCTGGCTGCCAGGCTTCTCATGTTAAGAATACAGTGGTAAAACTTTATAAATTGCAGCCCTTGGAAAAAAAAGACATTTTACAATTACTTTATTAGAGTTATCTATCCATCCTACACTGAGCTTTTCTTACAGATCAGAAATGATGTGGCTGTTTGCTAGATTAAGCATCCATCTCTGTGTACCTATACAGTTAGTTTTAGGGTGACACTCTTAGTCAGGTCCATCAGGAGGAAAAGGATAATACACTATTAAAGTTGCAATTACTGTATTAGGTCCAAAATATAAATCCATATACCAGCTGTTATAACCTAGCTAAAGAGGGGGTAGGAATCTGGCAAATTATTTTTTGTGAAGTTTTATATAGCTACTCATAACAGTGAAATTAAATGAATGCGTGTGTATGTGTGTACAGCTAGATTTATAGACTCTCCTTAAAATGTAAGTATTTCAGGTCCTGATGAAGTAGCACAGAAACAGAAGCCAGGATTGTTTCACCGGCATAGCTGGCTTCAGCTCTCATGTATTCGGATATGCCTCACGCAGCCATTTCTTGGGGCAGTTGTGAAAATTTGGGGATTTGAGCCTTGGAGCACCATGAAGCAGGAAGGAAGCTAACACTGTAAAAAGCATTTCCTTTGGCAAGTACTACCCCCTTCCCCATGCCAGGACTCCTCAGTGAACCAGAGCCTTCAGGGCACCAGTGCTAGCTACAACACAAAGCCCTGCTTAATATCTGGGTTTTTTTCATGTATTTTTTCTCCTCCATTAGATTTCTTTGGCTAGATCTCTAGCCAGGGCAAGGTAATATAGCTTTGCTGGTTTGGAGTACCTGAGGATGTAACCCTCAGTCAACAGAATTGAAGTGCCTTGTTCAGCTGCCAGTATGTTATTCAAGCTACTGGACAATGTATACCTGGAATTATGCACAATAAGCAAAATAAATTATAAATACACCAAGCTTCATTATTTGGGGTGGTGGAGAGGGAAAGGAGAGATTTCAGCCAGTGTCCAGTCTGGCCAGGCTCCACAGCAGGGCAGGTGCTGCAGAGAATCCAGCCTGGGCTCTGCAGGGCTTGTGAGCTCTGGCTCAGGCACCACTGCCTCTGTGCCTCATCCAGCCTCCCAGAGTCATTGTATCTGCACCGACACCCTCTCCGAGGGGACCGCTGCCCTGCAATGGCCCTGCACAACCACCCTGCAGGTCTTGAGGTCTGCTTGGGCTCGGCAAGACCAGCAGCAGCGAGTCCCATTCTGAAGGACTTTTCCTTGCTCCTATCATGTGGCCCTGCTGAGTCTGGATGGCTTCACCTCCAGCATTGCCCCGTGCACGACTGCTTTACTTTAATATAAGGAGTTCTCCTTCATATTTCACTTTTTTACTGTTTTCAATCCTCCCAGCTTTGCCTTTCTCTGAGCAGAGCAGCCCCCACTCCTCCAGACTCCCTGTGCAGGACAGGCAGACCTTTGGGCCTGGCTGGAGTCCTTCCCCATCTGTTCAAGTCTGAATTCCTCTTCATGTGTCACCTGCTACCTGAACAGTATGGACATCTACAGGGGACCCTCCTCAGTGTCTGCAATGGCACAGACACTTCTCTGAGGATGAGAAATAATATTTCTGAGTCCATTTACAAAAGTCTAGGAGTGCATATAATCATCTTCTAGAAGTACTCACCCTGCAACTGAGTACCCTGTGATTTTATCTTCTTTAATTAATTTTCAGCTTTCCACCTTACCACAACAGTTTTGTCACCAGCCTTTACTTTTTCAGACAAATTCAGCCTATTTCTCTTTTTCAAAGTCATCTAGGTATTTCTGCATGATATTCTGACCCTTTGCTGCACTGGCAACACTTCCTAAATTTGTAACATCAAAACATTTTCTTAATAGAAATATATATTCAAATACATATTAATTTAACTTCCTTTTTTGTAAGTGCCTCTGACAAAGTTATGTACAAGAGCAGTCCATGAACATTACTTTCAGTGCTTCCCTGTGCAGAAACCTCTGTCAGCATGGTCCTTCCTTCTTCAGTAAAACCTGTGGCCCTGTTGCACTGACCAGATCATTGCCTGCTCCATGATTGTGCTGTGCATTGCACATGCTGATTTAAATGGTAATTTCCCACATAACGCTATTGCAAATGCTTAGCCAAAGTCCAGATAGTTATAATTTTTTTTTTTCTTTCTCCAGAAGAATATATTTTTCGGTAAGCTCAGGTTACATTTTATCCCATCTATTCTCATGTCCTCAACTTTTACTTTATTCAGAAATTGACCTAACAAGTTGCACAGAACTGGTCTCAGGCAAAGGGACATGTGATTGTCCAGATTGCTTTTGATTTTCTTTCTGTAGGTGCTACCAGTGCTGTTATCCAGGGAGCCAGTGCCCCTTGACAGCATCATTTGGTGTCCTGGTTACTGTGCTGCATCGCTCAGAATCAGGGAGGGACATCACCTACTCTCTTTCTCTCTTTCCCTGCCTGAACACACTACCTTACACTTCCAGGTAAGGACCTTCTTGCCTGTTGTCCATCCAGCTTTCTGCCATTAAATTCAGTATTGCTGTCATTACAGAAAAACAAAGCAAAGTATTCATTTAAATTTGGAACCATACTTGAAATACCTTTAATCTTCATATCATTCCCATTTCAGAGCAGTTCCCTTTTTCCTTGTTCTCCTTTTACTTATATAGCTGAGGAGCCAGGTGTTACTTTAATTTCCTTTGCAATGCTTCACTTTCAACATTTTCCACTGTATTTCTACACTTTCTGACCTCCAAGTCAGTTTTCACTGCTGATCTGTCTCTTTTTTCATTTCTTGTAAGTGCTTTGATTACTTAGACTTTGAGTAATTAACTTTGCTTTGTTTTAAAAGGGACATGGGGTCTTGTGGCAAGAGGTACATCCCTTGTGTTGGGGTGTGTGACCTGGTGAGGGGCTGAAGTAGTCCTTGTCTTTCTGTTGTGTTGGCCTTGGGAATGGGTTTGTTCTCACTGCCTGGAGCGGACACAGGGAAAATTCAGAGTGTCTCAGAGATTTTTGCCAGGATATATATATAGGATAATTTATATATTTCAGGACAGCTCTGGCAATCTGGGATGTCTGATCTCCCTATGAGTAACAGCCATTTTGAAGTGATTATTCATCCTGTTAGATCTGAAGCATTTCACTAGAAGTTGTTTTTTCCCCCAACTTACTTGAAGGTTTCTTTGATTTAAATGTCAAGCCCTTCCTAAATTGAAGTCCTTGAGTTATTTGGTCAACTTATTTCCACTAGTTGTTTCCTGGTAGTTAGTTCAATAAATAGTAACAGGTCTATTTTTGTTTATTCTTTGATTTAATTTTAACTGAGCCAGCCCATGCCCGCTCACTGCAAAATTCTTGTCTATGATTAGCTCTTGTGTGATGCATTCCCTGCTGACCAAAACCAGCTCTTAACTGCCGCTCTGCATATTGATTCAGTGGCTCTTTGATGAAGAAATCTCAGTGTCCTGATCCACAAGTATTTACACCGTAATATTGCTGGCAGTGTTTGTTCTGCAATTGAGGCAAGGGACATGATATTTCTGTGAGAGCATTACACAGAATGATAACATTTTCTGATGCTGTTCCTGGGGGCCATTAGAGATGCAGTAGAACCGGCCTTTACTGTCCTTCCTCACATTATTTTAGCCTGAACAGATTGCCTTCTATCCATGTTGCCTTTTCTCTTTCCTTTATGAACTACCGCATCATGGCACTACAACGTTAATCTGCCATGATTATCTCTATTTCCACCTTTCCTGAACAGCATGTACCTTCCAAGGATTTGTGAAACACAAGCAAATCGAGTCATTTTTAGGACAGCGTTTTCCTTAGGCCTTTCAAATCTTTTAATTTGCACTAGTAAAGACTAAGTAGCACTTTCTCTAACTTTTCTTAACCTTATCTTCTGCCTTAGGCCAACAGGGAATAGAGGCACATACTTCCACCTGTGCACTGAATCATGCAGATTTTCAGTTACACTCTTTCTTTTGATTCTTGCACTGAAGCTTACTGTGAGATCCCAATAAAAATAACAATATGTTAACCATTTTTTCTCTTTCTTGCTCTCTCTCTCTTTTTTTAAAGCTTGGTTTCTAGATTAAAAAAAAAAAAAAAAAAAAAGGCAGTAAAATCTTCTCTTGGAAACCTGTTTGCCCTGTATGAGGAACAGGTATTTCAGGGTCTTTACTGGGAATACCTGAGCTGAACAGATACTACGCTAATGTTCACCGCCCTTCTGGAGGAAAGGAGTGCTCTTAGCACGTTTACCACATATCATCCCTGCCTGAGGCATGCCAGAGACACCAGCCTCCTTGGTTTTTCCTCATCCTTTATTGTGTACTACGCTATCCATCCATATGAGTCACTCATAAACCTAACCTAATCATGACAAATATGTGAAGAACTAATTTGCAGTTCATAAGATGAACTGAAGTGGATTGAATAACGAAGGCACTGATGCCACTAACTTGTTTTGATTTGTATGTGTTTAGACACATTTTGAAGTCAACAGGGAAGTATATACAACTTGCTGAGCTCAAATATTTCCTGGTTTATTATCTTCCCCTTTCTAATAATCAAATTCATTTGCAAGTAACCACAAGCAAGAAACCCAATAACAAAAGATTTATACCACATTGGCAGATGAAACGGTCATTTGATTTCCAATGGGTGTCTGTTGCCAGGTAGATCCTCAACAGTGTTTCTCATTTTCAGATCTACCTATTTATGCAATCTTTATGATTTACCATGTCACAGAGAAGAATCCATTACAGTTCCTGCAAGTAAGCTAGATGCTACATTAGATAACCAAGTTTCCTAGAGCTATTAGCCATATACATTCCAGATAAATTGTTTTCCTTGTGTTATGAAATCAAAGTAAACCTGCTAAAACAATAACACTATATATCAATATCCTAAATTTCCTATTAAGTTCCATTTTCCTGCAGCTCCTCCAGCTGGAGGAAGACTGGGTTGAACCGCTCAAGAAAGTAACATTTCTAACATCCTAATGCAAAATAGTGCAGGGCCATAGTGTGAAAGTGAAGTTCGTGTGTCATGAAGAAAGTAATGTTTTATTGAATCAAGAACTTGATGTAAATTGTGCTTTTCAGTTGTGGAAGCCTGTTAGTTATTGCAGCAGCACATTTTGTGTAAGTTCCTTCCTGATTTATGATGATTCACATTGATAGACTTCTAGTCTATGACACTGCCATCACAAATGATAATTTATAACAGCTTCAGCTCTGCTCTTTCAGTGCTGGTTTTCAAGGACTAGAACCAAGATCTATTCACCAGAAGTAAATCTGGAAGGAAGTTCACTTACTATGAATATTAATTAATGTTTATATACTATGGTTTATTTTGTTAAGCACTGATTTAATTCAGAACATTCAAAATAGTGCTGTATGGGTGAAAGGAATCAGCAGCCATGTGCTCAATTCATTTCAGAGATAAACCTGGTTCCATTCATTTTCTTTTATAGTGAAACCTGAAAACAAGCTTTAGTAAATGTGGCAGAATGGAGAGTGCATAAGCCAGTGACAAGTGGTGCTTCTCTGTTCTCTATAATTATGCAATAAAGAGACGATGTTCAGCTTCACCTTGAAGTCCTTCTCCTGCATTGCTCTTCCTACACAATGGAGTGAACCTCTTCACTTTGCTACTTTCCTTTTATTCAGACTAATCATCTCTTTGTGGAGATAGTAGTGGAAATGATTGAGACTAAGGGGTATAGTATCATCTTGATGATGAAGAGCATTCATGGAAGCTGAGTGCATGACTCCCCAGAAGAAAGAGAGAAGAATACATAGCAGAACAATATTTTTCTTTGTCTGTAAGAAAAACAGCAATGGCCAAGTCATTACGGATCACTAGCATGCTTGTATTTTTCATGTTGTAGCATATAAAGGTAATCTCTTGTTTTACATTTTGTTAATACAAAGCCTGCAGTCTTGTGATCCCTGAAAAACTTCTGGTTTATGAGGTTATGCACTCTAAAGCACTCACATCAGTTCATGTTATGAGTAACAACCCCACTGGTGGAGTGGTAGCCCCAACAAGTCTCTTCTGGTACCAGCTCTTCTCTCCCTGGAAGTATAACCGCAAAGGCCAGTACTCCTCATTGAAGTGGGATGAGTGCGAGTGGGTGATGCTGCTACTCCCCTGCACCAGCTGACTGTGTCGCCTTTGTGGCCAGGTTGCACTCCCCAAACAATGTAGCTGCTGCTTTCCGAGCATTCACTATGGAGTGGTGTGGCAATGCTGCTTTATAGCCTCCCTCTCTGCTCCTCGTCCCCCATCTACCAGCAGGCACGACTGGCTCTCCCTCTCCTCAGGCTGCTCCACAGAGCCACCTCCGTTCTGGATCAGCACAAAAATTCTGCACTCACACAACACAAACAGGCTTTCAGTCTAGCCATGGTCCTCCTTCACAAGCCAACCCCAAGTACAGCTGTCTGTTCAGCACCAGACAGGGGTTCCCAAGGCATGCCAGTTAGCAGAGCCTGGTGGGTCTTCTTCATAAGAGGGTGAAGCAGCTGCAGTCCCCGATAGCTGGTGGCCACTGTGCTGGGATGCCTCTCTTCCCACCAGCCCACATGCAGAGCACAGCCCCTCCTCCGACACCCCTTTGCAACTGGTTTTTCAAAGGGCCTCCTGCTTGCTGCTGCTCTGTGAAGCTGGTGTTGCTGGCTGCCCTCACCCAGCAGGCACACCAGCCTAGCGAGACCTTTCCTTGCAATTTCCATGCATGGTACATGTTAGATAAGCCTTAAATAGATTGCACCTACTTCAGTAAGTAGCTCGAAAGTGTAGCATACCACAGCAAAGAAGAAAACCCCTTATTCCACTAAATTAGGTGATAGGCATAATATGAGCTTCATTCCTCCTTCATCTACACCCAGATTTCCTCACTGAAGTCAATTGGAGCTGCACTTTTAGGATTAAGAAAATAATTTGACCCAGTTAGGTGTCACAGAACAGACTTCAGTGCATCGCACAGACTGAAGAGAGAGCAGAATGTTGCCCATTGTATTTACTATCATGTTTGTTTTGGGAGCTAAATTATTCCTCCTAATTCTGCTAGCAGTGTAATACGCTGTCTCAGTAATGGAAAGCACATGAAAGCAAGCAGATGGTGAAAGCAGAAAAAAACCCCAGCATGTCCTGATAATGTAGTAAGCAAGTTCATTTTTTTGGCATTAGGCTTTCATAACCAAGGCATGGTGATAACAAGTACAGACACATTTTTAGAGCGCAGTTCATCAAAAAATATAGCCAGTTTCACTGCAGGGCAATGGAAGATTACTTTTTGAGACTTCTATATAGATAAAAGCTAGATGCGAATGTTGTTGAATTAGATCCATCATTTATTATTGCCAGAAGATGAGTGACAGAACAGATACTGGTCAGAGTGATTCCATCACAGCTCCTGTGATCTCTCATATCATTACAAATGTAGAGTCTTTCACCCATTGATTTGCAAATATGCAGCCATACTGCATTCCAGAAATTCCACAGACACTTTGATATAGGTTGTTATCACAGTAGGCGATATTGGAAATTCCAAATATTTTATTTTGCTTTATAAGTATTTTGAAGTTCAAGGTTGTTGCTTCTTGGATATTTGTGTGTGTTTGTGTCTCTGCATTACATGAAGCTCCCAGCCAGTGTCTCCTTGTTTATCCTATTCATATGCCCCATCCTTCAAGAGCGGAAAGCAGAACAGCCTTAGTGGGAAACTCTCCCATTTGTTTAGCAAGTCTGAGAAAACAGAGACAACCTTGAATCACTGGCTGAACAAAAGGATCTGAAATGTGGTTTCTGGGGAGGACACTATCCAGCCTGGTGATTTCCAAACTACAATTTTAAGTCTCTCAGGACAAAACATGGGCAGAAACGAGGCCAGATTCACTGCTTATCATTTTAAGATTCTTCAAAGAAGGGATAAATTAATTTTTGTTATAATTTTCATTTGAAGCAATGAAGCCATATCTTCATGTAGCTGCAACACAGACCTTCCTTCATCTTCCAGGAGTTTCAGTTTCAGACTGAACAAGGGAGGAGGAGCCATGAAAGGCTGCAGTCCTGAGAGCAAATGCCAGTGTACAACTGAGGGAATACACTCAGATCTGAACACACCAATCTCTTCTGTAGGGAAAAGGAGTGAGAAGAGACAGCCCCATTTCCCATTAAAGCATATAATTGCTTACAATGCTCTTTTTTCACCATGCAGTAATGCAGCATGCTAAGTAATGCAAGGGTTTGGGTTTTTTGTAACATTTCATATGCATCTGATTCATTCCTGACTTGAAGAAACAAAAGCAAAAGAGTGTTTTTGATTGCTTGATCCCTCTGTGGACCCTGTGCTTGCTGCTTCCTGAGGAAAGTTGTCTCCCTTTATCTTTTTCAGTAATGGCTTGCTGATTTAATGTCCCAGGAGATAGTTTTTTTCTCTCGGATTGCTTTTAGTATCTCTGGGAGGTGGTGGGTGGCATCATTCAGATTTCTTGACATCCCTGTGCCCTTTGTTTCATTACCTGGGCAGGACTTGTAGCAGGAAGGAAATAGGATCAACATCACATCCCCAGGTCCCAGCTGTTTTCCCACTCCTCTGCCTGTGCCACCGTCTTTTCCTGATGCCACCTATCTTTGCAGCTCTTGGGGACATGGTACAGCAGCCAGGTTACCTGGGGCCCCCTTTGCTGCCGGGTCCACACAGCTCTGGCAGCCTGAGCTGGGGTGAAGCCTAAGCCTTTCTCCCAGCAGAGCCTCAGGCAGAGACTGACCTGGGGACAGGCCCCAAAATGGCCAGATCAGCCCCAAAAGCCAGGCTGGGAGTGGGGCAGTGAGAGGCTCGGCTAAGCTGCTGGCTGAAGCGACTGGCAGGTCACTGGCAGTGGGTTGTATCGGTGTATCGATTTCATCTGCTGCTCGGCCTTTCTGTAACCCGTGAATCTCTTTTAGGACAAGAGTCTGAGGTCCCTCCTGCAGTGAAATAAGACCTTGATCCCAAAGTGCTTAGACTGAGGTCAGCAAGTCTGTTTCCAAAGCAAAGCCCTGCTCTCGTGAGTAAATCTTCCTCTTAATTTTTGCTTCACAATCCCGCAGCAAATGGTTTTAAATGCAGTGTCTGTATGTAACTGCTCTTTTTGGTGCGTTTCCCGTAATGAGCCATAACATATGTGTTGTGTCTTTACACACCTCGGAACAATGCTGTGCAAGCATTAGGAAATTTTTCTAGCAACTAGCAAATGTGCTGCTTTTCACAGCTCACCCAAGCACTTGTGGCTGATAAGCCTGGCCACCGAGGCACCGTTATCTGTATTTCTAGGATCAGAGGAAAAGCGAAAAAAGGTGGGAGGCATATCTGAGTATTTTAAACAGCTAATTCTGATGGAAACAAGTTGTGCAGAGGACAATTCTTGGACAGGGAGGCCTGAGGAGGTGTGTTTGAGGAGCCATAACACTGTCCAGAAAAGAAAGTTCAGTAAGAAGTGCAGAGCCCCAAACTCTGCTCCTTCCCAACTCTGTGCTTCCTTGAGTGATTTGTTCAGTTTCTTCCTCTGGCAAACACAATGCCAGTATGTCCGTAGTAATGCTCAGACATTCTAATTCACAGTAAGTGAATTAAATCCACAGTAGCACCATGTGTACCTCACATGTGTGTATAACAGTGCAGGAGCAATATTTGTCCCAGTGATGTCTTGTCTTCATTAAGGGAGTGAAGTGCAGTATGCACATGGTGAAGAGCCGTTACACACCACAGCATGAGCAGCACCTCCAGAGCTGGGCAGCTGGCGTTCTCTCCCTAAGTCTGACTGCCCACACGCTCCTGAACTACCCCTGCTAGAAATGACCTAGCCCTGGGGCTCAGAAAAATCTTTCTGAAGAATAAGATTTTTGCTGTGTTTCTGATTTTTACCTGAAGCAACCCAGCCTACACTAGCTAACAGGCATTTTTCAGAAGGAACTTTAGGCCGAGTCCCTCATATTTTGGTAACAGAGCTGCACTGTTATTCAACGCATTGCATTTTCCAGAAATAGACATTTCCAGGAAAATATAGCTGTATGGTTTTGCCCAGTGGTGCTTCTCAGATCTTTGGTTACAAGCAAAAGATCTTTCTGTAGTCCATGCTCCCAGTGAGGATGAGTCCCTGAGACATGGTGTTCCTTCAGGAGAAGCAAGAGGGGAAACCATGCCTGGTGGTGGAGGACTGCCTGGCCGGAAAGCATGCTTGCTGGGCAAAATATCATGTGCATCTTTGTTGGAAGATCATCTAAGTCCAATTCCAGCTTTGGCAGGCACACAGCATGGTCATGAATTACACCAAACCCCCAACCATGCCTGGTGCTAGCACCAACTCCACAGCCCTGCTCCGCTCCCAGCTGGACCATGTCACCCTGTGCAGAGATTTTTGTCTGGACCAAAGTCAGGAAATTCCCAGTTATAGTTCCCACACAACCATAAAACCAGGTATTCAGAACAAATACTATAAATTAAAACTCTGAAGTTAGCTCCACAAGTGTTTCTCAGCAGGCACACAAGGGCCCCCATGGTCTGGTGGGTTGGGAGGTGCTGCCTTCAACCTCCACGCCTGCCCCTGCAAAACCCAAGCACAGTTGATGGAGGGGTTTGGGGGTAAAACCTTTCAGTGGCTGATGCAAGGCATCAGATGTTCTGGGGTAGTTGTGGAGTTTCTGGTGATCTGAGGCTATAATCCTGGTATTGAAGAAGATGGTGACCCATGCTGTATGTCAGAGCTGGTGAGCAGCAGTTGTTTGCTGAACTTTGCAGTGCCAGGGGCTAACTGGTATCCTCACACAATGCTGTATCTTCTGCTCTATTTACCGCACTTAAGTGGCCTTCATCACTTTGGTAGCTGAGGGCTTCACACTTGTTAACATGTTTATCTGTGCAGTAGGGGAGAACTGTTATCCCCATTTCACAGGGAGGGACTGAACCAGCAAGAGGCCAAACATACACCCCAAGGTCTCAGAGAGTCTGCAGCAGAGTCCAGACATCCCATGTCTGAGAGTCATAACATCATTTTCCTGTAGAGACAGAATAGGATACAGAACCAAAATTTAATGGGTTAATAAGTGCCAGCACCTGCTGGCTGATATCCACAGTCTGTGACTTCCCATCTCCCTCAGCATTGGTATTTTCCTCTGTTATTTCAAATATTTTATCATAGCATTATCTTGTCTAGACTAAACAATGGTCCCACTTGCTCTTGAGAGTTGTACTCTGCAAGGGAAAATGTTGACAGATGTTATTATTCCCAGTGTTTGGACCCAGACACAAAGGGGTGGATGCACAGAGTCAGGACCCCTCCACCCCACTGCCAGCCCCAGCCTGCATTCTGTGTGCAGCCTCAAAGTGCGAGAGCCACCAACCAGCCACAGAGACCCTTCCCACCCGTGTTGGAGCTGTGCTCCTTCCCCCAGCACAAGGACACCGCTATCTTTGTAGTGTGGAGGAGCTGTGTGGCCTTGGTGGCATCACTCCAGATAGATGTTAATCGAAGATAAGAAAGAAAACTGGCCCCCATGTTCCAAGATGATCCACTGTAGAGAAAGAATGAAGCTGTGATGCTCCTGGATATGCCATCTCTTAAAACAGGCAGTGGTTCGGATCTCCGGCTCCATTTCAGTCCTGTCCCTTTATAAAAATGCAGGTGCTACTGAAAGAACTATCCATGTCTGCTTTGGGATGTGAAGAATGTGTCACTTGCCTCATTGCCTTAAAAGCAATAAATCTCTCTTTATCTTGATGGTCACTTAGTAATGAAAACCAGTGGCCACATCAGTCATCTGAAAGAGGCTAAATGACAACCTGCTCCACACTCTATACAAATCAGGCAGATAGCTCCAAAGCCCTTATCGGTTCCACGTGGCTGGATATATACAGAGTGGCCAAAACAGGCCAGAATACAGCGCTTTGTCATCCTGGCACCTCCTACCCCTCCTGCTGCCAGCCAAACAAGGACACATGGGGATTTCTGAGTTTCCACTGTGATTAGACACAGCGCCCTGTAACAGTTTATGGACAAACAGCAACTGTATTTAATCATTCCTTAAAATTTGGTAAATGTCCCACCCAGCTATCTCAAAGCATTTCACAAGCCTGGTCCTTCTCTTGATTCGGGTATTCATTGCATTGGGTAAGACCCTTTCACAGGGATTTGCTTGTGTTTCCATTTTCCACCTGCAAATTGGGAAGAAGGCTATTCAGCCACCTTTGCAAAGGGCTTTGGGAACTCTGCAGGGAGAATGCTATTTAGGTACCAGATATCTGTAGCAGCGTGTCACATCGAATTCAGCTGAGGAATGGCTGGCTCTGTTGTTGCAACACTTACTTGTTGAGGATTCAACTCCCAGATGTATTAAGACTCCATGTGTGACTTAGTCTTTTTGCACCTTCATGCCTCACCTGTAAAATGGAAACAGTAATGTTTCTTTGATTGCATGAACGTTGGGAAGTAGTACATTAACGGTACTGAGACCATCACCACACAAATACCTGCCATGGATAATTCTGCAATAGCTGCAGACACAGCATGCATTTGCATTTTTATTCAATGAACTATCAGAGGAACCAGACTATTAACACCCCAATTCTAGGAGGAAATGCCTGGAGACCCAGACATCCAAGTGTCACTGAACTTCATGGGGTGCGATGTCCAAACCTGGGTTTGAATGTAGATTGCACAGCTAATCCCTACTTAATTTGTAATAGCCCACACCTCAACATGAACTCCAGCCACTGACTTACTAGAAATCTGAATCTGGATTCAGCTGCCCATTTTGTAGCTTGGGTCTATGTCTCGAAATTACCCCATTGTCTGCTTCAATCTACTCTGAAGCTGAAGATTTATTTCTACAGGAGGGAGGAAAACATAGTATGTTGCCAAACTACTTCCAGTCTTTTCCAGAATTACAAGTCAGGGGATGGTGGGTAAGTCTTGTGATTTCCATCCTACAATCTAAACCAGATGGGCTACCCTTGCAGCAGAAACATTTAAGCAAGGAAAGCTAAAAATTGGCAAAAAAAGTTCTGTTTTCCGATTAACTGCATTATTATGACTTACACTATTTAATGAGATGCACATAAAGCTAGTTTACAAGATAACTTGATCATTGACTTTTATTCATCCCAATAAAATGTGGAGGTTTTGTTTTCTCAGGGACAAGGAGGTGACCATAGAACAGTATAGTGGTTGTGCTTATTAGAAACAGAAAGCTCTCAGCCTGCAGAAGGAAAGACTCTCTCACTAAAGCTCATGTTATATTAAGCCAAATACATGAACAATTAAACGTGATCCAGCAAAGCCATGTTACTAATATCAGCCCAGGTGAGATTAATAGAACAGAGCACAAACTTTGGAAAGGGTTTTTTAAAATGCCTAAGAAGTATCGAACGTGTAGCTGGCATATTGGATGAATAGGATGGTAGTAAAAATCTCTTTCCTGTCCATTTATTCTTTACACACAGAAAAGACAAGACAGTATTAGAAGCAGAGAAAAAAAAAAAAAGAGACCCAATGAATCAGATGCCATTCATCTCAGAACTTGAAAGCTAGTGAAATAATCAAGATGCTGGAAAAAAAATCTGCCATAATTAAAATGGCTGACTGGTGAGTGCCCTGATGAAGGCCAGTGTATAATCTGTCAGGAGCCTTGCTAAAAACATTGCTGGAAGGAGCCAGATCTACATAACTGGGAAATGCAAAGCCTGAAGATGTTACAGGGGAATTTCAAAATGCAGGCTTGCAGGACGAACGATTAGCCTCAGCAGCACACAGCAAGTTAGCACACCACCAGAGCAGACCTGAAGCTGCTCCTCCACAGCCCTGGGCACTGGTAGAGCTAAAATTGCCATCACCCACCCAAGCCAAGTCTTGGGAAACTGCCAGACACAGCCATCACTCCAGGTGCAGCCCCAAGTTTTGACAAATCCCGAAGTAATGGAGATTAAGAGATTAATGGTCTGATTTTCACTCTTTTGGCTTTATGCATGTCCCACTCTATCCAGGTCTGAGGCACTGTGGTAGCCCAAAGCCTCTGTGACGGATTTGGGGATGGGGCAGACAGATTTGCAGAGCTGGCAAAGAACTCTGGGAGGTCTGTTGGGGCAGCTGCAGAAACCACTTGCAGAAGCATGGTAACACTTTCTGTCTGCTCCTCAACCACAAAGAAATGGGATGATCTATATTTTTAATCCATTTCCATGCTAAATAAAGTTGATTTGCTTGAACCACCTGAAAAACTGACCTGGACTTTTTGCTCTGCTGTCACACAAGGTGTGATGGTGGCTCAGCAGTGTCACTTCAGAGGGGGAGCAGAGCTACACCAAGGAGCAAAATCCTTAAAATTCCTAAGTGAGATGCAGGAAAGTGCATCTGCCAGTGCTCAGCAGCACGGTGGGAGAGCAGCACGGAGGGGCAACCTGAGAAGGGCAGGAAGAAGTGGGAGAATAGGGAGAGGGGGAAAAGGCCTGGGGAGCAGATGCTGATGCGAATGAGGAGGCAGAGTGAGCATCCCTTTGCCCTAGACTAGACCTAGAACAGCCAGAAAAACTGAGTGAATCTTACCGGCATGCTTGCAACCAAAGTAACACCTGTAACTACTGTGTAAATTCCAGGTTGTTTAATCAAAGAATTGAAAAGAAAAGGAAAACTAGTTTTACTAAACTTCGCAGACTACCATGCTTCCAAGTGATCCTCTCAGACAGACAGGTAGGACTAAGTTTGGCAGTACCAGAACAGCTTCATAAATGTTTTCTGGTAGTTTTACATTATTCTAAAATCTGCCTCTGAATAGTCATCAATCTTTTTTCCAGTGGCAATAAAACAGATGCTGTCTTGGATCCTAGTTGCATGAGGTTAACACAAAACCTTATTTTTTGCTTTCAGTCTTTCAGCATTTCTGCCACTGAAGATCCTTTTCTACAGCTTCATGTTGAAAAATCTTTGCAGCAGATTTGGCATTGCCTGTAATAATTTATGAATGTGATGTGTTGACATGTTTATTGTGTGCATACATTGAGCTACTTCAATAGCTGAATTGTCAAGACGTGTACCCAGGAGAGAGAAGATGGATCCAGGCATACATTTTTGAGGAAACACTTGGGAAACAAAGTGAGCGCCCTTCACTGTGATGTTCTGGCTGGGCCCCTCCTAGGCTCGCTGGAGAGATGTCCCTGGGAGGAATGTGGGCGCCTGGAAAACAAGACATGAAAGACCCCAGAGAATTTAGAGGACCATTTAAACAGAGGTTTTTGAGAGCAAGACTCCAGAAGGGGTCAAAAGTGCTCAGATCTGTAGATGTTTAATTTAGTAGATGTTGGCAAGACTACAAGATAAAGTGGACGTGAAATATTTTTTTAACCAACATGCTTTATTTCAATGGTTAAATGGCTCTTCTGTTTTAAAAGCATTGTTTGGGTCATGCAGGAAGGCTGAAGGTCTCTGTCTTTGCATATGTGTGTGAGCTTGGAGAATGCATGGGGTACATAAGCTGGAGCTTGCTGTGATCGCGTGAGAATCAGATTATCCCATCCATGGAAAGGTAAAAGCTCAAGGCCTGGCATAAGCAGAGGGTAAGTCAGAAAGACCACTGACAGCCAGAGATAGAGCAGTAACCATAACAACACCATCATCTTTCTTATAAGTCCTCGCACGTAATTCTACTAATGACTTTTATTAAACATTTAAGCCTTAGCATTCAAGTGATTCATATTTGTTACAAAAAACCGTCCCATTAACACAAAGTACAAGCTGAAACAAAGTTAATGAGCCTTAATACTTGCAGGATAATTCAAAGTTTAAGGGTGATATTAGCAAAAATAAAATAAGGAAGAGTAGAAAAAATCCGTTTTCATTGTCCACCAGAGAACCCGAGTTTTATCCTTTTGGTTCATAAAATCAAATCTATTGCTCAAGTGACTCTTACACTGTTATTAAAGTAGTACAAGAACACATATATGTGCATAATTAAGTACCCCTCTGTGACCATAAAAGGTCTGTCTGGCTGTCCATGGGGAATGCGAGTGGGCCTTGATTCATAAGCATGAAAGAGGGAATGTCATTACCGTAATCCCCCTGTATTTCACTACTTTGTCTGGGGCTCAGCCTTACATGGTAGGGTGGTCGGGTGTACAGCACTGGAAACAAGAGTGTTTCAGTGCAGGGTCTGGGCTGTATTCCCTGTACATCTAAGAGGCAATAGTAAATTGACCTGGAACTGCATAGGTTAGTATTTGTCCTATGAAAATTTTAAGTATAACTCAAGTCAGGCACGTAAAACACTGAGGCACCAGGTATATCTGAAAAGTGAGATGAATATTTTTTTATTTGCCTTCTGGTTTTGCACTGTCAGGTACAAATGGCAAATGGGTAAGTGGAAGAAAGTCACTGACATCTTCCTGCCCTTGAAAACATGTGATCTGGCTTAAAGCACTGGCATTTTAATCTTTGTGTTCAAATGAAGAGACTAAACATGTTCAAGAAACAAAAAGGGTAAAGAGCACAGCTCTGAAATGCCATTTTGGAAGTGATGAGAGAGAAGCTGTATGGTGACCACTTTCATATTCACGTAGCTCCCATTACACACAATACCTGGCCTGGGAACTCCCCAGCCATCCCATCCTCGAGAAACAATTTGGGGAGTGAAAAAAGGGAATGGGTAACAACATAACACAATGGAGTTGCGGAGCAGGGCACGCAGGGGAGCATTGTGCAAATCTCCTGCAACACCTCCTAACTCTGCTCCCTCATAAATAATCACATGGGGCTACAGCAAGTCCTTGAAGAGACATGAGGGGTTTTACAGCAGGACCTACAGCTACTTTGTAGATGCAGTCACGCTCCTTTTGAGCTGCCTTGCCCATGGGACTGGAGCCGTTCCCAAGAGGGATCCCTGTGGCAAAGTGCTTCACATCTGCCTGTCCCCAGAGCAAGCACCACGTTGTGTCGGCAGCAGAGAGGAGGCAGCAGGGACATTTTTTCTTGAGATAGGAGAAGAGCCACCCCAGGGCTGCTCTGGGGCTGTAAGGTCTTGGGCCAAGGGGCCAGAAATAACCCCGGAGCTTGACAGCTGGAGAGCCCATATTTACAGACTCTCCAAGAAAACAAGGCTTAATGAAGAACTCAAAGGAGCCTAGACAAAATGGGCTGACATGGACATACGAAAATGTTCTACAGGATAAATCATAAATCCTCCCCCATTTGGAGAGGTAAGAATTTCAACTCCATTAATTTCATCTGGCAGATACAGATAACAAAGCAGCCCTCTAGATGGGAGAGTTAACAGTGCTAAGATTGATATGGAGATTTGAGATGCACTTGTAGACATAGGAAAAATGCATCTCTGAGAAAGTTTCCACTATTAATATTTTTCCCTTGTAAATGTGGGTCTTCTAAAACACTCTTTTCTTTAGGAAGGATCTAAATGAAAAGGAGGTGGGAAGTAGAGCTACAAAGCATGTAAGAAAGCCTCAAATACATGAGTGGGAGGAAGGAGGAAGAAATGAAAGAATAATGAAGCTTGCATCACTGGGAGCAAACAACAGAAAAAGGGAAATGCACGCACTTGTGGCTAAATTTTCCAGGAACTTAGGCTGAGGTTTAAAACTGCTGTGGTTAGCATAGATACAGGCACAGAGTAATTCAGATGACCTGATCAAAGGACAAAGAAACACTACTATGGATTTCATTAGGAAAATTACCTGGCTTAGAGTTAACGGGTAAGCACAGGAAAATCTGCCTTCTTCATAGTGTTGATACAGAGTAGCCCTGCAATGAGTAATCAACACAGGTAGTGCCTATGATGATTATGCGATTTGGGGATTCCCTCAATGAGGCCGGGATTTTGCCCTTCATGGAGACTCCTGTTGGCATCTGTGGGATTTCCCTATGTGGTGATGTTGCAAACAGGTTTTTATATTTTAAAAATTAATAGATGTTTTGTTATTAACATGGTGCTCGGGGTCCCCAGCTCTAGCTGCATCGATAGTTGAGCCCAAATGCTCAGCTACTCTTGGGGTGTTTACATTGAAACTACATCAGGTGTTTCTACTTCAAGAGCATCTCTAGTGGCTTCCACGCCAATGGCTACCCATCTGAACTAGGAAACAAGCCTGGAAAAGGATCCCGGGGTTGGATTTATTCCATGCCTTCTGATTTTTTGTCAGTGCTTTGCTGTAAGAGCACTTACAGCGAGCAGGGCTGATCTCCTGCTGCAGTCTCAGGCATGTTGCAGAGCAGTCAGTAGAAAACTTTCAACTGAACAGAACGAGGGACCTGTGTGTCTTACGTGGGATGGGAACGCCTCCATCTCCATGTCACCAAAACCAACTATAAAAGGAAAACTGTAACTTTGCTCAGGAAACCCCAGGGTTTTATATTCACTTTAGAATAAACTGAGCCTGTCCATCCATTGAAGATGCGAGCATCAGGGAATCAACAGGAGGTTATGGCCATCTGCACAGGACGAGCAGTGCCCAGGGATATAGCTAGGACCAAGGTGGGGGCAGGGAGAAGTTTCATGCCAGCAATTTTACAAATGAAAGGACAGAGCACCTACTTCAACCTATGCTGGCTTTTCAAAATCCATCCTGAGACAGCAAGAAAAAAGGGCAGAGGAATGACATTTCTATTCCCTTCAACCAGTAAAACTGTATTTGATACAGAAAAACATTACTTCTTTTTTTTCAAATCTTATAATCAAAATTCAGAGTTGCTATATTGTTGACCTCTGAAGGCTGCAAATTACTGGTGCAGAATCTGGGTTTCTTTGCGTCACTCCCACACCAAAATGCATTGGGTCTGGTGTTGGGAGCCCTGTACAGTTGAGCAGTGGAGTTTGGGTAGGCAGGGAAAAGGGTTGGCAGGACACAGCTCTCGTTCTGCCCTCTGTCCAGCCTCAGTGTCAAGGAAAGGATGTATCCCTCAGGGGAAGAAAAATCTCATCCCATCCCAAACCAGTCATTCCCACATTATGGCAAAAAAAATATAAAGGGACAAATCTAGGCTTTTCCTATAATCACTACAGCAGTCACACATACCTTGAATTGTCACTCTATAGGGTTGGCTGGAGAAAGGTAAATTTACAATGAATAATTAAATGCCCTTTACAGGCTTGACAGTTCCCCGGGCATGCGGCAGTGCTGGTGGCGCCAGCTCCGTGACCCTGCCAGCCTTTGCGCTCACAGGCAGGTCCCAGTTCAGCCCAAAGCTCCCTCTTCCCTGCTTTTATGGGAGCAAGGCGGGAGAGGCAGCGGGAGGAGGCTGGGATGAGGGTTGCAAAGGGGTAGAGGAGTGAGGAGGAGGCAGGGTGCACCCCTGGTACTGCAAGGACTCCTGGCAAGGGGGAGTTTTCTCTGTTTTCAACTGTAAAGAATCCAGTATAACGACGTGCCAGGCCTCGGTTGGAGCTCCCGGCTGGTGAGACGGTAACGAAAATAACAGTTCCGCGGGTCTCAGTTTTCAACACGTGGAAGCCCGGCTGCAGGGGCACGAAGGTCGCTCACAGCTGCAACGGGAAGGCCACGGAAGGCAGCCGAGGCGTGCGGGCACGCACCGGCGGGTCGTGCCGCTCTCGGGCGGCGGGAGGGGCGGGCAGGGCGGGCGCCCCCGTGGGACAGCGGGCCCGAGCGGGGTTTCCCCAGCGCGGAGAAGAGCAGAAAGCGCGGGAGCGGCCACCCGCGCCTGCCCCCAGCCCCGGGGCAGCTGCGTCCCCACGCACCCGCAGGAAAACACCCCTCGGGGAGCAGCACCCCCGGCCCGCCCTCCGCGCTCCCCCCCGCTCCCGAAGTTTCCTTCGGGGAGGCCCAGCCCGGGCGCCCGCCGCCGGCTCCGGGGGGCGGCCCGGCGGGGCGGGGCGGGGCGGGCGGGCGGCGCTAGGGCCCGGCGGGGCGCGGCGCCGCCGCCGGGGGGGGTGGGTGGGGTGGGGGGCGGCAGGCGGCGGCGCGGGCAGCGGCTGCTCCCGCCGCGGGGCGCGGAGCGGGGCCGGCCGCGGGGAGCACCCACCCCCGCGGCGGCGGCGGCGGCGGCGGCGGGAGCCCAGGGCCGCGGCGAGGAGGTAACAGCGGCGGCGATGGCGTTTCGCGGTGTCATTGGGAGCGTGTGCGTGGGTGCGGGTGGTGGGTAGGTGGGTGCCAGCCAGCCAGCCCCCGCCCCGGCAGCCGCCGCGCCCCGTCCCTCCCGGGGCAGGGAGCCCCGGCCAAACTTTTGGGGCCGCTGGGCCGTCGGCTGCCGCGGGCGGGCGGGCGGGCGGGCGGCGGCGCCCCGGGGAGTTAGTCGGGGCTGCCCCGCACCGCCCGCCCCCGTCCCGCCGCCGTGCAGCCCCGCCGGGCGCGCAGCCCCGCCGCGCTGGGGACGCGGAGGGCGGCGCGGAGGCGGCAGCCCGGCGGCGGCAGCCCGGCGGCGGGGCAGGGCCGCATCCCGGGCGGGCTGTGCCCCGGGAGCGCCGGCCCCGGGTCCGCGGGGGCGCCCGGCCGCGGCGGGAGGCGGGGAGGGAGGCGGCTGGAGCCCCGGCCGGGCCCCCGCGGGCGCTGGCGGGGCAGCCCCCCGCCGTCTCCCTTTTGTGCCTGCGTGCCGCCGGTTGTTCGATCCGCGCCCGGGAAGGAGCCGCTCCGCACCTCAGGGCTCCGGCTGTGTCTGCACACACGCCTGAAGGGCATCCTCTGGTAGGGCTGCTCTGCCGGAGCCGCCGGGAAACGTGGTTTCTTAATTTTCACACCAGCTCCTCTTTGCTTGCTGTTCCTCAGTGCTGACTCTTAACTTATCTGGAGTTACGGTGAATTAATTTCTTCACGATATATGCGTGTGTCCCTGCGCCCTGCAGAAGGGTTTCCTTATTAACCTGCCGACTACGCTGCGGTCGGTTGTTATTTATATTATCAAAAGCGTCTGTGAAAATCTGTTTGCACGGCTACGGCACGACTGCGCTTACAACCCAGTTTACTGAAACTTTAATTGCAGCAGGCGATGTTTTACTGTGGAGCCATTTACGTCAGAGCAGACCGGTGCTCCGGTGGGATAACGGCGTCTCTTAGACGATCGTTTTTCACGCAGGGAGGGCTCGTGCTGTTTCATGGGATGAATCAGAAACCAAAATGAGCAAACAATGAAAATGAGTTTGTGTGGTATTGAAAAACCCAAAGTGGTATAAAGTCTGTTATGGGCACGGTAAATCAGGCAGCAAACCCCCAGTTTTCTCCAGCGTAGCCCACGTATCACCCGGTAAACAACATAAACTGATCACTTTGCAGCTGAAAATATAAGGCCTTGGAGCCCTGGCTGCCTAAGCGTTACGTGTCATTAAAGTAGCTCTCGTGGAGGAGAGGGACTGTCCCAGGAGCTGTAAAATCTATAAACACTTTTCTGATTGGTTTAAAAATTTAGACACAGGAAGCGGATGGTATCTAATAACAGACAAGTGGAGACACTGTTGTCATGGAAACTGAGAAGACTACCCCCCCTCCCATTTATTTGAAAAAAAAAAAAGAAAAAGAAAAAAGTCTGCATATCATCAGAAATGCCTGCATACCGCCTTGGCTGCTGTTGCCTTTCCCACAGCATCTGTTGAAACCTGAGAATGTGCCTGTCAAATCAAGGTCATTTTACAATAAAACCTTATTCCGCTGTCTTCCCTTTTCCCTCTCTGGACGTTATCCCGCACTTTCCACCCAAGGAGGAGTTTGGGCGACGGAGCCCGCCTGCCCGTGCCTAGGGGCTGCCCTCCATATGGTGGGTGTCCTGCCCCAGCCAGGCCTGCAGCTGGGCAGCGGCTGCTGCTGGGGGGCACGAGGAAAGGCTCCAAGCAGGGAGATCGCGGGGGTTAAAACCCAAAAGTAGTGAGGGATTACTTTTTTTTTTTAATCAAATGACCAGGCCATGTTCCTTTTTGTGGGAGTCTGTGAACCTGGTAGAGAAAGCTGGGATTGATTAGATCTCCCTCTGTTCCTCCTTATTTCAAAGTTATATTGTAATGTAATGATTTTGACTTGAATATTAAGGCCATTTCACAACTCTGCCTCACCTGCAAAAAAAAAAAAAAAGAGGCAAATAGCTATGGGAAACCCTGTGCAATTGCTTTTAATAAAAAAAAAAATCACCATTTGGTTATAGCGTGCTATTTGAGGACAAAAGCAGAGATATGAGAATAAAATATACTTCATTACTGATGAATGCAGCATGAGAAAAATCAGACTATTATTGTGGTAAATTGAAGTTTTACTTTGCTGGACTATTGGAAGTTTATTGTGTGTGAAGGGAGAGAGCTATTTTGCTTTTGGAGCAGGAGAGAAGTATTTCATAGTAAACTCAAGAAAGGTTTTAGTGTGTTTGCTTATTTTCTTGGGCAGCAGTCACTGATTTCAGAAGTTTGTGATGGAGAGATGTCTTTGAGTATTCACTGCATTTTCTTGGAAACATTTCATTTTGTTGCTCCCTTTAATCTTCATTTTGCAGTGGCCAAGCTGAGAAAAAGCACTTGAATGCTTCACCCACTGTATAAATCATCACTTTGAAACCTTAAATGACTGGTTTGACCTCTGTGCCTCTTTTCTTGTGTATTTTACTTTTTGCATTATTATTTCTTAAGAAAACCGGAGGCTAGTGAGCAGGTCTTGTGGATCAGAAGGTAAATCCTGTAGGGTGCTGAGGTGAAGGTGCTCAGTGCCATTTCCATCCACACCTTTGGATCTTGCCATCTGAAAAAACCAGGGCCTGGCTTTAAAATCTGGCTCTGGGCAGAGCAGCCTAAAGGGATGGTAGAGCCAGAGGGAGCAGCGCCTGCTCCTGCTCGAGGAGGCCCCGGTGGCTGCTGGGCTGGGACCACAGCGGGGTGCAGGAGCTGGGACCCCCTCCCTGTGGTGGGGAAAGGCTTAGGGAGTCGGGCAGATGTGTGTTTAATCCAGCTGACATCTGATTAGCTATATGCTGCTTTTAATTGGTGTGGAGTTCAAATGGAGAAAGTTTGGCTCGGTAGCGAAAGCGTGCTTGCTTCTAGAAGTGAATTTCCTGTTGTCAGGAGCACCCTTATCTGCAGGAAGGTTTGCCGGCAGGAAGTGTGTCAGTTACTTGTTTTTACATAGTGAAGGAAATGAGCTGCATTAGGTACTTTCTAGATTTACCCTTCATCGTCCTCCGTGTCTGTGCTACTCTATTTCTCTCTAATAGTTTTAGTTTGAGGAAGTTTTATGATGTAAGTCATTCCCAAGGGAAATGCAAGAAGTTAAATGCTTGTGTTGTCCAGCCATTTTTTTGCTATTATAAAAAAACACCCCACCAACCTCTCAGGGCCACTTTTTCAAAAGTATCCAATTTGCAATTTATACCTTTTGAGCCTCATTAATGATACTCAGATAGGCTTTTTTTTTCTTCCCCCGCCTTAGAATGAAAGATCAAAAAATGCACCAGTTATTTTACTAATAGGAGCAGTCCTTACACTTCTGAACTGCCTTTCATCATGGATCATAAATCACTTTACAGAAATTAATTTTTTAATATCCACAGAAGTTGTATGAGCATAGGAAGCCCAAACGTAGCATTTCACATGGACAGCCCAAAGTTGCAAGGCAAATTAGGAGCAGAGCTTGGAGTCAAATTAATTGCCCCTTAATTAGCAATTGCTAATGCATTAAAACTTTGAAAATGTGTCTGCCTTTCCAGAGTGCGCTCATGCTAATGCGCAGTGCAGCGTGTATGTACTTGGGATGTGGGGTTGGGGGAGAGAATATAAGCAGTGGTTCCAGAAAATACCAGTCATTTACTGGTCCCTGTCCAGCCTGGTGTGGCTGGGATGCCAGGTTGAAGGCTTGTAGGATTAGGCATGGCTTTGGACGAAGGTCCAGACTAAAGCTGAGGTCTGGGGTTTAGATCTTTGTGTTCTAGTAAGCAGGGAGGTTCAGGGAAATAAACATTATTTCTCTGATGTCGGCTCACAACGGAGTACTTATGGTGTTAAGCTGAACTTTCACAGAGCGTTTTGAGGGGGAGACATGGAAAAGTTACATAAACTTGTAAGAAGCTGCCTGGCACGCTGAGCAGCTTCAAGTAGTGATTTTTGGCATAGGAGATGTCTTGGTGTTAAGAGCTGTTCCTGGCAGAAGAGGCTGCCAGGGCTGTCCAGAAGCCTAAGCTCGGCTGGAATGGGACCATCCTGGCTGATGCTGGAATTTGCCAGTTCATGACTTCAGATGTAACAGTGCAGCACAACTTTGGCCACAATTTTGAAATATTTCTAATGAAACTGCATTTGGCTTGTTACCTGCTCTCATGGCCAATCCAAAGTAAAACTGTAACAAAATAAAGAAGGAAGGGAAAAAAAAAAAAAGGTCTCCAACAAAACGGCATTTCATTTAAATGTAAAACTTATGGCCTGTGTTTTTTCAGAAGCGATCAGCTGGTTCTGGGAAACCAGCCTGAAGCTCTGGAAGGCAAGGTAGTTTTTGGGAACTGACTCTCTCCTAGGCACTGGAAATCCTGCTCCATTTAAAGTGGCTGAAGTTGAACTGCCAAGCATCAGGGCAACTCAAACCCTCTTTAACTTCACTGTAACAGTTGAGGTGCCTTTAGGAGCCTTGGGACTTATAATTGATCTGGACTGAAGCTGGTTGTCTAGCCTAAAGTTTGCACCTTGGCTGCCTGCATAGCCAATGAAGGAGTGAGGCTCCCTGCGCCGCTTGAGGCTGGGCACAAAGCATTGGGATAGCCCTGCTCTGGAGGTGGGTGGTGAGAGGGGCCTGGGGAATGGCTAAAACTTGCCACAGCTGGACACATGACTTTCAGGTGGTTCAGGTCATGTAGGGCCACCCTCACATTAGCCCAGGTGCTGGTGGTCACTTGCTTGTCGGGGGTCAGTTTTCCCCCACCTCTCTTGGGGAGGAACAGAAGTGACATGTTACGCTCTTTCAAAATTCTCCCAAAAGCTCATCTATTCAGTAATGTCTGCAAAAATTGGACATGCTAAGTCTGCTGGAGGTGAAACCTCCGTTTATTATGCTGGACAGTATCTTGTCGCTCTTTCCTTTTATTTCTCCGTCTGTAGTCTGAGTCTCTTTGCAGGAGATGGTCCTTCTCTGTGACAGCACTGACTGCAAGACAGACAGATGGCAAGCCTGTGACCTGTGGTCAGGGTTGGTAGGTGCCACTGAATGGAAAGATCTTCCTAGCTGTGTGACACTTGTAAATTCCTGCTAATGTAGGAAAAAACCATCAATGCTAGCCAATACAATAAAATTCCCAACACTGGATGTTTTTATCTTTTACTGAAAATAGGTTAAAAACAAATAAAGATAGGTATTATTTAAAGACTGGGATGGTTTTGGCCCACACTGACTTCTTCCTCTGCCCACCTCCCATGTGCTGGGTTGTGGTGGGACCCTGTATGTGAATTCTGTTTGCTCCGGCTGAGTGCAAGGTTCCCTGGCAGGAGCCTAATTGCAAACTGCTTACCTGCCACCTATTTGCTGAAATGGCCCACTCACAATGTCTGGGCGTACTTACTTTTGTTGCAAGGAAAACACACCAGACTTCCTAACAGACGGGGTTTTACGTACAAGGCAATCCAAGCTAGATTCTGGAAAGCATTTCACAGAATGCCAGCTTTATTGGAAATTGCTTCTTAATACTGTACAGCAAAGCTGTTGCTCTTTTTAGTGTAGTTCTTTGCAAGACCTGCACCCACCCCGCTGAACCGAGCAGCAGCCTCATGTCTCCTGTGACCCTGCCTCCTGTCTTGCTCGTCAGGCTCCCCTCTCCAAGCCCTGGCAGCTCTGTGGCTTCCCAGTACAGAGCTTCTTTTTGTTTTTTCTCTTGGGCTTTGTAGAGAGGCCAACCTTTTCCCTGGATAAAGTCGGCTTCTGGCACAGCAAGCAGATGTGAACTCCCCAGCCCGACCCATCCTTGCAGAGCTGCTCTTGGTGTTACTCCCCTCAGTAAGATCTTCTCATTGCCAATTTAATTGCTGGCTGTGCTTGCCGTGGAAAGCAGCAGAGGCATTAGAGGGGTTATGAGAGGTTATTAGAGATGGGAGGAAGCTGAAGGTCTGACCCATCCAGATTTAACTAGATTAAATTTCATTTTACCCCCAACTCCAACTTGTTTTGATCTGGATTTTACAGTAGATAATTTGTAGAAGCTACTCAATTAATATGTTAATTTTAACACCAGATTTTGTAAAGCTTTTTTGTTGGAGGTGGAGAAGGGATCCAAATGTTTTGATCCTATTTTTATCATTTTCTTCACTGAGTTTTTCTCACTCTGTGCTTTGCAGAGAGGAGCGAAATTTTAATAATTCACTAATATACTTTCACTTCATTAACATTTTATCATTCTGGCATTGTGCATATGGTGAACTTCTTAGTGCTCTCATTAAGGGCCTGATCTTGTCCCCATACTCTCACATCCCTCCAGGTGTGGAAAACCCTAAATGTAGGCACTGTTCTGCATTTTGGAAAGAGCTTTTCTCTTTTTCCAATAGATATAAACTGAACAAAGCATGCAGGTTTTTTTGGGGGGGATTGTTTGTTTGGTGTTTTTTTTAATTACAAAATGGAAACATTTATACAAAGATAGCAGCAATGGAACCACTAAGCGCCAAGCCTCCAGCCATTACAAAACTTAACGGTGTGGTCTAGAGAGCGTGAAGACACCAGATGTTGGGGTATCTTTTGCATCATTTTACACTGTGGTATGTTTGGTTTAAGCAGAGGTTTATACTGGTATTAAAATGGTTATGAAACTTTCAGGTGCCTTACCTGGGTTAGCACAGTGCTTGGTATTAGCACTGTGCTAATGGCACAAATAACATGTAACACTTCATGTAATCTTGGTGATTAAGTACATAAATTTGCAGGTCTGTGCCCACACTGTGTTAAACAGGTGCTTTTTAATTGTGTCCTAATCTGAAATTGGGTGTTGAACTTCCCTGGAGACTCTCCTTCTTTTTTTTTTTTTTTTTAACATAAAATAAACCTCTTGAATTAGTACATGATTTGTTTCTGCTAATTAATACTGTTAGCACACCAAATTACTTCAGGTGTATTCAGATGACATAAGAAGCTAATCATGGCTGAGAAGTGGACAGTGGGTAGGTACAGGAGGCTTGAGAGTGGAAGGGAAACTTCTGGGTTGTGAGCAGTGGAGAACTAAGGGCCAGGTAAGAATTTTGGAAGGTTATGTGTATTGAAAAGAGTGTGGCTATTGGGAGATTGAAGGACAAAAGATCACAGTAGTAAATACAGGAGATGTTGAGGGACCTGACTGAGGGTTTTTACTTGTCATATAGAATATATTTGCTTTTAGAGTCACCAGGACAGAAACTCATCTCTTGTAAATTGGTGTCCTGGTTTCAGCTGGGATAGAGCTAATTTTTTCTTATTAGTAGCTAGAATAGTGCTGTGTTTTGGATTCAACATGGGATTTGGTATGAGAAGAATGTTGATAATACACTGATGTTTTCAGTTGTTGCTAAGAAATCAAGGAGTTTTCAACTTCCCATGTCCTGCCCATGCGCAGGTGGACAAGAAGCCAGGAGGGAGCATAGCCAGAGCAACAGACCCAAACTGGCCAATGGAATATTCCATATCATACAGCATCATGCTCAGTATATAGAGGAGGGTTGGTTGGGAAGCTCTTGCTCTCTCTTCCAGGATTGTGGTTTTGGGATTTTCTGCCCTCTGGGATCACTAGCAGGAAAGGGGCTGGGCATCGGTCAGTGGCTGGTGAGCAATCACATAGTGCATTACTTGTTTGTAGATTCTGTTATTACTATTATTTTTTTTATCATTATTATTTTAATTTTATTTCAATCATTAAACTGTTTTTATTTCAACCTACAAGTCTCCTTACCTTTACCCCTCCAATTATGTCTCCCATTCACCGGGGCGGTGGAAGGTGAGCGAGTGGCTGCGTGGTGTTCGGCTGCCAGCCGTGTTTAAACCATGATAGTTGGTATAATGCCATTGGAGTTAGTGGAATTACACTGACTTACACCAGCTGATGGTCTGTCTGGTGGTATTACAAGAACAATGAAGATATGAAGGATGTGGGAACTGGAAGAGGTTATAGGCTTGAGCAACAGGGAGAGTGAAAGTTTATTCTGAAGTGATAGAGAGGCTGGGCAAGTAAAGAAAGATCAGAAGGTCCATTGCAGCTATATTGGGTTTGATTTGATGACAAGACACCCAGCCAAGAGATGTCAGCAAGGCAGGCTGAGAGATGGGCTTGGCTGGAGAGGAGAATTGGTGACAGAAAGTACGTTTCTCATTGGCACGGTAGTGATTGGTGTGTGAGTGAATAAGATCACGCACGGGGTGCGGGGCGGGGAGCAGACCAAAGCCAAGGCCACAGCAGGAGCTAGGGAGGAGGGTGTGGAGATACAGAGCAGTTGTTAGACAAGGAGGGCCAGAACATAGTGTCTCACAAATCCAAGGCGGGACAGAAGTCCTTCAGTCTGGAAAGAGGAATAGAAAAAACAAACATTATTTAGGGTTGGGAAGAGAAAGGGAATGACATTGACTTTAGAGACTTGAGCTGTAAATAATCTCTACTACAATTAGTAAACTTTGAAAAGCTGGGCTATAAATGATCTATGTCTTAACTGGTGCGTCTAATTTTTTTCCCCCTGCCTTCTGTTGGTGCAAAGTAGTCTCAAGTAATGGTGCAGCAGACCTTAATGTTCTGGGGATGGTTACGGCAGGATCGTTAATTGACGCTGTGCTGTACGGTGCTGCTGTGGCTGCTCTGTGCAGAGCTTTGCACCTCCCTATTCCGGGGGGTGAAGTGGCCGTGTCAGCCTTGGTTTACCCTGGGGGCCTCCAGCTGGGTGCAGTTGGGGTCCCAGGGGAGATGTTGCAGTTAGGTTATTGCTTAGGAAATTCAAACAGGTGCCGGGAAGTCACTGGGTTTTGCTTAAATATACCGGCATTGTAGCTGCGGTTACCATACCCCAGTTACTAGGCCCCATGTGGGGGAGCGGAAGAGTGTTGAACCACCCATGGGCATGGGAGGAGCAGGGGGGAGGCGGCAGATGGGTTCCCCTCTGGTCTGTGATGTCTGGTAGGAGCAGGGCTGGGGTGTGATGAAGAAGGTCTGAGGAAAAAATTGCAGCTTCAGCTTGTTTTGTGACCAAGCAGCAGATCTCACTCTGGACCTACTTTGCCATGCAGTAACTTTGTGCAAGGAGAAAGAGAACACAGATGGGAAAAAATGAGGTAAAATGTAGGAAAAATGAGGAAAAATGTAGAAATTAGGCATGTGTGTTAGGATGGTCACCCTTGTTCACAAGCAGGTCTCATTACAGGAGCAGCTGCAACCTGTTTACAGTCCTGGGGGCCCACTGCAATGACTGCAAACAGCTTGACTAGAAATAAGACTGGCTTAATTGTACCAAGACAAGAAAATTTTAAAAAACCCAGCATCCAAAGTGGAAAGGAAAATGCATTTTAAAAATCCTTTTTCGTTTTGTAAGCCAGGGTGCCATTTCTGATGGGTGGGGACATTCCCATTCCCTGTTCATGACTCTGGTGATCTCCCTGTCCGGCACCTCAGAGGCAGCCAGCCTGAGTTGAAAAGTCAGTGTCTTTAGAAACAGAAAACATTTTGGCTTTCAAGTGGAATGATTTTTTTCTTTTATAGTTGTATCGAAAGCATGTGATGCTGCTGTTGCAGCAGTTTGAGGAAAAAAAGCCAAGCATCTGGAAGCTAAAATAGTTGTGAGATGACTCCTGGGGAAAGCAAGGAAAGATGTAGAGGGCTCAGAGGCACAGTGATGGGATGCGAAGCCTGTCACCACAGGTCGCTCAGGTGGGTTATCTCCAGAAAGCAGTAGTTACCCTTGGCAATGGCTGTTGGTGGTTGCAGAGCAAAGGGGTTCGCACCCGCTCCTGGTCCTGTGCAGCTGCTGGGGTGTTGAGGGCTTGTGTGAGCTCAGGTGACGGCCTTGCTCTGGTTCTGCATGTGCTGGCAGTGAGGCTGTGCACTCTCAGAAATCACCCACGCTGATTAAAGACCGTGGCTGTAGGATCAGGGGTTTGTGCCTGTACTGTCAGACTGAAGAGTTGTACAGAAGTGTTGAAGAGATACAACAGATGGGGGAAGGGCCAGGCACAAGTATATAGCCCTCGAGCCCCTTATTGAGGGGATAATTTCACAGTGCTAGTAGCAAAGGCTTTTTTACTGGAAAAGCTGTGTTATCTTTTATCAGGGGGCTGCATGAAAGAACCTTTGCTATGCTGATGATACTAATAGTATCGGTCTTGCCCACTTGCCCTTTCTTCCTGAGAGGGATATGTCCCAAGCTGGTGGACTCTGCCCACTCCCCATGTGGGCTGCGCTTGGTTTATTCAAGCCAGGCTTCCTCCCTTCTTGCTTTTTTGTGTGAAATGCTTTCTGCTCAAATGAGGATGCCTGTTTACGGTGTGATGTGGGCAATTCAGGAATTGCTTTGAAATCTGGAGCAGGATTTTTTTTTTTCTCATAGTAAATTTCATTCTGAGTTTGTGTTCAGTCTTGCTTACTACTATTAGCTACTGCTAACTGTGTGGGGGTAAAAGCTGGGACCACAGAGAAGCAGGGATCCCAAGCACCCTGCTCTGTCATAGACATAGCATGGAAATAAGGTTTTCTTTCTGACCCCAAAAACCTGCAGCCTAAGTAAGTTATTTGGAGCAAAAAATACTCCAATATAGTAGTCTTTACACCAATATAATTATTTGTCCTGCTTTCATATTTCACATGCTTTGTTTAAGTTCCTGTCACCTGCTAATAACATATGAACATTGGGGAAATTTGGAGGGTATGGACAGTATTATTGGCATTTCTTGAGTGGCTGCTACTGGCCTGCTTATGTTCAGTAGATTTCTTACTGTCAAAAACACTTCCAGCATGTGAATGAATGGGCAGGAAACCACCTAAATATTGCCTAGTACAGACAGAAACTGCCTTCCCACCTCTTGCTCATTCAGAACAACAACGACAGTCAAGCAGCAGGATTCAGCTCAGGGACTGTTGGGAAGAGCTTGTTTTATTTCAGAATTTGTTTTGATGGAGACTCTCAGGTACTAGTGCTAGGAATGAAACTTCTGTTTCCAAACGCAAGGGACAAGAGGTTCGGCCTGGGTGCAACATCTTGTAGGTGAGGAAGCACCTTGACTTCTACAAGTGTTGAAGCAAGCAGCATGACACTTTGGAAAATTTAGCCAGTCGTCCTTTCTGATGCCAACATGAGCATGAATGCTGGCAAAAATTGAAGCTGGTCTCTTTCATGCCAAAATCTATTGACTCTGATTGTCTTAGCTGATTTCAGTGAAGATTTTGCCTGAACAAATAGCTCCGTATTTAATCATATAGGTGGTTGATGTCTGAAGTCCACCTTCGTGTATTCATGGGAAGCCCCCATGGGATGCAGTGACAGTTGTGTCTGATTTTATGGATGGAAAATTTGATGCTCCTTTGCCATCATTGACATAATGATGGTGATAATGGTTTATTAATTTGTATTCCAGTGGTAGATAAAGAGTGTTAATATTTGGCTCTTCCCCAGACATCCTTGCTCTCTCAAGTGTGTCCTCCATTGTTACCAAAAGTGATTTATGTGAGTATTCCCACTCTGGCAGTGAGAGTTATGCACATACAGCTCTTTGGAACCAGCAGATGAGAAGACCTCTTTATACACAGATATGCTGCAACATAGATTTATATTGCTGTAATGGTGAAATCTATATCTTGTTATGAGCAACACGCAATCCATTACTTGCTTGTGCAAAATTCAACATTTTACCAGCCAGTGAAGTGAGGAGCAGAGGGCCAACCCCAGCCTCCTGGGTGCAATGTCTTGGCCTTTACTGACTTGCAGACCCTTAAGCCCATAGACTGATCTCAAAGTCTTGTGACTATGGGAGCAAGTGAAGATGGGTTGTCAACACATTTGTCTTGTGGTGATAAACTCTGACGTCTAATGACTGAACCCAGGTAGAAGCTTTTCCCTGAGTTAGCATACTCATCAGGTCTCTGTCTTGGCCACTGTGCTTTACAGAACTGCAAGAAGCTAGTTGTCTTTAAATTTAATTGGCTAAACCTGTTAAGGAGGAGACAGACAGGCAGACAGATGTGGACACCAAGATGATTGAAGCCTTTCCTAATAGCCAACAAAGCTAGCCTTCTTCCCCTAAAATGCCTAAGTAACAGCCTAAAGAGCTGTTTTGTGAGCTGCAGAAGGAGGAAACAAATGCATGTAATGAGTTTATTACAATGCGTTAATTAGCACTGCCAATAGTTATCCTTCATTATTAAAGCAACTTCCTTTAAGATAAAATAATGAACCATACATTTTCATGTATCTTTGTCAGTCAGAAGCTCAAGAAGAGACTCCTGTTCCACTTCTGTCTTGTGGTATGAAGTAACGCAACTCCACTGAAGTCAGAGGTAGATAGCTGGGGAGAAGGCAGCTTCCTTTTTTACTAGAGAGCTTTAATGCAACATTGTTTTATTTCTGCACATTAAAGTTAATAATACAGCAAGTGTATTTTGAAGTTAAGTCTTTCTAGGATCTCGATATGTTAAATAACTGCGAACAAACTTTATAGTCACTCTGTAGGCCCTCATGATATATCATTTTGAGCTGCCTTCTATCTATTACGTTTTATCTGCCTGCAAAATCCATTTCTAATTCTGGCCATATCTCCTTTGCGATCACTTGCCAGAAATCTATTCCCAGGATTCTCCTTATTTTAGTGAAATATCTCTGCTTCAGCACCTTTCCCAAGGTGGCTGATCTAATCACGGCACTATCAGTTATCACTTCTCATTTCCTTTGCTAGCTCTGTCAAATGCAATGCACAGCCTAACAAAGTGACATTCAAATACTCTCAGTGACCAAGGCTATTTCCCTCTCTTTTCCTCTGCAAAACTGAAATTGTATGGGGCTTCTTAAACATATGCCCTTCGCTCTAGGAATGTGACTTGTAAAGCGCACTGTGAGAAGAGTTAATATTAAGCAGATGAAATAGCTGCCTCTTTATTTATCACAGATAGGTTCCATTTATAGTGACCATCTGGATATTAAACCCCACATCCATGACCTCTTCTTTTCAGGTAGAGGAGAGCAGTGCTTCATTCCTGCCACCTGGCAAGAGAGCCCTACCTTGCCATCAGAGAAATAAAATTTGTCATCTCCCTGTTCCTAACCTCCATTCTTGTCTGTTTATATATACATGTTTCTCTTTTAAATATGAGTGTGACTGTATGAAAAGGTCAGCATATACCAAACAGGGTGCTTGTGTTTCTCAAGTAAGGAGTCACCTGCATAGCGGAATCCTCTGTTAGGGTTAAATGTGGTTTCTATGGACACAGGTTCAGCAATAGCATCTTTTTTTTGGCCTCCATTTTTTTTTTTCCTTGGGTGACAAACCTCTTAGTGTTATCTTAGATTGCTATCACAGACTAATACTTGTTTTAATAAGTGTGTGGCTGACTACTCCATCCGCTCTGGAAGATAAAGTTATCCACGTGTGTCCTCACAGCCCTTTCTGCTTTGCACCATTTAACACATGCTGTCATGAGCCCTGCTTTGCTGCAGTCTCATTTCTCCATTGGTTTTTGCGAGGGCTGAAGCCTAAATCTATCTTTTTCAGAGAAAGCAGGGAGCAGGCTTTCACCCGACTGGCTAGGAGTGTTGGGAGAGCCCTCTCCATGCACCTGTCCCAGCTCCAGACACGAAGTGCAACCTTGCATGGTGCTGGGAGTTGACCCTGAGCAGCACGGCTCTGGATTTCTTCTGAAATCGTACAACCTGTTTTTTGTTTTTGCCCCTTCCCTCCCCCTGCCTGCTGCCCACCGCCTGAATCAAATAAACCTGTCTTGCAGTCTGCACAGCAGATCAACATGCATATTTTCCCTGTAGCCTGTTACGGGTTGCAGAGTTGAGTTTATTTGTTTCAGAGTGAGGGGGAAAAATTAGGAAAACAAGTTTTAAGCTGACAAAAAGAACCAGTCTGATTTGTTGTTTATGGCCCAAGGTACAACCAAACCAGGTGCTGTGCATTTCAGTTCTTTGGCACATATTTTGATGAGCTGTGTCACAGCCTGGCAGCTTCCGGGGCAAGGTGTTTGCAGTCCCTCCTGGCTGTCCCTTGGATGCTGTCCCTCTGGTTGGCTGCAGAGGTGCAAACCGGGGAGTATCTGCCCTTACAGGGGATGGCAGAGAAAGCTTCTGTGTGTCCTTAAATGGTAATTTCCAATATGGCTAAATAACAAGGATGGTGTCTAATGGCTTAAAAAGCTGCTCGTTGCTGCATTTTTTCCTAGCTATTTCTTCACTGTAGGAAGGTAGAGAAATCTGTGTTAAAATAATAATTAAATGCTGACAGTACTAAATTTCTACCCAGCGTGAGTTGGCAGCAGTTGCAAACCAAAACATTAGGTCATTAAAGAAAAAAAAAACCTGATTAAATACCTCTGTATGTTTTTCTGATTAGCTATTCTTAAAAAGAGCATGTGGCTGTAATAGAAGGGTGTACTTGACAGCAGCAATTGCTTTTTTGGGGAAAGGTAAAATACTCAAGTTTTAATATGTATATATGTGTGTTTGAAAGGATTTCTTGCTGATCTTAGCTATGGGGATTTATATCTTACTAATCATCCATTTTAAAAAGCCACCATGAAATCTCCCTGCTAGGAAATATGTGAAATCCCCTCAATATTATGTTTCTGGAAAGAACAGTTAACAGTGACTAATGCGCTCGGGGTTTTGTTTTGGTCTCTTTTTTCCTCTTCTCTGTCTAGACGGAGCTGATTTCGCACTTGAGAGTTGAACAGCGGTGGTGGACCTTACTGTAGCATTGATGGTATTGAAGCACTACGAGACTTGGGCTGGCTGCAGTGCGCATCCTGCAGACACGCAGATAAAAGGGTTTCTGCCCCAAAGAGCTTGCTGTGATGGGGAGGTATGTGAAGTCAGGTGAGGATTTGGAAGGTGGAAAGGGAGTGGTGTTGGGAACAGAAACCCCCATTTACCCCATGCCATGCTTGTGGCCAGAAGTCCACTGCTCTCAGAGGCAGGCTGAAGCTGGCTCTCTTTACTATATTTTATTAAAGCACTGTTGACTGAGGAGACTGTAACGTAAAAATTGTCAAAAGGTGCATTTATAGCCTGCTACTTTTTACCACCAGTTTCTTCCTTCGATGCACTCTACTATATATTTGCTCCAGTGTGCTCCATAGCAATGTTCTAGGGCTGATACCTACAGTACACATATGTCTGGAGCTCCTTCCAGGTCCTCTTTTAAGGGATGTTGCCGGAGCTAGTGAGGAGGTGAAGATCTGGTGCTGGTGGGGACTTGTGCCACTGCAGGAGAGTTGTGGCTGCCATCGACCCTGTGGGAAGCCCTGGAGCTTGAGAGTGGTCGGTGGGCTGCTGAGCATCCCCTCTCCGAGTGTCATGAGCATCTCTGAAAGCTGTATGACCTCTGTGGCCAAAACACACTTCCCAAGCGCATGCTGGGTGTGGCCGCTGTGGCTCCTGCTCCCTTTGTATCAGAGCAACTCATGGTCTGTGGTGTGCGTATTATGGTGCCAGCCCTGCGAGGCACAGCAGGGTCATCCTTCCTCCTCCCCTTCTTGTGGCCCTTCTTTCCACACTTACATTTGAGAAACTGAGGAACAGAGCGGTTGAGAGGGATTTTGTAAATTATTTCAAACTATTTGTTGTTTGAAGATGTGGTGTAGGGTAATAAAACATTTTGTTGTAGTAATATATTCCTGTCTGCACCCCAAAGTTGCATATGAACAGTGGTCTCACAAACATAATTTCTGCTACCTGAAAGACAGGGAAAAGGTTTGTCTGAAGGAGTTTGAAGGAGGCTCAGCATCATGTGCTTAGAGATTTACTCAGCACTTTTAGTGGACTCTTTTAAGGGCAACTGGGATATTCATTTTTCCCCTAGGAGCTGTATAAGTTACATACAGGTTTTTTTCTTCACTATGCATTCCAGAAAGCAATTTCTGAGGAAGATAAGTTCAAGTTTAATCTCCAGATTATCTGTTGTTTCTTTTTCCCCCAAGATAAAGCATCTGAATAATCAGCTAACCCTAATTCAGGCAGAGCTGGGAACTATGTATGGGCATATGTGTAAAGATCCAGATTTGAGGAGCACTGCTTTAGGTTGCTGTATAGCCTGAGTGTTCCAGTGAGCCTGGCCACTGCTCAGGAGTTGGGTCCTAAGCCCTCTGGAATCACCCCGCATTTGAAAAGCAAAGCAAAAGGCATATTTCTGCGAATGTTAGAGTGGTGATTTTTTTGCAATTAAATGCAGTGACCAAGAGCAAGAGAAAATTTTGGCCTTTATTTCTCTCTTGTACGAGGATGTGCCAAGCAAAGAACAGATGGGGTCAGGGGGCTGCCTGCATTTGAGTCTTGGGCTGTCTCCATCCTGGCCCTGGCCAGAGACAGAGTGGCCTGCTCTCACTTACGTTGAAGCTCCCGCCTCAGTCATGGTCCTGCAGGGTGGCATGTGCGACATGCCCTGGCTGAGAGATCCCTCTGCAGTGTGCTGTGGGGCAGCTAAAGTCCCTCTGCATGGGGACCCTTCCTCATGAGAACTGGCCACCACTATACCTTGGTGGCAGAAAGTGACTCTGAGAACCTGGCCCTCATAACTCCGAGTTCATTGGGTCCTTGTAGTACTAGCACTGGGTTGAGACAAACTGTTTCTCTGCTGACATTAATGTACTTGACCCTGTAGAGTGCAAGGTAGCCAAGCAGTTACAGGCCATTAATCTCCAGTTGCTCTTGTTGGGTGTTATATTCATTAATCCAGGGCCAAACAGTGGTTTAGTTGTCAGCATAGACCATGATAAGATTTTTTTTAGCTCCTGGTTAGTGCCAAGTTAGTATCTAGTTAGTAGTTTTTGCAACTGTGTGGACAGGTGCCCTTGAATTTCACTGGTTGCTACACCAATGCTAGGGCTCAGCACTGATTCATCCACTAAATGTGCTTTCAGAACCAGCCCCTTTTCCTGTGCTTGGATGGCTGGTTAAGTGAAAGCTGGCTGCTGCTCAGGTACCTGTAATAGGGGCTGCCCGCTTTCAGGTCTCCTATGTAGTCCACCACATAGCCCAAGATACCCAAGAGGCAGCCCACAGAATGGCTGGGCTGCTTTTTCACCCTGTGACCTCTTTGGGCACAAATAGGATAGGGAAGGTTGTGTTATTTCACTACACATTCACACACTGATTTTATTGCCTCGTTTTGCAGAGGAGGAGCGCTCCTGGTACCCTGTGGCAGAAATTCCCCTTATTCTTGGAAACCTCTCAAGGGTTACTCATCAGAACAATAACTGCTAAAAAATAACAGTGCTGAGCACCAAGACTTATGGAGTGCTTTGGTATGCCAGGCTGTGATGATTGTGTATAGAGGAGTGTCCTTTTGTAGGTTGAATTGCTATAAAAGGCTTCAATAGCCTTTCTCTGGCAAACTGCTGGTACCCATAGTCAGGAATTTGTCTGAGCAAGTTTTGCAAGCTCAGTGCTCTGTACACATATTGATCTGCAGCTGCTCCTGAGGTGAAAACTGTTTATGTATTAATACATTAAGTTTTGCTTGCACCCTTCTGTATGGAAGTCTTGTTTTGAAAGTAGAAGAAAACCAAGAAGAAAGAATATTGAGATGTTTTAACACAGCAAAAAGCATTTCCTTCCTACACAGTGCCATTTCAGAGAGGGAACAGCCTCTCCTCCAGTTCTGTTTTGGTCTTGGTCTCTCTCTTCTGAGATTTAAACATATGCTTATATCAGTTCCTCAGCTGGTGTGTATCTGTTGACATAATGCACTTTCTGTGTTTACACCTGATGTTTTTGGTGTGGGTCTTTAAACTTAGTAGATTCCTCAGGTTTTAAACATGTTCCTTAACAAAGCTGTGACATGGGGGCTTTAGGTTTTTTTGTTTTCATGAGAAGAACATTGACATAATTACCAACAGGAAAAGAAAAAAGACTAGGAAGTTGCTTTTTATCCTGATGTCTGTAGAATTTCTTAATGTCCCATGAAGCAACTGCTCTTATTCAGCAGATGGGGACCGTGATGCTCCAGGTGGCTGGATATCACCTAGCAGCTTGTGGCACACCTGGAGCAAAATCCAGATGTGCTGGGTGTCTGTAAATTGTTGTCACTGCAAGGTTTACCTTTCTCTCAGGAAGCTGTCGCAGCTGGAGACAGGTCCACACTGGTGAGGCACACAGCATGCTCTGGCTTTGCAGCTGGTGCCGCTTCAGATCTGGCGCAAAGCAGGGATTTCCCAAAGTGCATAGGTAAAGCTGGAGCACAAATCCATTGAAAATCCATGTGTGTCCAGGTAAGCCACTGAGATCACTCGCAAACTGTCACTCTCCTCAGCAGAAACAGAATGGAGCATGTTTGGGAACTGTTGGGGCTGCTGTGCCTGACTGTAGGAGGCTTTGCTTTCAGATTTTATTTGTTCGTGGGATGTTGTCCTAGCTGAAATAGCATTGAAGGAGATAGAGTAACAACTTTAACCTCTGTTCAGGCCATCTGCAGAAAAGTTGTTAATTATCGGAGACTGAGATAAAATCTTGGTCCTAATGAAGGATCTCAATGACTTTTGAGGATCTTGACCTCATCACCTCTGTTAGATACTCTGAAAGAGACTGGCAGGCCACAGGAACATAGTTCTCTAATTTTTGTTCTCTTGATTGCTCCTGTTGTCCTGATTTTGTTTTTTGTTTTCCCCTAAATCTAAGCATTATTGTGTTTTTCATCCTGTGTCACGCGCATACATTCTTCCACTAATGAAGGAAAGGAAATGGTCATGCTCAGATTTCGGTCTTCAAAAAACAAGAGCATCTTGATTTTGTTTGTTTTTGAACAGACCACAAGGGATAAAGTTGAACTTGTCTGAGCATAAATGGATACTATCATACTGGAAGTTTACTAAGTTGAAGTGATTTAAAAATAAGTGGGTTTTTTCCTATAAAAATTAAAAGCATCAAATAAGCTGAAGTGATTTTTCATGCAGTGCTTGGGATTTTTTTTTTCCCAGTTCTTCAGTTCTGTGTTACAGAAGAGCCGGTTTTTGAAACTATGTTGAATGGAAATAAGGAGTGCCTAAATTGTGTAGTTTCGGTATAAGACTTTAAGTAAGTTCAGCTGTTACTAGGACCACTCTTAAATAAGTCCTTTAGGCTGATGTAGGTGACTTCCTGCCATAAATACCATGCAGTTTCTATTTTATGTGGTTTGATTTGATTACAAACTTTCCACTCATTCATCTGCCTTACTGTGATTTCTTTGTGTGTTGTTTAAAGGAACATCCATCGCAGTTTTTTTGCAGGCCAATACAATATTAACTTGGTGGTTGAGACCTGCCCTCATGCCACAGTTGTTCCGCTCTTAGGGTAAGGCAATCATGGAGGATTCCCATCCCAAGGGTGTGTCTTCTGCTACTGCAACTTGGGGACTGCAGTCAAACAGGGTGATTTCACCTGGCTGGGTCCATGGGGGTGCACTGACTTTGGTTACAGTACTGGGGACTCTGCGATTGGCAGTTGTGGTAATGAGAATAAGTTCTAGGTGTTTTGTCAAAGCTGACAGTGAGTTGCCTGCTGCTTGCTTTTTGTTTGGCAATTCATTGTAAAGCCGTAGCTACAAGTTTCACTTTCCACAGTCATGTTCCTTTTTTTTGCCTCTCCCAGGCAAGATAAGCAGAAATCGTTGGAGCCTGCTCCTATCTGTGGCTCATATCTATCATCATGCTGTAGACAGACATCCTCTCCTCTTTGAAAATATGCAAGATTTCCAGTTAATTGTGTGGAAAGAGGGGAGGGGGCGGGATTTTTTCCTACCGTCATCTTGTTACTCTCTCATGTACAGCTCCTCATTGTTTTGCATTAACTGTTCATACCTGAAGATTTCTGAGAAGAGGATTGATACTGTGAACCCTTAAAGAACAAGATTAGACAAGGTGGAACTGGCTTTGATTGCTGCTTTGGTCTATGATGCTGTACTCTTTTCACTGCAGCACAGATGAAAGTGTATGTTTATTCCTAAAATAAATGATAATCTGATGCTCACCTGAGTTTAGCTATTTACCTGGAGGAAAAAAGTTTCCTTAGAAATGAGAAGACTATTCAAAAATCTGTGTTGGGCATTTTAATTGCAGCATGCAATGAATCCTTTGAAGTTTTATTACCTATTATATCCTTGATTCAGAAGTTGCCTTTTGCAGTAGCTTAAGGTTTTTTATTTGCCTGAGAATATTAACATTTCTGTTTCAAGCTTTGAAAGAACAAACTTTTTGAGCATGGTTATGAACATTAGGTTAATGCATAATCCCCACTCAGAGGTTCTCCTAGATTTCCATGTGCTTGTTTAGAGGCTGTTCAAAGGTGCTTAGCTTTAATTGCCATTATGTGAGCACATAGAAATAAGGACCCAAGAGTCTTATCAATTATTCTGTTCACAAATTCATTTTTAGATCGTCTCAGAGTTGTTCTAAGTTGAATTTACACTGAAGTTACTGGGAGGTGTAAAGGTTTTCATAGAAATGGGGAAAAGGTTCTTTTGTCTCCTTATTTAAATGCTCAGCGGTTATACCTTTTTTGGTCTTAATGTAATTGCTGAGGATTAGTTTTGTTTTCTGTGACATTGTTTTTTGCAGGTATTTTACCTGCCTTGCATATGCATGTGCAAACTTTTAGCTGCCCACATAGAAATAATAATACAGGTCTGTTTGGAAATGGCATGAATGACCAAGTTTCTGTGGCTTTCAATCAGCTATAAGATCTTAAATACTTGAGCTGGAATGGAAAAAGGACCTTGCCTCTTAACAGCCTTTGAAAATGCTACTTGGAGGGCCAGAACTGGGGCAACAGAACTGAAAGGTGGCTGGACCTGCATTTTCCACCATTCAAGAGAAGCCTTTCTGTAGTCACAGTTCCCATTTCATCATCTTATCTAAAGAACGGTGAAGTCCACAAGGGAATTTAGAGTGAGTCATTGTCGAGTGAGAAACTGGAAGTGTGTTTCTAGAATGCAGGAAAGGACTGGTGTGTGGGGAAGAAGAGCTATTTGGTGCAGCCTGCCCAGTACCAGAAGGTCACAATATGACTGAGGAGAAGAAAAATCAACCGTCTTGTGAATTACACTGCAAAACAGAGTAGAAAAAATATTTTTACATGGTTGTATTACAGAATCAAGAATTGACTTCTAGAGATCATACAGAAATACCCTTTACTTAATGCTGTGGGTTACCCAAATTATGAACAGCTTTCTGGCACTGAAGATACTAACACCAGCATCAATAGCAATAAAACACAACAGGCTAAAATCTGTTGCATTAGAACAGTTCAAGTGGTCTCTGACCATGCTTGTCCCACCCATGTGCATCAGCTGTACATGGGGTACTCCAGAAGTCGGGCTACACGGATCTGCGGTCGCTTAGCTAACGAGAGCCAATAGTCCCCTTATATGTATATTGAAATAAATAATGTGTGCTGGCGAGGAGTACAGAAACACTGTTCTGAGCCCTGCCACAACCAGATGTTAAGAGCACGAGAAATGCCCCAGTCAATTAAAATGAGTTTGTTGAGCCCAGTGCACTGCCATCAGCTGGGTGGTGGGAGGTGCCGCCCGGGATCCTGCAGCCCTGTCCCCACTGGTGACCCCAGCCCTGGTGGTGGGTGTTCATGGTCCCCCCCAGCCCAGTACCAGCAGTAGCGTCCCTGCTGCTGCCTGGGGCCACTTGCACTGCACCTGATGCCAATCTTGGAGAAATAAATAATGCACGTGTGGTGTGGTTATCCTCATCAGGTTCCTTGGCCTTCCTTGCAGGCCTGAGTTTCTTGTCCTTGAAGTTACCAGGTTCTGCCCAGCTCCTTATTTGTACCTGCCTAAAGCCTTGTCCGTTACTGTATCCTCGGCATGGCATTCACCCTGCTGGCACAGTCTGCTGCCTTAATCTCCAATTCCGATTCGGCTCTTAGGTAGTTTTCCATTTTGCCTTTTCATCTTTTTTTTTTTTTTTAAGAACTTTTTTAAACTCAGGGATAACTAACCATTTTATGTTTCTTTTTTTTACATTCAATATTTTTGGTTTAGTTAAAATTCTCCCCCTTCCTGACAAAACACCCTGTGCGTCTTCTTTGGAAGAAGGTTGGTCAGTTTTTCAATAAAAAATTTCAGTTAGAATAAAGCTTTTCATTTGCAAAAAACCTTAAGGTTCTGTTTTTTGGTTTGCAAGCCTGGTACACGTTTCCAGGGTATCATAAAAAGAGTCACCACCAGATTTTCAGAGTTCTCCAGGAAAAGCAGGTGCAGTTTGTCATGAATCCTAGTTAATTTATTCCCCATTCCATGAATGTTATCCCCTACCAGTCCAAAGGCTGTCATTACACTGCTGTCATCAACCATCTGTTTAGCATGTAAAACTCCTCGGGGCAGGGATCATATCTTTGCTTTGTACTGTGTAAAGCTGAGCCCATAGCTGACACTTGAGAAACAATTAATGATAATGCAGCTCAGTAGGGTACTTGGATACCAAGCTAATAAGAGTGGTATAAATGCCTGGCTGGATGGGATTAGAGGGAACTTCTGTGTCCCAGTGGTGAGTCTCCAGCAGGTGAAGGGAAATAGTCTTAAAACATCATCTGACAAGGAACAGTGGAAAAAATAGATGGCATTTCTGAAGGATGTGAAAGAGTCAGGGATGCAAGAGAATCACAATTTGGGCATGTATCTGTGCTTTGCTTTATTATTATATTATGAGGTTTTACCAACTAAATATTTTTCTCCACTATAGCATAGGGGATCACTTCAGAGGATTAATCTTATTAGTGCCTGCATTTTCCTTTGCACGGTCTTCTGCACGCATTATAAGTCGATGCTTTATCGTATTTTCCTTTGTATCTTAATGATCCCTGTGTGTCGGGGGGAGAGGGAGAGAGAGGGAAGCGCAGTAGATTTTCATCTTATGTTAATCCATCAAAATCAAGTTAGTTGCGAGTGATGGAGGAGGCGCGTGTGTGCGTGCAGACGTCAGCGCCCAGCCGAAAGCTTGCCAGTTGCCCAGCAACCTTCCTGGAGGAAGATGGATGTCCTGCCACCCGCTCCGCTTTTAGCTGAGCCGCAATATATTCCTGGTACCTCATCCTCCGCACACACAGGGGATGGGCGCGCGGGTTCAGCTGGTGGGGGACGTCGAGTCTCTCAATAGTTGGCTCTCGGGGCAGGGCTGGATAAAATGTGTCTCATGCTATCCTTGTTAAAACTGTTAATTCGGTTGACTACATCACGTCGGTTTGGGAGCAGGTGCTGCGAGCTTGTTCACATCGCTGGCGTTGCTCTTCCCCTCCCTCAGGCTCTTAAAGCCATATTGCCAGCATCATTTCTCCCTCCTTTTTAGAAAGGCCCTTATCTCTAATAACAAGTAAAAACACGGGCTGTAGGAGCTCAGCAAATGTGGTGTGTGGCACTGACCTCTTGCTCTTTGGTAGTTTCTTTAGTTCCTGAATCGGTGGCAGCTGGGGCAGGGTGAGGTCTGACCTCCACTTCGGCTGTGCTTCCCTGTTCTGTGGTTGTCTGGCATTAGGACTCCCGGCCATGCATGCAGTGGGACAGGCACTGTTGGGATGCAGCCTGAGAAACCTCTGGAGAAATCAAAGGGCTCTTTCTGTTGGACAGTGTTGTGTAATGCCAATGTTTTGAAGCCAAATAAGACCTGATGATGTCTCTTTAATTTTATGGAATATTTAATTATTATAGGATGCATTTATTCACTGTTTGGATTTCTTTAGAAGATGTACCAATCTTGCAATCTAGGATGAATTTTAAATTCTTGCACATTTACAACAGTTGGAGCTAAATCATACTGAAAAGCTCACACAAAATCCTACCTGTGTAATCACAGATATCTTTCATGGTCTGGCTCTGGTGCCTTTATTTATGTTGACAAGCTCTTTACTTAGGGCTTGATTCAGGAAAGCAGTTATGAATCTACTTGACTTTAAATCTTTTAATAGTCCCGTTGAAGCTAATGAACCTCTTGACTGGTTTAAACTCGAACATGTGCTTTGCTGAATCTGGACCTGTGTGAGCAGTGTCAGTGAGCCAGCAGGACCTGGGAGCCCAGGGAAGACAGTAAGGGCTGTGTTGACTTGGGTGCCATTGGACAGGTTCTTTAACCACTGCAAATTAGGTTATAGAAACGCGAAAGGTGTTTCAGGGAAAGCACCAGCTGCCCTAAGGAGAAAAAAAATTTGCAGCTACATGATGCAGCCAGCCCCTTAAACTGACATAAATCTGCTCCAGCCCAAGAAACATTGCTCCGGTTTCCCCTGTGTTTCTCCCTCCATCGCCCCACCAGGAGCAGCTGTTTGTGGTCACGCAGCTGCTTTGAGGCTCTTCCTTGCACCCCTGTCCTGGGGGTGAGGCAGTCCATGTGCCCGTGACCTTAGGGGAGCAGGCACTGCCTCTGAGAGATGGTATTTGTACTAGCAGGCAGGGAAAACGTGCAGCAGCAGTGAGCTGCATGTGGAACGTTCAGCATGCCTCTTGCTTACTCTGTGCTTATATATGTGGCAATTACATGCCGTTTCGAATGCACTTTCTGGTGGCAAGCTATTTATCAACTGACTATTGAACTTGTTATTTCCTAAAGCATATGGTGTGTGGCTCCTGATTGAAAAGCTGCTGTTCTGTCTCCTCGTTCTTCCACCTTACATGGATTCTTTCCTATTCGTTTTGTTAAAGTCCTTCAACTCTAGATTGATAACTTCCATCACCTGGATAGTGGAGCTTTGTTCAATGACAGTGCTGTTGTTTTTGTCTGTGCTCTTTCTAAAATGGCTGTACACAGGGTGGCAGAGAGAAGTACCTGGAAGCAGAGCATCAGATGTCTGAAATTCAAAAGGAGGAATGTTTTCAGAATGCTGATGTGCTTATTTGTTGGGAAATGAATAAGGACCATGAAAAACTAACATTGTGTATACCAGATGGGAGCCTGGATGGGAGCGAAAGGCTACATACTAAGGTTTTAATTGAATGTATCATGGGTTGTTGGTGAGAAACATTTCTTACAATAGAAAGTGTGATCAGTGAACAAGTGGTCTTGCTCCTGTCCCAGTCCAAGCAAAGCTGTTGCCGTATTCACTCTTAATTATGAGAGATTGCTGTCTTTCTGGTCCTCTCTTTAGCTGAGTCCAGCAGGGATGAGTCCCACTCCTTTTGACAGAGGTAGTGGTTTGATGCTCATGGGTTCCCATTTCAGGGAAAGGTCAAAGAAAGACTTTCCTTCTCATGGTTAGATCAACTTTTTTTTTTCCCCCCCTCACTGAGGAGTCAGATGGGAATGTGCTGTAAGCTGCATACTGGGGAGAGTGTCGGTCGGGGTCTGTGCAGGGGAGTCTGCTCATCCTTAACAGTGCTGATAGTAATGAGTACATCATTCATTTGAATTGTAAAGATTCCTGATGAGCCTGGTTCTGACCTGTGATCCTGCCATTACTCAGTGCTGTGTTCACACAAACCGAAAAGGACCATTTTCCACCTTAAAATATTTACAGTGTAAGAAACTACTGTGTAGTACGAGCAGCTATAGATTAGAGCCTTTATTACAGATGGAGGAAGAGTCTCAGCCGTGCTTTTTGTCCTGTGCAGTGGGACTCACCTGGCAGGTGTGGTGTTGATGCCCTACATGCTGCAAGCAGCCACCCCTCTGTAGTCCACAGATAGAAACAAGCTCTTGGGGTGCAAATCAGCTAGCGGAATGAGTGCTTCTGACCAGGTGATTGCCTCCATGAATGCTGCTCTGCCTCTCTTCTGGAGCTGAGGCGACCAGTGCAGCTGTAGGCAGAGGTCAGCACTTTGCAGCATCCTAGATTACCTGATACGGATCACAGATGTAACACCAAAACAGGCCCACAGCGTCATTTCACTTAACTGGGGTATGTGCAGAGCTTGATTCTGCTTGATGCTGGGCATTTCTACTTTACCTTAGGACAAGGAGGAATTGAGGTCACCCTCTGCCATCCAGTGTGGTGTCCTAGGGAAGCATGGAGGAAGGGTAGAGAAGCTAGGTAGCTGATCACAAAGAGCTACTAAAGCAGCGACAAGAATATCTTCTCTTATTTGAGACCATTTAATCTTTCTGAGTGAGTAATATAATATTTATAATATTATAGTAGCTGTAATAACTTACTTAAAAATTAAAAATATTTAATGGGTGAAGTGGAATAAGTGTGTTTAATGCTTCTCACTGAACTGCTGCTGTACCTCCTGCTAGAAGAGTTTTATCTAAATGCATAATTTTCTCCCATTTTAACAACACTGACTAGAGCAAACACACTGGCTCTGTATTCCCTTCTGGATGCACATCAGGCTGATGGTATTTATAAAGCTCCCTGTCTGGTATGTGTCCTAGCTATCTGGAGCACCACCTCCTGCTGCCAGCTGAATTATCCCAAGGCAGAGGAGGGCATTTCAGCAAAATGCATTGATCTGTCAGGTCCCTTTTTGGGATGCAATATTAGGTCTTTTGTGATAGGTGAATTTTGTGTAGTATTTCATGTATTATTAGATAAGATTTCCTTAATTCCTAGGGGGTTAGCACCAGACAGCCCGGCTCTCAGGAAAGTTCTGTTTCCTGCACTGCTTTCCCAACGCAATAGAAAGTTCGGCTGTGCTTGAAGATCCAAACTGCTGACCACAGCCCTCAGTTGGGCACTGTTGGAGATACTGTAGACAGCTTGGACCCATTCTGCAGCGGAGTTGGTAAACAGGAGAAGGCAGTGATCTGGATTTGATATAGTTGGGTGGTACAAAGCTTACAGGACACACATCTTGTGTTGCTGAAGAGGTGCGCCAAGGCATTTTGTACAAGTAGTGGCAGTCTTCATAGCACTGAAGGCTTTATGCCTGGGTAGGTTGCATGGCTATTGCTAATTGAGAGCTTATAAAACACAAAAAACTGCAGCAAGGTCATCATCTGCTAGAATGGGGTGGAGATTCCTACCCAAAGTTGATAGAAGTATTTATTGCTCATAAAGATTGCTGTGGGATAGTTGTCTTGGTGTGAAATGTAGGCCTGGCTACAGACTGGTTTGACTGAGGGGGATGTGTTGCAGAGCAAGGGAGAGCCTTCCTTAAAATGAAGGGACCTGTTTAGTGTGAGCAAACTCTTGAGAGCGCTGTCCTCCCACCAAACTCATCTTTGCCTTCTCAAATCTTTGTCTGGTCGGTCTTAGCGAATCAACCCAGCTGTGCATGTGTCGCATTTAAGGTGATGAATTGATTTGGTAAGAGATGAATCCCCTTGCGTTCTAGCCGGTTCTCAGAGATTAGAGGGGCTAGGGGTGGCTGGACTTATCCCTTAATAGGTATGCCAGTTGGGGCCATAACTATAGGTCTGACCCAGACGCCCGAACAGCCTGTATGCTGTAGGTCCGGTGGCATTCAAGAGAAGCAGTCAGGTTCACGAATAGTATGTTTTATTCTTATGCAACACCTACAGATTCTTTTAGATTGCCTATGATAAATGCCCAAACTGCAGGTTGACTGTATAGCACTACAGACAAAAAAGACTGCAATCACACACTTAATTCCTGGGTAATCACTCAGCATAGCTGAGGGCACTAATCTTACTAAAAGGCATCCCTTGTGGGGGGAACGGCAAGAAGTGCAAACCCATCGATCTGTCCCTCCAATTTGATACCAGATTCTCATCCTTCCAAGTTAGGTAAGTACTACCCAAGTTTGTATCTAAGTGTGTATGTGTGAGTGGGTGGGGCTGTGGTCAAGCCACTGTTTCTTGAGTAATGACACAGCACATTCCTTGGTGCAATGTGTGCGCAGTTGTTGTGGGAAAAGAGGAAGAACGGGAGATAATGTCCACAGAGTTGTGCAAAACATTCCTTGAGAAAAGCGGAAGAGCAGGAGATAAGTCTGTATAGTTGTGTCAAATATTCCTTGAGAAGAGTGGAAGAACAGGACCACGCGGCCTCCACCTCGGTTCGCATTCCTCCTTGGTGCCATGGCAACACAAATCACCGGATCTTCACCCCGTCCTGTGTTTGTTCTGGGCACCATGTGTTAAGGAAATGTGTGTTTTGCAGTTTTTTTGCTATTTTGCATTTCCCACACTTCCAACACTTCCACCCCGTGACTACAGTCCCACCCACTCACGCATACACACTTAGATAAATACTACCCTAGGTTTGTATCTAACTTGAAAGGATGAGAATCCAGTACCAAATCGGAGAGACAGATCGATGGGTTTGTGCTCCTCACCCCCTCCCTCCCCAGAAGGGACACCTTTTGGTAAGATCTGTGCCCTCGGGTATGCTGAGTGATTACCCAGGAGTTAAGTGTGTGATTGCAGTCTTTTTCGTCTGTAGTGCTATACAGCCAACCTCCAGTTTGGGCATTTATCGCAGACAATTCAAAGAATCTGTAGACGTTGCATAAGAATAAACCGTACTGCTCATGAATCTGACTGCTTCTCTTGAATGCCACCGGACCTACAGCACATGGGCTTTTCGTGCATCTGGTGTCAAGCCTATAGTCACAGCCATAATTGATATACCTATTCAGAGATAAGTACAGCCGCCCCTAGGACCAGCAAGAATGCAAGGGGATTCATCTCTTACCAAATTAATTTGTCACCTTAAATGCAACGTTAAAGCGTGGTGAAGGCTAGATAGAGCTATGTGTCGTATTCACAGCATGGGCAGTGCAGTTTGTACAACATGGTGAAGTGAGATAGAGTTTAAACGTTATCTGGTGACTGGGGCTGGATAACTTGTAATCAAAAATCCTAAAAGAAGTTGATGCAGAAGGTCCTTGGTCTGCTTCTGTTAATTTCTTACACCTCTTGGAAATTCACGACGAGTGAATGTGCGCAAGAGGAAGATCCTGAGTAACTGCAGGCAGCTTAGCCTGACATCAATCCCAGGCAAAAGAATAGAAGAACTGATAGAGGATTTAGAGAATTAAAGGTAGGGAATATAATTAATGCCATTCAACATTCTTTATTGGAGAATATGTCTTGTCAAACAAACCTGATTTATCTGATGAGATTGCAAGTTTGGGGGATAAGATAACTGTGTAGATATAATATACTTAAACTTCTCTAAGGCGTTTGATTTTATTCCACATGACATTATGATTAAAATATTAGTACTATATACTTTCACTGAAGCACATGTTAAATGTATTAAGAACCTGGTAACTGACAGAGCTCAAAAAGTAGTTGTCAATAGGGAATCATCACTGAATGGGAACATTTTTAATGCAACTCTGCAGGGATCAGTCAGAGCCCCCATGCTATTCATCATTTTTGGCAGTGATCTGGAAGTAAATATAAAATTATTTCTGATAAAAGTTGTGGGTGACACAAAGATTGATGAAGTGAGAACTAGGGCAGTAGGATACAGTGCTCTTTGTCGCTTGGTTAATTGTTCCTATTGAAACAAAATTACAAAATTCCTTTAATTAAATGAGAAAGTTTTCGTGCATCTGGAGAGGAGTGCAGCACAGAGCTGTTGCCTAGCCTGGAAAGCAGAAGGTTTATGAGAACCCTTTCAGTCTGCTGGCCTCTCTGGAGAAATGGAGCATCCCTAGGGAAGAGGCTGTTTGCCTGCAGGATTCCTCAGCCTCTGTGTGACAGTGGTGGTGGTCCATAGCTCAGCAGTGCTGCTGTTTAAGGAGCCTCCCTGAGGATGATGCTGATAAGAAACAGCTCTTCATCCATGGTGCTGTGGAAGGCCTAAGAAAAATCAAGTTTGGGACTGGTTGAACTTCTGTGTTCAGCTGTGTATGTGTGAGATCTTGAGTACATTTACTCATTAACCTTTGTCCACTGGAGGTATTTGAAGACACCCCTGTGCCTGTATCACAGAAACACAGGAACCAGACTTATCAGTAGATAGTCTGAATATGGGGCAGAGTCCATCCTGGTGGGACTGGCTTGTAATTCTCTGTTAGCACGTCCAGACTTAAACTAGACAACAGCATCAAAGGGCATACATACAGCAGTGAAATGAAAACATAGAGGTATTGCACGCCTGTATCATGGCTATAGTACGTTAGTGGTTTAGCGTGTAACAGAGGCTCTTCTTAAAGTGCATAAGCTCCTTGCATCCACGGTTACTTGCCCTCCACAGGTGCACATGTGTGCATGCTATGACATGCCAAGGCTTTTCCACTTGGTGAGACCGAGAGAGAAGTTGTGAACCTGGGTGCTGTGCAGTGCACCCCATAGGGGTGTAAGGTACCACATTATGAAGACAGCCATACCAGTGGCAAGGGCCTTCAGCAGGGCCAGAGATAAATGCACAAGAATAAGATTCTGGAAACGTCTTCAGGTTTGTTACATTAGAGATTTGAAAAGGCAGAGGAAGTAACAACTCTTCTGCTACACCTTTTGACTTTGGCTGAGACAGATCTGCTTGTGCATGTAGCGCCGGGACCTCCCTTATTTTCAAAACCTGAATATAACATTGCAGAATTACAGAGTCATAATTTAGACTGGAAGGGAGTTCTGGTGGTGATCTGGTCCAACAGCCTGCTCAGGGCCAACAAGAGCCCGTTGCTTCCAGGTGGAGATTTCACAGCTTCTCTGGGTGGTCTGCTCAAACACTTGACTACCCTTTTTTGTATTTTTTTTTTTTTTCATGATCCAACTGGAATTTTCTATGTTCAGCTTGTTTCTGTTGTCTTGCCCTGTTCCTTTAGACCTCCAAGGGAAATCCGGCTCAGCCTCTTACACCCTCCCATTAGGTAGTTGTAGACGGTCATAAGCTCTCCCCAGAGCCTTGTCTTGTGTAGGCTGAAGAAGCCCTGCTTTGTCAGCCTCTCCATGTTTGTCCTGTCCTCCAGCACTCTGACCTTCTTAGTGCCCCTCCACAGGAGGCTCCAGTATGTTGCTGTTTCTGCACCCAGTGGTCTAAGGTGGTCTCACAGGTGCTGAGCAGAAGCAAATGGTCATTTTTGTCAACCTGCTGTTATGCTTTAAGAGGAGAGAAATGAAGGAAAAAAATTGACTTTATTGCTGTAAAGCTTAGCTTTTCTCAGCAGGATCCCAGCATGTGGCTGTTTTAAAACAGAAGGAAAGTGAGGTTCAGTCAAACCAGAACAGAGTGAACCTTGGGGCTAACAAACCAGCAGCGAAGTGCCCCCTGGCGAGGTCCACCTCAGAGTCAGCTGTGGCTCAGCCAGGCCTCTGGGATCCTCAGGTGCATAATTACTTTGCACCAGAGGTACAGTGAAGATAGAAATGCCTGTGATGATAGGAACTTCAGGTCCAAGTAACAAAGTGCATCAGGTCATGGTCTGTCCTTCTCTGTACTGCACCGCTGCTTAATGTCTGATGCACGCAGTTTCTCCATCACCATTTGAAGAACTGGGAGCCATTCATAAACAGACCAAATTTTAGTGTAGCTTTCCAGCCACAAGTTTCCCTAAGCTAAAAGTAAACAGTGTATCTTGCTAAATAAATGATTAGACGTCAATGATTTTCTGCCTTCTAGAGCAGAGTTATTTGGAAGCATGAAAGGAAATTGCTGCAGCAGTATAAAACCACTGCCCTTTGCACTTGCATCTTTCCCACAGAGTAATCCTTCATTCATTGTTTACTTAATGAGAAAAGAAAGAGGTTAATTTATAAAACCAAATAAAAAACAGACAGAAGACTTTATTTGTGGAACAAAAAACTGAATTAAATGAATAGTCTGTCCATTAATGCTGCTAATTGTGCCCTGTTCCACTGAGGAAAATACAGAGGTCTGCTAGTATTTTGCTCTTGCTGGTGGAATCCACAGGCCCTCTCCAGTGAGGGTCCAAGCCAGCACTCTGGGGCAAGAGTTTCCTAAAAACTTTTCTTGCTTGGTGAATTAATTTCAGCTCCCAGTCTGTGACAGGCTCAACTTCTCAGGGGTTTCTTAAATTTAATGGATAGGTGTAGGAATAATTGGCAGAGCTGATCTTGCTGGTGAAATACTGCTGTCTGAATCATTTGCAAATTCTCGTGAACATCCGCAGAGAGCTGCTGCAAGGAAGAGAAAGAGGGACTCCTTAATTCATTTTCCCTGCTCCTGAGAAGTCTGTTATACCCATGTTATAATTTAGCAGTTTCTAGGGTATTTCTGTTGACTAAAGGAAGTTGCAGAGGTTGGAATGAAACCCAAGTGGGGGACAAGTTTTGCATTTCACCCGAGTCTCCCATGGTAGCCGTTTGTCTTTGCTAGTTGGTGCAAGTCTGAAATCTCCACCACTGTGATTGGGTAGAGAAAGTTAATGGGGAGGGGAGCAGGGTAGCTGTGTCATGATCTAGGTGGGGGTGGGTTATATCTGCATGGATGATGGCTACTTGATGTTGAGGCCAGCTGGAGGCTAAATCTTCCTCTCTTTCCTGAGTAAGCCTGCAGAGGAGCCAGGGGGGCAGGGGAGACCTGGGCAAGGGTGGGTCTGTAATGGCTTGGAAAGTTCATGAAGGATGTCTAGGAGTAGTTCATGAAGACACCTAGGAATAACATTTGATTCCCATTGGGAAGCTGGGGATTACTGTGAAGTGTAGATGAGGAAAAACACATCTGGAAAAAAAAAATTAAAGTTGTTTTGCTGGAATTCTCTATGATGGTTTAGATTTTGTGTTGGAAAAGGCACTTTCCTCTGGACTGTGACTAAAACTAAAGGAAATACATAAAGAAGGTTAATCTGTTTACTGAACTTTACCAGCTACCCTGTGAATATTGAGGCTTCATGGTCTGTTTTTACCTGATGGGGCATGAGGGCTTGTAAATCCCAGCCGCTGACCTGCTGAAAGGATCCTGGGAGAGTTTGTTGTTCACTAACTTCTCATCGCTTTTGTCAGCCAGTCCTAAACCTTGATTTTCAGATTGTGATAGCAAGAGTAAAATGCTAATTGTGAAAACAGTAAAAATTTAAACCAAACTGGTACCACAGAGCATGTGCAGATTTTAATGCAAATTCCTTCCTGTCAGGCAGATTCATCACTCTTGAATTTAATCTACAATTTGTTTTATTTCTGAATTGATAAAATTCTACTTCTTAACTTTGAACAAGACTTGTTTCTATATATATGTATTTTATGTGCATATATAATATATATGTATAAAGTATATGTGTTTATAAAATGAATCTGTATGTATTATGAGTATATATATGAAAAAATATGTAGTTGTTGCTCTGACATAGTTTACTGGCACACAGAATTATATGCAGTCTTTGGAAAGTAGATTTTTTGAAATGCAGCCGTCTCTTTGTTAAGTATTCAAAGAACATTGTAATTATTGCTGTGAATATCTTTTAAATGCTCAGTGGAAAAAGTTGCAAACACTTTCGTTAGAACATGTATTTGTTTGTAACCTGTTCAATACATCACCTGTTCTATGCCAGCTGGCTTCCTTTCAAAAATGTACTATTGAGAAGATTTTTTTTTTTTATCATTGTGATATATTTTTACGCTATTGTCACACTTTAATGAAGAACCGACCCCTCCATAGTATCTTCTTGAAATATTTGAGAAACATAAGACTGTGCTTTTTCTGGATATATTGGCAAAATTGTTCTTGGCTTCAGTTTGGGCATGCAAGTGATTTTTTTCCTCCCAAATCAAAGTAACGTAGTCGTGCTTGCCAATGGTTACATTAACACGACAGTGTTGTTCATTTTGTCTAGAAGGTACGTAAGCTGTAATGTCTTCATGTCTGAAACATGTAATGTCTTTAATGGCTTTAAACTCCAACGGGGGAGGTTTAGACTGGACATTAGGAAAACATTTTTCACAGAAAGAGTGGTTAGACAGTGGAATAGGCTGCCCAGGGAGGTGGTAGAGTCACCATCCCTGGATGTGTTTAAGGGTCGTTTAGATGAGATGCTGGGGGATATGGTGTAGGGGAGAACTTTGTAGAGTAGGGCTGATGGTTGGACTCGATGATCCCAAGGGTCTTTTCCAACCTGAATGATTCTATGATTCTATGAAACTGTGGCTCTGGAATGGGTTTGGGTCCTGGGTATGGACTGCTGGGCAGGTGTTGTCTGTGGCTGATGACAGCTCACAGAGTGAGCTTTGGGTTGAAGAGATGCCTCCAAGCACTGTGTGCTTGCTGACTTCTCTTTGTCTTCCCATGGAGCAACCTGTGGTTGTGGTTCTTCATTTGATGACGCTGCAAGCTGCTTGTGCCGCACTTGAGGTTTTGAACATTTCAGGACACTTGTCATTTTCAATGTTCGTGTTTAAACACAAGGCTGCAAGTTGGGAGGGAAGAGTCATTTTACAGTATAACCACCTTCTGTATGTGAACATCATTTCGAAAAAAGGTCAAGGGTTGTGTTGGTAAAGCTGAACGCTCTCCTGGTCAGCAGTAGCCTCAGCTTCTGCAGCCTGCCCCCCTGCCTGCCTAGCCCCTTCCTGCTGAGACATGGGCCACCACGTGGGGTGACTGGGCGAGACCTTATTCTAGTGAAGCCCAAATCAAAGTTAGGATCTGTAAGAAATCTCCACTGGTTCCCCAGCCTGTGGGCTGGGGCAGTCAGCTGCTTTGTCCACTCAGTTTTGGTTCTTAGCTTTTATGGTTCATTTCTGAGAGCAAGGACAATGCATTTTTTAGTGGAAGCTGAGATTCTTCTCTGTATTGTCCTTCCTGCAGAAGCCCTCCAGGGCTGGAGGCTCTCCAGCGCCAGAGGTTGTTTGACTGGTAGCTCTTCCCCTTTTTCTGGTTTTCCCTGCTCACTTAAAAAGTGAAGCTGGCCCCTCTTGGAAAATGACCTTTTCCGTGTTAAAAAGACATAGCTGTGCTTTCATGCTTGTGTCCTTCATGGTTGTTCAGAGCAACCTCTGAACAGGGACGAGGAACACACCTCTGTGGGGGGCTCAGGCACGTCCCTTCTCCTGAGCTCTCCCTGGACTGTGTTGTAGTCTCGAGAGGGAGGCCATGGTGTTTTACAGATGCATTTAAAAATGGCTCAATTTTTTTGTAGGCTATTCTGCTTATATTTGGGAGAAAACCGTAGTAGATCAAAGTAGCTAAAATTGCCTGCCTGTAGTTAGCGTGGCAGGGGCTGTGGGCAGGATATCCTCGGCCCCCGCTGGCCGGGCTGCGTCATCCTGCCACAGCGAGCAGCCGGAGTGAGAAGAGAAACCCGAGATACACAACATGTAAATACTCCATAAATACTAGGAATTTGGCAAGGAGGCAGCAGCGGCTTCCTCTCTCCCTGAAGATACTGCCATATGCCCAGAGATGAATCCGGTTATTTCAGCAGCGTTGGCAAAACTTAATTTTGACTTCCTGCTGCTCCTAGGCTGGCATGAGCACCGACCCTGTCTTTGCAGGGCCGGCGGACTGCAGGGTAAGGGAGGACCAGAGAGAGCAGGGAAAAGCACTGCTGTGGGAGTGCCAGGACTCTGGTGATGGTAGCCAGGGTGTGGGGCAGGCAAGGTGGTGCATAAAGCAGCAGGCTTGAGTGAAGGGTAGTGCATCCTCACACACGCTGCTCCCCCGACCAGGTTTTGGGGTGCAGGGTCGGGGCTGATGGCGGGGAGGTGAGCGAGTGCTGGCGGCGGGATGTGTGCCCAGGCGCCTCCTGCTCTCATCCTGCGCCGCCTCCTTTGGGTTTTGAGATCTGATGGGATCATGGCATGAGATGGAATAGCCGCAGGCAAATCATTGTTATGACAGATATATTACTGCAATAAAATTATAAATTTATGGCAGTCAGAGATCTAGGCATGTGCCCATAACTTTTCCTCACTTCTGTGTGTTGTCCCAGTCAGGTGGTATGTAAACTAAACTGAGCCGTAGAAGAAGGAGGTGATATTGGGTTCACTGCGCCCTCCTGCTTAGCGCCTTGGGCCCTGGCACTGAGCCCCGGAGCGTGGCACTGCGAAGGGCTGCTGGAGCGCCGAAACACAATGGGGGCTTTTGTGTGGGTTTGGATAGTGGGAAACAAGCTACTTCTACAAGCACCTCTTCTGAAAGACGTTATTTATTGGCCCGTGGCAAACCTCAGGCTCATGCTCTTCAATGGCAGCACTTTTCTAGCCCCACGTTACTGCTACAAATGTAAGGTGCAAGCCATGGGTTTTGTTTTGGGGCTTTTTTGTGGTTTTTAAATTTTTTTTTTATTTTCTCCTTCATGAGGGGAGGAGCTATTTCAAAGGGTGGAAATGTCAGGGGTAAAAAATTCATCCAGCTCCTGGCTCCACTCTTCTGTACATAGCCCTTCTCTCTCCACACCATCTGTCTGTTGAAATTAATGCTTTCATAACCTCTGCAGGGTATCGCTGCTATTTATTTATTCCAATGTTTAAGTTTCTTTTTGACTTCTGGGATTAAGCTGGAGTGCCCAGATGTCCTTGTGGACTATGAAAATCCCCAAGCTGGAGCGTCACAGGCTCTTGAAAAGGAGGAGAATGTGGGAGATGGTGGTTTCTCCTGTGTTTTACTTGGCTTGCCTTCCTAGCTACAGCTCCCAGGGCAGGGGAGGGGATCGAGGCCCTAGTCCCTGTGGTGTCACCCAAAGCAGAGGCAATACACAGTCTGTGATGCCCTGGGTTCCTGATGGATCCCACCTTGTTGCTCTTCTGCTCTTGGCAGCCCTTCTCTGCCTGCTGCTTTCTGGAGTTCAAGCACAGTCTCCCTGGAGTAACCCTGGAGCTGCAAGTCTTCTGATTTACATGTTTGGGTTTTTTTTCTTCAGAGGTAACCAGAGCCTGAGACCACTCCACAACAGTACATCTTTAACAGCAGAAGAATTAAAAGTATCATAACCCAAATATCAACAGGCCCTGCATTTCTCATCTTGCTCTGCAACTGGGAGCATCTCCTGTGTTGGGCTCGGGGTTGTCTGGATCCCGCCTGCATCTGCAGTGCGTCCCAGGAAACCTCTTCCTTTCTACTTTCCATAGTTTGTTGTATCCTGTTTTCTATCTGGGGGCGGGGGGGTTGTTTGGGCTTTTTGGCTCCAGTCTAGTACATGACACAGCACTGCTGCCTGTTTTGTTCTGCTTCTGGTCTCTGCATCTCGGAAACCTTGTGGCACTTCCAGCTGATACCACCAAAGTGTCTCACTCTAAATCCATGGCTGCGATCTTCCTACAAACCACCACCCTCCTTTGCCTTCTAAGGTCTTCCCTCGGCCATGCCAGCCCATGGTGGATACCACGTTTGTCTACAGACCTGTGTGCTCGTTAGCCAGTGATTGTCACACTAATCACTTTGTGATAACTACAAGGTATCCAGCGGGGTTCACACAGACAGATTCCTCTGCTTATCCCACACCTTTGTCTGTCCTGGCATCCTCTGGATGTCCACTCGGCTGCCGGGGAGCTTACCTCCTACCGTCGGTTTACATACTTGGAAATGGTGCTTTCGTTCCCATGTGTGTGGATAGAGTATGTCCTTTTTATTTTGCATCCTGGAGCCTTTAATTACTCTCAACAAGTCCCTTTCACACTTTGAAAATCCTGTAGCAATTTCAGTTTGAATTGCTTTCTCTGAGGTTTCTGTTTAGATGAGTGCACCTGCTCTGGGGTCCCACTGGTGATTGGGCTGTAATAGTTATGATCCTTTAAATGCACTTAAGGTACCATGAGCTTTAAGAATTGATAACGATGCAATCTGGCATCTCAGCACCAGTTTCATCTTGTCTCCGAGCTGAGCATTTGGTTTTAATTGTATTGTTTTGACATTCGTGAAGATTACAAATATTCGCACATTGTAGAACTTGGACGTATTTAATTAAATGCTGCCCTGCGCTCACGTACCCATCCCACAGTCTGAATCCTGGGCTGCTCCTCAGTTCCTGCTCTGCCAAACCCCTGCTGAGCTCAATGGGAGTTTTGCCAGAACAAGGCCCTAAAAAAGAAGTGTGGCTCATCTGAGCAGTTGTGCTCATTTGTGCACCAGCCTAGGCTAATGTTAAAAGGGTATTAAATAAAAAATACTAAAGAACCTACTTGTCTTGTCCTTGCCCAGAGCAAACCTTTATCCTGGGACTGGTCCAGCAGGTTAAAGATGGAGTTTCCTCTGGTTCATGTATTACCTAGGATTTTGTATTGTGGATACCATGAATAGATCAAAGCTTTTAAAGTTCTCTGCTGCCTTAATTCCCCTCTAAGGAGAGGGGAAAAAAAAAAAAAAGATAAAGACATCTCTCTCAGGCATGTCTCAATACAGTAGCAAGAGGTGTGTAGCCTGTAGCCTGCTGCTGCACAGAGAATATAAAATTTCCAAAATTACAAGTTGCAAGTGTGATAATGAACTGAAAGTAAATATGGTTCAGTTTGCTATGAATCATTCTTTGGGAGTTTAATTGGACTCAGATGAGCTGGCATTGTTGCGGAGCAAGTTGTTTCAGAATTAGACAGGCATCGTTACTCAGCAGACCAGAGCTGCAGCATCTGAGTGGCACTAGGGAAACCTTGCCCTCAGAGAGGCTTCCCAGGACGGATCAAGGAAGGTCTCCAGGCGGGGAAGGAGCCAGCAGCTCCCGCCAGCCCCTGAGATCCAGGAATTCGCCTGCTGGTACCAGAGGCTATCTCAGCTCTTTGTATTGCTATTAGATGAACACTGTGAGTTAAGGTTGTTGCCGTGAGATGGAAGGCTTTATTTCACCCTAAAAGCCCTCTGAACTCTTCTGTCAGTGAAAAGGGGGCATGAAATGATAGTAATTGGAACCGCTATGATGGGACATTACAGCAAATGAAAATAAGCATTTTGTGCTCTTCCTTCCGGCAGGAATTTAAGATCCCAATGCAGAACCATCAATAGCTCAGACAATGTGTTGCGTCTGGGTGGGGTCAATACTTTCCTTAGGAAAACATATGCAGTTTGGCTCCATGAGAAAGAGAGAGAGCTGGGATGGTACCCTAACTTGGTGTTTGACTACCGTAGCTTGACTACACTGGGGATGTACAGAGAACTTGAACATAGGAACTGTCCTGTAATGGGGAGAGATAGAAATTGTGTATTGCCCTCTTTAAAGCCATGATCATGATTGTGGGATGAGGTTCTTAACCTGCTGCAAGGAGATTTATAGAAGCGATTCTCATTAATGCCAGTGGGAATTACTCAGAACACTTGTATAGACAAGTGCATCACAATAAGAAATGTGCCTCGGCAGTTCACTGTTAGTATTTGAAGACAGTACAGACAAAGTCTCCTCTGAGTCAATTAGGCAAAAACTAGTTATAAATTTGGGGAAGAAAAACCAAAACCCCTTATTTTAGTCTTCTGAGAGCTTATAGGAAGGTGAACCATTCATACTTACAGGTCCTCAAAAATAGGGAATTTCTTATATATGTGGCATGTTAACTATTTCCATGATTATAACTGGAGATGCTTAACTACTGTCTGCTGGTTACTGATGGGCAACAGCCCAGCTTTGTTTTTAGGCGCCGCTGACCATCTCTGATGACCCACTCAGTCCCAGGTCTTCGGTCCCGTCTGTTGCTCGCCATGGGACAGGAAATGTTGGTCCCATTCTGCTTGCAGTTACATCCTGTGATAAAAAAGGATGGGGAGACTGCAGGCAGCAGAAGAAAGGCATAAGCAAAATCAGAATTTGTGATTTTAGTCTAGTGAAATATCTCAAAGAGCTTACTTCTTTTGAAGTGGCCATTGAAGTAGGTAGAAAGCACTGTGTATTTATGTGAGGTACAGAGAGAGGCAGACATTGACCTCTACTTGATGTTTCCGAGTTAGTCATTATTCCTCTGTTCGGTTTGTATCAGTAACAAGCTTTCAAGTTCGTTTCTTCAAATTTAGGCTTTCTGGTTTTTTGGCTAAAGGTAGCATGAAGTTTGAATCTTAAAATCTGAGTTCCAGCAGCAAGTGCTATTTTAGGTATGGGTCCTGTCCTGCATTGTACCAAGTATGGCTCCACAGCCTTCACCTCTGGTTCACCTACCTCCCGTGGACAGCAGGGCCTGGGCTGTATCTCTTAGCAGCGTGTTGCTGCAGTGCTTGTCCAGTCCCCCTAAGACCTGCAGCTAATTGCTGCCATGATGTTTCAGCTGATTTTCTTCATTATTCTTAGCATTATTTACATAATTTTTCATGAAAGCCCATTTCACTTAAATGAAAGAAAGTAAAATTTACTATTCCTGACTGATGTCAACAGCTTTGGAACAATGCAGGACATGGTGATTGCGTCCCAGCAACGTCACTGGCTTGCAAGAAGGTTCATCAAAGCAGTTGAATCTTGCCTCTTGCCCTACAGATGATAAATGCCAAAGCTAACCTTTATAACAGCACATTGCAGGTGATGGTCCACCCTGAAGCCCAGGGTTCCCTGCTGAGAATGTCCTTGCTCATGGCTGCACAAGTTGAATGTAATCAGTTTTCATATTCCCAGCAAATAACTGGTGAGGTAGAAGTTGGTGTTATGGATGGTGCAAACCTTCTTCAGGATTATTTTGAAAAGTTGAGGGTCTTGGAGATCATCAGCTGCTAGATTAGTAACACCGAGGATGGCGGTATATGCCCTCAGGGTATACTTCAAGTCATAAGGGGAGCGTGGAGCTAGAGGACAGCTACAGAGAAAGTGCATTTCAGTTTTTCAGCTGAGTGGTGGCCAAATCCTGGCCCAGTATGTATACATCTTACCACCCCTGTATGGGGCAGGTACCGTGATAGAGGGTTTGGCATTACAATGGTATGTGCTGTTTTAATACTTCAAGAGAGACAGCAGAATACCTAAATAAACCCTGTCTGATGCTTAGATAAGGATTTCATCCTGCTATGTCTGTAGGCAGATACCAGAGTTTATAATTCACTGTCCAAGGAACTGATCGTTTCTTTCACTCTTTCGCATTCCAACTTACAGTATTTTAACTGCATAGAAATTACTGGAAGGAAATAAAGAACATAGTCACATAATAGTTGCACAGAATGAAGTCAGCAGATAATAAGGCATTGGGAACCATGGACCTAGGAAGGTCTAGTTACTTGCTTAACCTAAATTTTGTATTGGACATTAAAAAGCAGAAATTCTTGAGTGTTCACTGCTTTCCCATCGTTAAAAAATAATCAAACGTGAGTCCAAGTGAAGGTACGTGTCTCCCCTGCCCTGCTATGTGACAACAGTTATGGGGTGTTTTACAAAAAATTCCCAGAAGACCCTACCACTGTTATAATCTCTGCTGTTTGACAACTGTTAGCACCAGCCAGGCCCAGCCAGGAGCACTGGGCTCCTAAGGTCAGGGCAACTTTTAGACTACTGTGCTAGGTAAACCTGACTGAAGCTGAGCCTAACTGCGGGATGGGTATGGCCTCAGGAGCGTAGCTGAAGTGTGGTTTCCTCCCGAATGCAGGCGTGGGTTGGTGGTGGCAGCTGGGGACAGCTGTAAGCACCAGGAAGGGAACTCAGGCGAGGGCAGCTGGGTTGTTCGAAAGGGAAAAAGATATTTTTATTCCAGCAGCTAAAACCCTTTTGCATTTTGGTTTCTCTTAGCAGCTATTTATCCAAAACATTTGGGAGAGAAGCTGTCTCTTTATTAAATATTTAACACCCTTGCCTTCAGCTGTGGGCTGAGAAAGCTCCCAATCCACATGTGAGTCACCAAGAACTCCTCCGACAAAACCAGAGGAAGTCCAGATTGGAGATCGCTACAGGAAAAAAAAATGTTTGCTGATTTGGAAAAATCCCAGAATGTTTCACATCTTTCATATATCATAAAATGAGCACAGCAGTCACTGTCATTACATGGATGAGGACTTGCAGAGTCCCAGATTTTAAGTGGAGAAGATCTCAATATGCTAGATAGATTCACACCCTGTACAGCACAGACAAGTATTGCACCCAACGACTGGTCTTTTGTTAAACGCTGTTTGGATTCATGTACTGACATGTTGGAGATGACAAGACATAGATCACTTTCCCTTAGTAGTTTGTTCCATTGCTAATTTATTGCTATTTTTAATCTCAGTCTACTTAGTTTTCATCTCCAGCCATCAGTTGACATGCATCTCTCTGCAAAGCAAGTAGATCCATGTTTTGAAGGTGCCCTGCTCTCTCAAGATGACAGCATGGGACTTGTCTCAGAGAGCAGGAATGCAGGCTCCTGCAAAAACAGTGTATGGTAACAAATTGTGATAAAGTGAATAACAAAAAAGGTTACTGCTAAAGTTTAAGCTATCCTAACACTACTGGTGGTGAGTAGTATTGCGCACTGTGCTTACATGCGCTATGGCATGTTTCTCCCTTTGGCCAAATTACTTTTTCAACATCCAAATGAATTATTTGCTGTAGAGATAGGTGGCAATCTGTCCCTTAGCCAGTTACAGAGACATGTCTAGAAGGGGTTTTACACTTCTTTCCACTGTGGACCACTTAAAAATTTTTCCTGGTGATGGGGGTTCCTTGTATAGCAAACATATACCTACTGATAAGAGGTTTACTCCTCCTCATTACTACTTGCACATACCTTAAATGGGGTTCACAATATTTTTGCTGATAGAAAATCGTTAGTCTGTGACACAGGTAGTTTCTGTGCACTCTGAGATCAATTCTACAGGGAAGACATAGATGTAAACCACTTTTTTAGGCTATATGCTCTGAGTACTTTTAAAAACAACTGGTGGGCCTGATTCTGATTTCAAAGTAGTGTTTATATGTCAACTTGTGGTAAGGTTATTCCTGATTTAAGACTATGAAAGTAAGATCCTTTTTTTCCCAGATGTTGAGCTTAGAAATACAAGCCTTACAGCCTTCTCTGCCTGCTCCAGCATGGTGCTTATTGGAAGCTGAGAAGTAACATCAGTAATGTCTATTAATGACACATCACCAGGTTAGCAGCACTAACTGGCCAACGTATTATGCTACAAGTCACTTGGCCCCTTTGCTCCTTTGATCTGCCCTGCCTTGTGCAGGTCGGACCTGAACAACTGTGTTTTGTATGTGCCTGGCTTTGGGTAGCCAAGGTTAATGGATATGACTCTTTTTTCCGTAGTTGGCCCGTGCTGTCCCCCACTTTGTGGGAGGCAAGAATGAGATTGCTGAAAGTCAGTTTGAACATTAAGTACTGAAAGCAGTCAGATACCCCTTTGATGGGCATTCTGCAAATACCTGGAGACAAGACAGCCTGGGGACAGTTTGTACCACCATTATGGAAAATGTTAAGACCCTTTTTAAAACTTGTTGCTCAGATGTGCTGCAACACGTACCTGGATGAACACGTGCATAAGGGCTCCTCACCAGGAAGAGGTGGCATGGCTATCCACCTGCGCATGAGCTGGCTGATACAGCTGCCAACCTTATTCCCTACCCATTGCTCAAATTGCCTAATATTCCAATTGCCAGCATCTTTGATGAAAGGCAGGTTCATATATCAGGTTGTTGAGCATTAGGGATTAGATTTGCAGTGTAATCTTCCAGTAACATTCCTCTTGATCCAGAGACCGTGCTTTATAAAAGAGCTGTTTTCTCTCTGACATTGTGATGGCCTGCTAAGGGATGACTATCTTCTACCTTCATTTGGAGATAGTAAGGCTGCGACTGACCTGATGTTCATGAAGGTCACAGCTGCACCGGGCAAAATTAGTTCTGTGCAGGACAGTTAAGTAGATTAGATTTTCTCAGTTGTAGCTGATTTGCTTTCATCTGGGTTCCTCTTGCAAAGCCATTTAAAGTCCATTTCTCTCTGCCCCCCACTGCCTGTCTCTGGGAAAAGACTGAAAGGGGGAGATTTCTGCCTGGGCTTCGATTCTGCTTCAAGCCCTGTTCTCACATCTTTCCAGGAAGGTGTCTGGACAGAGGCTGGGCTGGACTTGGTAGTTGTTCTGAAGCCTCAGACTGTATTTCATCTTGTCACAAAAGTTGTAGGGCCAGTAGGGGTGGTCTTCCCCTGTGCCAGTTGACTGTAGCTTTGCAGTGTCTGCTTTGGATCCAGGACCCCGTGGGGACCCTTTGGCAGATTCCTGGTCATGTCACTGCAGCTGTGGCTGAGCCCCTTTCCAGTCCAGATTTTTTCTTCTTGTGGCTGAATGTCCCTCCAGATTTTGGAGCCTGATGGAGCCAGTTAATTTGGGTCAAGAGACAGGCAAAGCCTGTGACTTCTAATCAGGGAAAAAGCTTATGCTGAAGTCATTTGAGCACCAGATTTGGCTGGTTAAGTCTGGTCACTAGGAAATGTGTAAGATAGCTGTCTGTATGGGCAAAACATAGCATATGGCTGTGCACGAGGAGGCCGTTCATTGTGAGCATGGTGAGACACAAGAGGGAGAGTGATTTCCACCCAGGTGCATTTCACTTCAGTGACTTTGCCAGCAGGATGTTAATGATGGTGAAGCTTTGCCTGTTGCCCTGGGTTGCAAAGCAACCGCTGATGGAAAAAGCCTCTCATTTTCCAGGCGTCCTCCTGGCTTCACTCTCTTTCATTGTATGTTGTGGTGAAACCTGAAGTCTGCAGCAATTGCTGCCTGATGAGTTTGGGAAGTGATACTGGAGGTTGTGGCAGACAACTGATGGAGAGAGGTCTATGTGATAACTGGTGATGGACTCTGTGATCCCAGTTCAGCTCTGCAGTGTGAATGGGGAAGATTCATAGGGAGATTTGCTCAAGGGCCTGAACAGGGGTGTATGGCCTGTGAAGGCCGCCTTCCCAAAGTCACCTTCGGCTTGTATCAAAAATCTATGCTGCCTGGGACTATGAAAAGGGCATATGGCTATAACTGAAGTAAAAGAGAGCTGCTGTATGATATGTTCCCTCCTCCCCAAAACTGTAGCTGATGCAGAGTTAAAAGCAGATGAGCCTTAGCTGCTCCCAAAGCTCTGTGTCTCTCCTCTCTGGATAGCAGAGCTGCCCTGGAGCAGCGCTGGCACCACCGCTGGGTCCTGCGCAGCAGGGTCTGGCACACCCGGGGGAGCCAGGATGGCCACAGAGAGCAGGTCTGTGTCCCTGTCCCCGGGCCCCTGCGTGTTGTGGTCTCCCCATGCCAGGCAGGTCCCCTTGCCTTGGTCGTGCTGGTCAGCTGGAACGCAGAGTCTGTCTGACTCCAGGATCATGGCATGCTGCAGACCATCCCATAACTGATGCTGCGATGTCCTGGGGTAGAAACTGTTACAAAGGAGAAGCACCAGATCACTTGATTATAAGTGCAGCCAAATCAAGATTTTTGGGTTCCATTTTCTTTTCTAAAAGCTTTGGTAACTATCATTTTCCCGTACTGCACTGAAAACATGCAATGACCCTGGTTTGTCTTTGGCATTTTCTATTACATCTTATTGACATCTCCCTTTATATTGTGACAGTATATCCTGTACTGGCTTACAGGTATAAATGTTGCTTCGGGGTTTGGGCTTTTTAGTCAACACACATTTGGGAAAGGTGCTAGCGACTGTCAAGGGGTCAGTGTGCAGCATGTGAACGTGCAGTCATTGGAAACATCAGCATCCTTTGAGTCTGTGTTTCAGAACAGGTCTGAGGTGTGAGGATTTTGGGTTTTCCACCCAGACAGCATTACATTAGGGGTATGAAGTATTTGACAGTTTTTACCTTTACTCTTAATGTCAAAATGTGTCACATCTGGTATTAATTGCTGGAAAATTATGGCTCTAATTTACCAATTTGATTGTCTGGGAAAATTGAAAAGAGTGTAACATAATAAATGAATGCCTATTAATCTTTTAAATTTGTCTGTTTACCACCAACTACTATCTGCTAAAATGGCTTGTTATGCAGTGCTGTAAACAGCTTTTCTGAAATACTGGTATTCACAGAGAGGAATTACTACCTGGGAGGGCCGTGGCTGATGCATTCCAGACTCGCTAAGGTGAGGATGGGGCCCAGAGAAGTCCTGGGACCAGTGGTGGCTGAGATCCACCTGAGGCAGGGTCTCCTCCAGGCTGTCCTCTCCTCTGGGGGAGGAAGGAGGCTGCTATTCGATAATAACCCTGGGGGTGTGACGGCATGGAGTCCCCATTCCCGCATGCATGCTGGTCCCATCCCCTGCTGTCCTGGGTGCAGGGACGGAGGAGCAGCCCGTGGGGGACATGGCCTTTGCTTTTCTCCTTCCCTCACCTGGGGCTGTCTTCTGTGTGTGGGTTTCTTAGTCCAGGGCACAGGCTGTCATATTGTTGATGCACATCACAAATAAGCTTATTTGCCCACTGTAATTGTTTTAATAATTATTAATGAACATTCATTATTTCCAACCAGAGCACTCCAAAGGCCGTAATTTTTTCAGACTTGCAACAGAGAAGCATAGGCAAAAGAAGTTGGGTTGTTCTTCCTGGGGTTGCAAATGAAAAAGTTTGTCTCTCAGGCAACATGTGGATCAAACCCAAACCGCTGATAAACTTCGGCAAGGCACTGTCACTGTCCTGACAACCCCAGCTCTAATGAGACGTGTCGCCGCTGCCTTTCCAACTGAAATGTGGACAAAGCAAAGGAAGCCGGTGGCCGTGCACTGTTATTTGGGTAGCGTGTGTGAATGGTGACAAGCCTGGTAGCTTTTCTATCAAAAGACACCTGTGTGTTTGTGAAAATACATTTTTGGAGGATCAAATACCAGGTGCTTATTTTAGTATCAGAAAGCCCTGAAACATGCCAACTCTGGAATAAGCTGATTCTGAAAACTGACATATTCTGTATGATTATTCCAGTACATGCCATCTGTCAGTAGCATATCCAAATATTTATGTATTTTGATTATTCTAACTGTTATGAGGAAACTGAAGCTCATAAACAATTGCATTTTCAGCCATCATTTTATTACTTTTCCATGGTTTGATAATAACGTTTTGGATGTGCCTGTTCAGGCTCTGACACAGGGGACAGAGTGACAGTGTGGCTATGCAGGTGACACCCTTCACACAAAAAGCCTGTGGCCGGGGGACGCCTGAGCCCATGTCCCCTCCAGGTCTGCACCAGCTCTCACTCACTTCATCCCCTTGGGCTTCAGACCGCGCTGTGCTTTCATTCAACTGCATCCTGCCTTGTCAAGTGACTATGCTTAGATTGGCAAATGATATAATATGACTAATTATGTTTAATGCAGATAATGTCTTATAATCAAAATAAAGAGTGGATTGCAAACAGATCCTTAAAGGGCACCAGGCACAGAATTGACACCGTATTTATTACCAATAACATCGCTGAAGTGCTAACAGCTGCTCGGCTCCAGCAAGTGCAGCCCCTTTGCAGAGTTTTCCAGAAGAAGGGCTAAGTGCATCGGAAGCACGTTATTGCTGATAATAGTAATTAGTTCAGTAGAGCTTGAAATGTTTTGTAAAATACTATTATCCTGATTTTGCAACTCTGCAAACCCCAGCACGGAGAAACAGCCTCCTGGGCTCAAAGGAGTTGCTGCTGGCTGTGGGGATGGCCCTGGCCCTGGGTGCAGGGCTGCTGCCCCTCTCCTTGGACCACGTTGCTCTCTCCAGCTGACTCCAGAAGTAGAAGGGGTGTCCCCTCCGTACGTCCACCTTCATTTTCGCAAGCGTTAGCAAAGAGACTTCAGTAGATGGAGAAATGCACTGATGTGAAAGCAGATTTGGGTGTTACATTTTTGAAAAGCCATTGTTAAGCTAAAAAAGGAAACCGCAAGCTGTAAAGGTTGACGAAGCTCCTCTGTAAGGGACTCTTATTTTGCTGTGTACATTTGTTTTCTCTTGCTTACTAAAGGGATAAAGTGCAATCTAGGTTTCAGAGAGAGATGGCTGATTAATCTGTCTGCCAGGTACATATGGAAATAAATTAGCAAATGGTGCATCTGGGATTAAACTACTGCAGAGATGATAAATTATTGCCATCTTCCATGGCTGTATTACTGAAGCTTCACTGGGTTCCCAGTACTCAGTTACTTGCTATTCACACGGTATCACCGTGGCTGTGGAATGGAAAGCCTCTACATTTGAAGCAATTTTCTATGATATGCTAGTTTGAGAACAGATCTGGCCAGACCTATAAGGATATGCAGTATACTTAGATTAAGTATAAGTGAAGAGATTTGATTCGGTCCTTCTGCTCTGCATGAAATTCTGCTGGTTTCTGAGGGCACGAGTGCTCAGGAAGGGGAAAGGCAAGATGTGCAAGAGGTTTTTCCACTATCTGCAGTCACGTCCCACCCTTTATCCCAAATAGCAGAGAGTTATCTATGATAGCACAAAGTTGTGAGAGCCTGGAGGTAAGCATCCTCTGGCCTGAACCTCTCCCACACCCTCGGTTTGACTCAGATGTAGCTCCAGATTGCACAACTCCAGCTTATCTCTGAGATCAAGACTGAGATGAAACACCACAGGGGCAGACAGTATTTGCATTGAATCCTGATACAGGCTTCTCAGCTGTGTCTCTGCTTCTGCTGCATTTTTCATGCCCATTTAAACTGATGTATAGCTGATGGGCTGGCAGCTGAGTCATGCTGGTGATGCCTACAACACGACATGCAAGTGGAGTAAGTGTAACAGCAGGCACATGGTATGCCACATTTCTGGAGGAAGAAAGGGTCATGCAGATGTTCTCATCAAGGCTTCTGCATTATAATACTTAGCAAGATTATGACTGTGTCCGCAGTGCTTGTTGGGAGCTCTCTGTGGATCATCTATCATTTTCTTTCCCATCCATGTACCTGGGTTTCATTTCAAAAGAAACAGGGACAACTGCAGAGATGGTACAAAAAACAGCAGCAGTACTTGTTCAGCCAGGAGAGGTGGTTCCTTACCTACACAAAGAGAATCTATGATAGCAGTGCAGAGTAACAAAAGTTCTTGTTCTGGTTTCCTTAATTCCTGAGGCCTTCACTTGGGTGCTTAACATTTGCTCTGGGGTCGCTCTTCCCTAGAAGGGAGTTGAGGGAATAAAGCAACTCTGCAAATGGTCACAAAGAAGTTGAGGAGGAGGCAGGTGGGAACAGTGTTGGACACAGAGATAAATCAAAGATGAGTTTTGCTTAATGTGCCTTGGGTTTAAATGCTTGTATTTTAGTTTGAGAGCATATCAAAAGAGTAGCTCGGCTTGTCCTAGGGCAGGTCTGCATTGTGTAGCAGCTGTGGTGCGGAGGGGCTGGATCCTGTGGCACGCTGGTGAGCTGTGGGAGTGGGGGCAATGTTGCTGGAAAAACTGCAGCCAGGCTTTCGCAGGGAGTCTGCAGCCTGGCATGGAGAGCTGGTGTCTCCACATCGACCTCCCTGGTCCTGCATGGGCCTGCCAGGTCTCCTGAAATCAGTCGCTGCGCAGGGAACTCTGCTGAGGATGAATGCTGCCGACTGACCCAGGGGTGCTGGGTGGAGGTGTGCGGGATGGAACGCTTGCAGAACTGGGAACTGCCAGGCACTGATGGCCCGTCAGCTCCCGTCGGTGGCGATGGCGATGGCGAGCGGACGCGAGCCTGTTAAAGGGCACGGACAGCCATGCGACGGGTCCACTGTGTCTTCAGGCTTGGCAGTCGGCAAGAGCTGGGCTTGGGGGACAGTTATTGGGTGACTGTGCCCTCTGGTTTTATTCTCTGAGTCACTTGTCATAGTCCGTGAGTCAAGCACAATTGGGATATATGAGTTCATAATTGAATAATACTAATGAGAACAACGCATTGAGTTACAAGATGCATGGGTAGATGCTAGGCTGTAAATTTCAGCTAGCAAGGACTAGCTCTGTTCAATTAATCCAAACACAGACATATTTACTAGAAATAAATATATCTTCCAATGACTTTATTTGCAAATTTTGGTTAACAACAACAGTTTGCTGGTAATATAATCATGTCAAGCAGCAAGTGGGACTTACTGTCGTTCTTGGCCTTTCCCTTGAAGTGTTTGGAGCAGAATGCGGAGTGAGTCAAAGGAAGCACCAGCTGATGGATGAACAGATTGCGGCACAGTCATCTATTCAACTGCGCACTTCCAGGGAAACCCCTGCAAATTAGATGTGTGGTTTTTAAATGTACAGAGAAAACTAAAGAAATTACATTATGAATGAAAAATTAGATGGAAATGTCTATTCCTGTCTCATAAACAGTTCAGGAATAACTCCCTCTAAAATATTCTGCTTTAAGCACACATTTAATTTGTGCTCTGGGAGCAAAATAAAGTTGCTAAGATAAAACATTCTAATAATGATTTATGTAAATTTATTTGAACAAAGCAATGATGTAGTTGCCTGTAGCAAATTGTTTGGAATGTGAAATGGTATTTACGAGCTGCTTCTCTCTATATGAATACAATAGATGATAGGAGATGCTACATAAAGAAAACATAATTGTATGTTCAAAATGGACTCTGATGCCATGTTTAGTAAGCAGGAAAGCCAGTTGAACAGATTGCTGAGTGTCTGATAAAATAATCTCCAGCTTGATTCTTCCTAGGCTATTTATAGCATGTGTTTAATTTAAAATTTAGATATGTGCCACAGATGACCGTAACAATCATACCAGGGCCAGGTATGATAATACAAGTTGTTTGCCTCATGTTGCACATATACAAAAACCTCAAGTTGCTTTGTAAGCAAAAAATCAGGCTCCATATCCTCAAAATATGGATGCAAAGAGGAAAACAATTGTAGTCCCCAGCTGCTACAGGCATATGGGGCCAAATTTATCCTGTCTGTTGAAGGTTATGGAGTTCCGCCAGGGATGACTTTGATCCCGTATGTCTAGCAAAGTGGAACCAATATGTCAATATAAGACATCCTGCTACTTCTGATGTTCTCCCAATAAAACAACATCATTCAAAGTGGCTTGAATTTCCCAAGTGCCTGAGTCACAAATGTGATCAAGGAGGATATTTCAAAAGCATTCTGATTCTTGCTATGTTGATGTTAAAGCAGTGAACAGCAAATTGTCTTTTTTGTCAATGAAGGCTTAAGCCTAGGAGTTGCTGGTATAAGTGAGTGTCCATCAGCCCTAGGCAGAGAAGACCAAGGGCCATTTGAAGCACTTTAACCAAATACTTCAGGATAGAGTGCTGTTTCTGCATTCAGGTAACACAAAGCACGTTTCACTTGAAAAGCTTTTTTCAAATCAGGAATGAGAATGCCATGTAGAAATAATAGGGTTATTTACTGTATTTGCTTTGTGGCATACTAAGTCATCTCTAGATACCTGGTGATGGGCTGAACCACAGAGTTTGCATTCAGCTCCAGCCATTTACAAGTTTAAGAGACATTTGAATCCCTTGCTTTGAGCAGGACTGGTTTCCTAGTCCCCAGCAGCTACTCTCTTGGGGACATAAGGTGCTTGTAAAGTAAATTCAGGTGATCACCATGTGAAGATACGCACAGCTGGCCATTGTACAAGAGTTGAAATGTCTGTGTGCAAAATTGTGCCTGTGGGAATCCTAGAGGGATTCAAGTAAATAGTGCTCTGTCATCTGGTTAGGGTTCAGGCAACATTTTTGCAGAGTTAAGTTCTTCCGGGTTTATTCTGGACTAGCACTAAGTGCCCAGTGTAAGAATGCTATGGCTGCTGCTCAGGACTTCACTGGTGTCGATAGAAGGGTCTGTCCAGCACCAGACTGGCATATTAAAGGCAATAATGAACAGAAAGTAACTCTCTTTGGTTCCATGCTTACAGCTGTTCTTTTGGGCCCTGCATGTGTGTCTGAGTGAGGCTAGGAAAATCATATAAACGCTGGCGTGACGAGCCTGCAAGTGAGAATCTCTGACCAAGCTGGTGTTTATTTCCAGCGATGCTACATTGGGCTGTATGAAAGGCAGATCTTGGTAAACACAGTTCCTTAGCATAACTGACAAAATTTTACATAAAATGATCCTGGGAGTCGATTGTAGAGTTTAAAATTTAGCTGCTGACATTTGTAATCAAATTACTTTGTGCCCATTCAGTATATAGTGCCTTGTCAAGAGGATTTTGAATGGCTGTGGACAGAGACACTCCAGTCTCTGTTTATAAAGCACGTAGGCGCTGTTACCCCAGAGTGAAGAGGTATAAAGGTACAGTAGACTCGCCACCCAAGCAGCAACTGGAAGATATCTATTTTGCTCTATTTATTCCTTTTTGACCACTCTCCTCTGCCTTGGGCTTTCTCATCTGCACACTCTGCATTACTTATGGACTGCCAGGCCAAATTGCCAAAGACATCTGAGAAAGCCTGACAGGTTCACTCTCGAATCTTGATCAGCGCTGGTGTGATCTCCAAATCAGAATTAACTGCGCAGTCCGTAGCCTGTGGAAATTGGGGTGAAGCCATATGCGCCTTTCTTTTTGCTCTTTGGGAAGCCATTCCTTTACCACAGGAGCTCAAAACCAGGGAGATCACCAAGTCACTTACTGAGATGGCACATCTTCCTTCAGAAATGTGTAGGACTCGGTTAATTTTAATAGCTCGCCTGTTTAATGTGCTGGGTTATAGCTAACACTGTCTATTACATGTAATGAACTAAATTGGGACATCTCTGTCGCTTGAGGGTGCTACAACTGCAAGGAGGGTTTTAGAAAAAGCTCTTCATCTGTCAGTGGCGACCACAGCTCAGGCGTTTTCAGCTGAGATAAAAGCTTTGTTTGGTTAACAGGATTGAATTTTCCTCAAAGAAATAATTGAAACAATAGGAGAATCACCCAAACCTGTGCTGAGCATTAGCAGATGAGCTGTTTTGAAATCGATCCATTTGGAAAGGAAATAATGTGCAGATTGGTCAAGGTAATGATGGTATTGGATGATAAAGTAGATGCAGGGGTGGAGAAAGCTTGTAAGGGATATAGTGTCACCTAAAAGCTTTGCAGAAGTGCTTTTATTACCCTGAATCAGCTTGGCTTTGCACTGACACTTAGCTGTTTGCAAAAGAATTATACCTGCTTCTGAGATAAATACATCTGACAGTGAACTCTTAACCCCTCTTTTGCAGGCCCCTTCTGGGTAGTAGCCGTGGAGAACTAGATGCCTTCAATTTTTTTGAATACAGAGTTAGACAAAATGGGGTGCAAAACTATGGTACATAATTTTCTAGTGAGCAGAACGCTTCAGGAAAATTACAGTCATTATTGAATGTAATGAAACCTGACAAATTAGAGTTTCATAGGCCCTCCTTGAGATTAGCGTGATCCATTAAACATGCTCTCTGACTGCTAAATGGCATTGTCCTATTTCACCATAAGAACTTGAGAAATCCTGAGGTAGCTCTGGCTAACAGCTGATTGAAAGCACCCAATCAAGAGCTCCTTAAAGTAAGAGGAGAAATTATCCTGATTATTTCCAAGAAGGTACTCTCTGAGTAGGCTGTAAATTGTGTTAGAAGCATTTGGGTATTGCAGGGAAGACCAAATTTGACACTGAAGTGGCCACAAAGTAATGTACGAAGTGGAGTGATCAAGGGAAGAACATTTTGTTGATTGTGGTGGGAAAATTGAGTTACTCTCAGTTGTATAGCTATTCAGAATATGTACATTAAAGTGAATGATACTTAGTTTAAAAGAAGAGCAAGCAAATATGAAGAGCAGAAAAAGCCCCTTTCCCAAATCCTTCTTGCCTCATGATTTATATTTTAAGAATGTTTTCACAGGGAATAGCATGTCACGCTGGTCATGAATACGTTATCCATTATGCTAAGACATCGCAGTGATGCAAACTAAATCAATACAATAGTATTCCTTAAAATGATTGCTTTTTCCTTGACTGATTGTGCATTAAAAGCAACCTTTAAATGATGGCCATTAGCACCTGAGACCTGGCCACTGGTGCTGACTGAGCTGACATGAGATAAATTGCAAAGGATCTATGTGATAGTTAGAGTTGCTATAACCCTTCTGAATTTCACAATGGAGCCTTCAAACTGGGAGTCAGTGAGAGCACGTGTAAGTCGCCAGTACGGGATAGAGGGTCTTTATCCTGTGGAAGAGGTAGCACATGGATATATGCTAGTGCCCAGTCCTTCAGGGCACTAAGACCACCTTAGTTTTTATAGGTATAGCCACAGACTGTAGGTGAGCATGGTAGCATTCCAGCAACAGATTAACCTTTCCCTCAGTAAACTGTCTAAAAATCCAACTCCCGTTTCTAAAAACAGTGTATAGCATATGTGCACTGGAGTGATAGAACTGCAATTTAGTTTTGTTTGTTCCGTCTCTTGGTCTCACCCATCAGCTGTCCACGTCCCAGTTTGGGAGGTGCTGCACACTACTAGGCACAGTCTGCAGTATCTTTCTGAAGCTTCCAGTGCAATGATGCATGACACTGAAATGCAATAAAAATTAAAATCTGGAATAATGGCAGGCATTAACAGATATTTCTGTAGTTCTGAGGCAAAGATTTAAATGAAATTCTAAATGTCAAATTAAAAGAGCCACCTGACTACAATTTAATGCTAGGAGCTGTCTAGTCTGGTAATGTCATCTCATTTCATGACATCCTCAATGCTGATCCAGAAGATTGATTATTGGTATTTTTCCAGGATCACTTATTAAAAATGGCTCAGTAAGTGGTGCTTTGGGTGGTGTTTCAGCCAGAGCAATGGGCACTGGTATAGTGGTAGAGTGCCATCATGGCATATAAAGAAGAGTTGAAGCAAGAAGCATTGAAAGGTTGGAAAGGAAAACAAGCACTTGAAATACAAGTAAGATTCCCATAATCTTACCTCTCCTAGAAGAAGAAGTCTGTCAGCGTGGCTGATGTGGTGCAGAGCAGAACGTGATGAACATGAACGCAATCCCAGAGAAGTTGTTTATTTCCCCCTAATCTAACTGCTTATAAGCATTTACGGTGCCCATCCTTGTAATATCTGAGCTATATTTGACATTGTTGTTCAGGACTGGCAGCTCATGTCTGCTATCTGGAGCAGATCTTTAAGGAAGATCTCTTTTGGCTATGATGTAGCTTATACATAAAAATATTTACGGTAGCTGCTTACATCTGTCCTCTTCTGAAAGATAGAGCACTTGAGTGCACACTGTATGCCTGCTACCTTCTTATCTCCCTGACATTCATTATAAACTGAGAAGCTAAGTTTTTTAAAAGCTATTTAGATATTTTGTGCTGTAACTTTCTCTAATAGATATATTCCTATTGATTGCAATGAAACACACAAAGTAGAACAGAACGGATCAATTGAAAAGTAAAGTTAAGACAGCAAGTACACTTCTTTTCCACTTACCTTAATGGAAACAGTTACGGCTGGATCTATCCCAGGTGTAATGTTGCTGAAGTCAATGGAGTTGTATCAGCGATGAATTTGGCTCCTAGTGTTTTGTTTTGACCTTTTCAGAAGGTTGCTCTGCAGGAGTGAAACTATTAAACACAGCCAGCAATACCTTAAGTCGAAATATAGAAAAGGCAAAGCTAGAGTGCATAGCACCTTTTTCATTAAGGAAGAGGCCTGACTTTTATAGAGTGAGGGCGAAAGAATTGATTCCAGATAAGTGCTAAACTTAGTTTCAGGTTTCCTTGGTGAATAACAATCCCAAGTTGGCCTCAGAGTTGGACATCTCCACATTCACACTTGGCTCTCTGGAAGGGACTGCATGGTCTTTCTGTACATCTGTGCATCAGGATGGTTTTGAGTTAGATGTCAGTTCCTACAGATACACTATTCATCCAGTCGCCTAAGATCCCTGTAAACCAACTGAACATACTAACAGTTCTAGTGTCCTGAAACTGCCTGGCAGTGCTCTGTGTGATGATCTTTATTTAGCAAGTATTTTTGGATTTCATTAGTCAACACAGATCCTTCTCATGCTGCAATTGTCTCAGGAAGGCAGAGAATAGCGCCGTGACTTGGGAGTATTTTCAGCCTCAAGCCATTCTGGTTTACACCTTTGGGTGCACTAATCCAGGCTAAGAGACAGCAGCGAGTTGTATGGCAACTGACAGGCAGCAGTGCAACTGAGCATGGGCCCTCAGTATTGGCACCATCTCAATCCCGCAGCAATGCCCTTTCGTTCTCCACAGAAATTTCCAACGATCTCTGAAAGCAGTAACAGTGAGCCATCCACGACGGGGGCAGAGGCTTTGCTGACAAGGAGGGAGACAGTCAGAAAAGCTCCGTTTCTTCCTCAGATAGCTGAATTTGGAAGGATAGCAGAAGTCCAGAGAGGTATATCAGAGGTGTGCCCCGGGAGGTCCCCTGGCCTGCAGCAGGGCTCAGGGCATATGGTGCTCCCCACCTGTGTTTAAGATATTGTTGGCACCAACCTGACGTTTGCAGACTGCCAGTCTGCTCATGCAGGGTGCTGCTGTCCTCAGCCCTAAGGTGGACTGTGGGCTTTTGGGGGCAATGTCTGATCTCGCCTGGCTCAAACAGACCAATGCCTCCCCTTCCCCTTAGTTACCTGTATAGTAAATAAACTGTAACAACTCCTGATTTTCCTGGTGGGAGAGGGAGGAGGGGTAGGTCTAAAGATTCCTTGAGTCACTTGCACCTACTTACCATCCTGCACATGTAGGTAAGGTGAGAGGATTTCAATGCTGACAACTTAGAATAAGGCTGTTCATGTTAATGGGAAGTTTTATTTATGATATTGCTCACTGTTTTCCATGCTAAATTTTGTTGTTTTTTTTAAAAGTCAAAACAACCTCAGATTCCTCATTTGCCCTAATCCTTGCACCTTGTAATTCCTTGAGGCTTGAGTCCCTGTCGCAGCAGAGGTTTCAGAGCAGGAGGCCACAGAGCAGTCTCCCACAGCAAGGGCTTTCTTACTTTTGTAGAGTCTGCTGCACTATGTTTACTAGTTTCTTCTGAAGTGTTATCATAAATAATTAAAGCTAAATTGTGCTTGTTAAATAAGTGAGGAACGCACATGTTCAGATGCATTATCTATGCTTTAATTGCACTCATTTGTTGAGGCCTTCCTCCTGCAAGGAGGCAGGAGCCTTCTGCCTGAGCAGAGGGCTGCGGCAGCTGCAGGATCTGGGCTGAAGTACTGGGCCTTTGCTTGTTTGCCCAAGAATTTTTAAAACACATTTTTAGCATAGTGTTGAACGTCATCAGTTGTGGCGAGATGATGTTCCTGGAGGCAGGTGATGTCCTTTTGCTATGGGCTTCAAAAATGTGGAGAAACTATTTCATGAGGTGAAATCTCTACAGAGGGAGTTTCTTCCATCCAGGCTGCCGTTCAGCATGTACAGGACAGCAGGGGAATCCAGCGTCTCTCGCATTTACAGCCACACAGGTTCGTGCTGAGCGCTTTGCAGTGCACGCTGCCCATGCCTGCCCCTATTAGCCTCCCTGGGGCTGGGCTGCAGGGCTCCCCGATGCATTTCCCATGCCACTTCCTGCACATGGGTCTCTGGTTGGTTTAATTTCTCCTTAAATCTTCTCGGGTGCTTTTAGTCCGTCTGTGCTTACATAACACATACACGCCAATGCACATGCTGCATATGACCTAATAGGTCCCCGTAAGTTGCCACTGCACAGCTGTAGGCTGTAGCATCCCTTGCACAAAGCAGTCCAACTAATTGCTGCATGGAGTCTCACAGCCATCCTGATTAGTGATTTAGAACTTCTGGATTCAGTAACTCTATCTTCATTAGGAAGATCTGTTTTTATAATAATTGTCTCTAAAGAGGACCTGAGGGATTATTAAGAGATGGCATTCATTATCAGTAAAAGTACTATGAAGAAATTTCCTAGACGAATGTTGATGTTCCGAACAATGTTAATTTTTTTCCACAAGAAAACAGAATTTTATTTAAAAAGCATAATTATCTTAATAACTATCTTGAATGCTAAATTGGATTTTAAGGCTTAGTCTGTGATTTAAGGCTTGGTCAGTGATTTCTAGTTGGTTGACACCTGCAGAGCTGAGCAGCTGGGAGAGGCTAAGGCTGGTTATTTGGGGAAAAATACCAAACAAAAACCAACAGAAAAAAAGGGTGAGGAGGAAGAGAAGTAGTAGTGTCATTGGCAAAGAAAGGCTTTGGTAAGATCTGATATTTAGGAAGTAGGCTGAGGTGGAGAGAAGTGAACTCAGGCAGCAGAAACCAACTTTGGAGCTTGAGGGCTGAATGCTGGGAGAACATAGCAGATGGAGAACAAAGGGTTTTTTGGGATTTTTTAAATTTTTTTTTTTAACTAGGAGGGTTACAAGGGAGGCTAGTAGCTAGAAGATCTGCTAGAAGACCATGTGATGACTCAGCAATTAGCAAGAGAACTAGCTGGTAGCAGGAGTGAGGCTGGTAGGTGGAGGTGCAGTAAGGCTGTCCTGGCTTAGGAAGAGATGGGCAGACCAAGATGATGAGCAGAAGGAATGGTGGGTGCTGAATTTCTGTAGGTTTTCTGACTTTACAGAAACCAGATTTGGTGCAGATCAAAAGCAAGAGCTATACTGATAGAAGGCAGCTGTAAGATCAGAGTCAGATGTCCGTCTCTACAGTCACCAAAGGAACATAGGTATTGCTTAGATACTTCTTACAGCATCTAAAATGTTTTTTATTGAAAGACTTTTGTCTTTATAGAGGACATGGGTATAGAGCAAGAGGGAATGAATAGATTTGCTTTTTTTCCTATACCTCAACTTTGCCTTCTTGATGTTTACTTTGGCTATTGTGGCTTCTGTGGCTTTTAAAATTAGTGTTTATTTCTTAAACAGAGTGCCAGTGAATGGTCCAGAATCTCATGTCCGAGGCTTCAGAAAATAATGTTTTAGTGAAAAGGAGTAGGAAAGTGAATTGACATAAGTTTTTGAATGATTGTTTGTATCTGCATCTACAAGAAAGGAAATTAATATTTCTTATGGCAGCTGAGAGATGGTCATGAGGAAAAGGAAGCCATTATTAATTAATCATCAATTATTATTTTAATATTTATGTAACACTGTGTGACTGGTGCCCCACAGGGAAAGAGGATCATCTCTCTGCTTGAGGAGCCTACATTCTAAATTTAACCATGGTGAGGGCTGCTCATGGCAGATGATGTGTTTTCATCATTCCCTGCTCTGCTTCAGCTCTTCAGTTGAATCCCATTTTAATTCCCCGTCCCCAACAGAGCCTGAGCTAAGCAGGAATGGCGAGATCAGAGTCTAAAAGAGCACAATCAATGCAGTAAACAGAGAGGCAAGATTAGAGGTCTGATCTCAGAGTTACATCTTGCAATCCTTACCCAGAATTGCAATAATGTAAATAAAACCTTTCCAAGAATAAAGAATGCAGGATTTGGTGCCAGTTTGGAAAGACCTGCCCTTCCTCGGCCCTCAGACTGACATCCAAGTAAAGTTTTCTGTTTTTTTGTCAGAGTCTTTAAATTGACACACTTAATGGTGAGATCTGGCCTGCATGGGACTGGTGACAGCAATACGGGGATGTTTCTCTTATGGATGTTTGCCCTGACCTTACCTCTTGCTGAAGTCCCATTCTTATTTCTGTGCTTTGAAGCAATTGTTTCTAGATGCTGTGCCTGTACCTGACTATGCTCATCTGGAAGCAGTCAGCAGGGTGATGAACTCTGATAGATGTATTCTGATAAAACCCATATATTTAGTTCCTAGTAATTAGCTGATAAATCACAAGGGTTGTATTGTAAGGAGGTAGTTCTGCGAAGTGTCAAACTGAACCTTTTGATTCAAAGAATATGTATATGTTGCAGCCCACTTGAAGTGGATTTGAAAGGGCAACTGAAAATATGTAATACTGAGAGAAACCAACGTTTATGTAAAGTATCTATGATTGTCAAAGCATGGTGTAGTGGCTACAACAGAAAATGGGAGTCAGTCTAAGGTCTATTTTTGGCTCCAGCATATCTTTACTGAAGTCAAATTAATTGAAGCTAAATACAGAGATCTCTCCTTATATAGGATTTTTGATCCACTTTCAGAATTCTGTAACAGGGTTGTGCTATTTTGTTTTTCTAGAAGATGATCTAAAATCATGGAAGGAAGTAGCTATATTTTGTATTAATGCAATATGCAAGATTTTTCCCTAGCATCTGAGTTAGCATCAGACATATGACTTCTGTGCTGTGAGGGATGAGTCTGTGGAAATCTATAGCTATTGCCAGATGCCAGTCTTGATCAGAAATCTGTTGGCTTTACTGAAACTTGCACAGATATTTTCCCATCAGGTGGCCTATTTAAATAGAAGAAATACTGTATAACAGTCTTACAGAGGTTTCTGGGCAGAGAATCCTTCTTTTGCAGTGTAGAAACCCAGAACAAAAAGACAACTTTTCATTTATTAGTACATTTTCCTTTCTTTAAATAAAAATTAATATTTTGAATGTGACTTATGCTTGTTAAGAAAGATTCTTTAAAAAACCAAACCAAAACAATCTGTTGTCTCCAGGGGCATGCCTGTCTAGTGCTCTGTAAAGGTACCTGAGTGCTGTCTGAAGGTATCCCAGTGAACGCCAGAGGAGGTCTCTCGAAGAAGTTCAGCCACCTGGACTGTGAGTTTATCTTGATTCTAGCATGGGGGCATTGTTTACAGGACATGCTGTAGTTTGACTGTCCCTACACCATACTGCGCAGGGGGTAACAGATATATCCTTAGAGATTGCCACATAAGAAGACATTGTGATTCCCCTTTGTTTCAACTAGCTTCCAAATCTAGATGATTGCTCATATGTGCTCCCAAGAGTGGAGGCTTGCTAATAGTTGTGGAGAAGAGACAGTCTAAGCGTACAGGAAATGTACTCTGCAGAGACATGATTTGGCAGTGGTTTCATCCTCTGGACTGGCTCAGGTCTCCATCACACTGAGCGTGCTCTCTCTCAGTCCACACAGAGCTGGGCCCGTCCCTTTTAGGGATCAGTACCTCCTAGGAGTAGGACCTAAACCAGTACTTGCAATGAACAGTCCTGAAATAATTCAGAGAAGAAACTGCATAACAGGGTGTGTTACCATCTCATCTATCTGAATTAGAAATTAAAAGTAGAAGAGAGGAGGAGGAGGGAAATAAAAATCAGAGGAGAGGGAGACACCAGTTCGGTTGTCTGCATTGCTGTCTCCTGCCAGCTGTGGAACAGGACAGGTGCAAGACTTAGCAGCCACAGGCAGTTTGGCCATACTGTTTTTTGTAATGTCTGAGAGCCAAATATACCCAGGATCACACTCATTTCTGTGCAGGATGTTGCCCTTGGGCAAGGCAAGCATCTTGTAAGATGAATATCCCGCTATATCTGCCCTCTCCTCTCAGAGGCACACTGTTTCGGTGGGGAGAGACAGGCAAACCTTTAGGCAGGATTTTAAGATGAAAGTACCTGAAGGCTGTAGCAATACTAACTTCACTGAAAGTCAATTAAAAGTCAGTGAGACTTGGGCTTCTAAATCTTTCCAGCACTCTTCTTACAAGTTACCATCAGTACTTGAAAATCTAATCTGTTGGCTATGCCTCCATTGCACCATCCATCTGAAGATCTCTAATCAAAGCTGTAAATATCTATAAATCTCTAATACTGTATGAATTCTCTATATTGACTTGAGTTTTGGGATGTTTACTGTATGAGTATATTGATTTAGATTAATAGGAAAAATAACCCAGTCAGTAATAAAAGCTGATGATAAATCACTTTTCCAGGAGTGCAGTTTGGGTGGGTGACAGGCTGTGTGAGGATGGAAGGATCCTGCAGGCAAAGGCCAGCAAGTTGGTGTGAGCGGCTTGTGTGGCCAGTCTTTCACTCACTGTGGCAAGGGAGAGTCCAAGGGAGACTTGCTTAGGGGAGAGCAGAGTCTCCTCAGGAGTTTGTGAATGAGTTGGATATAGCCATGTTACCATCGGGTGACACAAGATACACCTGCCTGCTCTTCTTTATCTGGCTGTTAAGTAACAGCTTGGATTTAAAGGGACTGTTGTTACCGCTGTCACAAGCCTCTGACAGAAGTCCAGCGGAGTCCTCGCAGTTTGTTAGATAAGCAGGGTTCGTGCTCAGGGTGCTGCTTCTCAGGGCTGCCTCTCACGGTGGGAGCACCTGCAGGATTGTGCCCTGGGAAAGAGGGTGATGCCTCACATCCGAGGAAGGTGCAATCAGAACAGCAGATGTATCTCTAACTGCAGCACGCTTCACCGATATCCCATGCTCATGGAGGAAAACACCTGTAGGTTATCCCATCCAGCAGCTGGTATGGATCTGTACCATTTTGCCTGAAGCCATTCTGTAGACTGCAGGGAAAAATATTAGTGATCTGCGGGAAAAGCCAGGCTGTCTGACGTGGATGTATCGTTAGGCTTAGCCACAAGACTGGGAGCAGTAGAATTTGTAACCAGAGTATGTTTTTTCTGGTCAAGCTCCTTAGGATATTAACTCACATTGTTCTAACTCAGTCTCTTGTCCTTGTGGTTTATAAAGCAAAAGAGCTTTTTTTTCCCTGTTAATTTCCTGAAGCACAGTGTATTGCTTTCTTGTTTTAAATAAAGCTCCTGCTCTATTTTTGAATAACATAATGAGTGAAAAATGACTTTATCCATCCTGGTGGCAGGACAGCAATTTGTTATGCTGCCAGCTGGAGGACCTGGATCAGAAACAAATTTGGGTTCCCAGGCTCTGGGCCAGAAGAGCTGAGACATATTTTTGAGGTGATGTACTTGGACTCTAGGGGGAGATTGTTGACTGAACTGAGCTGCTTTCAAAAACATCCTGCCAGCTGAGCTGCAAAACACTGCTTGTCTTTGCCTCAAAATGGACAGGTCTCCTGCCCCACACTGTGCGTGGTGGTTAGGAAGTGCTCCCAGTAGCTGGAAGAGCAGGTGAAGAATTCAGCATACTTTGAGTGGAAAATAAGTTTCTGCATGTATGTTCACTCTTGGTTATTATTATTGCATCGATCCAAGCACAAGGAGGTAATGTATAATGATGAGTGCAGGTTGTTGGAGGGTGTGTTGCCCTTCTCACATGGGGCCAGAGCTGAAACTTGAGTACAAGATGATGCAAGGCCATTGCTTCCTATATTACCACCTTGGACTCGACCTAGCCCCATGCCACTCTTTGAAAGTACTCTGTCCCTTCCCTATAGCCCTTCTCACCACACTCCATGGTCCTTCCTCATCTCCCAGGTCATTTCCACCTTGGCCGTGCTCCTGCTGTCTTAGGCAGGTGCCAGGTGTAAGCCAGAGGCTGTGACTTGCACTGGAGCCCCCCTGAGAAGTTTGGTAACTCTGAAGCTGCAGCTTTTTTAGAGGACTGAACCTGCATGGAGCCTGATTCATTACAGCTTGTTTCTGTGTGAGGCAGCATCTTCCAGCTGTTGTCCTCTCCATGGATAAAGATATCGTCAGCTGGAATGATCTGCTTCCACATTTTGTATGGACATACTAAGTGCTTGGAAAAGCTCCAGGTACTTCAAGTGAGACTATAAAGGGAAAACCACAGAGTGAGACAACAAGGGAGAGCATGTGGTAAGGACCATTTTATTGAAAAAAATACCCTTTTCTCCTATCTGGGTAGACACAATATAATTATGACTGTATGATTAGATGGTCATTGATAGGTATGTTTATGTATTATGTTTTATTGTTTATGTATACCTGTAGTCACTTCAATGAATGAAATAGAATTAAGTGTACTAGTAGCACTGCCTGAGCAGTAAAAAGGCACTATAAAATCAAGAGAAGTCTACATAGACATGAGCCCATGTCCTAGATATACAATAATTATCATAATGTGAGAAATGGGGGTTTCAGTAAAGCTACCAGGTGACAGGTTTAAAGCAAAGGAAGAACTTTTTTCACAGTAATTAAAACATGGAACTCCTTGCTACAGGCTGTTGTTGATACTGAAGCTTACATGAACTTTTTTTAGACAAGTCAATAGAAGAAAAGTATCTTGGGCTCATAGCATAACACAGCATCTAATTGCATCTTGAGCTGAAGCTTTTAAGCAGCAGGACTCTGTAAACAGAAGAATACTGTAGGGCATCACTGTGCGTTTGCCCTGCCCTTCCTTAGGATATGGCTGGAACCAGGATGTGGGCAAGAGGAGCTTTGGTCTGACTGTCTTCTTCAGCTCTTACAGTAAAGGCTAAATGGAGTAATGTGACAGGGGCATAAAAGGAGTCATAAAGGTAGAGGGTTGGATGCTTATTTAGTTAGCACTGGCGTAAATCTGCGGGTGCCATCAAATAGTGCATGAGAGCCACAGTGCACAGGGGTACCTGAGAGCAGCTTCAGCCCACCTCCCTAAGACTCTGTAGGCACTGGTATTGCACTTCCCACTCCATAAGGCAAGCACAGGCATAAATTTGTCTCGCCACTTTCAAGATCTTGTTCCATTTGCCTGACCTATGAAAGAAAAAACACTGCTCAAGTAGAACTTGTTCACTTTGGAAAGGACACCCTCTGGGTACTTGACAACTAAAATCCCAGTCTTGAAGAGACTTGTGCACATACTTGCCATGGCGTGCATGCACACACACACCTCCCTGCACACACGTGCTTGCTCACTCACGCAGATCAGCTGCTTAACCGGGGCTGTTCTGCAAGTCCGGAGGGGTTTGTAGATGCCAAGTCAAAGTGTATATGTGTGTTAGGAGAGCCATCAACAAAATCCAGTAAAAGTACACAGTCCTTGTCCAAATTCAGTGTTGCACACCTAAGTGGCTAAATTTGCCTTATTGTCCTCTAGTTTTCCTGTTGTCTCTTGAAAACTTTGCTGATAAGCATTTGAGGTGAGTTGACCCTGGCTGGACACCAGGTCCCCACCAAAGCTGCTCTATCACTCCCTTCCTCAGCTGGACAGGGAAGAGAAAGTATAACGAAAGGCTCATGGGTTGAGATAAGGACAGGGAGATCACTCAACAATTACCATCACGGGCAAAACAGACTCAACTCGGGGAAATTAATTTAATTTATTACCAATCAAATCAGAGTAGGATAATGAGAAATAAAAAACAAATCCTAAAACAACTTCCTTCCACCTCTCCCTTCTTTCTAGGATCAACTTTACTTCTGATTTTCTCTACCTCCTCCCCCCAGTGGCACAGGGGGGCAGGGGATAGGGGTTGTGGTCAGTTCGTCACACACCTCCAGCGTGGGTCCCCCATGGAGTCGCAAGTCCTGCCAGCAAACCTGCTCCAGCATGGGCTTCTCTCTCCACAGGTCCAGCCAGGAGCCTGCTCCAGCATGGGCTTTCCACAGGTTCACAGCTTCCTTCGGGCATCCCCCTGCTCCATTGTGGGGTCCTCCCCAGGCTGCAGGTAGAGATCTGCTCCACTGTGGACCTCCATGAGCTGCAGGAGATAGCCTGCCTCACCATGGGCTTCACCATGGGCTGCAGGGGAATCTCTGCTCTGTCACCTGGAGCACCTCCTCCCCCTCCTCCTTCACTGACCTCGGTGTTTACAGAGTTGTTTCTCTCACATATTCTCACTCCTCTCTACCGGCTACTGTTCCCCAACAGTTTTTTTCTTTCTTCTTAAATATGTTATCACAGAGGCCCTACCACTGTCACTGGTTGGCTCAGCCTTGGCCAGTGGCACTATTGGACATAGAGGAAGCTTCTAGCAGCTTCTCACAGAAGCCACCCCTGTAGCCTCCCTACTACTAAAGTCTTGCCACGCAAACCCAATACAGCATTTTGATGCAGAGACAGTTGCTCTTTCTTTGCTTGCTCAGTACCTTATACCACAGGCCCTTGGTAAATATCTAGGGGGCATGTGCTGGGATTACTTTCCCAGAGCAGCTCATGTGCCAGGGACCCCTTCCCACGCTGGATTTGTGGGGAGTCTCCAGACAGAGAGTGTCTTTAGGCCCAGTTGCAGTCCCATGTTTTACGTGTGAGTGCAGCATGTCTCTGTCTCCCTAAATCTGATGGGTGTATATGAGAATCCAGAGTCAACCATGGCTGTGTACAAGGATTGTGCAACACCAGCACAGAAGAGCAAGTAGTAAGTTACTGATGGCACTGCTTGTTCAAGCCCATCTGTTTTGCCTTCTCCACTACTGCAGTAGTTGTGACAATAGAGAGAAATAAGTAAAAGTAAGGGTAATAAATGTATTATTCTCTGGCCTTATCTGGCCAGCGCTTAGGGACCTTCTCATTCTGTGAAGCTGCACTCTCCCACTGACTACCCTGTAGCTACTGGAGTGTGTAAGTGTTAGCTTTCTTTGGATTAGGACCTGCGTGTGGTCGTAGATGAATAGAGAAGCCTTTGAGTTGAGTATAGGAGTTTTTTGCTTTGCGAACATCTGAATTTGCTGTTTTCTGGTAAGAAATAGCAACACTTTGTTGCAATGATTACCAAAGCGCAGAGGAGCCCAACCTTCCTGACAGATGCATACATACTGGGGTCTCGAGAGCCATGAGATTATGGGGTTTGGAGAGCTGAGGGGGAGGAGGAGTTGCAGAAGCAGTTTTCCAGTAGAGGTAACAGCTGTGCATGGCTGTGGATTGGACTGAGTTTGCCCTGGTACCCAGCATGATCCAGCTGCCTTCATTTTAGCAACATCAGCTGGCCCCAGGGTGGTGGTGAGGATTACCCTGTTGACAGGCGCTGGCTGTGTGCCCTACCCATGGCATAGAGTCTTGCGTGAATTTGCTGAAACCGGTGTCTCAGGAGCGCCCCGGTGACTGCTTAGGTCAGAGCCATGCATGGCACCCTCAACAAGTGTAGTGGCATTCACCAGTCAAGAGATTCATTGGCAGTTGTAGCCAAGTGTTGGCTTTGCTGCACAGAGTTAAAAGCTGTACCGTCAGTTTGTTTGCTCATCCTCCCCCAGATCTGGCATTCCTCTGATTTTGCAGCCAACTGTAGGTTGTTTTTATTTGGACCAAATCATGCCTGGGGCAAAACTGACATCACTGCTGGGCCTCATTAGGGAAATGAGGAGCAGAGTGTGGGGAGTCGGCTGCAGGAAGCGCCTCTGTTTCCCACCACTGAACTGGGAGGTGAACTCCGCTTGCCAGACAGGTTAGTGGGGTCCAGCATGTGATGGGGTTTCAAAGCAGCCCTTTGCCAACACCCTTCAGCTATGAGAGGCTCAGGAATCTTGTCAGGTGGAGAGCTTTTGATAAGTTAAGACTTGCATGCTATGTGGTGTAGGCTGCTCCGTTGCTGTCTTGGTGTTTGTCAGGGCATTTGGATTTTTTTTTAATCATCATTTTAAAGAGCAGTACTAGCAGGGCAACAGGGTTTCTGTGAGTCTCTGGTAAATTCAGAATTGTGGATGTAAATAAATGAAGACTAGCCACATGGTTGTTGGTAGGTGGTAAAGTACTTTTCTTCAAGCAGTGCAGAAGTTCTTACTCTGCTTAGCTACAGTGTTTCCAGCTTGGAAGAAACAGAGTGATTACTGAAAATTGCAATGATTATTTCATTTGTGAATTTCCTTTGCTAGCGCCTTTTTTCCTTTGTGTTTAGATATCACTGTGATGTTGCCTTACATCTCCCACACTTTACCTTGTTTCATATCTTACACAGTGACTGGACTTCAGCAATGTAATTCCTGGATTTCCCTTTTATCTAGTTGTTTCTGACCTTTGGAGTTGAGTTGCGTAACTAAAGGTGTGAGTAATGTTTTTCCACTGAAGATCAGACACATGTCATATAAGACTGTGTCTTTAATGTCACTTTGTAGTTGCTGGTTCAACATGCCACAAGTTACTAAACTTAACTTGTAAATATTGTGAGCAATTTATCTTCCAAAGAAAAGTACCATTTGAAGAAAGCCAGTGCCTGTTCCAGCCACCAACCACCCCAGCAGCAAACAGCACTGCTCACGCTGCAAACATTGAACTGTAACCTGGCTCCTATTTCATGCTAAATAGGATAACAAAAGTCTCCTTAGAAATAGGATGTTTCTAAACATATGTCCTGGTTTTGGCTGGGATAGAGTTAATTTTCTTCCTAGTAGCTGTTACAGTGCTGTGCTTTGGATTTAGTATGAGAATAATGTTGATAACACACTGATGTTTTAGTTGTTGCTAAGTAGAGTTTATCCTAAGTCAAGGACTTTTCAATTTCCCATGCTCTGCCAGCCAGGAGGTGCACAAGAAGCTGGGAGAGAGCATGGCCAGGACAGCTGACCTGAATTAGCCAAAGAAATAGCCCATACCATAGGATATGCTCAGTATATAAACTGGGCAGTCAGTTGGGAGGGACAGATTGCTGCTCGGGGATTGTCTGGGCACCACTCTGCAGGTGGTGAGCAATTACATTGTGCATCACTTGTCTTTCTTGGGTTTTATTTCTCTCTCATTATATCCCTTTTCATTACTATTATTATTTTTATTTTTTTAATTTTTATTTTAGTTAGTATATGTTCTCATCTCAACCGATGAGTTTTACTTTTTTTTAAATTCTCCTTCCCATCCCACCAGGGGTTGGGGGATGGAGGAGTGAGCGAGTGGCTGCTTGGTGCTTAGCTGCCGGCTGGGGTTAAACTGTGATGACATATCAAAAGCTTGTTTGATCCAGCACCTAAAAAAATGTGTGTTTTTTAAAGTCGTCTGTTTTTATTTTGGCACAAAATCGTTGATGTTCATAGAAGTATCTATAAGCACAGGCTCTGGAGATGGGCTGCTTCTCATTAAACATGCATGTGCTGTGGTCTTCTTACTTCTTTAGACCTGGCCTTCATTTTGAGGTCAGACTTTAATTTCTGAAGAATATAATTTAAAGCTATTTATAGCACTTTGTGATTACCTGCAACTACTAATGAAAAAGACTTGGCAACAGAGAAATAAATATGTAGCAGCTGCTTTAACTCCACGAGAGGTAGTAAAAAAGAAGGCCTGAACAGCGGAGCGAGTTTAACAAGGGGCAGAAGCAAGTGAAGTGTCTGATTGCAAAAAGTTTTACAGACAGAAGCCCACCACACAGGAGGCTCCTGATCCCTGTATTTAAAGTTTGCTTTGCTGTTTGTCTTGAGTGGGGTCAGTGTTGTAGTGAATAATTTATAGGCAGCATGAATGAGCTCATTAGTCACCTTTTCAGAGCTTAAATGAGTTTTGCAGTTGTCATTACATGGGCCTTCTGTTCAACAGCATGGCAAAAGGATGGCTCCTCGGCTGCTGGCTGGCTTGTGGCAGGACAGCCTGTCTCCTTCCAGCCTTGACTGGCCTTTGTCTTCTACTGAAGCCCCCACTCTGCTGCCCAGTGCTGGTCTAATCTGCAGGGGTTTCTCCAGTGGTAGTTTGGGTTGGGGGTTTTTTGTTATATATGACGTTTGGTTTGATATTGGGTTGATTTCATGTTGTATTTCTTTTTTCCATTATGGAAAAAAATACTGAAGGTTATGTGACAAGTGATGTGGAATAAGTAAAACCCTCTACCTGCATACAAGCAGTAAAAGTGACTTTTCTCCTCAAACATGCTTCAAAATTTTGTTATAGGCATAGCATTTTTTTGTCCTTGAAATGCTTATGGAAGTGCTAAACTCTGCTGGAACTACCTGAACCTTAGAGGGAGGCATAACTATCAGTGTTTACAGGACTGCAGATTTAAAGAAAAAAAATTGCCAAGATTGTTTCCTAGTGTTTTGGCTGCCAAGGCCCACTCCATTCTTGTGGCATCCCTGTGAGAAACCTGTGGAATGACAAATTTGCCTGCAAAAAATCTGTGAGGTGTCAGATGCACCGTACCTCCCAGATGACCGCAGCTGTTAACTGAAGTTACCTGTTGCCCAAAAGACTGGAGCAGTGCCAAAAGTCCCAGCATAAATTAATGCCCCAGTGGATGAGTCAGCCATAATCATAATGAACTTCTGTCACCATGGAGAAGCCAAAAGCTACTTGCAGGGAAACCCACCTCACAGGACATGAATGTGGCAGCCAGAGGGTGGTTCTCTGGCCATAGCTGGCAACAGAAGTTGCTGCTGGGTTGCAGGTAATTTAGTTGTGCTTTTTTTTTTCCTGTGCCAGCTTTCCTCCTTCCTTCCCAAATCTTGTTTATCTGTTCTGTCTGGCGGCTACTCTCTGGTTCAGCCTTGGAGCCTGCCCTGCCTGTGGCTGTGGAGGGGGGCACAGGACAGCGCAGAAGCCTTCTGCAGGTGCTACTGAGTCGTTTTAGTCCTTCCACTGCGGTTTTTCATTGCTTTACATTTCTTGCTCCCTGATGTGTTTGGTAGGCTGATAGGTAGTACTAAAACCACACCAAGGATAGAAGTCTGCTTAATCATTTTATGACACTTTGTTTGTTTCCCAAAACCTGCATCCTCTCAGCATGCCTTTGCAGACACAACTGTAGGGTCAGCCTTGCTTGTGCTTCATCACTACATCACCTCAGACAGGCTCTCGTAGCTGTCTCTGCATTGCCGCAATCTGGGAATCTGGACCCGCATCTTACAGGATTTCCTCTGGGAACAGTGTTCAAGAAATGTATGGAAGAGTAGCACCGAGTGGTGAGTAGAGGAAAGCACCCTGGAATATCCTGTGCTACAAAGAGCTGGAAATCAAGCTGGGACCCAGTACCATTGTGGCTAGGAAACCCACCTGAGGCAAACAAACGGTCAGAGGAGAATAATCGCCTACTAGCTTACAGCTCTAGTGATACCAAATTGTGTTTAGTGTCAGGTCCTGAGGTCCTCAGCTGATGAGATGTGAACACAGACTTCACTACCTGTGAGGCCCTGTTGCAACTTAATTTTTTGTGCGTAGATACACAAATAAAGAACAGACTCCTGAAGTCTGTGACGAAATGAATAGCTTACATTCAGGAAAGCTGAGGCAGGACTTGAGATGTTGTCCTGAAAGAATTTTGTCTTAGTTTTAGAAATACAATTTGGCAATACCGTTTGGGAACTTTATAAAAAGAACTTGGTTCTCCATTGTAGTTTTCCCCCAAACTTCTGATCTTTACTTCTGTGTAGTGTTGGCTGCTGCTTTTCCTCCACCTTGCTTTTAAGAACAAAAATTCAGTTGATTTCTGGTTCTGCTGATTACTTGTATGTTTGACTTCAGCTGCCAAATGGTGAATACTAATGTTGAGATAATTCAGGCCACATTTTGCAGCATTACACCTGTACTACAGATAGCAAGGTCTGGGCACCAAACCCCAGAAAACAGTTCTTTCTTTTTTCAGCCTCTTCAAACGCTGCAACAGTACCAGAAATACTGGCTTGTATTGAAATGAATGTACCAGCTGTGTTAGGTTAGGTGTGATTTCAGACCAATATAGCCATTATAGCTAAAGACTCCAGTAAAGATATGTTTATCCCAGCAACGTTTTGCTTCCCACTGGCTGGGCTACTAAAATAAGCTGCACTGGCAGAAGCTTCCGTTTACCACTACAAGCCTCGTTTGTGCTTGGGGTGCTAGTATGTTGGTGTAATTACAGTGGAAAAGCATCTCTCATATGGACTTCTGTCCTGGCTTCGGCTGGGATAAAGTTATTTTTTTTTTTAGTAGCTGGTACAGTGCTGTGTTTTGGATTTAGTGTGAGAATAATGCTGATAACACACTGATGTTTCAGTTGTTGCTAAGTAGTGCTTATCCTAAATGGAGGATTTTTTCAGTTTTCCATGATCTGCTAGCAAGGAGGTGTACAAGAAGCTGGGAGGGAGCATGGCCAGGACAGCTGACCCAACCTAGTCAAAGAGATATTCTATACCATAGAACATCATGCTCAGCATATAAACTGGGGGCACTTGGCTGGGAGGGATGGATTGCTGCTCGGGGTCTGTCTGGGCATTGGTCAGCAGGTGGTGAGCAACTGCATTGTGCATCGCTTTTTTTTCCTCCTTTGGTTTTATTTCTCTTTTTGTTATATGCCTTTTCATTACTATTCTTACTATTAGTTATTATATTTCATTTTATTTTAGTTACTAAACTGCCCTTATCTCAACCCATGAGTTTTACTTCTTTTTCTGATTTACCTCCCCATCCCACTGGGGGGGCGGAGGAGTGAGCAAGTGGCTGCATGGTGCTTGGTTGCCGGCTGGGCCTAAACCACGACAACCTGTTTTAACAAATGTATGTAGGACAAACTAGCATGCATGATACTCTCCTCCCACTGCACTCATGTACAGAAACACACTTGTCAGCTGTATATAATTTTAGCGCTAAGTATACTCATTTGCTTAGAAGCTGCAAGTAAGTGTTACTACAAGAACATCGTAAATGTGCATACATTATTTTATAAAGGAATTATTTCATTAAAACTCTGGATTTTTATTGTAAGAAATTCATTACATTTTAGCCTGTAAAACAGAAATGCTGTAGACACTTTTGTTTGCTTGCACTTCTGACAAAGCTTCATGGTGCTTCTTTTCTCACCTATTCAGTTCTGTTTCTGTTGGGTTTTGCCAGCTGGGGCAAATGAGAACTTGAAGAATAATTAAATGAAAGGTTGGAAAAATGCTTTGTAAATCTGATTCCATGGTCCCAAGTGAATAAGCAAAAGATAGAGATCTCTCATCTGTAAGCTGGGCCTTCATTGCGTGTGCAGCTTATATCTTTAGCTAGTGCGTGGGGTGGGAGAAGAAAGGGGGAGCGCATGCTTGTAGAAGACATGGGGCAGGAAGGCAGGATACAACTGCGCTCAGAGCAGCTGCAAGGCAAGAGCTGCTCTTTTTTTATGGGAGCAAGGCACTGTTTGTCAGCAGGTTAGGTGTGTAACCTCTGGCCGCGGCAGAGACTCTGGCTGTTCAGGTGGGAATTCAGATACGGCTGTTTCTCTGCCCCAAAACTGGGCATAGTGCAAACAACAACGGCAGGTTGCTCTGCCGTGGTTAAAAATAAAGAAGTGTTGATACTGCTGGTTCTGTATGAGGGACTGGAGAAGAATGCTGGGAACGGGAGTTGTGAAAGAGGAAATGAGCAAACACATACTATATTCATGATTTAGTTCTTAGTAGTACCCGAAGGTGGTCCACGTGCTTCTGCTTTGTACAAGATTAAATCCATTGCCTCAGAGAAAACAGAAGTTTAGAAATGGCAAGATTGATTGGGGGACACTGGTCATTCTGCGTGGGGGAAGAACGGGAACAAAGCAAGATGGCCAGTGTAAAGTGTTAGAGCCTGGGATGCATCGCACTGGGGAGATCTGATCACTGATCACAAGGGGCAGCAGCCCTGTCCGCTTCAGTCTATGAAAGGTACCTTGCACCCTTTCAGAATTGGGAGGGTTTTGTGTACAGCTGCATGTCAAATTATAAATTCTAATGAGCAAGCTTAGTTGGCAAACTTGCAGCAGACTTCAGGGAAGAAATTTGACTCTGATGTAGAAAGAATAAACGTTGATAAGGATGCCAGTCAATGAGAACATGACAATTGGACATCAGGTTAGGAATGGGGTCTTAAAAGTGAGGATAAGAAGTGCAGGTCTATTGAATGGTGAGACTGGTGAGGTCAGAGGGCAGAAAGCAGAAATATTAGCAAGGTTATGTGCCATGGTCGTAATACTAGCAAAGGAAGATGTTTCTAGCAGAGATGGAGATGGAGGGGGGAAGATGAGCTTTGGAGGATTGGTAAAGAGCCTGTGACCCTTGCTGTGCTCATGTGCTCGATGGCTTGTGGGAGGTTATCAGGGATTCCAGTCTAGAGGAGGATAAGAGATAAAGGAGTATAGGGAGATGGCTGGAAATCCTCATTAGATACTGCAACATCTGCAGCTGGTATTCTGAAATTTGAGTGGAAAGATTAGACTGTTGTATATTAGCCCACAAGGCTAAAGTGCAGCTCTACAATGTTGGTACTTCTAATCAGCCTTCGGTACGGCAAATACTTTGGTCTTGATGTACAAACAGTTTTCATCTGTCAGTGTTGCAAATCTTTTCCTAAATGAGTTAGTATTATTGCTGTCTTAGAAATGGGGAAATCAACAGCCTAATAAATTTGGTGGCTTGCCTAAGATTACAGTGAGTTACTTGATGGCTGTATGTCAGATGTTCTGACGCTGCTGTAGTCTCTAAGCCAGCAGTTAATGATCTTTCAGTGGTGCTGTATGAGACTGTATTCTCCTTTCTTAGTCATATTAAGTATTCCAGCAAAGAGTCAGAAGAAGCTGGGGGACAGTCTTCCCAAGAGGGAAGATACCGGTGTTTACCTTGCTGCTGGTATTTTACTGCTCTGCAAGTCAGCAGCTGCAGTTGCTGTTGAGCTCAGGGGTGAGTGGGAGCCAGCGAGAGGCCGCTGCCCCTCAGGGGGTGCTTCAGTAGGGAGCACCGTGCCAGCCCTCTGACCCGGCCTGTGGTCTGTCCCCCTGCTCTCCTAGGCTTCTGCGTCACCCGCTGCTGGCTCCTGTGCTTGATCATGCTGGCTTTTCTGCCTACATGGCAAATGTCTCGCAGTGGTCCTTCACTGTAAACCTTAGTGTGCACTCTGGGGAAATTCCTGCCCACCATGGAAAAGATATAAAACTCTGGAACTGGTCTTATTCCACCAGTATTGACGGGGAACTGATTTTGAACAGAGCTGAGCAGTGTACCTGAACAGGATGTGTACATAAGATATTCAAGGTGTAATATTCTTTGCATGCTACCCTCCATCTCCAGAGGCATCCCCCTTCTGACTTCAGAAATACTTCTCATTAGCTGAATTCTTCTTGGTAGTCTGTTCTAAGACACTTGACTTTTACAAGTGATGATAAATGCAATAAATCTTGCTTGCTGATAAAGACACATGTTGATTCACTCAGAAAAACGTCTAAAGCATTTGGAGTAAGTTCAGGTGGGTGGAGTTATGACTTGGTAATTTAGTTTGGCTTTGAAACCAAACGGCCATGAGATAAGAACTGTGTAAACTAATGGTCTGCTGACTGTTGGAGTGTTCGCGCTGGTGGAGTCACAGGGCTGGGTTACCAGTGGGTAGGGGTGATACTCTGCTGCCTGATAGGTATTCTACCCATTCTTCAATCCAGCTGCTGGCATGTCTTCTTGAAAATATGCAAGAATGTGAAAAAGGAGTTCACTGGGTAGGAGAGGGAAAGCTATGGGCAAAAGAAGGTCTTAGCAAGTTATGACAGGAATTTCTAGTCTGAGAGAATCAACGAAGCGCTTTTCAGCCCTGCACTTTGAGAATGAGGTAGATGCCACTCTTGTCTAAAAACATGAATTTCGCAAGTGTCAGAGAGATTAAAAGAGGTAACCTATGCCTTGAGAAATGACTTAAGTACAGACACAGATACGCAGGAGGATACAGTGGTGATCCTGGTTAAGCAGGGTAATATTAACTGTGTGGGCCAGCACAGAATTCCTGCAAGGTCTTGAGACAGCTGTCCTAACTTTTCTAAATAAAATGGCTAAAATGCTTTTTTTCTTGGCTTAGGGATAATTTCTGTGTCCAGAGCTGCATTGGAAACAATTTACCAATATACCTGTATTTCTAACTGGTGTTGTTTATACATTTCTGCAGTAGATCTTTTCTGTACTGAAAGGAAAATTAATTTTGAAGTACGCTAAATCTGCAAGCCTTGTTTACCCAGAGCAGAAAATCCTTGATTTTTGTGGATCAGCTACAAAACAATTTCATGTACTTGTTTTGCGAGTGAACAGCCATACCTTAATTCTGTGCTGCGAATCACTGAAGCTGCTTGAGATCAAGCACGTTGCATATGAGAGACTGCACGGCTAACTAGTGCTGTCTAGACTGGGCAACTTCTTTTTAATTTTTAAATCAAGTTAGTTCCCTCCAATTAATTTAACTGATGGTAAGCTTTTTTTACTCAAGTTAATACTAGTTGTGTCAAGGTATGGTAGCAGAGGAGAAAATGCACCATTCTTCCTTATTAAACCAGGCCTTATTTTAAAGCAAATTTCCTTAGATTGAAGAAATAAACGGGGTTTTTTTTCCTTAGCAGTTACTGCAGATTTCTGTAACGCGGTTCTATCCAGCCCAAGTGAAGGCAGACCCTCGGCGGAGGCCCCAGTTCCGCGGTGCAGCGGGCGGGCAGCGGAGGCCCCTGGCATTGTCCCGCTGGCGGCCGCCCGCGGGCGCGCTGCCCCGGCCCTGCCGCCTCCCTGGCGGGTCCGGCTCCTCACACCGCAGCAGGGCAGCGGTGCTGGAGACCGGCTGGCGGACGCTCCCGGTACCGGAGGCTCGAGTCGTGTGTCGGTGGTGGGCGTGCAGGCTTTCCCCTCCCCGGCAGGGATTCATCGCCTGCTGGGAGGCGTGCGGGACCGAGCCTGTGGTTCGGTGTTGAAAGATGTCTCCCCTGCCCCTGCTGAGGGCGGAGGCAGAAGCAAGGCTCCGGTGTGTTCATCTTGGGACTTCTGGTGCTTGGCGGTGCCTTCAGCGGCCACCGCGCAGCCAACTGCGGTTCAGCCGGGCTCGGTCGGGCCGGGCCGCCCGTCACGCCGCGGGCAGGGGGGAGAGACTCGTACAAGTGGGAGCGCCGCTGCCACCGGCGGGGACCGGCCGCGCTGTCGCTTCTCTCCGCCGCGGGGACTTCTCCCCGGGCGCTTCCCGCCGCCCTCCCCACCCGGGGAACCCGCCCGCCCCCGGCACACGCCGCCGGCCCGGCGCGACCCCGGCGCCGCTAGGCCCGCGGCGCCCGCCTCGGAGGCGACCCCGCGCCGCGCCGCCGGGCGGGGGCTGCCGGGCCGGGCCGGGGCGGGGCGGGCGCCCCCGCGGGAGGACCCGTCCGAGCAGCTGGCGGCGGCGGGCGCCCCGCGGGGGTGGCGGCGGGCCGGGGTCCCCGCGGCCTGCCGTGAGGAGCGCCGCCCGCGCCGCCGCCCTCCCCCACCGCCGGCGGCCCTCCCTTCCGCGGCTTCTCCTGTCTCGGCTGGCCCAGCCCACGTTTTCCCTCTCTCCCCTCCCTCCCTGGTCATGTGTCGCCTTTTTTGTTTGCAGTGGAAACAATTTCTCGCTCTTCGGCTCGCACCGAGGCGGACCGCTGCCCGTCGGGAGCGCGGGGCGGGCGGGGGGCGGGCGGCGGCCGGGCCCCATGCTGGCGGCGGGGCCCCCAGCGCCGGGACCCCCGCGGCACCCTCGGCGCTCGGGCTGAGGCGGGGGGCGCGCGATGCCCGGCTCCGTCAGATGAAAGTTTGCGCCACAGCCATGGAGGGACCGCGGTGAAACCACCGCCCCCCCCCCCCGCCAGGTAAGTTGTTGTTGCTGTTGTTGTTGGCGGGGATTGCGCAAGGCGCCGGCGGGCCCGCCTGGGGGGCGGCGCGGTCCCGCCCGGCCCGGCCCGGCTCGGCCCGGCCCGGCCCCGCGGCCGTTCCGCGCCACAACTTGGCCAGGAGTTGGTGCGCGGCCGCGGCGTGCGCGCCGCCGAACCCGGCCGGCCGCGCCGCGGGGCCGAGCCGCGGGGCCGCCTCCGGCCCGAGGTGGTCCCGCCGGGGGCTTCCGGGAGCCGCTTGGGCAAGGACTTTTGAATACGCGCACACAGCCGCGCGCACACAGCCGCGCGGGTGTATCAGAAAGAGGCGGAAGGAAGCGCCGCGCGGTGCGCAGGGCGGGCGGCCGGCCGGCGGCGGGGCGGGCGCGGGGCGAAGTTGCCCTCCCGGCGCGGCGGGGCCGGCGAGGGCCGGTGACATCTGGCCGGCATTGGAGGTATGCGCGCCGCCGGCCGCCCGCCCGCGCCCGCCCAGCCGGAGCAGTCCCAGTCTCCTAGCAACGGCATTGATTGGCTGCGGCGGCGGCCAATGGGCGCCCGTCCCCCGCCTTCTCCCCCCCCCCCCCCCCCCCCCCCCCCCCGGCGCGACAAGTACGGTGGGAGCGCTGCGCGGGGGGGCCGCCCGGTGTGCCCCCTCCCCCCGCCGGGGCCGCCGCTCCCGCCGGGCGGCGGGTGAGGCGGGCGGGCGCGGGGGCCCCGTCGGGCGGGCGGCTGGCTGTGCGGATATCTGGTGGGGCACCCGCAATTGGCAGCGGATTAAAAATGTTCGCCCAACTGCGGGCTCTCATGTGACCGGCGCTCCTTTGTCTGGCGACGGGGCGCCGCGGCAGCCGCCACGGGCCTCGTTAACACCGCCTCACCCCCCGGGCGCAGCCACAGCCGGGCCCCGCCGCCGGGGGGGCAGCTCCGGGCACCCCTCCCGCCCGCCCGCGGCGGCCCCGCTGGGACCCGCGCTCCGCCGGGCCTCCCCGCAGGCGGCGGTGGCCGGCCCGAGGGGGCTCCGCGGGGGCCGCGGCCGCCCCGTTACCCGCGGCATCCGTGAGGACCGCTTCCTGGAGAGGGGGAAAAAGAAAGAAAGAAAGAAAGAAAGAAAAAGGGATAGTATGATATGGCCCTCTGGGAGGATACTGGCAAATAAGCAAATTAAACAGAAAGAGAGCAGCATGTTGTCATAGCAACAGTGCAATTAAATTACTTTACTGTCAGCCATCAGATAATTTTCCTGTTTAGAAGCTCATGGGACATAACTTCCATTTGGAGTCAAAGTTGAGTGTGTGGTGTAGGTAGGCGATGCCGGTGCCCCTGGACGCTGGTGATACTCATATTTACCTTCAGGCTGTGCTGGACGCTGTTTTGAAAGCTAGGAAGTGGGACCTACGTAAGTTTGGCCTCCCGGTGTTTATATCTGCCTCGGTATTTTTTCCTCTTCCAGATTCTTGTGTAAAACCACACATGTTCGCTGAGCCTGTTGGGTGATGGTGTGTGTTAACGGGCTTCTGTGCATAAAAGTTCTGTATGTTCCTTTTTTAGCAATGGCTGCTTTGGTATAAAGTGTTTATAGGAAGACTGAGGAACTCTCCTCTTTCATTTTTGCCCTTTTGTAACAGCTAAAATAAAGTCCATTATTTCTCTTTCCCAAAATATGACTATCTTGCTCTTTTTTCCCTGTAGATCGGCGATACGTTTTGTTGTTACCTGTAGTTTTTTTGCCCTTCATTTACAGTGTCAACTGTGTGACTGCATGACTTCAGGGAACTGCTGAAGATATGTTTTAGATACAGTGAATCATTTTGCTCCTGTTCAATGTTTGTGCAAGAAGTTTCATCATTTTTAAATCCATTATTAACTCTTTCCAATTTTTATTTCACTTCTGTTCACATCTCCAGACCTAAATCCTGGCTGGCAGTTTTACTGTGTGGAGAAGCGAAGGGAGCCTGTCTCCTGCTTCTGAAGTAGAATTGTTGGGCTCCTGTCTGCTTCTCTTGAGTTGGGCCGGTGCCCAACTTCACCTAGCTTCTGAAAGTCTCAGGTCCTCCCAAATATTACTGCTCGCAGCTGTCCCTCCAGGGCCTGCTGGTGCAGTACCCTCGGCAGCTCATCCCCCCTCTCCCAGGCCACTGTTGAGCATCACAGCAGTCTTTCTGACTCTGTTTTCTACCATGTTTGAAATACGGTTCAGCTTATGTTAAAATCTTCTCTGTTTACATACATTCTTAAAGTGCTCTATTCCTCTGGTGCTTGTTTCCCTGTGTCTTGGCCCTGGTCCCAAAACTACCGTGCATTGCTTTCCCTCCTCCCTTCTCCCTCCCTTGCTGGTTTTGAAGTTCTGCTGTCATTTCTGAGTTTTGTTGCAACTGCCACTGTAGTCAGATTGGATCCTTGTCTGCCTTAGCCTTTAACCAGAGTGACTTTAATCACGGTGCTGTTGTATTGTCCTCAAAAGTGAAACAGCTGAACTTAATCTGAAGCAACTGGCCTTAAGCCCCTTTATTTTTTTATTTTGTAATTTTTTTTTTAGTTCACATGCTTATTAAAGTGATGCAATGGAAGTATTCAATGATTTGATACACATATTCATCGTTAAAGGGACATGTCTTTAGGATTTCCTGTATGGGGCTTCATGTACAAGCAAAATTGAGGTGTATTGAGATTATCATCTTATTCCATCGACTGAAATTTCTTCCCTTGTCCTGACTTTAGATTATTTTATTCAACAGTTGTGGATGAGTGTTTATGTGAGTCTGTCATTTTTAATGCAGATGGCAAAAGGCCGAGTGACCAGTTAGGGAAAAGCTGTCAAAATGCTATGCGGTATCTTTTTATGAGCTAACTTTTCTCTCTGTTTCTTTCTCCCCTTCCTTTGGATTTGCTCTCCCAGCAGTTGCTGTCTAAATGGGTCCAGTCATGCCTCCCAGTAAGAAGCCAGAGGGCTCAGGAGTTAGCGTTCCCAGCGGATTGAGCCAACGTTACCAAGATAGTGATTTATCAAAGGCACTTCATGATGATGAGGACCTAGATTTCTCTTTGCCTGCCATCAGATTAGATAAAGGGGCCATGGAAGATGAAGAACTAACTAATTTGAACTGGTTACACGAGAGCAAGAACTTGCTGAAAAGCTTTGGGGACTCGGTGTTAAGGAGCGTTAGCCCTGTTCAGGACATTGGTGATGACACGCCGCCGTCTCCTGCCCACTCTGACATGCCCTATGATGCCAAGCAGAACCCCAACTGCAAACCTCCTTATTCCTTTAGCTGCCTCATATTTATGGCCATTGAGGACTCGCCAACCAAAAGACTGCCTGTAAAGGATATATACAACTGGATCTTGGAACACTTCCCGTATTTTGCAAATGCACCCACTGGATGGAAAAATTCTGTGAGACATAATCTATCCTTGAATAAGTGTTTTAAGAAAGTGGACAAAGACAGAAGTCAGGTAAGTTTGGAACTATGGAAACCTATCTGGCTCTGAAAATACTCACCTGCTAATCCCGGAAAGTGTCAGTAACAGTGAAATGCAGAATATGCAATGCTGTCCCTGGTAACGTAATTCATTAAATTCAGAGAGCCAACATTTCTTTAGCGTGGCTCATTCTGATTTTATTAAATTCATTGTCTAGACATCTGTAAAAAAGTACTCAGGGTATCTGTGTATGTGTGTGTTTTTTCTTTTCCCCCCAGCTGGTGTCTTCATGCATAGTGGTTAAATATTGTTTTTAGTTATCATGCTGTGGTAATGGTTTCCAGCTATACTAGATGAATGTAATCATGTTATAAATAGGCTCCTTGCTGTTCTTGGCTTATACAAATGTATAGTGAAAGGGTATGCCTTATGTAAGAGTCCATCGCTTTTCCCCTGGTCTGTGTTGTAATCTGAAAAAACTTTTCTTTCTCTTAAACAGACAGAAGTAGTTCTGAATTTTGGTGATGAAGCTTTGTTCCATTTCAAGCAGGTTTTAGAGAAACTGTTCGAAGAGAGGAGATAGGTTTGACATCAAAGGTGGAAGTTACTGTTCACCGAAATTTCAATCGTTCTCTCCCAGGGCTCATGTAGCTTCTGCAACTGGTGCGGTGGTGGAAGCCTGGGGAGCACATTTTTGCTTTCAGATCTCTGTTATTGTCGCCTGGTTTCATTGCTGAATCCTCAGCGGCGTCTGCAGGAAGAGGCTGTGTGCGAGGGAATAGGGAAGCGAGCCGAGTGGTGGAGGCAGTTCTTTGCATAGCCTTCTACTGCGTCAGTCTGCCTGGGAGCAGGTATCAGTTTCTGAAGGGGACCGTCTCAAGAAACGGTGGTCTGGATGAATCTTTGGCAAAGTATGAGTATACTGATAAAAATATCAGCTTGCAGATTAATTTCACAAGCCTTCTCACAGGTTAGTGAAATAAATAGCGGGTAAAATCACATCACTGACCGTCTGTCTCTAAAATTGGCTGAAGATCAGAAAGCAGACACTTTCTCCTAGCAGAAACAATAGATGCACTCAACTTTTGTATTTCAGTGAGGTAAATGCCGTGATTGTCTTGTAACTGGTTACCCTGAAACTAGACTTCTGTTGGTGGTGCTGTTCTCTCTATTTTGTGTGCAATTTAACTTTAAATGCTGTGGAATAGGAGCTCGAGTAACTCTAGAGGAAGACTCATACATGATCCTAAACTAGCAATTTTTCATTTTAGGTTAATTAACTTCCTTTTCTCTGGAGCTTTCCTTTTTAAAATGATTGACACTTTTTTTTTCTTTCTTTTTTAAAATGTTCCCTAGAATCTGCTGTCCACATATTGCTGATCACACACTGTATGTTGGTATTTTTATAAATTAGTTGCTGTGAAAGATTGTGTGTGAGATTAAAAAACCTGTTCCTGAACTGGATCTTGTTTTGTGTAAACCAGAGTCTTAAATTCTTGTTTGGAAGTGAGACTGTAATAACAAGTGCCACACCAGACTTTTATGATCCTGTCCCAGACCATAAGAAACCTTCACACAATACACATAAAAAACCCCAAAATATTGTAACTGGCAAGGCATGTGTTTAACATTGCCATTTGTGTTTTGTTCTATACCTCTTGCTCTGTTTACAAGTTGGCTATTTAGATTACAGCTTCCTTCCTATGAGGAACTTGTCTTCATGTCAGTCTGTTAAATATCTGACAGTCTGCTGAGCTCGTATGAACAATGCCACGACGTGCTGCTTCTCCACAGGGAAGTGGCAGAGCACAACGCATGACTAGTCACCTACGTCTCGAATTTGTGATTAGAGCCATGGTTACATAGCTAGACAACAAGGTGTGGTGGGAGGCCTTGCTTGTATGAATAACGAGGTGGGGTTTTATTCATTCCTGGAAAATCCCAGGTTATGAGAAAGAATTTCTTCCATCTCCTGGAGATGCTAATAACTGCAGGTAGCCAGCATCAAGGTGCATGAGATTAGAATCTCAAACGTAAAATGCATCAAAGCAGGTCCTCTAAAACCCCTGCTGGGTTTTTCTCCCGTCCTGGCCAAGGGACAGGACGTGGCAGACAGAGTCCTGAGCGCAGAATTGGCACTTGGTCAGAGTTGCTGAATCAGGTGCTTGACAGCTAATTGTGGACTTGGAAAGCAGTAAACGTCAACTGCTGGCTTTGAAAATACCTCCGTGTGCGTGCGCACGCACACTTGGGCTTGATTCAGGTACCTTGCAGCAAGCATCTCTGCTGTTCAGAAGGAAGGTGTCCATCTAAGGGGTTCTCTGGTTTTGGGCTGGGGAAGTGGGGACTCTCCTCTTTAAGGAATCATTTCATGGTAGTTCTTCCCCTTTGCAGCCAGATTCAGCACACTGCAGGTTTGGAGTCTGCCTGTCTTACTGTTTTTATGTGGAAAAAAAAGCACTTAGCAAATGGCATGTTATAAAATGCTAACAAGATAAGCTCTGAAACATGTACAGTGTGGAGGGAAGGAGTTAATCAGTGCTGGGAATTGCAGGCATTTGCCAGTTGATGTGCGTTGACACATTGTGAAAAGCTAGAAGCTTTTCCTCTCATAGTTGTGCTTTCCAGTGTTTGTTTGTGTAGCCTTTCAGTAATCGTTTTTCTAAAAAAAGTTCTGCTGAACACTTAATTCTTTTTTGAATTCCCTTTGCATAGTAGTTTTCTCAATCTTGGGTTCCACTAATTTATATTCATGGGGCTAAGTATGTATTTAATAGTATGCAGCTTTTTCTGCCTGCATGTGAATGCTTGCATTTCCTGGTGCGAGATTGTTGTAGCGAGGGAAGGGGGGGGGGGGGGGGGGAAGACTTACAGGCTGCATCACTTAGTTTTTGACTTGCCCTGTCCTGGTGCTTTGAGGTCTGGTGTGGAATGCCAGGAAAAGACGTTTTTCTCCTCGAATTTGTTTATGCACTGCTGCTATTCCTTTTCAGCTGCAATGCCATCAAGCTTACCTGGCAAGGCTACAGAGTGACTATTCATGTAACTTTGCGATGAGGCTGATCTCCTGGATCGAGTCAGAGAGCCGGGCTGAAGAAGGGAAAATGCTGAGCCCTTGATTGTACAAACCTCTTTGCATTGAGCTCAGCAGTTTAATAATAGTTGGCGAGAGTATGAAGGATCACATGATGGGGAGTAGATGAGGAGTTCCCTGGCTTTGTTTATACTGCTGGACCTGTGAATTCAGTCATTCAGATTAATCCTATTGTGAACATACAGATCTAAATGTCCTCTAGTGTGTGTCCCATTTAGTACAGCTAGCCCATGACTTCCCTGACTTCCCTACCATCTGGTCCTTGGCTATAGAGAGGAATTTTTCTTGTATATGTGTCTCCATAGCAACGAGTTTGCAGTTGATATGGAAAGTAAGCAGTTGCCCTAGCAACGGAGTTACTGATGTGGCAGCTTCTCTGCTTGCAGGGAAAGGGCTAAGCTAGTTCAGACGCATTATGTAGGTTTGCTGTAATTATAGCTGCGCCCACTAGTGCTGCTCTAGCTAAGGATCTGTTGAAAAATTTTGTTACAAGCCCTATTTTTTTCCCTCTTGAATATTTGTTTTATTTGTGTAGGGATTCCTGCTTTGAACAAAGGCTAGTAGGATTGTATTTTCAGGGCATGTGATATGTCTGTGCCTTTTATGAATGCAAACTTTCTCGATCATTATTATCAAATGAGTGGATGAGGGGAAAGGATATTTGACCTCGCTGGCTTCTCTGCATTTTCTTTTTGTCTCAGTGAGCAGCCCATGGTTATAGAAGCTGAGGCTCTCATTCCATGCTCCTTTCTGCTATTCTGCTGTTTTTTCCCAGGTCTGTGTTTCTTTGGGCATCCATTCTGTCAAGAGGGTTCCTCTTTGTGTCTGCTCTGTGTTGTCTGAGATAGGGAAATGCACACATGCTCCTGACTGTGTGCATGTTGAAGAAATTCAAGTCTCTTAAAGGTTTGTTTGACACTCGTGCTGAGGGGACGTCTTAATAAAAATGTAATGAGGGTAAAGGATATGTTTATGGAGACGGGAGAAAATTCTCCTCACTTGATGTGGAAGTTATTCTTAGAAGTACATGGTCCATAACTGGGTCATGGAGATCCAGCCAGGCTCCTCCTCCGTCTGGAGCAGGCTCTGAGATCTGAGGACTCCTGAGTGGTCCTTGGGCTCTGTAAGAGCTGACGTCCAACTTGTCCTCATCTAATGCACTGCCTCTCATGAGTGCTCTGCCAGGGCACCTGACGAGAGCCGTGGGGGACTCTTTGGGCACAGAAGATTTTTCAGGAGTCCCTCCTGCCAGCGTCTTTCCTCTGATGTGATAATGTCTGGGCTTTTGACAGGTAAAACCCTGCAGAAATATAAGTGCTAGCTGGCGTGAGAGGAAAAGGAGCCTGCTTGTTCTTAGTTAGAATCTCCTAATCCAACCTGCATATACACAAAGGTGAGAGACCAGGGACTCTGTCCTCCCTCTTTTAAAGTTATTATTTGAGAAGATCTGTGAAAGCTCGGTGATGCTCTGGGGATAGAAATGATCTCCTCTGTTTTTGATATTGTTATTGCCTAGACTGACCCAAATAACACAAGCATCAGAATTTCACTGCATTCATAACATCTGGTGGAGCTAAAGTGTAAAAAAAAAAAAACAAAAACACACAACAAAAAACCCCCAAACCAACAATAAAACAACCCCTCAGATTCCTGTTAAAGACTTTGGGTGATGTTGACTCCATTAATAATGTCCTAAATAAGCTGGTCCAACTGTTAATTTCCCAAATTGTTAAAAGGAGATGTTGTGGTTTTAAGCTGGAATTCATGTAGTTTAACTTGAAATCCATTTTCATATACCCCAGTCTGTCATACTAAAAAGCTAACTAGTGTCAGAAATTTTCTCCTCAAAGAGAAATGAGGGTCATCTCATTCCAGAGCAATCATAAAAGTCTCTAGAACCATACTGTAATATGGGTTTCCAGATATTAGATGATTTATGGAGAGCTTTTCTTGAACCCTTTCAGTTTTGTATTTGAAGTGCAAACCCAAGAAATTATACAGAATATTTAGATAATAGATTTCCTAAAGCTGTGCGTGGAAATAGCACACTTATATTTCACTGGCTTCCAGCTGGTTGATGTTACATGAGAGCTTACTCTTTGCAGTAGAGTCTGCCTGTATTAACTGGTTTAGAGCTGTACAAAGCATAATCAGTTCTTTTTCAAGTAATGATGAAGAGCTGGCAATATCCAGGGAGGTCTCTGAACCCTGTATCTAAGGTATTACATTATCTTGCTCTTGGTTAAGATGGCCTATGGGCAGGTGCCCTGCTGGGTAACTGGGGTATTAGCTGCACATTGACAGACTGTTGACCTGCCAGAGGGGATTGGCTACCTAGGTTAACTAAACTGGAGTAACTGGCCATGTCTGTGCTCCTAACTCGTAGCAAAGATGGTATGAAGTGTTAAGCAGCGCTGAAGGAGCCCAGACAGAAAAGCAAGAGCGAGTTGCTCTTTACCTGTTGGGCTGGGGCTGTGGTGGGGTTGATGAGTCCGTTTTTCAGCCATGGTCACACCTCCCTTGCTCCTGGCGGTTTGCACACCTTCCTGGCATGGGAACTTTTGTGTTTCTGTGACAAACCGTGGATCTCATCAGAGATCTGATCTGGCTGGATTTTTGTCTTACCCTCTTTCTTTTTAATTCTTGAATTGCTTTTCAGCTTAATTCCCCAATTCAGGTCAGAGTGCAGTCCAACAAACAGTTGTGCTGACACAATGGAGGGAGTAGAGATGGTGGGGAGGCTGGGGAACACCTCTGGTTGGGATTGCTAAGGAGGCAAGCCATTCCTGACAAAAGAGAGGAGGCTGGCAGCTGTAGGGAGAGTCGGTGCACAACTGCTTAGTGGGGTAATGGATGTTGTCCCTACCACAAAGTAAACACTAAGGTGGAATGAGAAAAGAAGTTTAAATACAATGGGGGGCTTTCTTCTGCTGGCAGTGTTTCTTTTGGTTTTCCCCTAGGATCAGGACTGTGCTGTTTGTTGTTCAAGTGGTCTGTGTTAGTGGCTCTTTGAGGTGTTTTAAAGCTGATTTAAAGTGATCAAAGTCTGGGCTGCCACCATCAGACGTGGTCCCTGCCCACCCTGGCTGCCTGTTCCCTTTGCTGGGGGATTGAACTGATGCGGGGCTGTACTGCCCAATCCCGCTTGAGCTCATACCGGCATGTGTGTCATCACGCAATGAGCGGCCTGAAAACTATTTGTGTTTATTTTCGTTTGGGTTATTTTTCAGTGGACGAATTTAGTTGGATTAATTTTCAACTCCCTGCTTAGCTCATGGTCAGTGTGGTCAGAGGAGCACCAGTGTCAGCACAGGCCGTGGGCTCAGCTCTGTTTAATCTGGCATGAAACCATGCCTGTGGCTTTCAGCCAGCACAGACTTGACCTGGCGGCGGCAGCAGAAGACAGGGAGGGAAAGGGGAAGGGGAAGGGGGGGATGCTTTTACCTTTGAAAGCACAGGCTGCACTGAAATCACTGAGGCTGCTTGTACAGTCAGATACGTGTTTGGTGCTGGATTGAGCCAGTATGACATGGGTGAACTGGTCCTAAGAAAACTGTGTGAGGGTGTGTGTGTGCACACACATATGTGTTCTCATCTTCGTGAGGTTTGTTTCTTTCTGTCTCCCGAAAGTCTTAATATTGGCAGTAGAGGTGGTTCTGAGTGGAGCTGTGCTGTGGATCCTCTGAAAAGCTATTATGGAAGAGGGAAGGATGTCCATAAAATCAATTCTCAGGCTTTTCTGTGCAGTTGTCTTTACGTCCCCGTGACCACCTAGGTTTCTTCCTAATTCTCGGAGACCTAATGAACTGCCGTTGTCACTGCCAGCAAATGAAGCATGGATCCTGGGGCCGGGCTCTGGTTTGAGTGCAGGAGGCCTTGCTGATGATGGGATTGGAGTACGTACATACACAGGAGCACTTTACGTGTCTGTTAACCAACACTGGCCCGTGGGGGATCACTGTGAAACCCCTGTGGTGGTAGGCAAAACGTGCCCCTGAGCAGGCCCACGATGGCAGCTGTGCTACCTCCAGTTGTAGCTGAACATCAGAGATGAACTGGGCTTGCTGGTCTGGCCAAGCATGCGCTCTTCTGTCTTGCACTTAAGTTCTTCAACAAAACATCTAAGAATCCACTTTAATTACAAAATATGTGTCCCTTAGACTTCCTCCTTCCTTCCCTAAAAGGGAAGTGGCGTGTTTTATGTTGGCTGAAAGGGCACAGTAAATTGTGCTGTGTGGCTTCTTTTCCTGGGTGAAGACCTCATGAAATAGCATTTAAAAGACTTGATCATGACTGAGCAGTTGAAAATAATTGAGTAGTTGAAAATACTCTTCAGGAAGCCTGAAGTAGCCTTTGAGTTGCCAGAGAAGCTGCCTTTCCTTGCTCTGCTTTCAGGCAGTTGCTGTGTCCCATTTGCTGACCCAGGCAGCTGAAACCTTGGCTCCTTCCTGCGGCAGCTCCACATTTCTGGTAAGTCATTTGAATGACTGGCCCGGTGGGGTCTGAAAAGCAGTCTCCAAGCTGCTCATACCTGCTCCTTCTGTATTATTTTCAGCTAATTGGTGTATCTTCATCATTAATCTGCTTAAAACGAATGGTCCAGGGTAACACAAGCCAGAATCCTTATGGAAAAGCGACCCCGTATGACTCTCTCTTTAATTTAGTTTCTTGGTATTTGTATGTTGGTCAGTGGTGGTTTAGCATATAGAAGTAATTGACTTCTGTCATTTCAAGACCAGGCAGACCATTGCTAGATGAGGTTGTGGTGCAAGCACAGTATCTAGCTATAACAAAGCAATATGTTATGATGCAGTTAATCTTGTGAACACAGATTTGCTTAAACACCCCCCCCACCCCACCCCCACCAATGTGGCTGCCTCTGCTTAAGCTTTGCTCAGTAAGCATCTAGGAAAAGACTGTGCTGCATGCTTATATGTATTTTTTAAGCTAATAAAGATTTCTGTCTCTTAAGTAGTCACTTTTGATTCACGATCTGGTATTTTGAACCAGTATAAGTCAAGTCTCATGTCTTCTAGGTAAAGGAAGATATTGAAGAAAGTTTGCTTTAATGAGATGCCTGTGAATCTTGCTAGTTTTCTGGTACTTCTGGTTTAAGTCAGTCTGATATTAAGTAGTTTAGAATCGTAGAATGGTTTGGGTTGGAAGGGATCTTAAAGATCATGTAGTTCCAACCCCCCTGCCATGGGCAGGGACACCTTCCACTAGACCAGGGTGCTCAAAGCCCCGTCCAACCTGGCCTGGAACACTGCCAGGGAGGGGACAGCCACAACTTCTCTGGGCAGCCTGTTCGGTGCCTCATTGTTTAAGAACAATGAGATTTTGCTTTCTTCAGTAGTAGCAACTGTTTTCTTATGATTCAGTATTTAAGTTCTGGTGTCAAGGAAAAAAACTGTTTAATTTTGCTTCCTAACATCTGTCATTCAGTCTAATTCCCACTTAGTTTCAGTCCCTCTCCCAACTGTTCCCTACCTGCTCCCGTGTCTCAGAGCTGGCCAAAAGCAGGGTACCCCCTCAGCTTCAGAGCCAGGAAATTGTTACAGGTAGGCTGAGAGAGAGAGGAGGTGCCAAAATTGATTGTCTGGCAGTGCTTAATTGACAAGCAGCAGAGAAATGCAGGCAGTCCTTTCAGGTGCGCATATGAGTCTCTGTCCTTGATGGTTGTGCTCTGATGTCTTTAAAGGTAAAGTGGATCTTCTACATCTGCTTGAACGTTTATCAGATCACTCTTGTATCTTACTTAGTTCTTCTGACTTAATTCCTGTGTGTGTTTTCTCTGGTTTGGAAGAATTTAGGCACAATGGTAGTACTGTACATTTTCTTTAATTGTGGAGACAAAGGTGGCTCTTTTGAAGGAGCAGAAATGTTGCTGTTGGACAGTGGCCCTGTGGATGGATGCTGGGACACTTGCCGTTCAGCAGAGTCTGGCTGGCCTGGGACTAACTGGCCTCATATATGGGGGAAAGGAGCACCTTCTTCAGCAGTGCTGCTTTTAGTGAGCTTCCTAAGATGTTTTCTCTTTAGGCAAAATTAATGTTCCAGGACTGAAGTTCATAGCAATTCTCACTTTTAATTACACAAGGGAGTGCAGAATGCTTCATTCCTGCCATGCCATGGTGTCTGTGATTCCTCTTAGCCTGCCTTCAGATCTTACTGGTCAAGTGGCTGGAGCTGCTGAGATGCCTGATAGTTGAGATACTGCTCCCACACGATGCTCATCATCGCTGCCGTGTCTGGTCATTTAGTGCAGATTATTGCAATGGCAATAAGACTGTGGTTATCTTTTCTGGACAATAAGCACATTTATAACAGTCTGGATGCTGACAGGACTTATCTACTTGCTGGCAACTCTAAACTGGCTTCTAAAAGGTTGTAAATTTCTTGTAGCTGTAAGTGGTGTCAGACTCATTGTAAGATAAGCAGCAGTGAGGAGGAAGAAGTTGAGTGACCTTCCTACTCTGACATAAACTTTTTTCCTCCTGAATTTTTGGGAGGTCACTATTGGCCCTTCTTAGCCTGAAATGTTACTTGATCTCCCACCAGTTTGGACTCCTGACTTCAGAGGGACTGCTTTTGATTTACTCTTGGGTAAAAAACAGCAGAATTGTGACTGAGGGCTGTGGAAAGTAGGAGATGTGGCCATAAGTGATGACTCTGGATCTTACTCAGTTACCCATAATAGTAATTTTGGAGACAGTACGTTTTAATTCATTAGTTATGTTCTTTAAATTCTGTTCTGGGTGTTACAGAAACTTTGTCCTGGGCGCTGATGTAGGAATTTGCGTGAGGACTCATTCCAAGGATCGTGAATGTGAGTGGGTTTTTCCTTGCTACAGTAGAAAAGAAACCAAATTGCTGCCCTTAGCCAGTGACTTAAGATACCAAAACACTATCTACGGCGTGCTGAATTGCTATATTTTGTTGCAGCTGTGAACGGTAGCAATTTACCACTACCTGAGTACTATCAGGTTTTTGAAACGCCGGTGTAACTTGGTGAAAGACGACTGTTGGTAAGCAGAGGAATGAACGGGCTTCTGTATGGGGAAGTCTCAATGGCATGGAAAAGTGTCTGTGGCAGTGCATGGAGCAGAAACTTATTGATGGGATTTTGCATAAGAGAATTTAGTTGAATGCTGAATTCACACTCATTCAAGCTATGAGCAGAGAATTAGGCTCTGCTCCAGAGCTACATTTATGAGATCCCATGGCTGCCTACTGTGGGAGGGTACTCATTGAGATGAGGCAACTATTGTAAATGTTTTTCTGAGTTTACAGTTGAAAAAAATTGCCTACAGAGCAACTTACAGAGGCTGCAGGGGTTAATGCAAGACTAGGGTTAGGTACTCATACCTTATCTCAAACTTTCATTTACATGTTTTTATCTCTTTTCCTCACCCTTTAGGGTGGAGAGTGGGAACACACCTCTCCTTAGGTTATGTGTGTTCCAGTAAAAATGGGGAAAAAGTTTGTGAAAGGCTCTGTTTTAAGATTAGGGGGAAGGGTGCAAACATCACTGTTAAGGGTAATCGAAACAGAACATTATAAACGTAGCAGTTTTGCGGTTAGATCTGTTTTCTTTAAATCACTGGGGAGAGCTAAATAGTTCTTGCATGGTTCATCTTTAGGAGTTCCTTGCTATGCAGGAAAAACTGTATTTGTAAGATTCTCCTCAGTACCACTGCCTTGCACTGGCAGTCTGCATGCAGCTTTCTTCCAGCCCTCGAATAACACAGAAGCACTGCACTTCAAGAGATGCTCCTGGGAGCACTTGGAAGGCTTTTGGAGAGGAATGTTTGACGGCTTTAAGAACTGCATGCTGCTGGCTCAGATGGAGCTACAATTACACGTAGACTTTGAGAGAAAATGGTACAGAGCTCTTAGGTCAAAAGGTGTTTAGTTCTGCAGGAATTCCCTTCAGAGATTATATTTATTTATAAATATAACTGGAAATAATGATATGATTCTTACATAATTCCACCCTTCCTGAAGTACTTTAGGACTAAGGAGCTGTAGATGAATAGTGTAAGTAGTTTGTTGGCTTGCCCACATAGCTAAGGTAGGAAGAAATGCATGGTGTGCACGGGAAATGCAGGTTTTCAGTCTTTAGCTGAGAGGGATGGGAAGTTGGAGAGTCAGGATGTGGCTGAGGTGGTTTGGAATCAGACAGATGCTGGTGCTTTTAGCATTGTATGGTTTGTTTTGAAGCAGTTGGATGAACTTGTCCAAAATGTTTTTTTCCTGTTTTGGCAATTAACGTCACGCATTTATTGTTACACGATTACCTTGTTGCACTAATTTATTTGGATTTTCTCTCTCTTACCCCCTTTCTCTAAAGATGTTTTCCTCCTCAGTGCTCAGGGTTAAATATACAAACTTTGCTGTTGTAAAAGATGGTAGATTTGTTTTGTACAATTTATATCAAGTTCTAATACCTTCTATGTTTGGCTGCATGGCAGAGAAAGAGGAAAGAAGCTGTCATAGAGACAAATTGCACAGAAGACACAGTACGGTGCTAGCTCCCAGCTATTGAGACAAATGGGATTTTATTGTTCAGGCTGTACCTCCTTTTCTGCTTAAATTAATTTATTTTTGTATTTTGCTATCTGTGTGTGCGTGTGTACACAAATATATTTCATATATAAAAAGCGTTACATAGTCATATTGGTTTTTAGATCATCCAAACACTTTTAAGGTAAAATGGGAGTAAAAAGTAGGATGGATTTGGGTTGTCACACAAAGCTTTCTGTCTACTTGCATCTCTGCACTAGGAAAAGATGCTGTCATTGTGGTACATCTCTGCAAAATTTCTTTAGGATAGACGTGTATGTTACCACACCTGGCTACCAATTAGTCTTAAACAGGTCACTAAATTAAGAGTCTAACTAACCTGAACAGTCTCTCTCGTTTTTCCCAAAACAAACTAGCACTTAAAATTTAGTAAAACACTTCCACTTTGATTAATTTTTTGTTCTTTCAGGTTTTGTTGAAACACCTGTAAGACATCACTGCCTTTTGGGCAACACTGCTTTTGTTCAGAGGAATAAAGTTCCCTGTTCTTGGCTTAGCAAGTCCACTTTGATGTGTCATTTGCTGTTGGCTTTTAGAGCTAAGTAATTTTGAATTTGGAAAAGCAGAAATGTAATTACGACCCTTTCCATTAAGAGACAAGCTTTTCTGTCATACTTGTTTGAGAAGAAACATAAAATTTTCATTTAGAAAGCTTGGATTTTAATTTGTAGTACTGAAATTGTAGGAAAGATCTTGCTTTCTCATCCTGTTTTTCTGCTTACTAGGAAAAAAAATAGGAAAATGTCCTCCCCCCCAGCTATAATACTTGCATTATTTTAGTTTCAAAGTAAACATGCTTATGATCTAACCACTTTTGCTAATTACCATCTGCTCCTTCACCAGCACTTGAGTCCCACTCACCCTCCACTGTCTAGGATGCCAAAAATGCGTTTGCCTGGGCTTGAGCTGATGGGACAAGAGTCCGTGTCTTAATTGTGGTAGAATTATCCACTTGTGTGCCACATCAACTTCGATTTATTTCCCTCATAATTTATAAAACAGGGTTCACAAACTTGTTGGATTTGCACTCTGAATCTTTAATTTAGAAATGCATTAAAAAGAGAAGGAATTTTCTTCATCAGTAAACTCTTGGGTTTTTTTCCCTGTTTTGACTGTCGGTCTATTCCTGTTGTTGGCATCAGGCTAAACCATAAAATGGTTCCAGAACTGGTTTAAGTGGCTTTTCAGTCCACGCCATCTGTAGTCTTGGTCTTGCACTGTGTACAGAGACATGCTTTTGTTTGGAAATGGAGGGAATTCTGTAATTGCCCAAGTAAATTCTCTGTGTTTGTGTTGCATGGCTTTTAAGTTAGACCAAGTAATGTTAGTGTCTAGGGGCGGGTGTGTGTGTGTGTGTGTAATAATACAGATGGATATGATAAGGATGGTGTGTGGGGCTATTTATATAGAGATTTGGGCCTTAGGAATTAATAAATTGGCTTAAAAATCCTATTGTTATTTAAAATAATGGGGGAGGGGATGTGCGCCTTATTTTACAACCTTTAAGATCTTTTGCTGGCTCTTTTACAGAAGTGAAGACAGCTGGAAACATTTTGATTTGGTGGTGCGCCCCCCCCCCCCCCCCCCCCAATTTTGCACCATCTCATGACTTTCTAATAGAAACACCTAGAACACCAAATATGCTAAAAATGTTATGAATCAGCAATATTAAATTCAGATTCTGGAGGTTACAATAAAGCTGTAATCTGTCAAATTTCTTTCAAACTCTTTTGGTGGTGGTGTGTTTAGTATTGCCCAGGAGAGTCGTCTGCAAGAGAAACATAGCAGTTACAGAAATCCTCTTCTGTACAGTGCAGATGTCAGCATTTGTGGTCACTGGGTACAACTGTGAAGAGAAGAAGGACCCTTTGGAGGATGCCAGCCTTCTTCCATGGGCTGGTGCTTTGGAACTGGTATATCTGGCTTTCTTTTGTGAGGCAAGCGATGGTGGATTTTCACACCACCAGCATGCTCAAGGACTTGTTACTGTTTTTCAGCAGGACTTCGTACATTATGCAGCTTTGAAAGATAAGATTGCTGCTGTCAAAGTTTTTCATCACCAGTAGGATGAATGGAGTCAATTATAAGGTGTCCCTTTTTGCTCAGTCTTTGGATAGGGCCTTTAGCAGTTTGGATCTCATTTTCTAGCTACGCATTTTTCTCCATAAGGGAGTTTGTACGTTATTTTTGGTTGCTTTTCACATTCAGGTATTCATTTCCGATTGCTATTTTTGTGGTTTTTTCCCTTCTTAGTTCTCTCTTTTCTTACTTGCATCATCTAGAAATTGAACTGTTCGTAAACATCTGAGGAACGTGTGGCAGGGGCAAGTGCTTTAAATCATTGTTGCACTGTGCTTGAAAGTGCATTTGCATTTCGGAAGAGAAAAAAGTTGCAACCTTTTTTGAAGCAAGATTTTAATTTGTAAACCATCTGCTATTTTTGGTGTGTCAAATATGAAGGCTTCCTGTGTGAAACTGATAGAGAAAAAGATCACAGGAGATCTGGAACAGTGACTCAGGTCACAGCAGGCCTGTTTGCATGACACCTGTGTCATCAAAATAGCCTTGCTTTGGCGTCCTTAAATGAGATTTTCTTTTCCTTTAGATGGTAGATCTGTTCAAAGGCATATTTGATCATGAATAATTTGGAGGAAAACAATTTTCCGTCCTTCTGAGAATATCATACATTTTCTCCTCCTTGTTACTTCTGAACTCTTCACAACATCAACATCTGATGTTGGGCAAGTTGTCAATTTTCAGTGCTGGTGTCTGCTCAGAAATTGTTTCTCCCCGTTTCCTTCAACTTCAGGCATGTTAAATCAGATAAATTCATACACAGATGTTTAATCACTGGGCACTAATCACCCTTGTGCAGTATTGATCAGCAGCCTTTTTGTAGACGATGATCAGAATGAGTAATAGCTTGCTAGTAAATGCCAAGGAGTGAAGATGGTGAGTTGGTCCAATGTAGAAGTTGATACAGCTTTTTGCATTTCCAGATGTTTCTAGACTCCATCAAACAGTGTTGTCTTCTCTTTTTCCCCTCCCCTGCTCCGAACTCCGTTTTTCTTCTTGTTTTCATGTTCAAGTCAAGCAGTAATCCATCCTTTCTGTTGATGGTGTGTCTTTTGACAAGTGCCCTGGTCCCTCTTCTCAGGGCTGCTGGCGCTACTGAGGTTGTCCACAGTCTCATTTTCCTGAGGAGCCTGTCATTTCCCTTCCTCGTCCTCCCAGTACACTCAAAGCATGTACAGGCTTCCTGTGCAGCTCTATTTTATGGGGGCTGCCTGTGAACACTGCACTTGAAAGCCACTGCTTGCGAGATAATTCAGTTAAAAAGAGACCGGGGAAAACCCAAGTAGGCAGACCTGTGGTGTGTGGGTTGAAAGCTTTATTTTTTTTCTCCCCCTTCCTCCTACTCTTTCCTTACTGGGTAAAAGACCTGGTCTGTGCCTGAACTTGCTATTCTGAATAACCTCTTCTCTGCACACAGTGACTGATGCTCACATCCTGTTTCCTACCAGTTTAGCTGAAAGAGCGCCCTGAAGAGTGACATTTCTATTTCTGTTGGGTTTGTTTCAGTGAGTTTGCAGGCTGGCTCTCTGCTGCTGCCTCTGTCACGTGCCTTTCGATTCTCTTCTGTGAATTTGAGGAAACCTGCTTTTCCTTTGCTTTTTGTATGAAATAGCAAAATCACTGTGGGATTTGGAGTCGCATCTCAAAAAATGAAGTGGACTTTAAACAGAGGAAGAATATATTTTGAGTCAGGATCCTTAAGTATTTAGAGTTTGATTAATGCTCTGCTAATGCAGAACTAGTCTGCCTGGGAAATAACGTGAATAAACCTGTGAATCCTCTTCTTGCCAAACTGTGGGTTTTGATCAGGGACTTTCTAGCTTCCTTGGAAAAAATGTAGATTTAAATATTCATTTTTTTGCTTTAAATCCATGCACACCAGTGAGTCTATGTCTTATTTCTCTAATGTAATCACTTTGCCATGCTTAATAAACTATCTGCACACTTTCAAATCTGTTTTACTGGTGGAGGTACTCAGGGAAGCTGAAATGCAGTATTAATTATCTGCTCTAAAATATGCTTGATTGAGTGGCTCATGCTGCAGAAGTTCCTCATGCCAAGCTTTGTTGCATCTGCTGCTTTTAGTGTTTTACTAGTTGCAACCCATGCAGCCATGCTTGTAAAAATACAGGTACCTAAAAAACACAAGGGAACAAAAAACCTAAAATTGTCAAATTTATTTTTGAGATGCTGCATGGAGAAAAATAATAAAAAGAGTCTTCTTACAGATTTAATGAATCTTATTGTGAATAAAACTTTGAAGGCTAAGCAAGTTCATCTTACTGTTTTTACAAGCCTGTGCTTCTGCAGCAGACTTAAAGTAAAAATGGGAGGAAATGTAAGCACATCGGAATTAATTGCTGCCACAAGGATAAGTTCCTGTGTTCTTCCTTTTAACTTAACTTCACCTTGAGGATGACTTGGATGAGACCCTGCCACATAGCTTTCTTTCTCCCCCTGCCACCATACCCTTCTGCTGAAAAGAGCAGTTTCTCACCTGCTTCTCCCTCCCGGACTGTCCTGGTAGGATGCTCATCCCCTGGGCGGGTTGCAGACTCCCCAGCTATGGCACAGTGGGGGCCGGTGCTGTAGAGGACACGTTGTGCTTAACCCACACACCACGGTGTCTCCTGTTGCGCTTGTGGTGACCGTAGCCCTGGCTGGCAGTCTCCTGCGCTGGTGGGCTGGGGCATCTTGATAGCTGGTGCAGGAAGAGCCTTTGTGCACTTCTCCACGCAGGTGGGCAGCAGGGCAGCTGCCAGAGGAGACCAAAGTTACAGCTAGGATCTGGAGAGGGTGCTTTTTAGGGACCTGCAACGTGGTAGTGGGTGGGGCCAGGCAGGCAGCTTAGCAGCCTGCTCCCCATCTCTGCCTGGGTATCTAATTCCCTTACAGTCTTGAGGTCAGAGCCTCGCCGGAAGGCTTTAATGCAGTGGAGATGTGTTTCTGCCTCTCCCGGGAAGGGTCCTATGGCCGGCTCTCCAGGAGGTATGGGAAGAGGTTGGGGCCGAAGGTGGTGGTGCTCTTTCTCCACAGCTGGGCCTGGTGGGGGCTTGCTTGCTCCCTGGGCTGTCTGTGTGTCAATGGTGTGGCTCTCAGGTGTGATTGTATTACAATAAAAACAAGATACCAAATCCCACCAGGTGAGGGAAGTCCCTCTCCTGCAAGCACTGCTGTTCTAGTCCCACCAGGGTTCCCGGTGCCTAAGAGGGAGTGTTCTTGCTGGGGCAGCTGGGTTTTGACATCATTGCAGGAGGCCAGCTTGCTCCTGGAGTTAAACTGGTCTTGCCCTGGTTCACCTTCATTGGCTGAGCCATTGATTTACTGACTAATTTAGGAGGTGTTTCTCCAGAGCCTTGTGACAGTACCTGGTGTTTGGGAGGAAGGAGGATTGGTGTAGGCTGCTTGCAAAGGTACTAAGTCATGGTGAAGTCCCAGGTTTTTCAGAGTCTGTGAGGTTTGGACTTGTGACATTTGGGCTGTTGAGGCTCCTGAAGCCAGGCCCTGCCCTGGTGAGTTTGTGCTGATTTGCGCTGTGTGAGCAAGGTGAAGGCTTCAAATGCAGTCAAGAAGTTGCCTCATTTTGGAGGATGTTTGCGGCATTGGGGGATGTTTTGTTTTGCTTTCTGGGGTTTCATTCAGCTGTGAGAAAGAGGAGATGGAAAGAGAAATGATAGTAAAAAGTAACTATCTCTGAACTTAGTGTAGAAATGGGACACAGGCAGAGTAGATCTTCAAGGTCCCTTCCGACCTAGATGATTCTGTGATTCTGTGTATGTACATGGCAGAAATAATTTGTGGTTGATAGATGTGCAGTAACACTGAGGTCTCTGTTGCAGGAGGACATTTTTTCTTAAGCACGCGCCTGCTGCAGGTGATGGGGGATCTGTTGAGGCTGCTGAGCAGGGCTCAGGACAGAGCGCAGCTTTGTCTCCCTAAAGAGCCCAGGGACAATTGGAAACCCTACATCCAGGCAGCCTCTCAAACCATTTATCAAAGTGCCTGTTTTTCCCCCCCAGTTCATCGTGTGAACCAATATTAAATACTAAGCAAGAAAAAACCCTACCTTAAATAAACAGTTATGGGCAAAGTGGTGCAAATCCATTAGCTTTTGTCAGGTCTTCCTTATTTCTGTTTTTATTTGTCACTGCTAATGGACTAATGGATTTAGTGCAACCTACTCCTACCCATCTCTACTAGCTGTTAACCCCTTCCCCTGGAAATTCACTCACTGGCTTATTTCATCATTAAGACACTAGTAGGCAAAAAATGACCCACAAACCTTTAGCACAGATATAAGTGTTGAATAATTTTTATAGTATCTGTTGTGTGAAGGGTTGTGTTTTAAAATTGTCACTAGGTTTTCATATATACAAATATGACTATATATTTGTAAGAAAAGGGAGTTTGTGTCTTTTCCCATTGTATAATCTAGATAACATGAAAAGTATTGGATGACCAGTGGGTATTTAAATAAGTGCCCCTCTGACACGAAATTAGCACACCCCACTAAATGGGATATTGGTCTGGAGTCTCAGGGATTTTTTTTCTCTTTTCTTTTGCCTTTGACTTTATAGGTGACCTTGAGCACTTCTTTTTTTTTTTCTTTTGTTTCTGTGTCTCCTCAATTTTCTTTTCAATAGAGTAGGGATAATTACACTTTCCGTGTATACACAGAAATTCTATAGGCTGAAACAGCATTATTAATGCTACTTGCTACCTAATCTCCTTCAAGTATGCCATGTGATGGCTTGTCATGCTGACAGGCTTGTCTTCTGGGCTCTCCTGCCTTCCCAGCCCAGTCTCCCTGTGTTTGATCTTGCACTTTGTTCCTCCCTAGCAGTGTCACAGCCTGTTGTCTTCAGCACCTGGACTTTGTCTAGCCTGGGGTGGCTTTGGGGAATGTCTGGGGTTGCTAGGCACTAGCATGAAACAACATACTACTTTATGTAGGAGCCAAGCATTGTTTAAGGGCAGTTAACAACACAGCTTTCTTCAGTTGCTTGCAGGATTTCCATATGGCAGCCTAATAGCTTTATAGGATGGTTTGTATATAAACTCAACAAGGAGATATTTAACAGGCTAAATACGACTCTTGAAGTTGGGTGACAGAATGCAACACCTCCTGAGCCTGTTGGAGGAATCATTTTATGATGAGAGCAGTGGGAAACTAATGTGGTGTGGCAGATCCACTGCCGGCTGTAAGCAATAGTGCGAGCTTACCTGTGCTAATGGACTTAGACGTGCTGGTGTGCTGGAGGAGCTAGAGGAGGAGCAGTGGACCAGCTGTGCCTGTGGTATTGTCTGGCAGTGGGTCACCGTGATTGAAGTAATGATAGAGAACTGTTCCAGACCTGGTGTTGAAGTGCCCCTTGTGGGATCAGGAGCCTGGACTCTGGGGACATGGCTTGGGTTGGTAGTCTATGGCAGCAGCTCAGGCTTGGTGGGTGTCTAGGTCATGCACTAGAAGACGTTTCTGACTTCTCTGTACTTGTGAGGGGGATTGCAGAGGTTAAAAATTGCTTAAAAGCCTGTGAACGCCTTCATTTGTGTAAAACCCGAACTGTCCATGCAGTAACTTGGGTGCTGTCTCACAGCCGTTGCCATGAGATGTTACCACCGTTTCTTTGCTCTACTGTGGCAGGTAGGCAGGGCTATAGGACCTATGCCTGTAGCTCTACTTATGGGGTGCTCTGGGGGTTTGTGTGGGGGCCAGCTTCTATAGGCACCGGTGAAGGGAGTAGGGCCCTTCACTCTGATAGCACATACAAGTCCGAAGGTATAAAGAAAACTTCTAATATGTCTTGTGCTGGTGAGACTTGAACTCCTTTAGCACTGGAAGATGACTGGACAGTGTGCGTTTCAGTAGCATTTTCTTGTGTTGCAGGATCTTGCGCTGCATCTTGCCTGTGAAATAGGTTGGGTTTCTTGACTCTACCACAGCCTTTCCTCTTCTCCAGCTGTTACTTGATGTCGCTGGTCTGGCCTCTATTCCTGTAGCATTGTTTATTTGCGTGGTTGACTTCCCATTTGGTTTGGGGGATTTAGTTCTATTTCATTTTAAAGCTAAGTAGTCCTTTTCCACTATAGCCATACTTCTCATTCTCAATGAAGTTACTTATCCACTCAGCCTCTCCAGTCAGAAGAGTAACTGCCCGTCTTGTAACTGGAAGGACACCAGAGGCATGGCAATGGTTAATGCCCGTGCACCACTTGGGGCAGAATCAGGCCACTTCCCTAAAGGCAAACCAGGGATTTAAAAGATTGATGGCTCTGATGGTGTCTGGGGTAGCTCACTGAGCAAGTGAGCTAAAATATTGAGAGATGAGCATGAAAGCAGTGACTTGGACTTGTGTGATTTCAGCTAATGGATGTTTTTACTTGAAGCAAAATAAGATTTAAAAAGCCCCAATCTTTTGTTTTCTTGACGAAAGCCAGTGATTTCTTGATGCAACTGATTTACTTAGGTTGAACGGTATACTCCAGCAAGCTTCCTGTCAAACCTTTAATTTTATGCATTAAATGAGCATGTATTTATGGTCATGTAGTTGTGTTTTAGCTAGTCAGAGCTCTTTTTCAGCTTTGCGCCTGAGCTGAGCTGTGACAGCTAGCTTACTGAAAAAAGAGTTAACACGCAGAAGAAGCTGGTGTGAGGGTTTTGTTATGTTGCATGCCAGTATAATTTATCTTTCTCTTGGTGTCAAGCTGTCACGTAACATTGCCAAACTTTCCTCTGAAGAGCAGGGGACGTTTCTGACTCTTTCGAGTTCATAGGTAGGGGGGATTTTGTGTGAGGGTTTCTGAAAATTGAATGTCTATCATGTAGTTGTTACTGTCGTTAAAATTTCTGTTAAGGTCTATAGTACAATTCTTTAAAACTAGCCATATAGAATCTCACTGATCTGTGCTAGAAATATTGGAAGAGAATGAAGAAAATCTACCCTTAAACTGCACAAACAGTGATTTGTAATTTTTATGTGAGATTACAGTGGATCTAAGGACCGTGTTTTATAATAATAGCAATCGTTGGCAGTGGCTTTGTTTTTCTTTATTTAAGAATTCCTTAGCAGTTGTATTTCTTTCTTTTTTTTTTTCTTAAACTAGCTGACCTCAGATGATTCAAATGCTCTATTTGTGTCTTTCAGCGAATTACTTCATTTGTTTAAAAAAGGAGTAACTAGAGAACCCACCAGTCTCACCTGTAAGGTACATACCTGTTAAAGGGGTTAAAGGTTTCCTGTTATCTGTGACCACTCATAAAAACTATTAAAAACTGGAAAACCTATGTAGGTGAGCAGAGCAAGCATTATGTCTGTCTTGGTAACTTGAAATATGAATGAGTGAAGATAACCACAGAGTTTTAAACAGACCAGCAGTCCAACTTCGGCATCTTAATCTTAAATCTTCCTATTTGCCAGCTAAATAGTTTAAAATTTGTTATATACTATCTTTGCCCATTTTCGATACTAGGCTAATTCTGCCTGATGTGAGTGAAGGAACTACAATTCTGAGTTAGTCCTATTTTAGCAGTGATGCTCTTCATTTAGAGGAGCACGATACTAACGTGCAGGATGGGCAGCTGAACTAAAAAAGTAAGGTGCACTCTTCTCGGCATTGCTGTCTACAAGTGAATAGCACAGAGCTGGCCTTTGAGTAGTGTTCCTGGTTGCACAAGTTCTTTTTGGATATTGAAAAGCCTCTCTGCCGTTGCTGTTGCAGTGCTGATTCAACACAGCATCAGTAGTTGTAGTAGGCTTTCGTTTTCTGGTCTCTGTGAATTTTGTAATTGTGAGCCACTTTTTTCCCATAGTTCCTGCCCAATGTTTTCAAACCTACAAGAGTAGCGGCATATTTGGTGAAGGGTGTGTAATCTATGTTGTATTGCGGGATGGTTTTTAAGTCACTTGGCAGGTGTCTCTGTGTAGTGCAAGAAAGTTATTTAAGGATGTCATTCTTTTCTGAGGTGTATTTTGGAGTAATTATTGTGTTCCTCTTTGTGTGTTTCAGAGTTGAAGGCAGGGTGTCATGAGGTGCCACTCAGAAAGTATTTTACTTCCCTTTCTCCTGCCTCTCCATCTCCTCACAAAAATCCCTCACTTTTCTTATGAAATAGATTTTTTCATAAGGTGAGAAGAGGGTCTTTAGGAGGAATTCTTGATGTTAGGTTGCTGTCCCTGGGAACCAACCAGAAACCTGTTTTGGTCGAGGTTTCCAGCATCGCTCTGTGTTTTGGGTGACTGCAGTGTTGGGTGGTGAGTGAAATACCCTGCTTTCTTCATGGGTAGATGTTTCCATGGTGCCAGTTCTCGTGGGAGCTTGTACAGGTCCTTGCTGCCTGACAGCCCTGGGTGTGCTCTTGCCATCCCAGAGGGTTCATACGCAGAGGTGAGCAGTCAGCAGTTGTTCCAGAGACACGACCTCTGTGAAGAGGAGGCTGATGACTTTGTGCTGCCACATTAAATGTGATGCAGACGTAGAATTTGAGAAATGTTCTTGCTTGTACCTTATGCACAGAAATCTATTTGTGGTCTAAAACAATTACTTTTTCAGATTCTGGTCCTGGCTGTAGTTACTGAAATGGTTGGTTTGAATTCCGTGGTGACATCATGGGTATTTGTATCATCCAATTCTTTTTGATCCTATAGCAACACTTCTGTGCTTGCATGGCTTACTTGGACACCTGTACAAGCTGTATGGCATTCCCATGGATAAACTTGGTGGCAAATCTGTGTGAAGGGTTTGTGTCAAGCCTACTGTTGCAGGGTAACTGGGCACAATGAGTTCAGGATAAATATTTTTTTAGAGTAAGAACCTTTGATACCCAGTAATCTCTCCGCTATTACTTGCAAAGAGGTCATTTGCTGTAACAATAGTAGATTTCATCCATGAGAGCAAACCCTTAGATCAGTGATGGTGAATACTGACACAAAAAGATGTCCTTGGCGTTACTCGCAGATTGTGTTAATGACTGCAACAGTTTACACTGAGCTAGGCAGGGACTGATAAGTCACAGTGGTGTGATTTCAAGATTTGATAGCTTGGGACTGCAGATGCTAGTTGGAAATGCCCTTTTTTGAGTAATAGGAAATTTCTGTTTTTTCTGTTGGCTTTTACAGTTCCTGAAGCACCCCTGTAACCTGCGTGGCATATTTCTCAAAGACTGTGTACATCTACACCACTTCAGCCTGGGTAGCTGCCATATGCCTAATTCATATTGCTGACAGTTTTGGTTCAGGAGAGTCTAGCCATGGCCACTCATCTCCTCCCAGTTTGGTAGTGGAGAAGAAAAAGGACAGATCAACTCAGTGGGGAACTGTTGGCTTGGTTTTGGTTTTGTTCACTTGTTTGAAGTAGTAAGGTTCTTAACTCAAAGAGTTCAGTTTAATAATTCTCAGCTTGCTGGTGTAGCCTGGGCACCTGTGCAGAGCTGTGGGGTCACTCATGCACTCGTGGGTCTCTTGTTTTTGTTCCTCTCCCCCCAGTCTCCGAGCCTACACCTGTGTCAGTGCACAGCATCTCAGTGTGTCTGGTCTTGGCTGCACACTCTCCTGGTCTTTCCCTCAGGGCCGTGTCTGCCAGCCTTGCTGCTCAGCTCACCCCAGCTCTCCCATGTACTGCTGATCTGTCACAGTGGTTTCCCCATTCCTCTTCCCAGCTGCTTTGTATCGAGCCAGAGTCCTGGTTTTCCTGTCTTGGTGTGCTGTTCTAAGAGATGCATCAGGGTGTCACCATGGCTTCTGCTGCAGAAGGGGAGAGCTCCCGTTCCTCTCCCTGGCTCCCCACATCCATCCATCCCCTGCTTTGCAGCAGCATTGAGTGCTCATCAGATCCTTCATGTGAGCCAGCTTAATGAGTTTAAATGACATAAAATTGTGCCAGCGAAATGGTTTTCTTAAGGAAAATGACTGAAATGGGCTTGTGGAAGAAGAGCTGGGCACAGGCAAGACAGGAGAACAGTGCAGCAAGGACCAGGAAAGAAGCAGCTCAGATACCTCCATCCCTCTCCGTGGTGGTGCTGCTGCGAGGGATGTGGGTGCCTGGAGCTGCTCGTCCCTGGTTTCAGCACACTCCCGTGTGCATTCAAAGTGAACATGTAACTGAAGCTTCAGAAGGTACAATTTGAAATTGGCCAGCGTCCCTCTGAGCCCGCGTGTTTTGCGGTGCCTCTATCTGCTCTCTTCGCAAAGCTTTATTTTGGGCAGACTGTACAGCAATGAAAAGAACAACCCTGGAAAGAAGTTGCATTCCTAACACATTTCAAATCTATGCTAAAATAACCAGGGAACAAAATTCCTCAAATAAAGATTTTTCTGGATTTTTTATATAGACAGGGTATGTATTTTTTCCCAGCCATTGGTCTTGGAAAGAGCTCATTGTACAATTTCTTTTATTGAACTTTGGGCAGACAATTGGTGATATGTAAGGCCAGGCAGTTAATTGTGAGGTATATGGAAGCAAAATCTTTATAATGAAGAGTTTTAATAGCGGATAATGCTGTTATCCCCACCTATAACAACTGAAAGAGCCGACAAGCAGCATTTTAATGATTTTATTTTTAAATTTCAAACTTTTTTCCAATTCTACTAAAAGACGACCAGACGTTTTTGTTTGGATTCTAACAGGTTGTGTAAAGTAGGATTTTAAAGCTTTTATATGCAGTCCATTGGGAGAAAAAGCAATTGGATGCTGACTGTATCATGTACCTTTTTATGGCAGTCGACTGCTTTTACTTCTTGGGGGTGGTGGTGGGGATCAGATTTGTGTGTTTGAGATATGGGAAAAAGCAAATGAATTAATAAGTCGGGTTTTAGTACACAATATCCTGATAGATTCTACATATATATTAAGTGATAGAAAAAGGCGCAACAATTTCTTAATAGAAAAGATAATCAGGATTTTTTTTAAAGAAGAGATATTCAGTCATAAACTTTTACAGGGTAACTCTGTGTGTTGCTTTCTCTCCCCACTAGTACCTCTGAAATACCTTACCTGCAACTATACTTTGGACAAGGTGAAGGGGACTCGTAGTAACGCTCCCCTTGTTTTTAATAACCGTAAACATGAATGCAGAAGCAGAGTAACCTGTGATCCGCAGGAGTGGGGGAGGGAGGTGGCTGTGCCTGGCCCTGGGAGGAGACGGCATGTGGGGAGGTCTGAAAGCACTCCAGTGCCGAGATGATCAGGGGGCTGTTATCCACTCCTCAGTCACTTGTTGCCTGGGAGACAAATGTAATCCAGGGATTTTTTTTTCCCTTCCTTGCTGATCTTTGATTGGAGCCACTATTGACTTTTGGCTTGGAGGAGGTAGTGAAGCAGCACGCCAAGTGTCATAAGATGGAAATTAATCACTAACCCGTGGGTCTGAGTTCCAATGATTTCTTTTCCCGTGATTGCTCTGTATATGGTAAAACTAATGGCACATCTAAACAGACAGTTAACGAAGCTCTTCACACCTCTGACAGTCAAGAAGGACTCTTAACCAGATGACACTTCAGTTTTCTTTTTATTTCTTCTCCCTTGTGTGATTGTGGAAAAACAAAAGTAACTATCTTAAAAAAAGGAACTTTGCATGGTTGGAGAGCTTTGCCTTAAATTGCATTTGTTTTTGCCACTAAATTATAAGTCAGCCTAGTTGCAGTGAAAATATAGCAAATCTGCCTTCCCAGTGTTTCTTTTAACAAGGAGTATACTTCTCAATACTTTTTGTGTGAGAGAGTTTCTGTTTTTCAGTGAGATTATTTTTGGCTTTTGCAAGAATATGGGCAAGCCAAACAAATTTAGCTTAACAGTAATGAAAGGTTTTGAAGTTACTCTTCAGTAGTGACTTCATCTTGTAAGGCCCTCAGTTTGAACTAACGCTGATAGGTTTGGGGGAGTAATCTCTTCCAGGTAGATGAAAAGTCTGTCTTGGAAGTAAATGAAAAAACAGAGAAGTTTGGAAACAATATGTTGTGTTCCAGTCAGTACAAATAAGGTAGATGGTATTTAAGTGTAACTTTTTTTTTTTAAGTTTATCCCATGCTGTAAGGAGTAAGGAATCCAGCAAAGGTTTTCTCCTGAAAAAACGTTCCTAGTTTTGCCCATTGCTTGCTTAAAAGGAAATTTTATGTTCTTCTTGCCCTGGTTCTTGGATGGAGCATGGAAGTGGAATTTGAGATGTTTGGATTCTATTTTTGACTCTGTCCTTTGCCTAAAAAGTCACTGACTAGGCTTATCATGTCAAGTCTCTGGCTCATTGTCCCATGTTTAAGAGGGCTAAACATAGCAACTTCCTTTTTGCAAACTGGTTGGAGATGTGTGGTGCACAGCTTCCACCACTGACAACAGTGGTGGATCTTTCAGTCATCTGCTGTAGTGCTTTACTGAGATGAAAGCTCAAGAATCTTGCTTGTTCTCTCTCTCTCTAGCCCCTTGAATCATGGGCTTTTTGGCCATGCAAGGGCCCTGCTTCATCTCAAGGGCTGGAATATGTCTCCCCTTAGACTGTTCGGTGGCCTTCTGGTAGGGCACCTTTGGGAAGCAAGGGCGGAGATGGGCTTGAACCGTGCCGTCCTGAAGAGGCTTGACCCCATGTTTCTGGTTCCACCAGAGCAGCATGCAGAAGATGGTTTCTTCTTCATCCCCTCCAGCAGATGTGCTTGTTTCTGACAGAAAGAGGTCACGGCTCCTGCAGGTTGTGCCAGCCCCTCTCTGTTTCTTTCAAGCCAAGTCTCATGTGGTGCTGTGAACTTGCTAGATGCTCTCACACAGCCATCCACTGATGTTGGGCAAGACTTTTCCCTTTTTCTATTTTTTGCGGGGAGAATGTAGTGCAGATTTGCTGTCTGTAAGCTTGGAAGGAGGTCTGTAAGTGCTTTGCATGTGCATTGTGTATCCTAAAGCCATCAGTGAGACAGAGGAGCGCTTAGGATTTGGTAGGGCTCCACAAAGATGACAAGTTTTTGAAAAGAAGCAAGTGTCTGCTTTTGGTCTTCCTTGTGGCTTTAGAAAATAATATCCCTCTTCTGGTGTGATTTTTGTGTGTGTGTGTGTTTCTGTTCTTCAACACATGAAACAGAGAGCCTTGCTCCACTGATAGAAGTTGGAGCTGAGAAAAAGGATGGCCCTGGGTTGAAAAGCAGCTAGAGCCTGCCCTGCCGGTTCCAGAAAACGTCAACATTTACCATAAACCTTATCATAATGCCTTGAAAGCTTGCCAGTGGAGTTCAGTCAATAATTAGGATTGGTGTTTGTTTTTACATATGCTCAAGCAGACCAAGGCTGCTCCTGGGGTACCATTTTGTATGCTTTCATAGTGGAGGTGAGGGAAAGTTGTTTTTCTGTCTGAGAACTCACACAAAACAATTCAGAATATCTGCACCCTGACCTCTGATGGGATTGAGACAACTGAAATTGCACTGCTTGTAACTTCAGAATAATTACTTAATTTTAGTATAGTCTTCACATTACAGATTGACTGCTTGAGTTGCTCTGTGTGTCCAGAAAGGGTAATTACAGTAACTGTTGTTTTAACTGATCACAATTTCACAACACCCTTAAATGGTTTAAACTCTGATTATACTGTGGACGCTTTTTTGTTTGTTTGCTTGGGGGTTTTGGGGTATTTTTTTCCCCTTAGGGGAGAAAAGATGATTAATTTCCTCTTGTAGTATAATGGCACTGATGTCATGTGGGTTGAAGGATTAAGTCCTTTTATTTTTAAAACAGTTGCTAGGGTGTTTAAACCCCTCCTTTCTAGCCCTGTTTCTTGTTAGCGTAACAGCAAAAGGAAATCACTTTCAAAAATAATCTATTTTTCTTCAAAGTTTCCAGTTAACAGTAACTGTAGCTTCTTATTTTTCCAATATGGGGTACCAGGGAAATTGCCAGATATTATTAAATCATATTAAGTAGTAACAAGGGAGGGGGGAAGAGCAACCAAACGTTCATCCTTACTTCCCCGCCCCCCCCCCCCCCCCCCCGAAGTGTGATTTAAATCATACAGTTGCAATACGTTATTAATGGAGCAGTAATCTCTGGCAAGCAAACTGTGTTCACTTCTGTCAGACAAAAACCCCACACCCACTGCTTTTCCTGACAAATACTGCTAAATAAATAAGGCTATGCCATTAGATTAAATATTTGATTTTTTTTTAATTCTTTTTTCTTTGCAGAGTATTGGAAAGGGGTCCTTGTGGTGTATAGACCCAGAATATAGACAAAATCTTATTCAGGCTTTGAAAAAGACACCCTATCACCCATATTCGCATGTGTTCAATACACCTCCCACATCTCCTCAGGCATATCAAAGGTAAGAACTAGACGCATTTTACAACTCTAAATGCTTTCATCCAGTGTTGCTTGTCAATCTTGGGTAAGACGTTAAATGTAATTAAGCGATGCAGTCTGGAGACATGCTAGCGAAGAAAGCCCGGGGGGGTGGGCGGCAGCGGCCTGGCCTGGCTGAGCACACCCCTGGGACGCCTTACCGGGATGCCTCCCTGCGCGACACCCCCCCCCCACCCCACCCCACCCCGAGCAGAGCTGCGGTCCTGCTCCTCTGCGAGCCAAAGAGCCTTTTAGTGAAAGAACGCCTGAAACTAAAATGCATGTAAGCAAACGGAGCGCTCTGAAGTGCCCGCGTATCCCCTCTGCAGTAGGTGAAGGCACGGTGCCCTCGCTTGGAGGAGGTGGGCTGGCTTTTTCCTCCCCAAGTGAGCTGCAGGGCCCGTGTTGCTGGTGCAGCAGCAGTCGGGTTTCCACGCCAGCCCAGCGCCCCGTGACTTGAACAGCCTTTGTTGTAGCTGCGCACCCTGCACGGGTGCCTGCCCTCGGTTATCCCACAGGGGCGCGGGGAGAGCAAGAGCCGTTTTTCTGCCTTTCTTCAGTGAAATAGGCGTGAGGCAGGTTTTTTTCATTTGCTTTGCATTTGGTTTTGATCTGGCTGTTGCTTATGTCTAACACTAGTGAAGGAAGAGAGGTAATCTACCACAGCCATCCGCCAAGCGGGGAAGCAAACACCGGGTTTTGACACAACTGCTTCCTCCTCGCTGCTAATACAGAAACTGTTTTCTTCACTTTTTCCAAATGTTGGCAGCGCATCACGGCCGGGGCAGCAATGCCGGTGGTGGCCAGCGCTGTACCGCACCCCACGAAATCAGGAGGGTGACTTGAACCAGCCGTGGCAGGGGCCAGCAGCGTCACCAGGACCAAGAAGGGACTGTGGTGGCTCTCGCGGGGTTTGGGGTATTTTTTCGCATTATGTTTTCTCCCCGGAGCCGTTTCAGCGTTAGCGGGGAGGCGGGCGGGGCGCAGGGGCCGGGCCGAGGCCGCGGGGCTGGCGCGGGAGAGGCCGCCGCCGCCCGCCCTCGCCGCCCGACGAGCGTGATGGTCGCCATAGCAACGCGGGCGTCTCCCTGGCAACGCGTAGCCCAGACAGGTGCCGTTGCGTCACGGGGCCGCGCGGCGCTGCCTGGCGAGAGGACCGGCCGTTGGGGCTCAGCCGCGCCGTTGCCGTGGTAACGGGTAATCCTGCGCAGCGGCGGCAGCCGCGCCGAAACTTTTTTGGCGATCGGGCTCCTGTACCGGGTTTTGTGTTCCGATCGGGAGAATCGCGGGCGCCGGGGGTTCTTGGGGGGTTTCCCTCCTGTTTTGAAATGAGTGGCTGACTTGGGGTCCGCCAGCAGCGAGGGGAGGCAGGAGTTCGGGGTTTCCTGAATCAGCACAACACCAGCGGGTCATTCTGTCTTGTGGTTCATGTGGAGCTCTAGAAAAATATTTCTGTAGTACCACCTTTAGAAGGGATTTTTTCACTTTTACTTTTCCCCTGCTCCCAGCAATCCCACCACTACTACTGTGCTTTGCAGAAGGACAGATAAATCATTTGATTAATAGCATTAAAATTGTAATCTGCATGTTTGAACGGGGCTTGTTTCCAGAGCCTGGCTTTATCATTTCTGTTGCCTTTTTAAGAGTATTTTAATTATGCCCATACAGATTTATTCAGAGATTCTCATATTGAGTAAAAGCGTAACGCACATCTGACATAGAAATAGAGGGATTTTGATCCCTTCTAATCCCTGCAAACAAAAAAATCCAGTGCACACATGCAGTTGAAAGCAGGAGGCTCTCTGATATTTTTTTTTTTTTTTTTTTTAAATGCATGAAGTGACTGTTGACTTAATGGGTCAGGTTTTCCAGAACTGCTGTGCAGTTTGCTGGTGGACATTGCCTGCAGGAGCTCACAGGGAGCTTTTCCAGGTTAGGCTGAAGGAAGCGGTGGAGCAGCACTGGCACGAGCAATCCTGGCAGGGATGAGCCCATCAAGATGCCGTGGCTGGGCGCTGGTGTCCGGGAGCCTGCCTGGGGCAGCTGCCCTGCATCCTGCACAGCTGTGTGCCCGCTGCGCTCCCCTCCTCCATGCTTGTGGCAGAGGATCCCTGTGGAGCCGCAGACCTTGGGCAAAAGTCGTGCTGACCTCTTCTAATAGGGTGGGTGGTCAGAGCCTCATAGCCCCTTTTCTCATGTGTGGGGGAGGAGAGGTGTACTGGCACGTGCCAAACAGCATGGGATTTAAGAAAGCGTTTTGAAAAACTGCCTGCTTTCGCCAGTGCCCAGATGTAGCTGGGCAATTGACAAAGCTGTCTTCTGAGCAAGAGAGAACCCCGAAACACCCACAAACGAGTCACAAAACTAAAAAGGAAACTTCCTCTCCTTGGAAACCATGGGATGTCAGAGCTGCTGCTACACTGCTTGTGCTGCCAAGTGCTTTCAAGTCTTCCTTGTAATGACTGTATCATAAAACAAAGGGCTTGCATGGCTGCAGGAGCAACTGCCTCGCAAAGAGAAGCCCACAGGAGGCTGGGTTTAGTATGAAGAAATTGTGGTCTCACTGCTATTTTTAGCTGGATGTCTTTCAGCATTCCGCTGTCAAATAAAAATCTTCCTATGGTCTTCTAAAATATTTATTTATTCATCTACTAATGACTGGCGAAACATCAACACGAGGCTGGTCTAGGGCACTAGTGACTGCTGCATTAATTTAATTATACATTAACAGTTACATAGCAAAATCATTTTTTCAAATATATTTCTGATATATTCACAAGGACTTGAACATTCCCTGTGCATTTGGAAAAACAGTAATCCAGCAGTAATCCCATATGTACGTGATTGCTTTCTCATATGTACAGAGACTTCGGTAACGGGTAGAAAATGTAAATCCACTCTGCCGTGGTTGGATCTCCAGAGCAATACATCGTCATAGTAACAAATTCCAAGGGAAATTTTTCTGATGAAGATAATATGTCTAGAAAAAATCCTTGGGTGGCAGAGATTTTGCTGTCTATGTCTTATATAACTGAAGCCCACAACTAAGAGAAACTATGTCACCTGATATTAATGAAATATGTCTGGAACTACATGATTCACCAATATTACTCCTGCCTCTAGGAATGGGATTAATCGGAGGAATTACAAGGTTTATAGGGATCAGTTGGTGCGATTCCACAGGGGCAAATTGACCTATTGCTTGTCTTTATCAAATGTTTTAAAAGAATAAGGATACACAAATGAATCACATGTTCTATTTAGAAATATCCCAAGCAAGATGATCACTGAACAGACAAATTCTGATTTTCTGAGAAGAGTTAATTACATCAGATAATTTAGCTTTACAACTTCACTAGAGCATCCTGAATAAATGTAAGAGGCAGGACCTTTTATGAAGGAGTTTTATGATGTGAACCCATATGTTTGGATGGCTCAGTCAGTGTTACGCTAGTATCATTTGAGACTAGACATATGACTCAAACCAGGAAGTTTGGATTAAACTGGGCTGCATGTATAGAAGACCATAGTTTCTGAGAAAAGAGCAGTCTTGCAAGTGTTTACATAAGAAGGAACTTCAGACTACAGTTGTCTGAATTGCTACAGCAGTTCAGCTTGAAGATTATCTGTAAGATGTAAGAAGAAAAATAATATAGTAATGTGGATTACTTAATTTTAATTGGATTGGATGTGTATTCTTAAAAAACAATACTCATGCCAAACAAAAAAACCACCATGGTTTTTTATCTGATTCTTCTAATTGAAGTATATATTGTGTCATTTACAATGAATTTCAAGGGTGAGCTAACACTGATACACAGTGTTGTAAAGAAAAAATGCTCTCCTTGGTGTGGAAAAATTGTGCTTTAGTTTAATGTGTTTCTTTTTAAATATTTACAATTGTGTTGGCAATAGCAACCTTGAAATATATAGACACAAACTTGGCTAAGTAACTACGTAAGTCAGTGCCCTGGTATTTCATCTGTATGTTTTATTTCCAGTTTTTTGACTCTTAACTGAAGGTGGGGTTTTCTCTTCTAGTAGAGCTTCAAGAAGATCTTGGAATAGATTTTTCTTTTCTCTATATGTTTTACACGGGGCTAGTTCTCAATTCTATTTCTCCTTCTGCTGAAAACTATCAGGAAATGTAAAATAACAGAAATTATTAGTTTCACAGATGGATAAAAAATACTTGAGGATTTGGGTGACCACCTCGGAGTATTGGCTAGATCCCTTTACAGACTTGTGGAGCGTTATTGCACTGCTTTTCATTTTTCCAGTGTGTTTTGCTATTGTAGTTTGTTAAACGAGTCACAAACATTGACGCATCTGTCCTAAGTTGTTGTGTAAGTGATGAAATTGCAAATGTGCCCAAATAGAAACTGAAGAGTGGTTTCTTTCTTGGGTTGTCCCAGCCTGCCTGTTCATAAAGGCTTCATTGGGTTCCTTGCTGGTTTGCTCCTTCCCATTGGAACAGCTCCTTGGGTGAGCTTGGTTGATACGTTCTGCTTCAGGAAGGATTGAGACCTCAGTTTAGTTCTGAACTAGATTTGTGCTCGGCTTTGGACATGGAGTCCACCTGTGCACATCAAAGCACTTTTATCAGAAAAATACCTCCTCTGGTATATACATCGCTGCATTTCAGCTGAGCTCCCCTCTGTGGAGAGGGCTTGAGCCGTGCAGGGCTGGAACAAACAGGAAGACTCAACTGCAGTGTGATTTCAGTTGTTGGAGAGCAGAGTCGATCCGCAGTCGGTGAACGTGGTGTCTGCTGGTAGTTGGCAGAGTGGGTGCTGCAGAGCTGCCCGCTGCGCTGCCGGGCTCCCGGCTGGTGGTGCCGCCGCCTCGGCGGCTGGGGGGACCAGGCCCTGCAAGGAGTCAGCAGAAAACCACCTCTACTTCTTGTGGTAGAGTCACTTTCCAGAACAGTATTTCATTTAAATTAAATTAAATCACATGGCTTCATGATCTGGTTTTCCTTTCCCCTTCCCTTGTTGAAGTGTACGGTACAGGTGCAGGCCAGTGGATCACAGAGGGCCTGCAGGTATGTGAGTGACCAAACTGTTTAGGAAACTTAACTGGCCTGGGATTTGAAAAGTTTGGAGTGGCTTCTGATTTATGGAATTCAGTGTCTCTTGCCACTGTTTCCTGCTGCTGCTGGCTTTCCTAAATATGCTATTAGCTCCTTAAACGTTCATCACTTCTCCAGTGTCTATTCTTTTGATACCTGTTTCAGATCAAAATATATTTCCTTGTTCTTTATCCTGAGTTAGAGATTAAGAAAAGGGGCCTTTTTGATTATGAACCCCTGTCTAACTTTTGCAATTCATTAACAGAGACACAATGAAAAATTCACGAAACTTGGATTTTTAGGAAAAAAGCTTTAGCTGCCAGGACCTGCCATCGCTGCAAGCCCTGTGGTGAATGGCAAGGGAGGTGGTCTGGGCACACTTACATTTGGATATGAACTAAAAAAGGTTGCATTTACTTATTTTGAGACTGAAAACACACGGTCTTACCACTCTTAGTCCTAGTTTTCTGCTTCCACCTCACTAGTACAAGTCCTCCCCCCGTGCAGCGAGGAGGGTGAGGGGCGGCTGTGCGGCGGCAGCTCCCGGGGCAGTGCCTGTGCCTCCGCGCGCTGCTGCAGCAAAAACTCCTCGAGCAGCCACTGCTGCGTGCGCCCGGGATGCAGTTTGCGTACAACCCGCTCAGGATGGGGAACTTCGAAGCTCTTACACGGATGCGAAACAGCCAAGTGTTCCCCACCCAAGACGGCTGTTGTTGATCGACTGCTTAGGAAACTGCTGTTACTGGAACAACTCCTTCAAATATTTGCCGATTTTGGCTTTACTGTCACGAGCTTCACCCTTCTGCAGTTGTTTATTGAAGCTAAACCTGCATCAAAGTCTATGTTGTAGGTTGTCTTTTTGGACAATGTATAAGCACTTCTCTTACCCGTACACTATAAGTTAAGATCAGAAATGTTCTTCTGTGGCCGTTTGGTGAAGCTGGTGAAACAACCTTTTCCCATTCACTGAAAACTTTGAAGCACTGAAAGATGCTGCAGGGTGTCTCCCTGCAAGAAGGGACTTAGAAAATAAATTAATCGGTTGTTTTTTGCAGTCTGGAAACACGGATTTAATTCTGTGTTATTGGTTTTGCTTTCAGTAGGAAATGAAGCTGACTATAGAGCAGTCTAATATTAATTTCTGTGCATGTTACAACCCCTTTATCAAGATCAATCTAGATATTTTACTTCCTGGATAGAGTCAGAATGAGTTTTCTTCTCTTGGTGTGGTGATAAGGCAGAGCCTTTGGGGAATTGTGTTTCACTGTTTTTGTAGTTGAGAGATCAGAGAACACAAGTTCTTCCAAATTGTGCCCTCTGACATCATAACATGTCTTGATTTGAAGAGCATCTCTACTCTGGGATTATGCTGCTTTATTTCTGTTTTCTGGCAAGTTAGAGAACATCTGTTCCGCTTGATGCCAGGTAGGAATAGCAAAGAAAAAAGAACTTTTGCTTGAGTGGATGTCTGTAATGCTATCAGTGTATAAATATTTGAGGATTTGCCCGTCCAGGACTTGTTTTCTAACATCTCTTTTCAGCTGTCTAGCCAGTAGACTTCTGTGGTCTGGGAAGTATCCCACTGAACATAGTTTCAGAAAACAAAACAGATCAGCTCTTACCTCTTAAAAGGAATTTTCTTGTACATTATAGTATGAGAGAGGCAGAGGGGAGGGAGATGAATTGGGAAAGGTGGCAGCATATACTGGACAGAAAAAGAAGAGCAGAAAGTCTAAGTCTGCCCTCTTTCACACAGCAGTTTCGTGCATGCTTTCTGCAGCACCCTGGTGCTCAGCAGGAACAGCTGGTGGAAATACAAATAACCCTCTAATCATGTCTTCATTCCTCTCAAAATTAGATGAATGCTTCTGAGTCTTCTCAGCTGAGATGTTTTCAATTCCTTCTCATCCATACCCCCAAAATAGTACAAACGTCTTGTTTCCCATTTGCCAAATACATAAAGATTTGGCTGAGTCTTTGTTTTGGCTGCATGTTTACAGACCTTTGGTAAAGAACTGTAAAGCAGCATCCTTAGCCTGTCGAGTGTCTCTAGATACCGGGCAAACACCAGCTCCTTGCTTTACGTTGTTATTATTCATAGTCCTGCTTGTTGAACAGTCTTCCCAGTTCCTTGGCTTTTTCATTTTGTTTGGGTTGTGGGTTTTTTTTTTTTGTCCCCTCCTCTGTGCCTTCTGTAGATAAATATAACCTTATTCCAAAGATAGCTTGGAATGGTACCATAGATGTTTCCACTTCGGTTCATGGGAAAAGGAAAGTCTAGGGATGTGTTTTGAAATTTTTGTTTGTTTGTAAATCCCTCTCTAGCCCTGGGTATTTCCCTATGAATATTGTTAGAGTAGCCTCATTGACAGAGCTGTGAATTGCTGACGGCAGAAACTTGGAAGCAGGTGGGTACTGTGCTTCTGAAATTGTCTTCTGCAACTCCCCATCCTTCTTTGCTGTCCCCAGGGTGTGTTCTTGTGCAGTTAGGCCATGTGTTGTGCGGTACAGGAGCCATATGGTATAGCAAAAAGCAGAGAGCGTGGGGCACACCTCTCTTTCAGTTACTTGGTAGTGTTCAGTCCATCTCTCATTCTTCATCCTATTAATGGCCATTGCATCACTATTGCAACTGCAGCAGTTGAGTGGATGGGGAAACCTGTGTAACGCAATTCAGTAACAGTTCACTGAAATTGTAGTAGTTGAAAATTAGGAACAAGTGTTTGTGTGATGCACAGTGGCTGACATGAGCATCACGTTTGTTAATCATACAGTATTATAGCAGTGGAAATCAACTGACTTCTGCATTTGAAAACAGACTCATGAAGCTTGGGAAGCCGCAGATAGCATCATAGTGTGTCACATCTTACTGCTGTTAGATTTAGAAAAGTTTCTTTTATTTACAGAATTATTTTTTTTTCCATTTTAGATTTTCTTCACTTTTCTATTAGTTATTGGACTTCTTTCCTTTGGTGCCTGTAGTAAGAAACATTTACAGGGGAAGTCACCTTATTTTCAGTTCTGCTTTAAGACTGGCATTCTTAGAACAGTTTCTAATGTCATATTAAACCTTCTATGGATAAAAAAACCCGTAATTTCAGAATTTCAAACAGTAGGGAAGGGATGGCTTTTCTGTAATAGATACTCTCGTGATTTTAAGGCATTTTGCAGTTTAACTCTTCATTATTTATTTAATATTTGTTTAGTCTCAAAGTAGCATGCATTGAATATTTCCAAGAATTGCAGGTCTGTCTTAAAAACCTGCATGGACCTTTCACCCCTTTACCTAACACCTGAGTGTACCTTGGGGAATAGAAAACATGTTTAAAGTGTGAGGGAGCTGTTGCAGTTTATGGGAAACTTCCAATATTTGTGTACCCAGTTTGTTCCATGTGTAATATCCTTCTGAGAATGTCAGTTCTGCACACAGATTCAGTGGCCTTGGCTAAGGGAAGGGGCCAAGCATACTTGCTTTCAACCCCTCATCATCTTGGTACAGTCAACCTGAGTCCAAGAGCTGAAGGAATTGGCTGCAAGTGACCCAGCTTCTCCGCAGGTCATAACAGAATGTGACAACTGTACCATAAAAACACTGGTTGTCCATAGAGAAGCATCCTAGGAGATGAGCATGGCCAGTGGGAATCAATTCCTTTTTTATCTGCACAACGTTAGTGAGAAGCAGAACATAAGAGGGTCCCATTTCGTTGCTGCTCACGGTGTGACTGTGGAAAATCCTAACAAGGTGGGGTCCAGGTGATCAAGGTGGCCCATCCGGTCTTGGGTTACCCATCAGAGGTAAGAAACTGAACTAGATGGTGGACCTAAGGGTCTGGGCTCTGGGACGGCTGGCAGTGGATTGGGAGATCTTGAGCTTCAGGGGAAGCTGGACTGACTTTCAGACCTCACAAACCAGCTAGTCTTTGTCCTGAACAAAATCCTCTCTTGTTTCCTTATCTCCAGTCATAGAGGCCACTTGTGTACTAAGCCAGGCTTGTTGCAGTAGTGTTTCCAATTATTTTATACATCTAGTTAAAAGAAAAGTGCAGTTGCTTTTCATACCTGTCTTAGGTGTCCGCATAATCCCTGCCTGTGTATCTGACCCAGTATTTCTCAAAGCATCAGGCTTTCTGCAAATGATTTTTGAAAAGCACGGGTGTCCTCAAGTTCTAGAGCTTTTCCACTGCCATATTGCAATGCTGATCTTGAAGTGAAAGCAACTGGGTTTTGTACAAATAACACTATTTTGCTAGAGTTGTTTCCTTTCACAGGAACTTCCATGGCTCGGAGGAATAAAAACTGAAAGGGCTTAAATGATATTAAAATATCTTATTCTGAAGTTTTGGAACAAAAAGCATAGTCTTTTTTTGTACTGAAACTTTTTTACACTTCGGTTTTGAATTTTGACTTGGAAAAATCAAGCTGCTTGTTTCATCAGAATGAAGTACTTATATAAAAACTGTTGTTTAGAGGAGGTGGGGGGGAGTCCTTAGTAGAGAAATTTCCATCCTCAGCAAAGCCCTGTATGGCTGGGAAGGGGGACTGTGTACCTCACATGTTCACCTGTTTGTCCCAGAGTAAAAAGACAGGAGGTGAGAGCTATGGCTCTTTGTCTGTCTAATGTGTTTTATGCTACAGTGGCCTAATAAAATGTTCTTTCCCCTTGCAAAACAGAATTGCTCAGCACTTGCACTTCTTGTTCTTTTTCAGTAAAGCCATGGTGAAACTCTGAAGGTTGTACTTGATGATCTATATTGTATTTTTTCACAGATGTCTTAATTTTGGGAACCCCACAGTTGTTTAAAGAAAATCTGTAAAGCAATTTTGCGACATTTAAACATAAATGAGAACTAAGGGGCTGTGTTTTAGATAGATTTCAAGAAACTCTTGTTGGGTTTCTTTCTATTCCAGGTGGCCCCAAAGGCAGTGTGTATGCGTGGGGTGCTCATCAGTGGCATTTGTTCTGTTTCTAAATTATCAAACTGTTTGTAAAATGCAGCGTTTGCCTTTTTGTTTTGTTTTTTTGGTTTTTTTTTTTTTGTTTTTTGCTACTGGTTAAAAAAGGGGGGGTGGGAGAGTTAGGCAGTGTATAAATTAGTTAGTGGAACTTGCTACCACAGGAAAATCCTGAGGCTGAAGACCAAGCCACAGTCCCCCAAAAGGTGGAGTTTTGTTTAACTACCATGTTCAAAGCTAATACAAATGCATCTGGAAGAGGATACTAGACCTCGTGGGATTTTTAGGTGTACATCAGTCTCTCTGCTATTTTAAGTCTTAGTGGGTTGTAGTAGCAAGCACAGATTTACTGTGCTATGCTGCTCTTCCACTTTCTGTGAACCTTTCATCTCTGGCACTGGGTCATAGAAACTCTGGACCAAACAGGCTGTTGGTTTCATCCAGTTTGGTGGTTTTCATGTTGTTACACTTTTGATAAGATTCCTTGTTTTGCATCTGAGGCTTTTTTTCCCTATGACTGCACATGGTTTTAGTGATAAATGTGCAAACCTCTGGGGGTTTCAGTGCACAGGTATGTATGTATACAGTGTACTTTTTATGTCAAAAGGCAGTCTGGCTGCCAGGGAAGCTGCTCTTTTTTACACTCAGAAACAAAATGTACTGTTTTAGTGCAGGTGACCTATTTTCATTACAATAGAGTAAATACAGCAAATGGTGATACGAGAATTGCTTGAGACAACTAGTCTGAAGTGGGTTTGTGTAAGCAGTTTGGCTAGCAAACACATCAGAGAAGTTCATGTTGATGAATAACTTGTGGATACCAGAAGAGGAGCACTGGTAAGGTGCAGCCAGCCTCTGCTGCTCAGGGTGAAGTTGGTTGGGTTTTCATGTACACTGGTGTATCTGTTTACAAAGGAGCATGGTTTCCGCCTCCATGTTTTAAGATTGTTTTTTCCTTTGTGAAAGGGGAATGACTGAGAGATTGGCCAGCTTAGATACGAGTGTGGATCAGAGTTTTATAAAAGATCTTTCTTTTCTTTTCATCCTGATTCGTTTCTGCTTTGTTGGCAGTCTCCTCCTGTTAATTGCCAGAACTTGCTCTGCGGGCTCATGTGTATGCTTCAGTTATGTATGGTAATTTTTCATTGCTCTGCTGTTAAAGCATCCAGGATTGCACAGCCAATGGGTCTTGCTAATACAAATGTAAATGTATTTCTTTCTTGGCTTGCTGCAGCATGCGTGCACTTGTTAAATTTTCTTTTCATTAGCTTGTATGACATATTTTTGGTATTAGAATCAGTACTACATGGACTTTATTTGTGAAAGTGGAATAACTGTAGTTTATTATTCTGCCCTTTTCAAAGGTAGTAGTCAGTGTCCAACTTCGTAAAGCTGGTGGTTTTTTGCATTTGTTGCTTATGACCCCTTATACCTGACTGCTGTTGCCAGTGGTTCTCTGTGCTGCAGTTTTTAACCTCACTGATGGGTTCTCTATGTTGTCTGCCTGGATAATATACATATAAGCCCCTCACTGCTCTTTTCTGTAACTGTTTTTATCAGGATTCCATTATATATCCTTCCAAAATAAATTCTGTTCAACCAGTGGTTACAGGCTTAATGAAAAACTTCCTAAGATTAGTTTGAAAAACTAAGATGCTTGGAACAGACTCTTTTTTTGACACTTTCACTTCAGTGTTTAGAAGCATATACAATTCTGCGTTTTAGTCTTGTGTGAGTGTGGTGATGGGGTTTTTTAAAACAGAATGTGTGAAACTGGGAAAAATTAATTGCATAGTAATGCAGATACTGAAGATTGAGTTATTAAAAAAGTAGTGATGCTTTAAAATGTCCATGCAGTGCTGGGAATTCATAACTGATGGCAGTGCAGGATGCAGGTTCCACTAAAAGTATATGAAAAAGAGATGTAAATTTAGAAAATTCGGCTTCATTTGGGTTTCATTAATTTTTATGTTTAATCTGGATTAGCAGATGAAAAATGTAAACAAAAAGGAATTGGGTTACTTTTAATTATGTATAACTTTCCTGGAAAGACTTTTTTCCAGGCAGCTGTCTGATCAATGGCAAAATTCATAACAGCTCCCCAAGTATTTAAGATCTCTATTAATTGGACTTCCTTCTCTGTATGAAAAATTGTTCTCTCATTAGCTGTTTTGCATATGAAAGATGAAGACGACCATTTTTCTCATGATATTAAAATAAATAAATAAAACAATTAATTAGAATGAAATAATTTTCTAAACTTAAGGGAATTAATAACAAACAAAGCTTCTGGAGCAGCCAGCTTTTATTTTGGAACTTGCAAGTATAACTGTGTAAAAGGAAGACTTTATACAAACACATTTATTCCATGATAGTTTAAGAGCCATAATCAGCTATATTGCTAAAGCAATGTAGATCTTCTGGTTATTAAGTATATTTTGCTGCTTTTGCCTTCAGATGTAGAAATAGCTTAGATTTAGGGGAAAAAGAGAATGGAAATCTGTACTGGAAGTGCTAGAGCTGGTCTTTTTCTGTCTCCCTGGGGATATTACCATCAAAACCCTGCTTTGAAAATAAGGGGAAAGTTATATTGATGAGCTCTGCATTTTGTGATGATATGGAGCAAGAGCTTTAGGAGTTCAGTTTGTGTTGAGTGGCACTGCCTGCCCCCCCCCGCCCCAAGTTCATTTTTGCCTATTTCTGTGCCCATGTGCCGTTCTTGGTTTGCTATGGTGGGTATGAGATGCCCCTGAGAAGAGTGGCTAGCACTGTGGGTGGTACTCTCAGGCACTACAGTTAAAAACCCCACTAACATTTGCCATCTGATCAGTTAAACCCCCCTCGAACGAACAGAGAAACTTCACTAGCTGTTTGGATTTGCCACTGAGTTTGCCCTTTGGCTAGTCTAAGACAACAAAAGCATACTTGAGCTTTAACCATACCACATGTGACAGTGGCATGCAGCAGTCTCCAGACTAGCTCTCAAACAGCTGCCTGCAGACCCTGAGAGCAGTATCTTCTGATTGCTCAGCAGAGGCTTGGGTTTGGGTTTTTCTGTGGGCTTTTTTTCCCCTTGTTTTTGTGTTTTCTTCTTTTTCCTTTTCAAAGTCATTTTAAGATGCTGTTGCTGCCCTTGTACAATAGCAAACTCTCCTCTCAGTTGTGCTGGTGAAGACGCTTGTGTAGTTGCACTGTGAATGGGATGCTAGTGGTTTTTTTTTTAAAAGGGTTTGGGGCTTTTCATGGAGAGGTAAGGGCTTTCTTAAAGCATTCATACCAGAGAGTATTTCATTGAACCGTAATCTCACTGAGGCCACTTAGATGGCACAGCGCTCCGCTCGTAAAGTTATGCTCGCCTGGCTCCCAGAGCAGAGTTTCTGCACAGAAGAGCATGGAGGAGGTGAGGCATCATCATGCTTAGTGTTGACTCGGGTGTATTCTGGCAGGTGAGTGCTACAAACCTGCCTTAAAGGTTTCTTGACTTGCAGACCTGTGTTCTCAAGTTGCTCACGTGCCATAGAAAAGTTTTCCAGTGCCAGGTAAAGCAACAGGTGGGGAAAGAGGTGCTGCGCCTCAACTTCATGATTCTTCAGTCTTCACAAGCTTGGTGAGAGGGTAGTTCACGTGGCACAGTTCAGCAATCTGCTGCATCTCTCAGCCTGTGACCTAATGCAATAGCAGTAGAGCACCTGGGCTGGCACAGGAGTTTAGACTGCACCGAAGTGGGCAAACACTACCCAGGGACTCTGACCTGGGGAGAGGGGACTGGCAACAGGAACTGATCTTCACTTGCTGTCTTCTGATTTTCAGTTTTCAAACTGCAAGGTAGAAAAGGGAGATTGCTTTCATGCTAGAGGCAAGTTAACAGTATCCATCTGTGAATGTAGGTGCTCGATTTTTACGGGGGTGTCTCTCTGGCTCCGTTCTATTGCTGTCGTGAACGGACTTTGACACTTGGATGGAAAACTTGCCATTTTAATAGCGTGTGAGGAGTAGACAAGTACACAGACTCTGGCTTATCTTTCGTTGGTCACTGACCAGATGCAAATAATGAACTTACTAGACTGTATTAATCACTGTATTAATCTCTTTAAGAAAGTGGTCTGAAATCCATCTGGTAGAGTGCTGAAAAGCAGACTCAATAAAATCCTAGAAAATTGACTGTAGGAAGGAGTTTTCTGTTGGCAGAAAGCTGAATTGGATGACCTGAGGAGAGTCCTCTGTCTGAAATTTCTGACGCAAAGGTAAACAGAAATAAGAGATAGATCCTGAGCACAAGGTTTGCAGACTGCATTTTCAAGAGATGGAGAATTTAAAGGCACTTGTTCCAGCTGATCTTCTGTAACATGGTTCTCTGAGAGAGGTGTCATGCAGTAGGTGGCTTTAGTGTGGTGGGGAACCCTAACATTCAGAGGGTGGTAATATGCACAGAGCTAAGCATACTTATTAGCCATCTTAATTCGAAAGCCATGACACACCACCTCGTGTCAGCCTATGGTGCAAATGAAGAAGAATCATCGGTAATCTCGGCTCAAACCACTATCTCAGTTCAAACCCACTATCGATTTCTGTGACTGGAGATAAATGACAAGTTCTTACTGTGCAGCTGTACCATTTCAAGAGGGTACCTGCAGTAGCAGACTGTGCTTTTGTCTCCAGTGATAGTCAGGTGCTGGTTGAGCGTGCCAGAGAGCATGCCTGTTTACACAAAAACCTTTGGTGTTGCCTCTTTGCACTAGCAGTAGTAGCTTCCCTAAATCTAGTGAGACCTTGTGTCTTGTGTGCTGGCTTCTGCAGGAGTCTTGGCACCTGACAGCCCATCTCTTATTCATGCTCCACAAGAAGAGTTGATCTCTTAAGAGAGTGAGGTGAGTTGTGTCTTTCTCTTCTTTTAATGCTGAGGTATTCTTCATAGCATACCTGCTTGCAGATGCCTGAAGGCGTGCAGTAGTGAATGAAGGTGTGGATGTGGTGGCATTTGAGTTTAAACTCCAGAGCACTCCTTGGGGGTAACATGGAAGCTGTGTATATCTCAGATGGAGATTCTTGTGTTGTTCTTCAGCTTCAAGAGAGTAGAAGACAGGGTCAAAACTTTATGTGAACTCTTGGTGATGCGGTCCTACCAGCTTGAAAAACTTTTGAAGCTTTTGGCTTATTTTTCCTGAATCGAAGCTCAAGGTTAGCCTTAGGTTTGCTGGAACTGAATGTCCATTGGAAATAGCTTTTTTGTGGTTTTGTTTTAATGCACTTGCTAGATTGAAGTTTCCAATTACAGAAAAACTAATGTTGCTTCTAAGTCTGGCTGGGAAATGGTCAACACTGATAGTCCCTTAGTAAGAGAAGTCATTGTTCCTTTTTGGCACTACCTGCAAATACAGTCATTAACTGAAAAGTAGCAGGCTTTCTTAAATCTCCTCTTTGCTCATATTCTTCAGGGAATTGTATTCTGGAATATTTCTTAAACAAAGGCTGTCCTTTCACCACACTGACTTGGTCCCGTCACGTCGACACATTCCTTGGCGGCAGCAGTGCCGGAGGTGCGCTCTGCTGGGTGCTCCCTCGCTTCCCTCCTCCTGCCCGCTGCCGCTGGGGAAGCGCCGGCGCTGCCGGTGCCGCCCTGCCCGCTGCCGCTGGGGTTCGGGAAGCGCCGGCGCTGCCGGTGCCGCCCTGCCCGCTGCCGCTGGGGCTTCCTGAGCCAGCTGTGTGCGCGGCTGGCGGGGCTCGGCCCGGCCCGGCGCCCTGCGCGCTGCCCATCTCTCCGGCCTGCACATCGCCTGTGGTGCTCCTTGAGCAACAGTGAAGTAATTCTTTGGCTCTTCAAAATCTTGCTGCTCATGCTGTGCAATTTAAAGGCAAAATACTTCCTGCTAATTATTAACAGTTACTCTGTGGGAACAGACTCATTATAGGGGCACTGAACCCTGGCCCGCCGTCCTTTTCAGCACCTGAACAATGCGAGAGGGAGGGGGAAGAAACGGCGAGAGAAACTGGAGTGCTGGCACCAATTAGTCCCGAGATTAGTCCTGAAAGAGGATTGCAATTTCAAGGCCAAAAAAAGTAGGGAGTGGGTAAAAGGATTTGAAATGAGATTATAGGACCTAAAAGCGCCTTTCTTTTGTTAGGGAAATAATTCCGCAGTTTTGCTCGAGCCAGTGAGACAATCCAGTTTAGTGGCTGAAGTAGGAGATGTGTGTCCTGTTGCTTTTTAAGGTTCTTTAACTAAGTTGATCCCCGGTTGCATTTGTTAGTGCTTCCTGCAAAATCAAAGTGTTTTCAACAAACAAACAAAAACACCAAGGAAAGCTATTGCCTCATCAAAAGGCCCGTTGTTTATCAGGAAGCTTATTTGTATTCTTTAAAAGGGGAGCCAAGGAAAGGAGGCAAATTGAACTCCCTTTTTTTCTTTGGGGAAACTTTTTTCCTGGTGGTTACTATGAGACTGGCACCGGAGTCACCCTTTCACCACCCATCCTACAGATGAGTTTCAGTGCCCGTTTTTGTTCGCTGGCCTGCTCAGAGATGCAAATCAGGCAGTTCCTACTTTAATTAAAAGCACCATCTCCTGTCAGTGCCATAGTGGTGTACATCCTTCTTTTCCTCTGGGAGGGAAGTGGACACTAAGCCTTGTTGCCCTATTGAAGAGACCATGGTATGCACTCATGTAACTAAGCGTCTGGAGCTGAAGACTGAGCTTGCTTGGAGACAGCAGAAAGAGGTCTTCCCCCTCCTTCTCCCTCCAGAAGGAGAATTACAAAAGAGAGAACTACCGAAGAGAATTAGAGACATTGTGGATTTAATAGGAAATGTTTTGGTTTAGTCTATTCATGCAAGACTGGATGAAATGATGACTCTTTTTCTGCCCTTTCTGCCCTTCCCAAGAGAGAAGCTGTTTCTCTTGGCGTGGCTTGAATTCAGAAGGTATAGAGGGATCACGAAGGTTTCTATTATCAGATTAGTTTCTTCCGTTCTTTCTTCCGTTCTTTCTTCCGTTCTTTCTTCCGTTCTTTCTTCCGTTCTTTCTTCCGTTCTTTCTTCCGTTCTTTCTTCCTTCCTTTCTTCCTTCCTTTCTTCCTTCCTTTCTTCCTTCCTTTCTTCCTTCCTTTCTTCCTTCCTTTCTTCCTTCCTTTCTTCCTTCCTTTCTTCCTTCCTTTCTTCCTTCCTTTCTTCCTTCCTTTCTTCCTTCCTTTCTTCCTTCCTTTCTTCCTTCCTTTCTTCCTTCCTTTCTTCCTTCCTTTCTTCCTTCCTTTCTTCCTTCCTTTCTTCCTTCCTTTCTTCCTTCCTTTCTTCCTTCCTTTCTTCCTTCCTTTCTTCCTTCCTTTCTTCCTTCCTTTCTTCCTTCCTTTCTTCCTTCCTTTCTTCCTTCCTTTCTTCCTTCCTTTCTTCCTTCCTTTCTTCCTTCCTTTCTTCCTTCCTTTCTTCCTTCCTTTCTTCCTTCCTTTCTTCCTTCCTTTCTTCCTTCCTTTCTTTCTTTCTTTCTTTCTTTCTTTCTTTCTTTCTTTCTTTCTTTCTTTCTTTCTTTCTTTCTTTCTTTCTTTCTTTCTTTCTTCCTTTCTTCCTTTCTTCCTTTCTTCCTTTCTTCCTTTCTTCCTTTCTTCCTTTCTTCCTTTCTTCCTTTCTTCCTTTCTTCCTTTCTTCCTTTCTTCCTTTCTTCCTTTCTTCCTTCCTTTCTTCCTTCCTTTCTTTCTTTCTTTCTTTCTTTCTTTCTTTCTTTCTTTCTTTCTTTCTTTCTTTCTTTCTTTCTTTCTTTCTTTCTTTCTTTCTTTCTTCCTTTCTTTCTTCCTTTCTTTCTTCCTTTCTTTCTTCCTTTCTTTCTTCCTTTCTTTCTTCCTTTCTTTCTTCCTTTCTTTCTTCCTTTCTTTCTTCCTTTCTTTCTTCCTTTCTCCCCTCCCCTCCCCTCTCCTCTCCTCTCCTCTCCTTTTTTGTTTTTCAGTGGAAACACCTATGTAGGCAGGCTTGAAAGCCTTGCTTTCAGTTTGCCCACAAGTTTAGGGGAGTTTCTCGGCCTGAAGGAGTAGTGAGTTCTGCCATGCTCTTGATTTCCCTTACTGCTGCCTTTCTCACAAGCCCTTGTTAAACCTGCTTTCACAGGCAAGTGCTTAAAGCTGTCTTCCAGTGTGGCACTGAGAGGTTAGCAGGCATCATCTTGCCACTTAGGCTAGTGTAGCCTGAGTAATGGGCAAGATTGGGTCGTATGGGAAATACACTGAGAAAAACCTCTCTATTATAGAGGGTACCCTTTTCCTCTAGACAAAACCATTAGAATAGGGCATTCTGCATATTGTTCTTGGAGTTGAGTTGTTCTCTTTGGACTTGTTTATAAACAAGTGTTTTAATTCCCATCCAGAGCACTTGTTAAATGCTAGAATTTGTTCACTTTTGTTTTTATTCCATTACACTGGACCAAGAGATGAACCCGCATCAGCAGAGTTTCCATGCAAATTGGTGAAGAAACACAAACTCTTGTCCTGTCTGTGGGGCTTGTGTAAATTGCTTTAATAAGGCTTCAGTTGTGAGGTTGTCCCATGCTGAGATGCTAAAGGCTCTCCAAAATAGCCATAAAGTTTCTGAAATAGAATAAAGATCATAAAACCCAAAAGGGATTCAACAGAGGAGCTGATATGGAGGAGGAGACAGTTTAAGCAGGAGTTGGCAATGACAACGGAATGGCAAGTCATTTTAGGAGTAGGACAGAAAACTGGTTTGAAAAGGGTAAAGAGTGCAATGGCAACAGTTTCTACTGATGGCATCCAAGTCCTGTTTTACTTCAAGTCATGTTTCTCTGTCATCTAAAATTTAGGTGCAGGGATTTCTAAAAAAAAGTTATTGGTTGAGCATGTTCTAGTTGAGTTAAGAACCACAGGTGGTATTTGCTGCACCTAGCAGAGGCAGCTGTCTGGATGGATTAGTGCTGCAAATAGCTGGACTTGCTGCTTTCCAATTTACGCATATTTACTTTCAGTCCTTTGTGTGTTGGCTGGAAAATTCAATGATGCACTGTACACGACATTGAAAAAAGAGACTTGACTATCAATGAAACCACCAACATGAAAATTAACTGGAGTGGTTTGGCAAAGTCGTTTGTTCCATTTTTTTTTCCCCCCATGATTTGTCAGAAGCTACATTAACACGTGAAGAAAATATTTCTGCTTAATTGGTTGTAGTAAACGGATGCGCTATAAATTAATTGCCTCTTTAATGTTTAAAAGGTTAGGTCCCGTTCATTTTATGACTGATTAGTATCATTTCACTAGAATGAGCAAGCTTGAGGTCATCTGGTGTTTGAAAAGCATAGTTTGTTACTTTCTGTGATTTGCTGCTTTAGAGGGCTCAAATGCTATCTGGGGATGTCACAGTGTCAGTGTCTCTTTCTAAACACCAGTGAACCATAATTAATTGTTTCCTGTAATCTAACTCATTGATTTTCTATATTTGAGGTGATCCAAGGAACAGCTTTACTCCAGGGATTAATTACAGAGAGAGAGTGAGAGTGTACATACACTCATGAACATATTTTTGCTAGTTAATACTAATGACAATTTTCTGCAACTGCATGGCAGATACTGATTCAACTGGAAGGAGAGTTACACATTAGCTGACAGATAACCATGCACATCCTTAGCAGCTCCTTTTGGTGCCCACAAAGATTATGCTCTTCGTTAGTGAAATACCTCAATTTTTGGCGTTGCCCACCAGCAGGTGGATCTCCCGGAACCTCTTGGTTAGTCGAGGAAAAAGCTTGTGGTCTCCTCCACTGGCTGTTAAACCAGAGCTGTTCAGCAAGGGGCACAGAGGATTGCTGAATTGTCATATTTGGTTTTATTCTTTAAGTTTCTTGAGCTTTATCAAGAGAGAGTGAATGGTGTAGACTCTCTCTACGCTTCTGTGTTTTGGCACGAGGTTGTTACCAAACTGCTGTTTAGATATATCATGTGAAAACAGTAAACTTGGATATTTGCAACTTTTTGTGACCTTTTTTTCATGTTCATAACGATTTTTTTCAACCTTCCTCACATGAAGTTGCAGCAGATAAAGCAGAGGTGTAGAAACGAGTATCTCATCACAAAAGCAATTGCCCACCTTCATCTTTCTTCATACAGCCTTTATTTCTACACCTCTGCTTTCTGCTGCAAATCCCAAAGTGAAGAGCAGAGTGTTTAAGCCCTGTCTTCCTGAGTCATGTCCAATTTCTGCACAAACAGATGAGGAGAAGCAGCAAACAGAGGGGAATTTAGACCATATCACAGATTCCACCAGGGAAGCTGAGGTTTTTTTAAAAAACAATGCTGTAAGACAGTTTCTGGAAGAGTAGTCTCCTTCTTGGTAGAGATACAACTTAATCAGTCATATGAGGAATTGCCAGCTTAAAGGTAGAAGGGTGACTTCTTGCTATAAATTATGTGAAGGTCAGCTTTTCCTTAGTGAGTTCCTTCATTCATGCAGGTAATATTGTAACGAGAGAATTATTAGAATTTTATTAAGTGCAATGTTAGTATTCTCAACAGGCTGAACAGCTGTTTGGAGAGGTAAGGATTACGGATAAAGATGCACACTGAATTTTATTTCCCATTACAGGTGGGAGGTTTATTTTTCTGCTAAGATGAAAGTGGCTAAAGGTAATTTTAAAATGAGTCAAAATGAAGTCCTCCGAGTATTTGTTTATAGTTAAATTTGCAGAACGTCTGAAATTCATTATTTGATAGCTCTGCTTTGAAAATGTTAAGTCGAAGATACCAGGAGTTGGGTGCTGTGGTTATTGGTACTGTAAAAATAACTAGGAGTGCTCTCGTTCTGGAGACCAGAGAAGTACAGATCACATACAGTTCCCAACCACAGTTCAGTGAGGCTTCTTCGTATTGGCAGAGGCTGTAAAGAGGGAAGAGACTTCTTCAGTGTAAATATCTGTGAGGTCTCATCTGCCCTGCCCCTTGAATTAGAGGCTTTGTAGTTGAAGACTTTTCTGGAATAAATGAAAAATGCCCATCTTCTCCTGACTGGATGGGTTTGATAGGATGGAATTTAGTCAAACTTCTGTTGTTTGCTTTAAGTTTACTGTACAGTGGAAGACATATTATAATTTTGTTCTTAATTTCCTCTGCATCCAACCTGAGACATTTAGGAGAAACGCTGAACTCTTGTAGGTGCAACTAATGTCAGTTAGTGATGAGAAGCCCTAATATGATAGCAGGGTGTGTTGTCAACAGGGGCCTGGAACTGAGAGGTGGGGTGTCTGGGGGGCTGGTCCTGCTCTGCCACAGTTTACTGAGTCTTCTGGAGGGATGTTGTTATCTCTGTATGTTTTCCTTTCTGTGAATGGAAATGGTATCTCTATAGCTCTGTGGGTGGGAGGATTGATCTAGGTGATGTCTCTACAATGCTTCTGAATGCAAAAAATACTATATTCTCTTCCTTCTTTTGTTACCTCTGTAGACCCAGACTGCAAGGTGAAACAGCCAGGTGTTAGGTGCTGTAGTTTCATGTGTGTGTTGGTCTGTCTATCCCCCATCCCTAAAATACAGCTCTTGAGTGTTTCAAACTGAGTAATCACAGGAATGTGAATGAGTGAAAACTGATAAATTTTGATACTAAATTTTTTATGCCATAGCAGTTTATTTCTAAAAATGTATCTCTAAGGATAACTTGATATTTATGCGTTAAACTTTTGTGTTGATGAAAGAAGCACCCACAAACTGCCTATCATTCATCTTTTGAGCGCCTTGCGTGCTGTGCAGTATGATCCTCGGGCACTGATCTTCTGGGGGATAAGAATGTGACCATTCAGTGCAGGACTCATGTAGCAGATATGCATGAAGAGGTAGCATTTTGATAATCAAAATATTTAATTGGGACTTTGCAAATACGTGAGTACTTGACTTCTGTTTTGTTGTTACTATCATCATGTTTTCTTCTTTTATGTAACTTCCTGACATGCAGCACTTTGGTGTGTGGCCCAGTGACTGCAAATCTCTGCACGCTGCTCTGCATCAGTGCTGCAGAGCCTATAAGCACATTAAGCTTCCCAGGGAAAAATACCCTCGGCGTCTGGGAGAGGTTAAATGTTCCAGGGGAGAGGTTAAACATTCGTTTTGTCCTCTGCTGCTGTAATTCCAGAAGCCAGATTAGTTCTGAATCATCTAAACCACATTCATTCAAGATTAATGAGAAAGACTCAAGTATGGAAAATTTCAGCTGGTAAGCGCCTTGGCTTTGAGCAAGTGATGGAGGGGGAGCTCATACTGGCAGCAGCCTGTGGGTCATGCTTAGTTTTGAGTTTCTGTAGTACTTAAATTGGTGAAATGGGGAATCGCACCATACCGGATAAACAAGATTTTCAGCAAGCAACATGAAGCATTTGTGGGGGGACTTAAAGGCCTCCCCTTCCTTTTTCCCATCTATTTCTGTTTCATTGGAGATCAGATTTGCCCTTTAGCATATGCATGTTTATAACTTTGTGCGTGTTCAAGGTACATTGGTGTCTTTAAAATTAACAAGAGGCGTATTCTCACTAATGGGTGACAGGCCATTCTAGCAGAGATGTGTGTATTGTTAATCTCAAGTCCAGTTGACTGACAGGCCATGGTTAAACTGTGGTTAGAAATGTGAGTGGGAGCCTCATGTAGAAAGTATTTATGAAATACAGGCAGGTCTGCTAGCAAAGCTGATTGAAGTTTTGCAAAAATAATAAACGGAAGATTCAGGACTACAGTAACAGAAGTCAATTGGGTGACCTTGAGCTTTTTAAAAATTTAATCACTTTCAATTTGGAAGAAATGCGTCTTTTAGTAGAGCTTTACAGTGTTGTGCCTGGGTGGCAGCTCTGCAGTTTCACTGCGATTCAGTTGCTCAGTTGTCAGTGTGAAAGTTCTCCAGGCCCTTGTCAGTGCTGTAGCATTAACTATTAGAGCAGACTCTTTACATCAAGTTGAAAAGAAGGTAAGCCTAGATATAGGCAATTGTTAGAACTCATTTATTTTCTGTAATCTGAGATTAAAGGCATTTTTCCTTCCAGCACAATTCTAATCAAGTAAAACCAAAACAGAAATGAACCTCTTCTTTCACTTGTTTTGCAGCAAACAGAGGCTTTTGTCAGAAAACTGGAGGGCTCCATTTCTGATTTTGTGGAATAGCAAAGAACCAAACTTCTCCCCACTGGCCAGGTCAGCATTTGATGTTGCTATGGCCCAAAACAGCCCACAGTCCTCTGTGGTCTCAGAGGCCAATGGCTGTCCATAAACAGGATTTTATTATTCGTCTGGGCTTCAGGGAGAAGCTGTCACAGGCACGCTTCATAGCACATGAGCAAGTTTAAATAACTGAAGTTACCCCAGCCTGATGACCACCAGTTTTTCATCCAGTGATAATCTAGGAACCATTTAATAGCAGTTGTGAAATAAAGAGAAACACAGCACTACAGCATGTGAAGTAACCTGCAGTGTTTTACCTTACTTCAAAATAAGGAAAGCAGGAACAAATAACAGTCCATGCTGTAGAAGTGAGCTGTGTTGTTCCTCCTTTAGCTATACGCACTTCAAAAGACTATTCTTTATTCCTCCCAGAGATATGTAGACTATGTCAGTAAGAACTTTTTTCTGTTTGTAACACAAAAGTAGAAGAGTAAAACTGAGACAGAAAGGATGAAATGACTTGCCTGAAGTCACTGTGTGATTCAGTGGTAGAGGCAGGATTAGAACTGGAGGCTGATAGCTGGCATCTCCCAATTCCCAAAGGAGACAAATCTTTTTTAATTAAAAGTAACATGGGACAGTTGTCTCACCATGAATTTTCAGATATATCTGGACTTCTTCCTATTTCAGTATTCCGCCTAGAATTACAGTGTGTTCACAATAAATGTGTTAAAATATTTAAACACAGATTAATGAGAAATTTGCATTTGCACTATGTCTGGCATACCTCAAATAGCCATCTCTCAAAACAATAACTCTAGAAATTATGATCTTTTTATTTATTTAAAGAACAAATCCTCTGTTGTTGTCCATAAATATATCTTCAGCTCTTGGCAAAGACCAGAATTCTGGCTGAAGGGCTACAGAGTCTCACCAAGGGGACAAGAAGGCTTCGTATATCATGTCAGCAGTGAGAGGGGTCTTTTGAACACCACAGAGGAGTCGTTGATGGGCTCCAAAAGACACATGACCGTGTTTTTCTTGAAAGTAGGAATTACCGGTTTTATCCCTAATTTGAGAAGCTTTTTTAATTCTAATTTTGTTTTTCTCTCCCTCTCTGTTGTCTTGCTTAATTACTTATTTAAGTGGAGGCTATGGTAGGAGAATGGCTTTGGCTGTTTGGAGAATGTAGAGATTTGGCCAACTTTCCACCCCATCCTTCAAAAAGTAACATTAAATTTTTATTTTCAGGCATTTCATTCATGAATAGCTTTCCTGAGCAATTTTTCTTTTGTCTTTAATAAAAATTTAGGTGTAATCCCTCTGGCAGTTTTGTCATATAGAAAACTCATTTAGAGTGCGCAAAAGATCAAAATTTTATTATTCACTTGAAAATGTGTTAGACACCCTAGAGAAACCAGGAAAGACTCCATCTAGGAGCTTAAAGTCTCGATCCCACATGTTGCAGTAAGTGAGAGATACCAAGAGACAATAAAAGAGGGAATTGCAGAGGAAAGAGAAGCATTACCAGAATATTAGATCAGCCTTCATAAATTAAAAATTACTATTGTGAGTTCATAAATCTCTTTAAGAATAATGTTTTGTCAGTTATGGAAAATTCAAGAAAATGGAGTAATGGGTTTATATATTTAAAATCTCTAAAGTAATCAGTTTTCATTAAAATCAGGAAATACCTTAACACGTACCTTCCAGATATTTTCCTATGTATTGTCATTAGCCCAGGTTAGTAGAGGTTTTTTCCCTTTGATTGGAGAGGAAGCTTGCTTGCCTGTTGCTAGGTGATCGCTAATTGTGATATTAACTGCCAGCAAACTGCTGGCAGGCATTATAAATTTTTTTTCCTTGTTAACAAAACGCATGTGTTAGAGGTGCAGCGGTATCTAAATGCTTCTATATTGCTCAAAATTTATAATGGGAGTGATAAATTCTTTAATACAACTATGGTTATGTACCCAGGTATAGAGCATTAACCCCTCTTTGCAGTGCAGTAGTCTTGTTAGCCCCCATCCACTAATGACATTAAAGTTGAGTATAGAAAACAGAGCTGATAAGGCCATAGATCAGAGCTCTCCAGCGCAAGCAGTGTAGAGCTGACAAGCATTAGAGGAGTCCTCAGCCAGAATGAGATGCCGTGTGTCCCGTGTTCACGCTGGAAGCTTGTGGCAGTGCAGTTCGGACCAATGCCATCCAAGAGCCACTCTGCAGACCACATTTGTGCAGTGTGGGAGCCAAGAAGGCTGCTTGTTGCCATAATCATGAATATTTCTCATGCCTTACACAAGGTCACTGCCTTAAGGAAGTAGTATTCATCTTCCAGCATCAAGGGATGCTCTATTCCCACAGAAGTATACTTCTTAAGCTTGTTTTCTCAGTTACCACCCCATCCTAAATTTACTTCTCAAGGAATGGTAAAAATTATAATCTTCCATCTTAGCTAGATATGCATACCTATTCCTTATGGTAGCAGTCTGAGTCCAGCTTGCATCGGGAGCTGAATGTACTTATCAAGAGCATCATTCCCTGCTGCCACTAGGTACAGTTTCATGGGCTTCAGCCTGATAAAGGCACCTACAGCTATTGTAATCTCAGCAACTTGAACATAGGAGTAGTTGTGGTTTAGTTGCTTTTCAGAAACTTTCAGAGGTGAGTTGCTACCTGCAAGATGTTCTGTTGGTTACTCTGACAGAATGGTTTGTTGTTTCTACGTTTGGTGTCCTTGACATTTCCTTCAGTTCACTATTTGTTGGAGGTGTTGCTGAGACTAGCAGTGAAGTATTTTGCGCTGTGGGGTCGATAATGGAGTACTTACAGCAAGGGTACAGCAGTGCCTTCATTCCCTTCTGGCAGCTGCAGCTTCTGCTCCTGGGTATTTTCAATTATATTGCTGATAACTGCTGTCAACCCAGGGCAAAGGGTGGTGATTGCAGCGAATTGGGTGCTCTCCCATCCACTTGTTCTGCATTACTGTGCTTGTCAGGAGGAGAGGAGTTGTATTTCTTCCTGCCACACCTTTTCGCAAGATCTGTGGGCTGAGCTGTATGTAGAGGCACTTCAGTCAGTCATCTTTGTGCCCATCATTTTTGCCACTGGTAAGGGCTGGAGAAGGGATCCTCTGTGTCACTGCAGCCTGTTTGTGGTCTAGCAGCTGTTTGCTTACCACAGTCTCTGTGTTGGGTATATTGTGTGCAACAGCTTGTTAGCTTACAGCTGACATGGTTCATCTTTCTACCCCTTACTGAACTGTCTTGCCCTATACTCCAAGCTTTCCTGAGAGCCAGGGCGTGCTTTGGCACCAGCTGTGCCCCAGCAGCTGAGCCCACCGCCTCTTGGCCTTGGTGGACTGAGGTGTGTGTGGAGCATCTTCCCTGCCTCCCTGCTGAGCCTTCCTTCTTTGGGCTAATAGCTCTCAGCTTTGGGGGGCTTTGAAGTGTGTGGTTGGGGGGTGGTGGTGGGGGAGGTGTTGGCTTGTTTGTTTATTTTCCCCCCTTTCTGTGTCCTCCAGCTTACCATCACCCTCTGGACATGTTTGGTAACACAATCACTGGCCTATATTTATTGCCTTTCTTCTGTGTTTTCATCATCTATTAATTGTGGTGTGTAGCCCCACACAATTGAATTTGTTTTGAATTTTTAGTTGTTTGGGTTTTTAAAATCTATTAATCAGGCCTCTCTGACAAAGAGGCCTGTGAGAGTTTTTGGCATAGTTGTGAAATACTGCAACTGCAAGAGAGAATTCATACCCTGTCTTTTTTTTAGTGCTTGGCTTTAAGAACTGCAGTCTCCTTCCTCTAATGTGAATTCCAGAAAACAAAGGATTTGTATTTCCTATTTTAAGTCTCTTGAAGCCTATGCACCTTTTAAAGATTTTTATAAATGCGTGGCATACGTTTTGGTAGGAATAATTAATCGGGGAGGCTCACATGCATTATTGCTCTGTGTGCCCTGAGAGCTCCTGGTTGTGCTGGCTAGCTGCCACAAACCCTTGCTGGCTGGCCAGCCAGCCCTCACGTTGGCCTGGTTTCCAGCACAAGTGGTGTCCAAATCAACACATTCCCATGGAATGTTTTAGATTTCAGCAAAGCAGCATTTTCCTATGGAAAAGCTTTCCCTCAGAAAAATCCCTGCTAGCCCTCAGTCAGGTGGCTTCCCGTGCCCAGGGCCCTGCGGCATGATGAAGTTTCCTACTGGTTGTGTCATCAGAGGAAAAACAGTTCATCACATGCCTTGACCGGAAATCGAGTCCCACTCATCAATCAAAAATCAATAGTGAATCCCCAGGAAAGATTGTGTTTGATCAAGGGTGGCTCCGAGTTCCAGGTATCTTATTTCACATGAGCAGATGCTCGTGGGTTAAACAGTCAGTTCTCTCAGCTGCTGGTTTTCAGCAGGCATGTGAATACTTCATTTGCTCTTGTGGTGGTGCATGGATGCTGCAGTGACAATGACTGTGCTTCAGTGAGAGGTGGGTCCTGCACTGGACAGACATGATCTTGCACCCCCAGATCCTGTTTTATGCGTTTGCTACAAATACTGTTGCAACCTGGATATCCCTTTGGCTGAGGGTATGCTTGAACCAATAGTATTTTCTGCAGACCAAACTAACAGTCCTTGACAGGTAACTGTTGGTGTTTCACATGTCACCTTAGCCATAAACTATACGAATTTGTGTTCTTTCAAGATGTTCATTTGAAATCTCAGCTCTTTATGATTGATCCAAGTCCATCTCCCCACCACCCCCAAGTGCCCTGTGCTCATCTGCTGGGAGTTAATTCAGTCCAAACCTGTGCATAACAAATATATTAGGCCACAAGTTTCTTCACACTGATGTAAGAGTTCAAACTAGTTACGACTTTTCTTCTATTCTAGTAGCTGTGTGGGGATTTATTAGAAATGAAATATTACTTTAGTCAGTGTGTCCAGTTGGTAAGTTTGGGGAAGAACTCTGCCATCAATAATGCTAACTGCATAAATACTAATCTTACAGCAGATATTGATTACAAAAGGAAATGCTAAAACCAGATTCTGCATTTTTATTTTGCCAGAAGACAGAATATGTTGTTACTTCTATAGGAGAACCAGCCACTCCTCTCCACCGGCTTACAGATTACACTGAAGAAACAATTCATTTGAAAAAACACCTGGGATGGACCAAATGTTTTTTTATTATAGGTGGTCTTTAGAAGAATGAACTTCTTCAAATGGTTTCTTAATGTGGAACAGGGAGGAAGCAGCTTTTGAACACTTTAAGTTGAGAGACAGTTTAACCCTGTCATTTCTCAACTTGAAATATGTTTTAATAATTAATACCATCTGAGACTTCGCATGCAAAAGTTTGGGAACAGAAAGAGAATTTATCCAACACAGACCAGACATAGCTAAACTTCAGCAGAGCCCTGCAAACACAGAAGTTTGTTGTTGGAAAGGCTTGACCGTTCACTGCGGTACATTATTTACATGCTTGAATTCTTTAGCTTCCTTCCCTGGGAAGGCACAGTTAATTTTTTCAGTTCATGTGGGTTTGTGCTGAATCAGATGGAGTTTTTTATGAGAGCCTTGGGCCTTTTTTCAAGTTGGAAAATAAGATAAATCACTATGGCTTTGTTTCTCTAGTGGAGACATTTTGTCTATTCAAATATATACACTTTTCCCTCATCTTTCTTTAACCCTCTTCGACCCACATACAAGCATACGCCAGCCTGGAAGTAAATTTTTTCTATGGCTTAATTTCAGAATTTCACCCTTTTTTTCTTGGCCTTTTGAAGGGCATATAGTTGCCATGTGATTTCTGTGGCAGATTTGTACAGTATGAAGACTACGCTGTGGCTTTCCACTTGTAGCTTGATGGGTCCTGTCCCAGAGATTATTCTGGACTTGGATGAGCTATAAAACTGTGAGCCTATCCTACAGGAGTGTGAATGCCCTCAACAGCTCTTGACCTTCATGTGAGTTGAGGAGCCACACTTGAAGAGCTGGCGCTTACTATAAGGAATGCAAACAATCGGTTACATTAAGCCCTATGAAGTGAGCGTGTGTATTCAGACGAGTGCATGCCCCAGCGCACTCCAGCACTTGTGAATGTAGACCTGCTTAACTTCTTTTTGGTCATTTTGCGCGTGCTCTCTCTCAACTCTGCTTTTTGTTCATGGGTATTGAAGGCTTTTATTACTCATGTAATTGCTTTGGATCCTTTTACAGTCCGTATTTTAACACAGTGAAGTTTTTATACATTAGCACAAGGGTCTCTGCAGAATAATTGTGAAAGCAGTGTGGTTTTTTTATATATGGCATTTTATCAGAACTTTGCTAATGCTGTCAATGTAATAGACAACATCTGTTTTCCATTTCATTGCATTTTGTGTAGTGGTAGTCAGCTCAAGAAGAGACAAAAGTAACTTTGAACAGAAATGGTGTGTGGGGCTCGGTTCACAGTTTGCATCCAAAGAGGAAGGTGGATTACCTTAAAAAGGCAGAGTGCATTACAGTAATCTTACTGAAGGATACTTAGTCCCTTGCCTTTAATTTGTGCTCAAATTTGGGTATAGGGCAATTACTTATATATTGATAACATAGTTTCATGATACTAATTCCAATAAAGGCATAGTATATTAAAATACCTGATTGTCTTCAAACTTTAGAGGACTTTGAGACCTGTTTCATGACTACAGGAATGACCCCCTGGCAATCTGTCACTTTCACCTGTCTTGACAGTTCTGCAACAAATCTTTTCCATGTTTTCAGTTATTTCTCCTAGGTACTGTGCATTTAAAAAACACTTGCTGTGCCCGAGCCCTAGGATGCGATCAGTGAACTCCTGGAGGTAGTGTCTCTCCCGCCAAGGGCTCCCCACAGCACGAGTGGCACACAGCGGCGGTGGCACTCTTGCTCTGGGCAGCACCGCCTGGGGATTTGCCTGGGCAGGGTGAGCTGTGCGGTACTGGAAGGAGGGGTGCGCTTGGCCCGCAGTCATCTGCGCTGCTAAGAAAAGAGCAAGGTTACCTTTTATGTCCAGGAAGTTCGGTCCTTCTGCTGACAGACACAGCTGTGGGCAGCTGCCATAGGAAGGAGAGCTGTTCTGGTGTGGTGGTGCCCAGGCAGCGGTGCTCCCCTGCCTTTGCAGGAGAAGAGGGGTGTGGGCAGCCATGAGGCACTTCCTCACAGCCTCCTCTCCTCTGACTGGCCAGCACTGCAGGTTGTTGGAGTGGGTGCTCCACAGCCCTATTGCCCACAGCACCGTGGGGCTGCTCTGGGGCACCGAAGGAAACAAGGTTTAGAGGATCATACCCATATTTCCTCCTCTTCCCTTTCCTGCATTTGGACCTGTTCTTCGCCTTCAGCCACACTTGTCACAGGAGAGGCCTCTCAGGGGCCATTTCCGTCAGGCAGCCTCTGTGCGAGCAGGAGGCGGTGGCCCCAAGTTTGGGGAAGGGATTCAAGGCCAGCGGGTGCTTGCACATGGCAGGTGCCCCAGGGTCTGCTGTGGCCACCACCCGGCCGGGAGTCTCACGCAAACCATCATGGTCACAAAGCACGTGTACATGGCAGAGGCCAAGCTTCATTAGTGCTGGTGCTCATGGGAGAGCTCGTTGACTGTGTGTTTGCTGATGCGGCAAGGTGACCTCTGCATATGAGGGGGTTTGGTGGGTGAAGTGCTCTGGTGGAAGCACAGAAACTGCCCAGTGTCTGGCCAAGGCTTTTCCAGGTTGATGTGTTAGCTGGGGTAGCGTGTTGTTATGGCTGAGTAAAAGCCATAAAGCATTTGGTGTTTTAGCAGATGGCTTTGGAGAAAGGCGTATATGTTACTGTACTGAGAATTCAGTGAATATTTTTGACATTGATTTGGTTTTTTTTTTAATTATTTATTCCAAATTGCTTTTTTCTCTCTTCCTCTGAGTGTGGGTGTGTGCTTTGCAGAGGAGGTTTTTCCTTGTGAAGAGAATGTGAATCTTGAATCAAATTAACCTATTTTTAATGGGAAATTTTAGACCCTTGCTTGAAGGCAAAAATGCCGTGATGTTACATCAGCTTTTAAAAACAAAATGGAATTAATGCAAATGGTAACTTATAATTGTTTAATGTAAATGAGATTTTCTTTACACTTATTTCTTATTGCCTTTAGCACATCAGGTCCACCCATTTGGCCAGGAAGCACCTTCTTCAAAAGAAATGGAGCCCTTCTACAAGGTAGGTGGTCAATACTACATCTTGGTGTAACTGTTCTACTTAACAAATACCCCTTGCAAATTGCACAGCTTTTGTAGTTTTCACTGGGCAAGAAGTAACCAAATGTTTTTTGTTTCCTTTAACCTGTCTCCTTTATTGCTCATCTGATGCCTTGAAAATGACGATTTACTACATACAGTGAGTGTAGTCTATGAAAGTTGCTGCCTTTTTTCTTTCCTCAGATTATTAATTTGCTTACTGTAAAATAGGGCAAAGGGTGGGTTGTTGTTTTTTTTCCTTTGTGTGAATAAAGAGTGCCCAGAAGGAAATGTTCAAGGAACACTGCTTTTAGCTCTGCGGATGAAGCAAGGTGGTTGTTTGAGAGAGATCCTTTCTTTTACTTCCTAATTGTGCTAATAGCAAAATGTACCCAAAGGTAGGTAGTGGTGCTGTAGTAGGGAAAACAGTGGCAGAGTATTTGTCTCAAGGAGCCTACCGTGTTAATGGTTCATAGAGGAATGTGAAACATCTTACTTCCATTGGATGGACGATATAAACAGAAGGTATATGACTGCAGTTCTGATAGGTGGAGATTTTCAGTCTGTCTTACCAGACTTTTTAAAATCATTATTCACTGCTAACTATGTTTATATTTCTGCCATTGAGTGCATAGAACTACCATTGCCCTTAATGGCAGGGTCTTGGTTACACAGAAGGCTGTTTCCCCAGACTGCATGCGTTTGTCTATGGTGCAAAAGTAACTTACACCATGTAGAATGATTTTATGGTCTTTGCAAGTATTTGCCTGTGAAGTGTCTCAGTTTTGTCTTCATTTTCATGGTGCCAAGAGTCTTCTGACCTTCTTTCTGGCAGAAAATGCTGTATAATGTTTACCGGAACATTTATCCAAATCACCTGGGATGGAGCCTTACTCACAACTAGGCTCACGAGCCAGTACTGCTCACCTTCCACACACCAAAGTAATCCAGCATCTGTAGTTTACCCAGTAATATTTTTCAACTGATTCCTTGCACATATGTAAGAATTTGCATCATTCTGTTATCTAATATCTATGCTGAGATTTGTTCAAACAAATTTTAAATACATTAAAACATTCAGATTATTTCTTAACACTAGAAGATGGTATAAATTGTAGAGTTTGGCAGCTTTTGGCTTTAGTCTTGATAGGATAGATCTACTACCTTTGCAGTCCTTCCTAATGAAAAGAACTAGATTTTAAATTATTTTTTTTTAAGGAAAAAAAGAAACTATTGTGAATGGATATGCTTCATTCATTTTCAGTTGCTCAACAATTCCAGTTTTAAATGTGTACCTGCACATATACAGTCTTCGCGATTTGAGTTCGTAAAATGTAAACTACTCTGTCAAGTCTGTGTGGCACAAATGTTTTACCTCTGCTTATGATACAAGATATCTAGGAATTAAGAACAACTATTTTGTAGTCCTTCCTATCTCAGTTGTTGCTTAAAGCTTTTCCCAATAGAGTATGCTGTTCTCCACCCTCTTCTCCTCTGCCTTCTTCTGCCTTACAAATTGGTGAAAAAAAATCATAAAAGCCCAAAACATTTCAGCATATTAAAGGAATAGAGAAAAAGAGTGAGATGACTGCCTTTTCAAGCAACAAAGCCTAACAGACCTTTAACAGAGTTGGCATTCTGCATTGCCATTTCAAGTGGAAAACCCAGCCAATTTGAACTCTAATATGCATGATACAACTGAGGTTGGAAGGATGAGAGAGTGTAGAGAAAAACCTCACTAAAGTAATCTTTTAACACTTTCTGGTTTTAATTCTAAAACAAGAAGATAACTCAACCAGGCCTTTCTTTTTTCTGTCTTTCATTTTTCCCTACAATGAGCTCTTTTCACAGACAGGCTTCAGTAGGTTGTATGGAAACAGTGCATCCACCTCTTTGCTGCTTCTGACTGTCTTTTTTCAGAAGACCCATGTAGAGGAATGTTAGCAGGTTCAGGGAGGTGTGAGATGAGGGGGTGGAGAGGTTGGTTGAGTCCTAGCTTACATGACCATCTTTAGTCTCTTTTTCCAGTGCTTATATCCAGTTTAATGCAAACAGGAGAATGAAGAATTGGCTCAATTATCGGTTTCAAGTTATAGTACTGCCTTTTGATTGGCAGAAGTTTAGATAACAAAGGGATCTTAAATTATTTTTACTTGATAAACGTTTTGCTACATTTGAAAAGAATGTTCAGCATGTGTTATAGACAATAATACAGAATAATTCTGAAATTTTAGTAAATGTGATATTCATGCACACTTGTCACACCTCATTTCTTCTGAGTTGTTAAGGAAAATGTTCTTTTTCTGGTCTGGGGAATGAAGAGAAAAAAATTCCACAATGCAAGTAGTACTTTTTTTAGCCAAGAAAGACTTGTAGACGCCCCTGCTTTCCATTCATTTTATACCTGAACTATTTGGCAGAGTAATCTTAACCATTGTAAAGCATTTAACATATCTGTCCAGAGAAAGTGACTGAGAAACCAGTTATCTGTGTACCGCAAAATAGCAAAGGAAGAGAAAGGGAAGCTAAAATTCATTATAGCTATTCTGTGTCCTTAATGTCTTTGACATGAACAGCTTTAATTCTCTGTTCCTTTCTGTCTGTCTATGCTTGTACTTTGTTGAAGAATTTTGAACAAAATGTTTATATGCCATTTTCCTTTTGCCTATGATTTCATTAGATAGGAGATGGCTACAGCAGTTTCATCTTTTGAGGATCATGGTACTGTTGTTCCTAGCATTCTCTCTAATCAAAACAAATGAACAATAACTTTACTTTTTGTGTGAAGTCACCTGCTCAGGTGCTTTTTGAAATGTTGAGCACCTTCTACTAGGTGAGGATTGCTCCTTATATCCTTGCGGTCTTTGGTCTTCTCATGAAGTCCCATGCAGAGCTTAATATAGGTAGGACCTTCAGCCTTACCAGACTCTGATACCTTCTCTCAAAACTTGATTGTATGTCCATGGAGATTCCCAGATAAAACAGGTTTTTGCTCTTACTGCTTTGCTTTTTCTACTGGTTTTTGTAACTTGTTATTGTACATGCTGTGTTTTTGTTTCCAATCATGGCTTAATTTTTTAAACCTGCTGTATGGAAAGCCTTTGTTACCACTATTTTTTCTGTTCTCAGCTGTCATAACACGTCCATTTTTATTTAATAAAATGTATGACAGGAAAAAGTCTTTACAGTGGAAAAGATTTAGACATATTGAAACTCTTCAGGAACTTGTGCTGGGTGAGATAGGTGGGGACATAATCACATTAACTTCAAAATCTTGAAACTGATGCCTTGTATTCAGATAAGGTCAGTTTTGTTCCTTCTGCTCTGGTCTTGGGTATTAAGCTCATGTTATAGACTTGAGGATGCAGCTGCTCACAAATCAGTGGTAATAATAAGACTTCTTGCTCTCAGTATATCTAACGTCCTCCCTGAATAAATTAAAAATACACCTTCAAATTAACTTTAGCAGCAGTCATGTAAATTCCAACTGCTGAGTGCCACCTGTAAGATGTAACTGGACTGTGGAGGGGTTTGGTTTTGTTTCTTAAAGATATTTTGAGGAAAAAAAATTACTGAGCTTACCACTCTGTCTTATTTGCCCTCACACTTCAATAAACTAAATACAACATATTACCATGTCTTCTTGTATGGAATTTGTTCTGTCCTGAGTTGCAAGGAAGTTTATGTAGAAGGTGCTTGTGGGTATAATTACAGCTGGCACAGAAACAGTATGCCATACAGTGAAAACAGTGATCTGTATCTGCTGTTGCTGCTGCAGTGAGGATTGAAATGAGTTCAAGAGCTGCAGGAGTTGCCCCAGAAGATGCGAGAGCCCCGTGACTGGGCAGCAGCTGACATAAAAGCAAAGCCTCCCCTCTGGTTTACAGCAAGTACACATCTGCCAGGCTTAATGCCATTCTTGGGTAAGCTTCATGCGTTTCTAGTCAAAACCTGGCAGAAGCAGGCCCTCGTGGTAGCACAGTTAGTGATTCTTCATCATCCAGGGAAGGAAGGTGAACCTGAGTCATCCAGTCCCTATTGCTGTTGGAGCTGAAGACAGAGACGGCTCTCATCACTGTGACTAGATGGTCCATCTTGGATTGCTGCTTCCAGCAGTTCCTGACCAACTGGAGGTACAGCCATGATCCCTGCCATGCTGTCCTGCTTTCTTGTGTGAGCAAGGTCCTCCGCTTCCTCTTCTGACGATCAGTGCCAGACCCAGACTTATACCTGCAAACAGGACTGCAGCAGTCAGTTAACTGAATTCAGACTGCATGGCTTTCCTTTGAAGCCACGATTTTCTTCTAATTAGGATAGCAAAAAAGATTGGTAAAAATCCCTTCCCATTTGCAGAACACAGGAGGGGAGAAGTGAGGAGTTGCATGTGGCCTCTGGTCCCTCTTGGCTGAGGGAACCTGAGAAAAAAGGGATTGTCTTCTCCAGACCTCACAAGTTGCTTTCTTCTATCTCTGCCATTGGCTGCAGGGAACAGGCATGCTTATGTTCCAGAACAGAGCAAGTGATAGGATGCTTACATGGGGATGGCTTGGCCTCTTCTCCTCTGGGAAAGCACTGTATGAGACACCTTAATCTCTGACTGATACTTCCAGCAGCCCATGTGTTATCTGCCTCGGCCTAGCTGCCATGGCTGTAGCTGGCACTGCCTGTGAGGAGCTGTGGCAGGGAAGAGTTGGAAGACACTGTCTTCACACGGTCAGGTATCACCAAAACCAGCATGAGACAGTGACTCTGCAGTTTGTTGCAGAGTGGAAATGGAAACTCTTGAGTACTGCTGCTGCATTAACCCTTGATGTCCTCAATCTAAGATGGTGTCTTCCAGATTTTAGTGCACTGAAATCTGATATCTGACCATAACGTGAAACTTTCAGAAGATTGCCAAAGCACACGGATCACTTTATTCTTGGTTGAGAATGTTGATTTACTTGAGAGAGCAAGAAAATCGCATCCCTAATTCAGAAAGTTTATTTTGTACGAAATGTGGACAGACCAGACCTGAGAAGTCCTACATAAAAAGATGGGGAACCAGCTAATTTATGAACACATGCACACATTTGTACAGAGATCTTTTTCATCTCTAATAAGCTTGAGAATCCTTGAAATGATCAAACAGGCTGCTTAATCCATTGTCCATTGAGTAGCTGTAAGAAATGAGAACGCAGATTTGAGACTTCACATTTCCAAGTGTTAGCTATTAATAGAAGCACTTGCTGAGGTGGAAATAAGCCAGCTGGGAGGAGACAGAAAGGGTGCAACTGTTTTGCTGGTTTCCCTTGAGAAGGCTAAATTAGAACCATTAGCTCTTATAAATGAAGACGTCCAGCCTGTGTTTTTATGTTAATAGTGACATTAGGATAAAAATATAACAACAGCAGGGACCGGTTTCTTTGGACAGGTATTGCCCATACCAGCTACTCAGTCTTTTCTCTGGAGAGGTTTGGGAGGAGTTGTTCTCGTTACCTTCAAGATGGAAGTTGACAAGAAATTCACAAAGATAAGATGCCTGTGTGCATGCAGCCACACACATTTTCTCTCTGATAATGTAAAAAATTGGGATGCATTTGTCAGCACCTGCCAGCAAATACTGAGCGCCCCTGCAGGCACAGTGGGCTGCTTCTGGTGGAAATTCAGTTCATCTGCTCTTTCCACTGCACGAGAAGAACAGGTGCAAGTCCTGATTGTGTGGGGGAGAGATGCAGCCCATCCTGGAACACAAGGTATCCGTACCTGCTGGTGGTAGGGGGGTGAGGTAACGGGGATGAGGAAAGGAGGAGCAGGGGAGAGCTGAAAGATAAGAGGATTCGGTAAGTTTTGCGTGCATTTAACTTAGAGACATGCTCTGTTTTCTTCTACTACCTGCAGGTGCAAACAAAGCCCAACATGGCAAGGTAGCATATATATTACAGATATTTTAATATTATGTAGTACTTAAATGTAGTGATGACCATAAGAAGAAAGGCCAAAAGGGAGGCAGACAGTCCAGCCTTAGGATGGGTAGACTTAGGTGCTGTGATCTATAGCACAACCTTGGGCAAGACCCTTATGCCCAAATCCAACTAAACATTAGTTGCCTAGTGCGTATTTGACATCTCACATTCCCCAAGAATCTAAATACTGTTTTTGCTTTGGGATTATAATTCCTTGGGTTTTTGCTCTGTGAAATGAGTATAATAATAGTTCTTCTCTCTGCCCAGGTCTACAAAATATTGGCCCTGTATCATATTCTAGTAGTCCACTAATGGGAGAACCTTAAACAGGGGGAACCTAACTGTACAAAGCAACGGTGCTGTTCATTAGATTTTGCAGGAGATTGTGTTTCAGGTTTTGGGGTTTTTTTTCCCATTTAAGTTTTGATTAAGCTACTTACTTTGAAAGATACACTTGGAAATTGACTGTTTAACTCCATAAATGACTGTTTTGTGTGGAGAACTGGGGTTTTGAGTGTCCAATTTTGTTCCTATTTAGTTGCCTTCATCAGAAGAGCACCAAACCTTTTGACTTCACCATGTTTTCTCTTCAAATTTTGCTTCTCTGAGCTCCCGTTCCACCCTTTTTGAAACTGTGGTAACAGTTATGCTCTGTGTTTGCTGGTGACTTGTCTTTGGTCAACCTAGTGAATTAACAGCAAAGCTGCTATCGCTCCTTGTTATAATAAATCACTTTTCATTCACCTGGCATTATTATTTAAATCAGCTTTTTTCCCCCCCCCCCCCCCCCCCGCCCATGAAGGGTACCTGACAGTCTCTTCGGGAGTTTCTTTTCAGGAAGATGATTCATGTGGTGCTTCCGTAGAGACTGAATATTTGAATAATTTATTTATTGTTAGCATTCAGTGTGTTTGTGGTGGTATTATTGAAGAAGTAAAATTAAGTCAGAGGGGCTGTGCAGTGTGTCCCTAAGGGAGTAATTTGAACAACAGAGCTTGCCTTTGTTTGGGAAAGTGGTTAAAACCCTAGTGGGGCTGCTGGGGTCCTGAGGGTGCTGGTAAGGGCTCATGTTTGTGAGAGGATTTTAAAATGGCCTTAACACCATGCATTCAATAAAAAATCCCAGTGAGAGACAGCATTTTGCAGTGATTCATACAGAAATGGTCACTCTGGTGTGACATCTTTAGCACTGTGTTCTGTGTAGGACATTTGTATATAGGGTGCTATGCATTAGCTGTGCAGTATGTATATAGTGGTTTTATTCCTATTTTTCTAGTTCAGTGTGTAAGACAGTGGCAAAATCTGTAATTTATTAAATGCCTGAAGTGTGGTCCTGTTGATGTTAGAGCCAGTAGTAAGGAAATGTGACTGCTGGCTGTTATAGTCCCTGTGGCCAAAAAGTCTGAGCTACCTTTGGCCTCTAAAGTTGAGAAGGAAGAAAACTGAATTGTGGTAGAGAGGTTTCACTAATGGTAGATCACATTGCAAAGTACACAAAGATAAGTTAAATTCCTACCATGTTTAAACTCAGTGACTTAGATCTGCATAGGTGTCTTTGGTATCTTTACTGATAACTTTGCTTGCTTTGTTTAACAGATAACTTTGCTTGCTTGCTTTGTTTACTTTCCTTGACAACTGGAGAGTGTGGGTGAGTGCTGCAAGGCAAGTCCTACTGTGGTGCTAACCTTGGGCAGAGGAGAGGATACATCTGTCTGTAGCTGCCTGTTTTACCTTCAGTGTCAGCTGCTGTGTGAGCCATGGCAGTGAAACAGCACTTTGCAATACACACTGAAGAGAGGAATAACTGCTTCTGCTGCAAGTCCCTGCGGTGTTGGCCTGGCTACCTCGGTAACTGGTGTAGAGCAGGAAAGAACAGGGAGGCTACCCAATGCATGGAGCAGGTGAGGAGTTGGATGGTCCTTGCCCAGACAGTTCAGTGCTGAGGTAATCTGCAGGTAGTGTTGCTCTAAGGATGCTGCTTAAATGGCTTCAGATATGTTCTTAGCTTCTTTTCAGGTTGGTCCTGCAGGTGATGTGGCTGTGACTTTGTGGTTTGAACACTGGAATCTACTTACTTTAAATTGTCCATATCTGATCTCAGCTTTTTTAGGAAAAGCATTTTCTGTGACTGGCCGTTCTGTAGGTATCAGCACAGGTGCTTTTGTCCAGATATGTGTCCCTTTCCCCTCCACAAACACACATATGGGACCAACTTAGAAATGGAAAACTGTCTGTGCTGCCCTGGGGTTTCAGTTGGGTGAAGGAAAACGTAGACTAGATACAGCAACAGAAATGGCAAGTTCTGGTTCAGTGGCTTTCTTCTTTACAGGAGTGCTGTACATCTAGGATTCCTCCAGTGTTTTCCTTTCCCCACCAGGAGCTATAGTCTGCTCAGAGCATGGGGGTTGTTTGCCTCTGTCCGGGGTTTCTGGATGCTTGGTGGCACAGTGAGACCATCTTGTAAGGGCCTATCATGTAGCTGGGAAGACCTAGACATGATCATTGCAGATTCAGAGACAAGTCTGGCAGCAGTCAGTGTCAAACCTTTTCTGTGGGTGGAATTTGGGGCCAGACCACCTCTGGCTAGGCTGGGACTTAGACTAGGAAATTTCAGTGGCCTATGACTGGGATGTAGCATACCACCAGTTAGATCTCATTTTACAACAGCAGTTCTCTGAACAAGTTACGGTTAGAAAGTAGTGATAACATTTGTATGGTAACTTGGAAAATGGTAGAGTATTGTCGTGGTTTGAGTTCAGAGGGCAACTGAGCACCACGCAGCCGCTCGCTCACCCCTTCCCCCTCAGGACTGGGAAGGTGAAAATAAAGCAAAAGGCTCAAGGACAAGGAGGGATGACTCACCCATTACAATCAAGGGCAAAAGACAGACTTGTTAGGGGAAGAAAAAGAACATCAATTTAATTCAGACACTAACAACAACACTTAACAGACGGAGTAGGACAGTGAGAAGCATTACCGCATCTTAAAAACACCTTTCCTCCTCCCTCCCTTCTTCTCCAGCTCAGCTTTGCTCCAGATTTCTCTACCATCTCCCCTGAAGGGGGCAGGGAATGGGGGTTGGGATCAGTCCTGCTGCTCCTTCTTCTTCAGGGCGAGGACTCCTCTCATTCTTCCCCTGCTCACAGGAGACAGACCTCCATGAATTTTTCTCCAACATGAGTCCTCCCCATGGGCCTCAGCCCTTCCTGAGCTACTCTGGCATGGGTCACTCCCACGTGTTGCAATCCTCCCAGCACTGAACTACAACAGTGGGGGCTTCTTTCCACAGAGTCCTGTCTTTCTTCGGGTGCAGATGCCTGCTCCAGCATGGGGTCCTCCACAGGCTGCAGATGGATATCTGCTCCACCAGTGACCTCTGTGGGCTGCAAGGGCTCAGCCTACCCTCTCACCACGGGCTGCAGGGGAGCTCTGCACTGCACATTCCCTCCCCTTCCTCTTCCTTTTTTTCAGTGACCTCGATGTTGACACAGACGTTCTTCTTGCAACTCCTTCTCACAACTCCCACTACTCCTCCCAGATTCCCCTTCTTAAATACATTATTGCAGGGGCATGGCCACCATCACTAACTGGCCTGGCCTTGGCTAGAGGCAGGTCCAACTTGGAGCTGGGGGAGCTTCAAGAAGCTTCTCACAGGGGCCACTGCTATAGCCCCCGCCACTGCTACCAAAAACCCCCACCACACACAGAAACCCAGCACAAGTATGTAGATTTATTTTCTGTAACTGTGGAATTACTGTGATTATTGCCATCAAAATCTCTGGGCTGATGAGCTGGAGCATATGCTCCGTGCTGAGAGCCTGTGAATGTTTGGCATTCCTAAAATGTGAAGGTGGCTGATATTAGAAGTAATCTTGTCTTTCATAATTCTAGAGTCTGAGAACACAACTATGAGAGAGGCGTAAGCCTGTACTTTACATGGAGATTACTAAAATAAGACTAATATTGCAGTTGTGTTGCTATGAGCCCTTTTGGTGATGTGCAGATTGCTATGAGCAAGACTAAGCTGTTGTCAAGTTGGGCTGTTCCTTGACTACATGTTATGTTTCTTGAGACAGACCTATATTGAGAGAATTAAAACAGAAGCTCTAGGAATTTTTAGGATGCTCTCTTGCTATGACCTGCTTGTGTGATGGGCATTTACATGGTTTTGGATCCCTGGGAAAGCCAAAGCTTCATAACTAGTAAACAGAAGAAAATGATGGGAAAAGCAGTAATGGTGATTGAGTCCAAGCAGTGTTTGTGTCTTGTGGAGTTTTTTGTTGTCTGTGTTGATGTTGTTCGTGGTTAACATTGGCAATAGTTTTTCCTCTCTAACATGCTAAGAATTTCTCCCTGTTGGTCAGAGCAGATCTCTGTGCTGATCATTAAAGATTGGTAAGTTCTTGTTTGTATAAAAGGCATTTCTTAAAACATCTAGAAGAAATGGCCAAATTAATGGAAATGGCATATTACTAAGAGAGCTTCATTTTACTTGAACAGTTGAAAAAAAAAAGAGGCTGTCTTAAATTGGAAGGGTGATCAGTGGCTTGCACATTTCACTGCTGTGCATTATTTAAGTTGGTTTCAGATATTGGAATAAATCTTACCACTAGAACGTCTTCATTTGTACACTTCAGAGTATGCAGAGCTCTGGGATGGCCACGTTTGTTCTTACAACTGTGAATGCATCACTTGATTTTCCTGCAATTTATAACAGACTCAAAAGTGAATTGGGATTTGAAGAGGGAAGGAGGCAGGATTTTTTTTCTTTATCAGTAGAAGTACCATGTGTTCAGAAACCCCCAAACCAAAGCTAGGTCTCCTTTTGAGGTAAGTAGTGCTTCATGCTACTGGTTTCAAGCTACTTGAAGTACACCTGCCAAGGCAGTAGACCGTGACTATGAACCTACTGTATACAGCACTTCTTCCTCGCATCCCTCCCCCTTTGCAAAGGAAAGATAAGTTGCATCCGGATCCTGAAGGATGAACTTTTACAAAACAGTCCTCTCTAATCAGCAGAATGGAATAAACTGTCTCATTTTCTTACAAAGGTAATCTTTGGGAAGAGTCCATAAGACTTCTAGACTGGTAAAAGAATTTATCCTCTCTTTAACGCATTTAATATCAACCACAAATTAGCAAAGAAAACATGACTTTTCTTTAAATTATTTTAGGACAACCTCTGTCAATTTGGAAATACCATTATGGGATTCTTAGCTTCATCTTACATGTTATTTCTCTTAGTTTCCTTTCTCTTTATAGGTCAAAGTCTCACAGTGCTTGCAATTGCATACAGTAAAGGTAATAAATTCTCTTTCTCTCTGACAATATGTATTTCTATGTCTAGCCTGTCATACTGCTCTCTAGTGCACGAGAAGGTGAAATTGAAATTCAAATTGTTCATATAGTGATGGGAAATTCCATTCCTGATTTTTACATATATGCACAATTCGAACTAAGATACTAAGAACACTTCCTGCGTAGCTTTCATTTTCATATTTCTACAGTACAACCCTGCTTTGACGCTTTTAAACATAGTTTATTTTGTGTGAATACATATGTTTTTCTTTATAATAAAATAGGATATGCTGCTTTGTGAACCACATGCTGAGTTTCAGCACTCACTGTCTGATACTAATATATTAAGTTGTTTCTACTGAGAAACAAGAACAATAAGTTGTTTCTTCTGGAGATGAAAAATAAAATAGCTATGGCCAAACCACCTGATCAGCTGTATGTGTACAAGTATGTCTGTGCCTGTGTATATATTTAAATAAATGTATTTAAATATAAATATGTATGGTTATCTAATATATTGAACATGTACAAAGAAATACACAGTTATGTAGAAAAATATCCCTTTTTGTGCTAGAGACTTGATGCATCTGCCCTGTTCTCATAAACTCTGAAACCCATCCTTGGAGGAGAAATTACCTGTAAATATGTTCCAATGTTTTTCTGGGAAATCCAGGTATTTCCATTCTTGTTTGGAAATATTTTCTGTGTCTTCCAAATGCCAGGCTTGAGATAACAGTACAGCATAACAAAAATTTTACTATTTTTTTGGAACAAATATTGTCCTTCCCACTACCATGTGTTCTATGTCTCCACTTTTTTGCAATTTTTTCTCTATAAACATTTTCTTCTCTCTGGTATTTTGTGTTTCTGTCAGTCCTCCTTTTCAGTCCTTTGGAGCAAATCTGAAGTTGTTCCCTTAATGATTATTCCTCTCTCCCCTTCAATCAGTTCCAGTTTTGGTCACTGCAGTTGACATTGCTAATGCTTAAGGCAACTTGCAGTTAAAAAAGTCAGGAGTATTGTAAAATTGTTGGGGTTTGGATTTCTTTAAAATAAATTAGTTTAATCTTACACTACCATCAGTTTGTGTTGACTTTTTCCCCACTAATTCCCCTGGATGTCAGTATATCAGTAACAACTTACTCAATTACCAAAGATAGATTTCCATATGTGTCTTAGCAAATAAGGTGTCTTCTACCTGTATGTTGTCTAGAGAGGTCAAAGGTATGCTTCTGGATCTGAACAGTGCTTTAGTGGCTGGTGAGAGAGGAGATTTTTTTGTTTGTTTTTAATAATATCACAACTTGCCTGATAAACCACAAGAATAACTAAGTCTAAGTTTTCAAACTTGTAGAAATGTTAGTGACTTAAAAGCATAAAATAACAAATGCTGACCAAGTTGCATGATCGATTAAGAAATTAGAGAACTTTATTGGGTTGTAGTCAGTCTCTGAGGTGTTCTGTGTATTTGGTTTTGCTTTTCAGCTTTTCTAGGTGATTCCTTTTACTGTGTCTGTAACTTAACTGCTTCTTTAAATGGGTTACAGTATCTTGCACAAATACAGCTGTTTCTACCCTTCCTTTACAAATGAAGTCGGTAAGAAGATGAAGCCTGGAACATGTGAACTGGTGTCTGAGTAAGGGTTTGACACGGCTGGTATGGAGTACAGCACTGATGTTTGTTCTTAGTGCTTTGGGGACAGTATTAATCACTGACGAGGCAACCTGTGTACGACAGGAGTGCTCAGAGTGCACTTTCATACAGAAAGTCAAGAGAAGCAGCTTGGTACAGTCTACTCAAATTGACACTAGCAAACCCTTAATTTCCCCATACCATCTGTTGAACAGCTTAATGCTTGGAGGCAGAAATGAGACAGGGCAGAACTGGATGGGGACAGAACCTAGTGAGCACACGGTACGGCAAGGTCACGACTCCCTGGCTTTTCTGTTCAGTCACGATGGGGCTACTAGAGCTCCAATTACTTCTGAAGAACAGGATCCAGATTTACTGGAAGATTTCTGAAATGAATCCTTCTGAAATTTTGTTACTAGGATCAGCAGTCACTCTCCTGCCAGGCTTGCAAATGCATATAGGTCAGTGGCATCATGATTTATTTTGTAAACATTTCATGATTTCACTGCTATATTTAGAGATGCCCCCTCTGTCTACATGTAGATGTTTTTGTTGAAGAGCAACACACATTAAACTCTTCCAGGTAGCCCTTAGTTTCCACTCTTGGGAGGACAGTGAACAAAGATTATAAAACAAACATTGCTGAGTTTTTCACTGATATTTTACTTTCTCTGTGATTAACTGCAGCAACAAATCTTAAATATTTATTTTGCAAGAGGACGGAAATGAAATGTAAAGGTCCAGAATGAGATTTGCTAGTACATGAGCCTGCTGAACAGCTGTTTAGCAATCCACAGATCGAATAAAATAGCTTAAGATGATGATAGTGAACTACGAGTCTAACTATAGTCACCTCTCATTTTTTTTGAGTTTATCTGAACAAATAGAGATGTTGTGGCAGTACTTTGAGTGGAATAATAATCTTTTCCACTGAAGATTAGTTTAAAATAATAATAAGGAAAAAATGTACCTTAGATCTGTTATGTGAAAACAGATCTGAACGTATACAATTCCTCTAGATGTTTTATTCAGCTGGTAAACCTGGTTTATAAGCTGAAATTCTTTTCCAGATAATATCCTAGGGGAGTGCGGTCTGTAAGCCTGGCAGGAGGAGGAACAGTTTTATAGACCTGAGACAATACGCGAAGAATCTTAAAACTGCTTCTTGGAACAGCCGGTAACCTGCAATTTGGGGCACACCCAAGTGTTGCAGTGGCTGGCCCGGAGAGAGGAGAGGAGCTGTGAGCTTCAGCAGTTCGTGCTGCCTGTCTGCTGCCTTGGAAAACTGGTTTGAAAGAGACTAGCTGTGGTTTCATTTTGAACTCTTAACTCATGTGAGCAACGTGTCTGTAAATGTGTAATCCCTCTGCTATACCTTGCACACATTTGAGGTTATTTTACATATATTACTTCACCAATAATTTGATAAAAAATGGAATATTCTTATCAAAGGACATGAATTGCATGAATCACTGTGTGGCAACTGCAGTTAGCATTGTGAACCTCCACTTGTATGTCTATGCTAGTTAAAATAGCCATCTGCACTGCTGTTTGGGACTGCCTGATGTGTGCACCCAATACGCTTGAGGCATTGTCTAATTACAGGTACCTTTTTCAGCACCTCAGCTTTCCTGGGTTCTTCATTTAGGTTGCTTCTTCAGTATTTATTAACCAAAAATCAGGAAGTGAAATACTGTTGAATTTACATAGGAAGCCAACAAGCTGAAGCCTGTAGAAGTTCTTCCTTGCGGGCACGACGTTTGGTCATTCAGAAGCAAAAAAAGCCTGTTTGATAAGTAGGTCCAGGTATGCAAACAGCATGCAAAACAATAAACGAGGGTTTTCCGTTGTCATCACTCATTGGAAAGTGGCAGTTGCCTTTGGCCAGGAGACCGGCCGCTTAGGGTTACGCAGTAGGGAGCTGTGGTCAGCCCTCCCTGGGGAAGGTGGTGATCCTCAGCCCCTGCAAAGGGCAGAGCAAGATAGCCTCTGTAAAAGGAAACAGTCTCAGTTTGGTCCCACAGTTTGTGTGAGCAGCTAGTGTTTTGAAAAGAGGCAGTTTGAAAAGCAATGCTGAGAGCCATGAAAGGGGAAACCAGGTGATGAGGACTAATTGGGGTAAACTATGGTTAGTATTAAAGGTGTCTTTAGAAATGCCCCATTGCATCCAACTCACCTGTCTGAGAATTTGGATGTATGTTTTTCTGTGCTTGGATTCCCTGAGCTGGCACGGGATGGTTTGACATTGAGTACTAAGTTTCCTAAATGACTTGGGATTTAAATAATTCTCATGAATTCAGGACAAATGCTGAAGTTTGGGAAGATTTTGACATGCTGTTCTTGTTATACCAACACAAAGATTTGTCCCAGCTTTCACTGCACTGCTTTGTGGTGGTGGTTTCACAAGTCGTATTTCTTCTACACTAGCTGAACCCCATCAGGCTGCTGTTCTGCCATAATGTATTCTACTGACAAAGCTGTCAGTCACGTTAATTAGCTATTGGTAGCGATTTGTCTACTACAAGTAGAGTATAGGCTGGGGGAAAAAAAAAACTTATATCTTTCCATGCAATTTTAATTCAGCTCTCCTGTTATGTGTACTTTAGGATACAGATCCTCTTATTATGTAATTGCTTAATCTTTTTTTTTCCATTAGTCTCCTGCTTTATTCAGTGCATTAACTGTGGAAACTGAGATTTGGGGGGCTACTGCAAATCTACTGAAGCACAGCATTTCCTAGCTTTTAGGTGCTTCATCTTTTGGTGGGTGCAGTTGGGTTTGGGGTTTTTGGTTCTGACACCTTCATGCTTTTCATTTAGGTTAGTTATTTGTATATGTAAGAAAATCTAGACTACTGGTTCTGCCATGCTTTTGCATGCTGCATGTCAATTCTGTATGACATGGAATGAGTTTGGCTATTGTATTATAAGAGGTGCTCAAAAAATAATAAAAAAGGAACTTTTGAACACCCATTCTAAAAGTTTGAATGTACTTGAGAAGAGACTGAGGGTATCCATTTAACAGAACTGCTTATTCTGTTACTTAGTTCTTTAGTCAGGGGTTTGTTCCCCTTGCCTCTGCCCATTACACCTACTGGTGTCATCATTTATTATTTCCTTCACTACAACTGAAACTCTGGGTCAGTTGCTGTTATCAAGGAAAAACATTTGCATTTTTTAAGGCTTCATAATCTGGTCACTCTTAATAGAAGTATAGTATATGATGCCTAAGTTTATTCAGGCAGTACTTTTCTGTAGGTGGCATGGCACTTTGCAGAAAATCAAAATGATAGGCCTTTGCCCTGCAGTATTTAGCATCTAAATGTAGTCTAAAAAGGACCCCTTAAATATTTTTTTTGTCTTGAAAAATTATGAATATTTTCAAGAACAGTAAATTCTTGGATCATGATAATAACTGAGCGGTTGCCACATATAGCACTTCTCATCTTCAAAATACTTTAAAGTATTATCTAAATAAATCACACAGCACCCTTTTTAGTGGGTTTGGGTGAGCACCAGTATCCCTGGTTTAAATGGAGAGTTTGAGCAACTTCCTCAGGGCAAGCCTGTGCCCATCAGGTGTGGCAGGAGCCACAGGACCCCTGATCTCTCCTTGGTTCCTGCATACTTTTTTAAAATCCACTGTTAAGTATCTGCCTGTGTGTTTTGGACACGGAGTTTTGGAGGCCTATATGAATAATTGCATGGTCTCTCAGTTTGGTAGGAAATTTGCTATAGGTTTTCTTTGTTGGTGATGGAGATATACTGCGAGATTGCTTCACAGAAACCAGAGATAGGCCAGTGGTAAAGGGGATGAAAGACCTTCTGCACTTGGCCAAGTGAGAAAGTGCACATCGTGACCAAGGAGTGGGGAAAGGAACCGGGCAATAACAGATTATCTGTGTGAAGTGGTTGTAAATCCCATTAGTATTTCCATGGCTAGAGAGAGTATCTTTTTATCCCAATAATCTGTACGACTCCTCACTACAGGCATGGCTGCTGTGTAAGATCTGGACTAGCTTCCGTGTGACAAACCTCAGTGCCATCTTCTGCTGTGGGTTCCTGAACTTTCGCATATGACCTCTCTGAAATTTCAGCCAGGACACTAAGGAGATTTCTCAGGTGTCATTGCTCGGGTGTCTGTACTGGCAGCTGGGGCTGCACATAGGCGTGCAGCTCACTCTGTCTGTACAGCTGTTGGAGCCGTCACATAAGCAAGTATGAGGTCTGTCATTTCCTGCAGTATTTTCTCGTATTTAAAGTACTTGAATTGCAGAGCATGCAAATTAAGCAGTTCATGCACTTTGGAATTAAAGAGACTGCCTTGGAGAAACTCTCCTAACTGCAGCTGAATTAATGCTAGCCAGGGCCTGAGGATTGGTAGAAATACGAGCATATGAGGGGCTGAGGAACCTGGCAGAGTTTCAGAATGCAGGGGTGGGGTGGCTGGGGAGCATTATCTTATCTAAATGGTAATTTCTATTCTGTATGTTAATTAAAACACATAGTGTACAAACGAGCGTCAAACGAGCGTTTAGGAAATCTTTTGGAGGATCTTTTCCTAAGGGGATGTTTGGAAGTATATTGTGAGTTGTGCATGCCTGCTCAGTGCTCTTAAGAACTGTAGTGAAGTGCAGTCCAAATTATATGTCCTCTTTAAGCAACAGAGGTTTATGTATATTGATAGTTTGGGTGGAAATGTTTTTATTTTGCTCTTAATAATTCTTTTGGATGTCCTTATTCTCTCAGAGAAGGAACAAAATCACGTTTGTCAAATCAGTAGAGATGAACAGTGTGAGATGGAGGAATCTGGTTCAAGAATGCAGAAAAGAGTCATCCGTTTTAAAAGAAAATTTTCAATTAGCAGTTAAGAAGTTTTACTTACTTATTAATGATTCTTCTTCATGAAGACTACTTGAACAAACTTACCCAGGAACCTGTTTGGATAAGTTAAACCTGTTATAGGTGGGTCTGATTGTGTATTTCTGATAAGTGTAGAAACAAAGTTTCCATTTAGTAATCAGAAAATGTTTATTTCAGAGGCATGGGTTTTGTTATCTTGTCAGTTTTGCTTTCTTTGCTGTCTTATTCTGCATTCATGACTCTGATTTGTATGCACCTTTGCTTCTGCATAACATCCCATATTCTGCGTCTCGTGTGGAATGATCTCGTGCACTGGCAGAGGTGGGTACTGCTGATACTTTATTTGCTACTTTGCCTTTTTATGGAACACAAGCACATACTGCCTCAAAAAAACAACAAACCAATCCCCCTGCAAAATATTTCTCACTTGAAAAATTGTAGAATTTCTCCAGTTCTTAGTAATTGCAATGACCTCAGGTGTAGCAAATGAGTAACAATGAAAGCCAAATAACAGACTTTTGCTGGGTTTAGAGGCAGGGATTTTGTTTTTTAAACTTTTGCAGAGGGACAAATATTTCCTATTACGGGAAAAAGAAGTTACAAATGCCTGTGGGGAATTAAAAGGGATTTGGAAATTAAATGAGACCCTGTGCCCCAAATATGAAATTGCATGTGGTTTGCCTGAGCATTTCAGTAAATCCACTGTCTAATCTAATCCAAATAATTAGATTTTGGATTAAGGTAGGCTATAATCATCAAAACCAGAACAGGTAGAGATAATTTTTGTCCAGTCTGGACCCTCTTTTATTATGCCTAGGTTATTTCTCCCCTTTATAAACCTCTGTATCTTTCCCTTCAATGATTAATCTACAGGCAGAGTGCAAAAGTTATTAAGGCTAGAAACAGACAAAAAGATAAATGCTGACCTTTCTAATTGGCTCTTGAAACCTGAAATATTTACTGCTGAGAGGATTAATAATGTTTGTGGAATGATTTGTCATCCAAACTAAGTATTTCTTGCTTCTTCATGAAGCCATGCTAACCTCAGATAAATAAATATCTGCTGGTGCCTACATGTAATGGATTTTTCGACATCATCGTAGAAAGAAATCTTACTTCCAAGCAATTCACAATCAACTTCAGTAGCCAAGCATACTTTACTGTTGGTTCCTTTGCTTGCTTTGCTAAGTGCGATCATGGCTGGAAATGAATGGTTTGCTTCTTTATCTGAAGTCTTTGGCACCAGGAATCAAGACTTAATCATTCTCTGCATTGATGGGTAGCAGAGCATAACGGCTCTCTCAAAGCTGACAGGGTGGTATTTTGTTCTTTGCTCATGTTCTCTGGAGTTAGTGGAAAGGGCTATAAAACCTGTGATTCTTTGCTCCACTATGGATTAGGGCTTTTCAAGCATAACTCAGAGATTTTTTTCTCCTGTTAGTACTGAAGCTGAGATGTCTGGTAGTTCCCTAGAAAGCATAACGGTTGCCACCAAGAACGTGCTTGTTTTTACTGAGTTCTGCAAGCTGCGTAGGATTAACTATTTGCATTGCACTGTATTACAGCAAGTTTTATTAGCAGAGGATAATAACTTCAGCATTTCACTGGCAAATCTATAGTCTCTCCTCACAATAAGGACTCAGTAAATGTGATGAAACAGATTGCCTTTGTTGGAGTGTTGGTCTATTAAAAGTGACTGTGAAAAGAAGAGAATGCCAGAAAATACTATACTGTTACAAAGGGGGGAAAAAAAGGCAAACATAAAAAACCGAAAAGGCCTGTCCTGTGGCTTTGTTGCTGTGATAAATGCGGTGGGTTCCAGGGGCTTCTGAAAGTGAGTCTTTAAAACTGGCCTGACACACGAAAGTGCAAACACTGAGCTAATCTTGAAGAGCAAGTAAAATCACATTGTATTTTACTTTAAAAGGAATGGTAAACTCTATCCTGCTGGGCCCCTGATGGATAAATGAACATTGATGTTTCAGAACCAAAGTAGCCCATGTAAATTCAGTCTTACATGTTATGTAACAGCTGAGGATTTTAGGAGAATTATGACGTAAAAGCCTGATGCTTATTTAATAAACTGTTCATTAATTACAGTTCACAATTTACTTCTGGAGTGAAATGAAGAGTAGCTTTGCAGCTCTTTTCATTTTAATTGCAGCATCTGTTGCAAGCCTAAGTTTCTCTTCCCTGGCAGAGTATTTTGCTGCGTTGATGCTGTGTGCATATTATTGGCAGCGTTTTAGCATAGCTTGGTGGTTTATTTTGGGGGGGTGATATGTGCCTACTCCATGGGATGCTGACCAGTTTGCTCAGGACAAACAATAGGAGCAAATTGGTGATCCACTCTAGCTGTTTTTGATCATGGTTTCCTAGCTGGGTTTTTCCTTTTTTTCCTCCTCTCTCTTCTACTACGTCCAATTGAATGATGTAATTGTAGAGGAGGGGAGATATCATTGTACCAGCATTATAAAAAGATGATTTTAGTAGTAATTTTTGACTAAATTTGCTCAGAAGCTCTGCTGTGGCTGGTGGAGGAATCTGTCAGTAGCTAGCAAGATCTCCAATTAAAAGCCTCAAATAAGGTGCCAACTACTTAAATTTTGGGACCACCTATCAATTGCACATCTGAATCTGCCATGTACTGCGGCAGCCACTTCAACTTTGAAGTTGTTGCTCTGAGGTGAGAAGTAGGCTTGCACTCTCAAAATGTTTGAACTTTTGAATTGCCTCCATTTCTGCAGCAGCCACTGACTGAATCAAAAAAGAAGAATGGGTTTTTCATGTTTACAGTTTCCAAGGCATGGATGTCCTGTCCGAGAAGAGAGATTGTGGAAACAGCTGCAAGTGTTGTAGAGAAGGAGGAGTTAGTTCCTGAGCTGCTAGGTAAAAATTAAAAAATCAGCAATGACCCGAAACACTACATGGGAGGTCAATTAAAAAAGAAAGAAAGTCAGTGTTATCCGTTCGAACTAAAACCAGAACATCTTATAACGTCAGTGCTTCCTGAATCTTTATTTACCAAGAATAATTAACCCCAAACTTTGCAGCAAAGAACTGAGTTTCTTGTTGTCCAGATGTGTAAATAAAGATTACATTTCCGGAGAGCGTAAACAAAATCAAGATAATGATGCTCCAGGTTTGATGATAATTCCTGCAGTCATTTTCTCCTGTGGCCATTGGCAGAATAAAGGCAAACAGGTTCCTCTTACTTGAGCCTGTGGTATAAGGCAGTGTTCACAGCAAGCAGTCCTGGGTGTTGGCAAGAGTAGTCTTGGGAAAATTTTTAGGTGGAAAATCTGATACTTTCTCCCCTAACCGTTTGACAGTGTTGATTTTTTAGTTTTTGGTGAAGTCCTGATTTCACACAGACACATTAATTAAGAAAAAAAGTTTGCACAGGATTTGCACTGTACATATTTACTAGTGTTGATGCAGAGAACAGTGTTCCAGTGTTGCCTTGTCTAAATACAGGTTTTAATTGTTTTCCTTCTTTCATACGGGAGCAGTGTATCAGCTATACAGCAGAATAAAAGCTTTCACGTACACAGTTTATGAAAACTAGTACTAAAGCCACTTCTTTGTTGCCCATGCGTGGAGTCCTGGTATCAACCTGTGCGTCCAGTACACACAGTGCAGTGTGATCGCCCACCGGTGGGCTAATCTGTAGATGAGGGAAACACCAGCAGTGACGTTCAGCTATGTCACATGAAGAACCAGTTGTTTGGCCCCTGGAAGTCTGTTGAGTTACAGGAGCTTTCACCAAAGGATTTCAGACTGCTCGTGTTTTCAGTGAAGGAAATGTAAAGAAAACTTTCCCATAAAGGCTGAGAGTTTGCTGTGGGAGTTAGTGGTGACAAGTCCCTTTCATGTAGCCATAGTTTGAACAGGCAAAAAAGAGCTTGTAGCATAAATTGGGGGCTTTAGGCTTAATTAGGGCATGTTGTAAAATGAATTGCAGGGGGGAAAAAGTTTCCACCTTATTTTTAATTATATTTGTACAACTTTTTATACAGTAATTATGTGTTTTACTCTGAGCATCAAGTTATATTGGGAAGTAAATGGTATAGGCTGAGTCTGAATTTTAAGCGTGAGCAATGTTTAAAAAGCAATTAGCGCAGAGAGGTGTACTGAGTGATAAATGGGGGAGGAGGCAAGCAATTGAAAGTGAAATGATCTTGCTATAACAGTTTAATGTTCAAGAGATGCAGTAGGGAAGTGACTCATGCATCGCCTGAATTTCTGCTGGGCTTTTGCACAAGGCAAATCCTGTGGCAGCACAACATTTGTATGCGAGGCTTGAGCTGGCAGCTTTGACTTTCCCAGTGGCTTTACTTTGCCCACAGTATTGACAAGTGTTTAATTACATAAACATCACTTACTGAGTATAATATAACTTTAATTATAAAAAGTTTAGGTTTATTGTGGTTTTGGAAGATGTTAAGTGAGATTTCTATCTAAGTTTTCCCCTGTGCAGCACTGATAGTTGTACAATTTACAGCTGGGGCACGTGTTCAAGAGTAAACAGACCGAAACTCTGAAGGGGTTGCAGCAGTACTACCCTGTTATCTAAGGGGCCTTTTGACTACTAGTCAACTTAAAATTTGTCTTTGTATGCAGTTCTCTCATCCATGCTGGTGTGTCTGACTGCCAGTCACATTACTGGAGGCAACACATGTACAGTAGGAGGAGAACAGCCCCCCGTGGCTTTTATTTAGTTGGATCATTCAAGCAAGCATTTCCCTTCCTCCCAGAAACGACAGACAGAACCTGAGTTAATAGAATGTGCGAAGTAAATTTAGGGACATGCAATGTGTGTTGAGTCATTACTTCGGTTTAGTTTCTGTATTTTAAAATGTATTAGTTTGTAACCTAAAACTCTTCCCAAATGTTGGGCCAGTTTTAATCCTTTCCTGTGTTCAGGGAAGAGAGTGATTTACCAAAGTTAGGAAGGGTAAGTTATGGTATGATTCAATTTGCCAAAAGAAATAAAGAAAAATAAGTTTCTGTACAGTTTTGAAAACTCATTTCTTTAAATACCTTCCAGATCTTTAAACTTCTCTTACAAGTGTAGTGCAGTAGAAATGATTTAATGTGCAAAGCAGCAATATTTTGAAATATGAGTAACTTTTAAAAGCGTCATTGCAATTACTATATTTAAAATAATTCAGAGCACTTTTTCTTACTTGATGGGTTGTGCTATTTTTTGTTCTATAAGAAATGCACAACTGTCGCTATACCTCCTGAGCACTAGGCTTGAGCACATTTTGTGTTGGTGAGGGTTTGTTAATGTGGTTTTGTAGGTAAATTCTCCTTGCAAGAACACTGTGTACCACCAATAAGCATTTTTGGTGGCACAGTTGCATTTACTAGCTAGAGTATATCTTCAGAGGCATCACCAAATACAGATTGTCACGCGGTGACTTCTGTGTTACACTGAAGCAGGGCTCCCTCATCAAGCCTGGGTACCTGCTGAGAACTGACTGCAGTCCAGTTCCTCAGGAGTGTGAGACGGTGCATACCAGGATCATACCCTGGCCCTGCTGCACTCTGCTCACCCCTGGTTTCATCCAGAGGTAATGTGGATGTTCCCTGGCTGGTGGTGGGGCAGGATCCTGCTGCACTGGGACATGCAGCAGTAGGTGAGCACTGCCCTGGAGGACCCCACCAGCATATGTCAACTATACCTGGGCAAGAAGTTGGAATTCACGAGTGTGTTAGTGTATTATTTATCCTTATTAAAACTGGACAATTTCTTAGCATTATTATGGCTGACCAGATTCATGGTTTTGAGGATAAGACTGCCTTTCGGGGAAGAATTGCCACTGTTAAAGCATTTGAGAGCACAGTGATAGTATCAGCAATAAGCAAAACTCCATAGCTACAGATTAGATCACACCTGTGATGGAAAGATTTTACTGGGAAGGACTGTTTCTTCTGGCACAGTGCTGCACATCTTGCCTGTGTGTGTGTGGTTTGTTGGCGCTCTGCTGTCTCACAACAAAAACTAATGCAGACCACTGTTGCTATTGTTGAAAATGGAGCACAAGTCTGAAACCAAAAGGCTTTCTGTATTTCAAGTTCCAGCAGTCACTGAGGAGGGCAGAAAATCAATGCCGCCAGTGGCAAAGCACCAAATGAGCAGGAGGAATAAATCCAACTCTAAGGCTCAGAAAAGGAGGTTATGAGGATTTCCTATGCCATTAGTTATGGTGGGTTTTATTTAGGAACAAAGACTCCATGTACATTTGTAACCAGTTGCTTATACTGTAGGCCACTTCTATTTTCAGTAATACTCAGAAATACCTTGTAAGTTGGCATTTCTTTCCTGTAATTAGTTTAAAATACAGGCATAAAGGAATAGGTTTTGAGGGTTTTTTTTTTTCAAGTCTTTGTTTCTTAAAAAGTTGCTTATATCAAATATGTTTAAAAATGTTTTGGTTTATATTGCCAGTTTGAAATGCAGATCAAGTCAGCACTGCAGCCACCACCGTGTATAGATGTATGAAGCACATCTTTTTGTAAATATCAGTCGATACATCTTTGAGTGTTTTATGGAACATAACATAAAAGGCACATTCCTTGCCAAAACTTCCTTTGTGCTGGGTTTCTCTCTAATGTAATTTCCATCAGTTAAAGAATAAAGAGAGCATGTTTTTGGGCCCGTTTTGCTTGGCAGTGCACAAAGAAAAAGAAGGGGGGGGGGGGGGGAGTGAGAGTATTATTTCTCAGCTACTTCACACAAAGAAATACTGTACTGCTTTCAGAAATCTCTTAGTACAGATGCCTCCTGTCACAGGCAATCAGTGTTACACCATTTTGACACAGCTGTACGGGATAGTGCAGCGTGTTATAAAATTGTTGTCCTGGACTCAGTACAGGAGGGCTGAAACTGGGCAAGAGCCATAGGTCTGGTTTTCCATACTCATGTGGGTGCTACTTGCGGACCGAGAATCATTTCAGCGGGTAGCTGTTCAGAAATGGCGTTGCCTAACGCACTGCACTTAAAGGGTGAGGCTCACCTAGTGCAGAGCTGCTTGGAGAGAGGCTGGCTTGGAAGGGCTGAGGGTGTCTGTGCCTGTCTTTGGGTCTGTGCAGTCATGCGTACCGTCTTAGAGGAATGGGTAGGAGACATCCTCCATCACTTGCGCAGCACTCATGTTGACTTGGCCTTCTGATTTTGTCAGTACATCTCTATCACAGCCCTGATCGTTTAAAATTGGATTGGTTATTCTTTCCCTAGTTCGAACTTAAACACAACAACTTGGTTGAATGCTCCATCTTAAAAGGGGTCCAAACAATGTGGAAGGGCTGGATGTTTTGGGGACTTCCTATGTCAAGCCTTTGTATCCATAGCAGTAGTTGTCCTACCAGTGCGTTATCCCAACCGGAAGAGTTTGACCATAGAACACAGAATGCGTGGCTCTGTCTTCTGCTGGTAGAAGTGTTTTCTGCCAGTTCATTGTACCAGGAGCCAAGGTTTGACTGGGAAAGAGAGCTGAACCCTCGCTTCAGAGGGGTGGGGAGGGAAGAAGCCAGAGAGCTGCAAACTCTGCCTAGAGTGGGCAGCACTGCTGCCCAAGAGGGAATGGCCCTGGCAGCCAGCAGTTAGCCTGGTTCAGCAGCTGCCTAAAGATGTCGGGAGGAGAGACTCTGTGCTGCGTGCTTGGCATGCACTGGAGTTGTTCCGCTGTCATAGCCCCGCACAGGGAAAAGGCAGAAGGTAAAGAGCTGAAGTTCCCCATGGTTGTTAGCATAAACATATGCAAACGGACGTGCTTCATGCTTGTTAAACTTAAACCCCTGTTGCCCTCTTTCAAATGATCTGTGTAATACTGAAAATGAGATAACAGTAAATAAAATGTTCAGCCTACTTTGCAACTGTCAATAAACAAATGTCTCCATTTTATGTTGTGTGCACACATTTGGTTATCAGATGTTTCCTGCAGTCCTGCTGCTTGATGCTCTTTGTATGTCTCTCCTTTTGGGACTAGCATATGAATTTTGTCTCCTAATTACAATCTTGCACTGCTTAAACTAGTTTAGTAATGACGAGAGTGGCCATTACTTCATTAATGTGTAAGAAGAAAGTAACATTCAACTCCCTTGACTTCTGCTGGTCATGAGTACTTTGAAGGTAGGTGACTTTATTCCCACACTTAAAATTTGAATATACTATCTTTTTTATGCTTGAAACATCAGACTTCCTCATTAGTAGACTTACTGTGAGAACATTCTCTAGATCTAGATCTTTGACTTAAAACAGAAACTGAAAATTTTATTGGACTTTTTTGTGTTATGCTGAATTCCTTCAGATTTTCTTGGTGTCCTTACATTTTTCAATTTTCATGAAAGTGGTTCGTTTAAAATTCAGTTTTAAGAGGTAGTTTCTTGATGTTGGTTCAGTATTGCAGCCTGTTCTGTTGTAGCGTGTCTCCTGTACATGTCCCAATACAGAATGGTGTCATACTGGGGAAGGGGATGATGTGTGGAGATTGGAGAGGAAGCAAAGGCCTGTCTGTATGTTTTCATGTTTGTTTGGGCTTTTTTGTTCAGTTCTAATTAATTGCTTTTTAATAAGTGTGAGCCATTCAACTTTCAATGCTAGGTTTCTTTTTCTGTTCCTGAAGTTGAGGAAACACATCAGTATTTGTGATTGTAACACATTTTGAAACAGAGTTGGCGTATTTTTTTACTAGTATATTCTAGCAAAATTGCATAAGCATTTCACAATGAAAACAACTAATTTTGCCTCTGGGTACCATTTTATTTACAGTGAGAAGGGGAATCCTGATGTGCAAGTGAAGGGCACTCTGTATTTGTGTGTTCTGCTGATCAAGGATGCCAATTAAACTCAGACACCAGAGTGAAAAGAGTAGGCTTATTTTACTGTTAATAATTAAAGGGTATAACCAAGTAATACAGAAAATAAGCAATAAGAAAAATACAGAGTAGTACCCTTAACTATTACTGCATACAGTTAATTATAGAAAATAAGAATAAGCAAGGTAATTCACCTAATCATTGTTACACGATGGGGAGAATAGTGGTTAAGAAAGATACATCACCATGTGCATACGTTACCATCATCCACATCCACAGACACTGGGGAGCCCTGGTTACAGTGAGGATTTGGAGAGCCTTTCCCTGCAAGTGGGAAGTCCTACGTGATGTGTCCGTCCGTAGGTGAGGCATCCAGAGTCGCTGCAAGAGGGTCCAGCCTTATATACCAAAAACCAGCAAGCCAGAATGACTTGCACTTTTCTTTGAGCAGAAACATCTGGTTTCATCCTCCTGTTGGATTCCACCCAAAGCCTGGCCAGGGCTTGACGGGGAGAACCAAGGGATTTTCTAACAAGGCTAAACACTTGGGTTCTCAGCCTCGAACACTGCTAAACAAGGAAAGTTGGATACACATTCTCACAACATTTCATCCTCGCTACTGCTTACATTTTGCCTAAGCTACATCTTTCACTAGTGAGCATACATATTTCGTTAATGATTAGATACTAATTAATAAACGCTAATGGTAATACAGGTTTTATTGATTAGCAGATACCAGTAATGGATAATATTTGGTTGTGAGGTTCCTCTAGAGGTCAACTTTGGTTTGGGGCCTATTATTCAGGCCCTAGCACTACAATGCGTAAACTGTTTTCTTTTTTGGTCTTTCAGTCTGGTGTTTCCCTGCTATTTTGTTATTTCAGACATCTGTACGTGGTCAGTTTAATAGTTTCTGAGGTTTTCCAGGTTCTTTTGGGTGCCTACTCTTGTATTTCCCTTCAAAAGAATCTTGGTTCCTCTATAGATAATTTTGCAGCTTTGCTCAAACTGCAAGGTCACAAGTTCTGTACCTTCAAGTGAACTGTAACTTTGTGTTTAGCATGGGTCAGGTTTTAACTTTGTTTGCCTTTAAACATGGTTTCATGCTTTGCTTTCACAGTAAAGGTGCCCTCGCAGTTCCAGTACGTGGTGTTCCTTTATATTTGCTGTTGGTGTGGATGTAGTCTACTACCAACAGAGTAAGAAGTAACATTTTTATCGATATTTATATAAGGTGTGTGGTTTATTTTCCCCGTTGGATGTGTTGTTAAATACCTGGTAAGTTTGTAAAACTACACACATCACTTGAAGGACGAGGGTTTTTTTTTTTTTTCCCTAAACTGTTGCATGGAGAGTACTGTTCAGCATATAATGTGTTAGCGACAACAAAAAATGTGTTCTCAGGGTGGAAAGAGAGGGATGTATAACACTCTGGTGACATGTATATAATTAGTTCTGGGGAAGTGAAAGAGAGTTACGGTTTGTGGACATCTATGTATTAAAATAGGTTTGTGTTATTTCGTTAAACAGATATAGAAAGCTTTAACCAAACTGAAGTAGTCCTGGCAGTGCATTTTTTCTTGACTGGGGTGGAGGCAGCCTGCACTCTGAGAGCAGAAAGGGATGGATGCAAGTTACCTTATCATAGCACAGTAAACAATTATTTGTGCCTGCATATTATGTAGCTTTGTTTTTGGTCTGCCTTATACTTGGCTGAGATGTGGGGGGCTTTCTGCTTCCTGAGACAGTCAGCTTCTCTGCGCTGGGTCTCACTTTGCCGCCAGCTGGAAGCTCTGTGAGAGGAGAGACAGGTATTTCCAAGATGGGTGGTGACTGCTTAAAAGTAGAGGTAAATGGTTAAAAAACAAAGGCAGCCTCCCGTGTGGCTGACTGAAATGAGGCCAGCTGGGTACTTCAGTCAAACAAAACACCTCTCTCAGAGTGATTTAAAGCACAGTCTGCAGCCGAGCTGCAGGGCGAGGGAGAGGTTTGTGGTGAGCAGCTCATTTCATCCAGCATCTGGGAGAGTCGGGGTCTCTTGCACTCTTCCGTGTTGTTTTGTCTTCAAGGGAGATGGCTTTTAAGTATGTCACAGCATTTCCTGTCCTGCTGGGGTGATTCGATGCAGTCCTCTGTGGTGTGTGGACCACTGCTGGTTGCCATGGCAATAGAAAGCCTCCCCAGCCAAGGACCAAAATGCTCCATCTTGATGTCTTCCCTGGGAAATGGCTACAGTGGCAGAGACATCTCATCCTGTTGGAGAGCGGAGCTGCCTTTGAGTATCTCATCGGTGATTGAAATTTACTGACCCTACCTGATGCGATTGGGGATCATAGGATGAGGGTGTTTTATTTTTAGACTGAAAGGGTATCACGGCATATTGAGATACATCTGTGCTCTCCTGTGAAAAACCAGACATTTCTGGTGTACTCTGTTCCTTCTGCCTAGCAGGGGTGCTTTCCCCTCACTTGTTCCCACGCGAGAGCACGAGTACCACATCAGACTTTCTTAGCCAGATCAATCAAATCCTGTACTTAGTCGTCTTTCTCTTGCTTGGTAAGTTACATTTCAGTATACCGTGAGCAAGTATAAAGACAATTCTTATATAAGCCATTTTAATTGAGTTTGTTGACTTTAATATCACATTCTAATCTCATTTGCTGCTCTTCAACTTCACTGGCTTCAGCAGAATCATTTCTGATGCACAGGATTATAAGAGAGGTTCACATCTGAAACACCCAAGTGCTACAGTGAGGGGAGGCAGCCAGGAGCACTCCCTTGCATGTTGCTGTTTTCATGATATGGCCTTTCCGTCGGAGAATAATCCTTGTCTTCACATGATGCAAATATCCATTGGTTAGATGGGAAACTGATAGCTGTTTCTGTCTACAGACAAATATGTTCTGAGTTTCAAAGCTGTTGTATTCCCTCACTCTCTTTGCACACATAGGAATTTCATATAATTAAGTTCATAGACCATGGCCTGTATTTTTATAACTCTTTTTTTACCTCATCTAGCCTGCTCTGGGTTCTGCCACAATAAAAAAAGCAAGCAATGAAGGGAATCTTCAGTAGGGTGTGTTTGAAAAGCTTTTATAATAGTTTATTTTAAAACCTTGCCACTATGTGGGTAAAATGTAATTAAAGCAAGAGCTGCATTGCAAATGATGCTAATTCTGAAAATACATTAAGTATATATCATCAAAGTTTTTATTTCTGAAAGCTCTAATTTTGTAAAAATACTGGAAAGCAATGGAAATAGAAGCCCAGTTGCATTGTAAATAGTGCAAAAGTATTTTAGTAACTGTAGTACTAATGAGCAGAACTTTTTTTTTTTTCCCCTTTAATTTTTTTAAATGGCATTAGTATTCCAAACAGCAAAATCCCTGGCTGGAGAATTGCAGAAATGATGATTGCTCATTAGCAAATAGAATACAGATGTTCTGTTCATTTTGCCTGAGTGCTTCACATAAACACCTTGGGGAGTGACTGGCACAGAGTACAAAACTTGATAGCATAACAGTGTGCTAAACACTTTGGGGCTGGCAACAGAAGCAGAAGCATACCGTGTAATTTTGTAAAATTTCATGTAATTTTTAATCATTTGTAGTGTTTATGTAATGCGAGAAGCTTCGTGTGGGAAGTGGGGGGAGGGGTGTGCGTCTCTACAGGGCTGTAATCAACACCAGAAACTAGAGTTGGGTCAACTTTGTGGAGGTCTGTTCATGTCGTTTTGGTTGACTTTCTACCTTCAGCTTACAAAGGAGCAAACTTCTGTCCCATTCCAGGTTCATGAATCTTGTATCGGTTGTACGTTTTTGTATTTGCCTGACCAGTTGCCCAGAATTTCTTGGGCCTCTGAGGCGGCATCTTTTTGGTCCTTTTCTCATACGTCTTCAGGTGGTGTTACCAGGTAAGAAATTTGTTGTTCCTCCTCTCCCCTTATTCCATTCCTCCATCATCCCTCTTGCCCCTGACAATAATCCCAATTACTTTTTTTAAAAAAAAAAAAATTAATCATATGGGTGCCATGACTGTTTTCAAGCACATATTAAATAAGGACTGGAGTAGTAAGGCACTGTTAGGGACTTTCTGATAGTTGTGTGTTAGTGGCTATGGGGTTTTACATCCCAGCATGATGTTGCTGAATTCACAGTTCTCTGCCAATGCCTGCAGTGCTTATGGAATATCTGAAAGGGGATATGCCCCTACTCTGATAGAGGAGCCAAGTGAGTTAAGCTTCTTTGTGTCCCTTGCTCTTGGACTCTGCCTCTTGCAGAATTTTGTAAGAGGGAGAGTTCCCTTTCAGTGAAGATGCAGGAATTGTTTGGTTTTTAAAACTCATGTAAGAAATGCTAAATCTCTTTCGTGCAATTGGGTGGACTTTTAAAGAAAGGGGATTCCTAGCTGTGATATTACTCTGGCCTCTTTCCATGGTGTGTGTTGTATTTGTTTAGTTGCCAGGGCCTGGGAAGAAGCTGAATGAGCTCTGAAGGTTTCAAAATGCATTTATTTTATTGAAGAATATGTTAATTCCAGTGGGTTCTTTGTGTTTGGGGTGGTTTTTTTGGTTTTTTTTACATTGGGTAAGAAGTCTTCAAATTACTGCCATAAAGTCATGGAGCAGTAAAGTTGTGCTTCAGAGGAGTACCTCTTTCAAACTGTAGCTGAACTACCATATGCCAGACCTGATTACCTGCTGCAGCTACTCTGCAAAATTATTATGCAACAGTACATCCTTGGCAAGAAATTATTAAAAAAATGCTTTTGTGGGGTTTTTTTTTAACCATTTAAAGGAGCTTTTCTTTTCCAATTTAGTGGAAAAGTCTTAAAAGTATTAAACAGTGTCAGCACTGGGAATTGGTCAGATGATACAAATAAGAAGATGGCATTGGGCACCCAGAAAGCTGTTTATAACTTCAGGGTTTGTTGGTTGTGAGCTTCCACCCCCTTTTTAAGTAAATACTCAAAACTGAATGGAACTTATTAACATTAGTTTGTCCTGCTGAGTTGAAAACAATCTGTCTAAATGTAAAAACCATAGTAGGTATCAAAGTTAAACCACTTCTGGAGGCAGAATCAAATTAAAGTGAATTGAAACAAGTTGGATCAGCATGAAGTGACTCTGTTTGTAAAGAGTACTTTGCATTTCTATATCTTTTCACAGCCATAATTGAGAGAAGAATATCGGCAACTTCACTTACAAAGCTGCTGTTTGCTTCCTCCTTTTGCCCTAAAGCAAACAAAATAGGCAGGCTCCCAATTTGGAATCTATTGAATGAACCCAAATCACTTATGTTCTGTTTAGTTGTCGTGGCAGCAAGGCAAATAGATGTGAAAAGATTAACCAAACAAAAAGGCAAAAACCTTGGCCCTGTTGTAAGGATTTGGAAACCCAGTTAGTAGTTCATCAGTTGTTGAGGCTGAGGGATAAAGGCATGTAGGAAAAAGCAAGCTGAAAGTAAAATGCCTCATCTGTGAGAAGTGTAGGAATGGAGGGATTCTTGGGATAAAGTTTTAAGTTTTACTGTCATCTCGTCCTTTCTCTTCCTGTTTCTGTTTCACTGCAGCATCAATATGTATTGAAAATCACATTAACAAATAGCAAGGGTGTGAAGGAAAGCATATGAAAGAAGAAAATTGGTGATTATATTGCCTTAATGATTGAGACACTGCCCTGTTTTGCAAAGAAGATGTATCTGAGAAAGGTGTTAGTGAGGACATTAGGTTTATTATTCAATTACTTTAAAAAAATCTGAGACACTGTAGACTTCAGGACAACTACAGCAGTTATTGTCAACTGAGACACATGTAGTAAGAGACTGTCTTTGCCTCAAAAAGCTTGCAGAGTGAGTACACCAGCCAGGCAGCCCATGCAAAGAAGAAAAATCAAACTTCATCCATTTAGAAGGGATGATGAAACACATTACCTGCAACCACAGTGTCTGCATGGAAATAGGATGTGAATTTGAGGCCATGCTTCTCCCAAGGTTTTGTGGCATAGGTTTGTTGGATGTAGGTATAGATGAAGGACTGTTCCTGTATGCCCTACTGTGGAGTCCATCCTTGAATATGAGCCCAGGGCTTAACACAGAGAGTCCAGATGGATTGAGCCTTCCATCTCCCATCACTGCCTCGAGGTCTGATGTACTTTACTTTGAAATTGATAAATGGACTGGTAGAGAATTGTTGCTGTGATATGAATTATTCCCACTGTTATTAAATAATAAACATGACCACAGCGACCTACTCACTCTCTAGACTGGATTCCTTCTGTGGCTTAATCTTGGTAATGGCTTCATATTTGAACTACATAATGTCACGGGTGAGCTGTGGGCTGCCGAAGAAAGGGGCAGCAGAAGGAAGTTGGTAGATTGATACCATATCATGTGTGTCATAAAGTAAGGTAGTAAAAAGCCTCAGGAAATTATATTTCTTAAGTAATGCAATCAGAATTGCACTTAGACAGAGAAGATTGCATTGTATTTACTAGCTGTGTTTACTGCTTTTTCTGATGTGCCTAAATAGGAAAAACAGGTATTTGGAAACTTCAGGGAGTGGAAAATGGAGTTCTAGACCCGAATCTGTACGGTTACTTTTGGGAATAACAGAGCAAAATGAGTGAGCTTGATTTGCTGCACAGCAGATGCCAGGATTATATGATGTGGAAGGAATTTTTTACTTTTAAACCCTTTCAGTGTGATGAAATGCTGGGGAGAGGAAGGAGGGGCTGACATAAGTGCCCTTTTTTTTTTTTAACCTCTTCTGTGCTCTGAATCCAGAGATACCAGTTGATTCATGCAAGCACAGCCAGTCTGCGTAGGTGGACTCTACCAAAACAGTAATTAAATGTAGTGTATGTTTCTGGACTAGATCTAAAAGGGAACAGAAAACAATACTATTTATTCTGTGGTTTAAAGCTGTGCTGCTATAAACAGAAAATGCAACAGAGAACTGAGTTCACATGAAAATTGATGAAGAGTACAGTGTGTCTTTTTTGGTATTTATGCATTATTTAAAACAAGTTTAGCAGACTATAAAGCTTTTGCTTATAGTCAGCTTGTAAGTGTTATGCTACGTTGTGCAGCATCTCAAAATAAAATGGACCAGCAGTTGTTTACAAAAGCGAAAGGCTTTCAGGACCAGCTCATGGGAGGACCAGATGGTGTCTGGGCATTGTGTTGTGGTCTTGCAGTCCATGCAATGCCATGTTGCGCCAATTCATGGATATCCATTTGCAGAGGCATCATCGTGAGCTGCTTCATTGAGAAGAAATGTTTGAATTAACTTTCTTGTCTTTTGCACTGTATTTAGTAAATGCCATTGACTACTGTTATATTTAAAGAAAATAACAAGAGTATATCAGAGCCTTTATTAAACCAGTGTCCTTTGCAAGCAATGATCCTTCCATTCAGGAGAGCTTTTTGTATCACCTGTGAAGAAACCATGTGGGTAAGGTTCAGCGCCAGGTTTTTATGGTGGGATCACGCAGGACTGTGTCAGTCGCCTGTGGTGGGCCTGTCGAGCAGGCAGCCCCAGCGTGCTGCTGCTGCACGAAGGCCCAGCGCGTTCCCTCAGCACGTTTTGCTCCAATGTCTGCTGCTTTGTGCAACTGAAACCTCATGCAAACCGAGAAGTGTTCCTGCACCCCTGCAGGCAGGGTGCTGCCCCCACCTCCCCTTCCCACGGGTACCTGCATGCAGCCCGGCTTCAGGCAGCAGAGGCTTAAACGTCTCAGTTGGACAGGAGGGAAGTGTTTTTCTCAACTAACTTAAAGAGAGTCAAAATACTTCCTTGCCAAAGGGAGAGAAAGGGAGGGAGGGAGCTGCAGTGAGGCAGGGACAGCAGTGAAACAGCAGGTGACAAGGTCTTTGCAGTGTTTCCCTTTTAGGCACTAATAAAGCTCGGAGTGACTTAATATTCAAAACCTGTTGAACCTGTTGGCAAGAACAGAGCCCTAGATCCTTCTTGTAGACGGTTTGTTTGTTGCTACCAACTGCATTTCAATTGCCTAGTGATAGTGTTTGTTTTCTTGGAATTTGCTTTCTGGTGCAAGGTTTCAGCGTTGCTCCTGACCACAGCCCTGCAAAGGCGGAGTTGCTGTGGACCAAGGCACAGCGGGGCTGCAGGCACCCCACGGCAGAGGAGGAGTGTCATGGCTTCGAAGGTGGTGAATGTGGGAAACGGGGGGAAAACTGCAGTCGCTTCCTACTCCTGCTGGCAGGCACGGTTGGCGTTAAAACCGTTGCTTTTATAGGAACAAGCTGACCTACTTATTAACACATTGTATTTCAGCGTTCAGCTATGGCTGTCTGCCCCAGAGGGGTTGTGTTTCCAACCCTGCCAAAAGTTGCTGTCCCAGCCTTTCTGAAGGTCTTGGGCAGGACATGTTGGTGTGTTGAGGAGCTCTGGTACCATGGCGATGGGGCGATGGGCACCATGCACTTACCCATGTGGATAAAGGCAAAAAGTTTGATGGAAGGACTGACACGTGCCAAAGAGGAACAGGAAAAGAGAAAGACAGGAAAACTGGAGGGGAATGATGTATTATGAAAGGTTTTGACCAGAAACATGTTTTCAACTGCTTTCTCTGGGGTAAAGAGGGGCAAGCCACTGATGGCAATAGCTGTGGGTACGCTTAGGGTATCTGAAAGGAAAACTGTTTGTTTTGCCAGCTTGTGAAATTCAGAGGTGACTGTAGTCAGCTGCTCTTCCCCTAGCCACATTCATGAAACAAGGTTAAGGCTGGTTTGATAAGAACATGTGCAAACGAGCGAATTTTAAGACTAAACATCTCTTTGGGGTCAGTGAGGAGCTTCCTCTAGATTTGGTCAGCTGGTGGCACTGTGGTGGTGTAAGATTTGTGCATCTCATCTCATGGAGGTGATGGCATCAGCCAACATGGGAGGCAATCCTGCAGCTCGTTCCAGCCAGGGCTTTGATCTGTTTTAGCAAATCCAGATTTCTGTGAGCAAATGACAAAAGCATGGTGGTGGAGAAGATGGGACAGCACTAGGAAATGTCCTTTCTGTGGCAGACCGTTGCTTCTGCCTCTGCTCTGGGGGCCTTTCAGTTTTTCAGAGCTACTGGATGACTGTTTTGCTAGGCCAGTGAGAAATACCTGCTCCATCCACCAGTAACAGTGGACTTAGACCCTCTCTGTTGGTCTGCATGGAGTATATACCCTTATATGACTTTCCAGTAAAAATGGATTTGCTGCTCTGACAGAATCCTTCAGCTGATTTAAAAGAAAATTTGCTGCTGTGTTATATAGAGGTTCTTAGGAACGTTATCTGTTTAGTTTCCAGCCTGGAAAACCAACTTAGTTGTCCAGATAGTCAAAGGTTTCCAAGAGATCTCCTCCAGTTTTGCCCCCTGAAAAGCTGTGACCTCCTTTGGTAATTACATTGCAGTATAGGCTTAGCTTTGAGGTCCGTGGAAGGTGGAGTTCATGTAGGATATACTCTCAGCCAGGGTGTTACTACAGGTTTCACTGCAAAATTCATGTTTCTACTTCTGGTGCTTTTTCTCCAGTACCTTGTACACATGTGCATGTCTCTTTTTCTCTAATGTACAAATATACCCTTAGTCAAACTATTTAATCTAAACGTTTTGAAAGAGAGAATTTCTGTGTTTAAATTCTTGAGAGGCACTCAGCTACCATAATGATGGAGCTGTAGGACTACCCAGAGATACAAAATGACAGACATCATAGTTAATACTCATCAGCATCCTTTCTAGCAATCTCAAAGCAGTCCTATCAGTAAAAAGCCTAAGCAAGCTGTGCTGCATTATCATGATTGAGGGCCAGATCAGATTTGATGTTGCTGGCTGACATGAGAGGAGTAGAAAAGAAAGTTTTCCCACTTCTAAAACCAACTTTATAAATAACCTCTCTGTAACATTGCAAATACATCCTCACACTTCTGTTAAAATACCCAATAATGAGATGAAGACCAACCTCAAGCATGTTTCCAGATACTTTGCCTTGAAAGTAAATGGAAGGGAGCTGCTTACATTCATCCCTGATAAAGGGGTAAAGGGAATGTAGCTTAGTGCTTTCCCAGCATTAAGAGTTTGGTGGTATATGAATTTCACACCCTTCCCAGCCAACATCAAGTCTAGCAACATCGATTTTTAATCATGCATAATTACCACTGTTAGTCTCCTCTGAAACAAGTGATACCTCCAGCCATTTTAAGGCTTTACACTGTTTTCCATATCTGTCTTATCATTATATTATCTGGCACTTGTTTTTCTGCACTAAGGAGTGTTGTAAGTACCAGGTCTCTAACTTTACTGGAATTTCACTGACAATTTTGCATAAAATAGAAATATTTTCATTGGTGTGTTCCCAGTGGAAGAATACTTGTGGCTTTTATAACAAAGGCTCTACAAAGACACTAATACAGACCATTAGCATGTTTGTTGCACCGGGTGAAATGTTGCACCAGATTTATGAATAATTCTTTCTAAATTGGGGCATCAGGTCTATGTTAGGGGTGGGGCAAGGATCCCGGTAAGGTTTTCAGTTCTGTTCCTGACTCTGTGGAAGACAGCTGTTCACCTATAAACAATGGTATTAAAATGAAAAATAAATAGGAGCTTTTTTCTTTTTGCATTTTGCTTTTCTGGAGGTCTGCCACCATATATGCTTCGAGATTTTTCTACTCCCTGCTGGAGACAGGAAGGAGCAGGGTGGGTGCTTAGAAACTCTCCATCTTCTGGCTGTGATGGTGGTGAGATGAGTCGGGAGGGCCTCTGCACTGCGGTGGGCAGCTGTCCGTTTGACTCGCCCATGAGAGGGCAGGCGATCATTAATGATCAGTGCGCAGAGAGACAGAGATGGGGAGGGGGGGCAAAATGAATGTGTTCTCTCTGTTTGGTTTTGTTGTAATCGATCTGATTACCAAACATTATTAAGGTTTGTTTCCCCAGACAGCCAGTGCTTTGCTCTCACAGACACACAGATCTGACGCACAGATCATGCTAGTAAATTGAATTTGAGCTGGCAGAGTTAGTATGAACTGTTTGCTGTACGTACATGAAGCAGAACTCTAAAAGGCCAGAGAGATGCTTGTGTGCTGCACTGACAAGGATTACAGAAACTCGTGCTTAAAAATCAGTAAACCAGCTCTCACTAGAGTTTGTTGAAATTTTGGAGTACAAAAAGAAATGTGGGGTATTTTTTCTATTTGGTTGTAAACACAAAATTGACAAAAAGACTTCATACTTACCAAAAGAAAGCCCTCTCTTTCTTCGTGGCAGCTTTTGTCATGCTGCCAGCTTGGCTGGAGCGGCGGCCGTTCCTCCCCAGCAGGGACACAGCCGCCTGGGATGGAGAGCTACGTTGGGGAGCTGCAGGGGAAACGCAATCTAGCACCATTTAAAAGGTGGTTTCCTCTCCAGCCTTGCTGTATGCCTGTGAGAATGGCGCAAAATACACTTGTGATTCTTGTTAATGAAAGCACTAATTTTTTCCAAAACTGTACTGAGTTATAGTTGAGCTGCCCAGCTGTTCCAGTCTGGGGCTCAGCCCTGCAGGATGCTGGTACTCTGATCCTCTTCCATGGGCACTACTCATTCTCTGGCTTGCATACACATGTAAGTGCTTTCCTGGATTACAGCCACAGCTCTCACTACTATCTGGATAAAGCTTCATTTCATTTTCTTAAATGTCCAGGAACTTCCTTTAGGCACAGCCTGTGCATGTGGTCAGTTTGAGTCCCTGTTCACTGCATAAAGAGGATGGGACAAGAGCCCCTTAGCTTACCCACTCTGTTTTGTGAAGTAAATATAATTTACACCTTTCAGCTGAGGATCTGAAAGAGTTTGCAGAGGAATTCTAGTTATATCCTGCCCATTCCTTTCTCCTTCGATAACCTTGCCTGTCAGCTAGTGGCGATTCAGAGTCCAGGGAGTTTGAACAGAATCATTCATAGCAAATCAGAGGTAGACAGAAGTGGAATCCTGTGTCTCCCCTTCTTCTTTTTAATTAAAATTTAGCGGATAATACCATTTTGGATAGAAAGGAGCTACGTGGTAGCAGTTTGGCACATTAGAAGCATCCAAGGGACCTGTAAATGCGACTTAGCTGCAAAGCCTTGCCTTAGTGCTCGCTCTCTAGAGACTCCCTCACTACATTTCAGTTCATGGCATTTCATATTTCCTCTGTTTTTGAAATGTTTAAGTAAAAAATTCCAGTGAAGCCAATATTTAACTTACACGTTTGCTACTATATAGCCCAGATGGTACTAAATCTTTGCATTAACAGAGTGTTTAGTGGAAGATCTGAGATGCATATTCAACTGAATTCAAGAAAAATGTAAGCAAAAGCAAGTTTGGTAGTTTTTTTCAGGTTTGCAACATATTTTCTATAAAATCTCTTCTATGAAGTCTTGAAGTAAGAAACAAAAAACCCCTTAATTACTAGGATGTAATGTTTAGTCTAAATAAACTGTGTTGCAGTTGTTTTAAATAAATCCTATTATTATGTATGCTATATAAGCTCAGTGAAAGCCCCAACCTAAGACTGACTAATTTCACTCGCTAACATCAGGCAGCTGATGTTCACTGTGTTGTTTTCAGCAGGAGCTTTCACTAAAAAAAGCCAATATAGTCTCAGAATATCTACTGTTGTAGTTAGAAAGTAATTCCACTACTCCATTGGTTATCTTGTATACGTCTGCAGTGGGATTGCCATGATCTTCAAAGGCTTTCTTTGTTTTCATATTTCCTGGTAATAATCCTTCAAAAATGACATTAGTTCCTTCACTGCCTTACCACTCACTGGCCTGCGTCTCATCCTTCAGCCCACTTGAGAAGCTCTCCAGCAAAAAAAGTCAAAAGGCCCTAAACACCAGATTCCTGCTCTTCTGTCGTTTTCTTTATTTGAAAATTAAAGAAGTTTAGAAGGAGTAATGCAGGAAGAGTGGAAGCAGTTTTGTCAGATAATGGCAGTGTTGCTGGGGCTGTCTTCCTTCCTCCATTGATTTCCTTTTGAGAAGCAGAAGAGCAGCTTGTTCCAGCCGTGTTGAACATCACTCCCTGTGGAAAGTGCTCAGCCGTCATCCACAGACCTGGGCAAGTCTCTAGCGTCTCCATGAACAGGCTGGGGCTGGCTCACAGCAATGCAAAATAGCGATTGTCAAGTGCTCTGATGGAAAATACGCTTTAGTCTGCTTCCCTTTGGTTGGGTAAGTTTATGTCTAGTCCTCTTGGTCTTCAGTGGGGATACACTTGCAAAAGGTTGGCAAGGGAGAAACAGTTGCTCCAGCAGGGTTTTCCAATGTGTTTAATAGTAGGTTTTCAAAACTAGTAATTTGATTTATTTGTTTATTGATTGATTCATACTAGTGACTGTTAATTGGTCTCAAGCTTAGGAAGAAGTAAATGGTAGACTTTGAATTTTTTTTTTATTTATAATATGCCTGCCTGTCTTGGACATAACTTTACAAACAAAAAGTGATTTGTTCTCTCAGGTGTAACTTCACTCAAGAATTAGCACTAACACACCTCCGTTTATCCACTGTCCCTCCTGGGGAGGGAACACCTAATCTGTAACTGGAGAGCAAGCCTGGTCTGGCTGTCATGGCTGTATGGTGGGCACTTGAGCCCCAACAGACTGCATGCCTGCCTGTCTGTGTACCTGCTAGTTGATCATACTTATACTGGGTTATTTTAACATACTTCTGGTGGCAATTCTAGCTGTCCCTGCCTTGAAAGCCAGGATTGCACAGTGTACATCAGAGTGGGAATTGTTGGGCTTGCAGCCACTTTTCCTAGCCTTTCCTAGGCTCACGAAGAAGCCCCTGTGCACAGACCTGCCTGAGCTGTGGGCCACCATTCTTCCCCTGCACTCCTCCCAGTCCCCCAAGTACGAGGCTCTGCCTGCTGGCACCTCTCTGCACCTTCCTCCCTGGACCTGCTCCACTGTCCTGCAGAGGAAAGCAGAGAGAAGGCAGGAGTCCGAACAAAAGTTTATATGCAGGCATGGGAGTGCAGTGGGGGAGGTGAGACCAATTGCAAGCCAGGTCTCACATAGCTTGTTCACTGGCTTTTTTTCATAGTGCCATGGTTCAAGTGCTACTGGAATAGCCTCTGGCCAACTCCTCTTCATTATACCAGGAGTCTTGCTTACATGTTTAAGGCTGCTGCCACAGAGCTCAGGCCAGCTGCTGTGACAGCAGTGGTCTCACATCACTGGTCTGCACTGCGTTGACTGTCAGGTATGAGGCTCCAGTTCTGCACTGCACTCCTCCAAGTGCAGATAGCTACCAAGCTTTAGGCATCCTGCCTGAGTTCAGCAGCTCAGGGTACATCACATGCCTGAAGCTGATAGGCATTGGGTCATGTGCATCTGTAGCACTGCCCATAAGCTTTTTGTAGGTCAGCTTTGTCATGAAGTGGTGTGAGGTCTGGTGCTGGAGTGTCAGACATCATCCTGGTGCTTCTGCAGGTTTATGTAGATGAGCCTCTGTGCAAACAGGCTTACACTGACATAGTTTCTTCCTGACTGTGTCTTTGTGTTCTTTACCTCTCTGTCATAGAGTTTTGCAGAGGACTTACCTGCCCTAGAGAAGCACGGTTTAGAAGGCAGTTTCTGGAGAGTCCCTTTCCCTGGGACACATTGTGAGCAGCAACACTGCATAAATACTTCTGAAAACTCACATTCAACCTTTTTACTTTGTTCCAGCTCTTGCTAGAAGGGTTCTCCCAAAATACCATTGCTCTGTTGTCTAGAAATGTTCTGGTTACCAGTCTGTCTTCAGCCAATGTTGCTTTACTGAAACTGTCTTTCAACTTAATAGTTCTATTCCTTGCTTTTCCCCTCTGTGTCCCATGGTCACTTCATTGTGTTGATAGTCTTACTTCTTTTCTGCCTTTGTTTTGTTTAACTGAGCAAACCAAGCTCTGTTTTCTCTCCTAAAGTCAGTTTCCATGTCGGTTCAGCTGTCCAGCTTGGGTTTTTAGCCTTTTAGTTATTTTTTTCAAAAAATGAATTGTTCCTGCTTTTCTCAGGATACAGGTTGGAGCGAGCTCTTCATGCAGTGACTTGCAGAAACTGCAGCCTTCCCCAGGCTGAGGTCTAGAGTTCCTCAGCCCAGTCTATTTCCCAGAGGGTCCACAGGAACCATTTAGTTCATCAAAACTTGCTCTTTGGAAATCATAGATCTTAAATAAAATTAGGCTTGCTGTTATCCTTCCCACTTAATCTAAACTGAATCACTTTGTGGTCCCCTGTTCCAAAGTCATCGTCATTATTTAAGATAGAGCAGAAAAGAATCTATTCTTGTTCACGCAGCAACATGGATAAAGAAACTTGTCAGCTGTCACATCCAGGAATAACTGGCCTTACTATGGTTAATAGCGTTTGCTCTCCAATCTGTACTGTGAAGTTAGTCTCCTCTGTTGACATAATTCCCATTTCTTTAATGATGCAGAGCTCTATCCAGATCCTTATTTTATCTCGTGCAAGAAGTCAAGAGCAGACCCAGCGTCTCTCTTAGAAGTCTTCTCTGACCATCTTTTGACAACATTTCCAAACATTTTCTGTTTTCTTCTGTTTCCAAAGTCTGCTGTTTCATTATTGCATGACAGTGTCCTACCACATAAAACCCGTATTTCTTTTCCTTGAAAAGCACAGACCTTTTGACACCTGTTTCAATAATAATTGCCGTTTCACCCTGTTTGTGAATTTTCCTGTAATAACACTAGTGCCTTGAGTTCCTCTTTTATTATGTCAGTCTGCCTGTGTTATTAGCACACAGCTATTTTAGCTGCTGGGTTTTTCATTCACCTTTTCTGCTCTTGTTTTTGGTTTTAGGCTGCATTTGGCTCCCTAGTTAGACTGTATACAGTCCTTTCACTGTCAGTGTCACATGCCTGACCCCTTTTCTCATCATTAGTAGCATTTTTTCCTTCAAATCACTGAAATACCTTTCTCATTGTTGTTTTCATGTTTATCTGATGTTTTCCCCTTTGCTTTCTGGATCCTGAAAAGGGTGTGGAATTCATGTTCGTCTCCCCAGGCCTTCCCTGTCTGTGTTCATGCTGTGGGTTGTGCCATGGTGGTTCCAATAGTTGAGATGTTTGCCTGAAGCCCTCCTGAAGACTCATCTTGCAGTGAAAGTACCCAAAAATCACCTTTTCCTGCAGAACCAGTGGCTGAGAGAAGGAGGGACTGTAAACATTTCCCCAGGGGTCACTCGGGCTATGTGAGATGCATCGGTTCTTTTCTGGTCGGCATGTCCTGTGCTTGCTGGACTGAAAGACATACTCGGTTCTCAAGGTCTGGTGGACACAAATGTATTTTGAAATAGCATGAGAAGGAAATGAGTGCTTACAATGAACACTTGTATGGGACAATAAGGTATGGTTTATTTAGTCTCAAATGGTCAGAGTTTTGTAGAGGGCTTCCTCCTGGCAGGCATCCTCACACTTTGCTGAAAGAAAAACCTGTTGTTAGCAGCAGAGACATTATGAAGGCTTGAGCAATAATGACCTTGATGTCCCAGTTAGAGATAACACATATCTTCATAACTGGGGTCAAAGAGCATGTGTGTTTGTGTGTATGTGTATCCTTTGGTCAAAAAAAAAAAAAACGTGCAACCTCTTAAGACTGCAAGGAGTTACAGCCCTCATAATCCCATCTTCCACTGTAGAAGCTGAGGCTGCAGCAATCAGTTAAGAAGATGGTTGAAATTCCTGATCACAGATTAGGTAAGTACCTGACGGAACAGCAAGTTGTTTCTCTCTTTCTGTGCTAGGGTTACCAGGTAGTGCTTTCTTCAGGTGATGTTTTCTGTTCAGTAATACAAGCTGCACATGCTGGATGGAGTCAAAAAGGACTTTACTGTTGCCTTTGTGATGGGTAAATTTTCTTTTCACATCCTTCAGCACTGAAAATTAAGCTTGCCAGTGATATATACCAAAATTTAAAAATATTTTAAAAAATAAAGAAACAAAAACAAAGCAAAGATCTCCACCCTGTTTTTAAGCAGACAATGTATTATAATACGCCGGTTTTATGTATGTCTATCTCATCTCTCTTTAGTCAGCTGTCTCTTAAAAGATTTTTATGTTGCACTGGTAAAATATGTATCAGTGTTGTGAGTCTTCAAACAGTTAATTGGTCTTAATCTTTACTACTGAGATGAAAAATTAGGATGATATGTTTTGGTTTCATACAGCTTTCCAAATGACAGATGAACCTCTCTGAGTTTGTGCATGTGCAAGACCTTCTGTAACTCTTTCTCCTACTGTTCTTTTTATTAAAGCTAATATTTTTAACAAAAATATATGTTGTAACTGTTTATACAGTTTTTCAGCTGATAAAATGGTATTGTTCAGGAATGGAAATTGTATGTGTTAGCTTCATGACAATACAAATTAACAAAATAGAGGAGCAGGAAGAAGGTTTCTGTTACAAATTCTGTATTTTTTAAAATTAGACTTCTCAGAATAATTTGTACTGTAGCTTACTTGGCAGTGCCGGAAATTAGCTTAAAAAACAGGAAAATTATTGGTTCATTTAGACCCGTACCTTTCTTCTTCTGTGTCTCATACTAGATCCTTTCAAAGGAGTGGGGGAACCACTGTGACTGCCAGACCACTTTTGTATTGCTAGTGAAATTGCTTCCTCCTGGCCTCTATTATATAGCTTCCAGAATTCTCATTCTTGGTCTTTCATGCACTGTTGTTGAGGTATGAATATAATTTCTTGTTTCTTCCCAAGATCTTGGTTCTGAATCGTATCGGTTTACCATATGCTTCCACAAGTATTCTGTTCATTTTAAGAGCTCTTCTCAACCTTATTTAAATATTTCAGAAGTGGACACAGTGGCATCCTACACCAAGGAGTTTGACAGAGTTACAGTACTTACAGTTTTCTTCAGGTATTTTTTCCTATCTTGCACACTGCAATTTTATTTTAACATCTAGGTTCTTATTCTGTCATCAGGCAAAATAAATTAAAAAATAGAAAAAAGGGGAAAAAAGCCTTCACTCTACTATTCTCTATGTCTTTGACCTAACCTGACTCATACCAAGGTTACCCATCACGATGTGGGAAGGGAAAAGGCACATCTATTACCAGACAAGTTAAATAGGGGCAAGCTGCTATTTGCTCTGTTGCAGTTTAATAAGCCCAAAGGTAAAAGGTGGAAGACAGAGTGTTGCTTTTGCAACATTTTCCAGCTGCCAAAAATTTAAAATATCAAAGAATCAAATCACAAAAAATGTGTAGGAATGGGCTATGCTAGGAATTGAGGCAGGGAGTAAAAAGACTGATCTTATAAGAAAAGAATAAACTGGACTTATATCTTCTGAGTACAGTGACAGTAAGTTTTATGCATTCCAGCTACAGTAGAGCATTTGAATGGAAAAAAGTAGTGGAGGATGCTGAGGTAAAAAAGTTAGAAGGGGCTGAAAACTAGCATACTGAACGGTGAAGTGAAATTCTTTACAAAAATAGTTCTATTTTATATGTAGTAACTTCAAATTAAAAGAAGATCTTATAAATTCCTTCCTGATGAGATAACATGGCAATGGTTGTAGTGTACAGATGGTGCAGTTTATTTACTAACTGTATTCTTTACGTCGGTTGGCAGTAACATTTTAGTAGTACCTAAATATGCATCTTAAGTGCCTCTCTCTAGGCATCTGTGCTGGAAAATTCGGCCGTGGTTGCTTTGAACTGCTTCAACTGCTATTTTCTTTAAAACCTTATAGTACGGCTGTAAAAATAAATACCCTCTAGCAAAATCAAGAGCGACTCTGTTACCCTAATTTTTATTACAATTTAGTTGGAAGGGGATGAATTTGAAGCATTCAGTGAAATCAGATGAAAGTTTTAAATAAAAACATCAAAATAATATTATTATAGAACACTTCCTCTCTCTATGAAATTAACTCAGATCAGAGATCACAACATAATAAAAGGACAGCTGTCACATCCAGATTTCTCAGGTACCTGTTTGGTTTTAGTTATTTTTTGTCAATTCTAGAATAAACAGTCTGTCACCTGAGGGTTATCCTCTGCTTTGCTGCATGTATGTATGTAATCTCATGCTAAAATATTTCATGCCTACTATTTCTCCACTTCACATGTCTGTGCAGGACAGATTCTGATCTATACAGGTAATGTGCAGTGTGAAGTCTGGCTCAAAGCACGTCTTGACAATATACACTAGATCATAATTCCACAGAGTGATAAATTGTAGGTTAGTTCCTCAGTGAAAGAACTAGATGCTGTTTACTGATTTGGTGTTCACTTTTGAACACTTCGCTGAGTAAGGACTTGAATCTAAAATGCAGCAAACAGACCTGCCACGAGGTTTGTGAGTTATCCTTTGTTGGTATCATCTTAATCAAAAGAAGTTTTCTCTTCGAAAGCAATGCTGGCAAAAATAACAGCAGGCTCCCACTGCAACGGGAGGTACTGCAGCTGTGGTGGAGTTCCTGCCCCTTGTTGGCTTTGAACTACGTTGGGATGTATGCTTTCATGCCTTACGAGTTTGTGTAAGTGCTTAAGGTTTCTTCCAGATCCTTTCTGATACCCTGTGAAGGACACTTGGTGGATGAGGGACCAAGCACTGAAACTTCAGATTGTAGCATGAAGCACTGAGTGTATAGACCACAGTCATCTGTTAGGGAGAGCTGTGGCTGCTGGCAATTTTTTGTCACAATTTTTGTCACTCTCTGATGTTTCCTGTTTGAGACTTTGATGTACCCTTCCTTCTTCATACAACATCCACAGTCCTTCCTTTTCTTTGTTGTTCCTTACTTTCTTCTTTCACTGGGAAAGTTGGGCATCTTCTATATTCCACTAGCAAAAAATGAACATAGAGTTTGTGTATGCAGTCAATTCACCACTTTAATTAACAAAAAGAAACCAGAATGCATTAATTTAAATACCTAATTTTCTAAATTCCAAAACTTTGTATGTAGCTATTTTTAACCTGGTTTCCTAGGGAAAGATGTTCCTGCAATCATTTTTCACTAACCACCCACTGTTAATAACTTCAGGAGCCTTTGTGTTGATCACAGACTTCAGGTAGGGCAGAGATCTGTTATGAAATCCACAGCTTCATGAACACAGACAGGCAGGTAGAAGGGAGAGGATCCAGTTACCAGGCTGGTCGGGCTGCCACGCAAGGTCATCCCTTACTGCTGGAAGTGAGAGGATCTGCATGGAAGAGACTTCACGAAGATGTCAGCTGTGGGGAAAGGGCCATCAGCATGGGGGCACTGGTGGGTACCAGGAGTCTAAGCGGGAAATGCCAGTCCAAGCAAAGGTGCCCTTCATGCATCTGCCTTCAGTGCTACTCCTTATGACTACTACCTGGCTCTTCTTGACTGATGTCCTTCTCAGGAGACTATCTCCAAATCATGAGCGTAAATGCTGCGCAGGAATGAGCTGGCCTTTCAGTTTGCCCTCGGACATTGCTTCGGCACCTCTTTGTGTGGTCTCTGACTGCTGGTCCTCAGCCCTTGTCTTCCTTGTGTACCCAGTCCCTCCTTTTTCTTTTCTCTCTGCAGAAGGACAACGCAAAGCACATTATCCTGGATCTTACTGACACCACCCTGGGTGCGTGTCTCCAAGCCCTCTTACCTCTGCCAAGGCATTAATGGAGTAACTGTCTGGTTTCTTCAAGAACATACCAGTAGAAACAGAGCTAGACACCATAGCAGGTGTGGATGGACTTGAACCATGGTTGTGCTGTGGAAAACAGCTGCTGTGGATGCAGTCGTATGTTGTAAACAGCTTGTGTTACAGTCGTGAAGTCATCACAGAAATGTGGTGGTAGCATTAGTGGTCCGAAGGCTAAGAATGAACCTTTCAAGATAAACCAGTTACAACAATTTTATCTCAAAGCACAGAGTTTGTTACACAAAACATGCAGTCAGCAGGAAATGTGTTTTCTCTGGCTGTGTCCTTTTATTCTTTCAACAGCAAAATTAACGTTATGCTAATGTTACTCAGTGGTGGGACCTTGTTTAAAGTAAAACAAGAAAACAAAATTTAGGAACAGCCGATAAAGAAGTGCTGAAGTTGGCTGTATGAATTGTGATACAGTAAATTCAACTTCTAACAGTCTTCTGATTTTATGGTATGAAAGAGGTGGAAGAATTCTGGTTTGATTTAGCTTTATTTCTCAGGCTTCTTTGCTTTTTGTCTTGCTTTTTAATGTTAGATTATCCCTCTTCAGTTTGACTAAAGGGAGACTGGCTGTGTGGGCTGTGTGGTGTGTGGACCCAGTCCTGCAACATGGCGCGTGTTCGGGAGTGAAGCTGTTTGGAAATGGCACTTTCAGCATAGACACTTGCAGCAGGAATACTGCTTTTGATGTATCTTCAGACTTGAAGATGAACATAAGTTGGTGAAGCTGGTTTTCTCAGTAGTCTGTTGGTGACTTTTGGAAAAGGGTATGCTGACCTGTCCAGGAGACAGACAGGCACCTGCTTTCCAGTACGTGGGCACCTTTTATACTAATTTAGTCTGCTGCTGCTTCAACTTTAGTTTTACACCTGCTACACTGTTGCTCTGTTTACTGTTTCAGCAATTAAATAATGGAGTAGCCATTGGAAGTGTTTCCAGCTATTCACAGAAAAGTAGTACATACTTAAACTAATAAAAAAATGCCTTTTTTTTTCTTAAACGGTCAAGTGAATTTCTGTTTCGCTTAAGCAGATACTGAAATCCTCTCTACGTCATTTGTATTGTTAATAAATTGTAGGGCTTTATACCACATCACATTACTGGAAATAGATTTGAAATATATAAAGGTACAATATACATCTATTTTTAACAGTGAAAAGTAATTGTCTGACATAATAGCCAAAATAAAGTGCCATGAAGCTATTAGTAGTAAATTGAATTTTTTGGTATGTAATTTAGTATAAATACTGACAAGCTGAAAAAAACCCAAAACCCAAACAACTAACACATTCTCATTAGTCATTCAGTTTAGCAGCACAGAGGCAGCAGTCGGCCAGGGCGTGCGTTTTTATGTCTGCTTCAATTGCACACTTCATTTATTTGGACATGGCATAGGCGGCTTTCTCTGTCACACGGCATCGCTGCACGATTAGCAAGTTGCGCCCCAGGGCAGCTGGGACGCTTTGCTGGGGCAGATGTTCTTTTCAGCTTATTCAGTGGCCGTTGTGGGGTTGTTTACTGTTGTCATAGCTACCTACATTTCCATAGCAGCCGAGCTGCTGTGTGTGAAGCAAGTGAATGTAGTTATAAAAGGATCATATTTTGTTCTGTCTCTATAACTTACCATCTGTCAACTGTTCGTGATGGATTCAGAAACCAATTTAAGAATAACAGCAGCCAGCCGATGATTTTTGCTTATATTAAAGTGACAATGGATGAGGATGCAAATAAGTTGGTGCTTCAGTGAAATGCTAGGGTTTTTTTCCCTTAACTGTAGCAGTTTGGCTTCCAACACTTTCTCAAACATCGCTGAAATCCTTATCAACAAATAGAAATGACCAAGTGTCATCTTCTGTGCTTGCTCAGGTGTAGGTGTTCCTTATGCTTTCCCACTCTACTGTCAGCTCATCCCTGTGTGTTGCTTCCAAATTGTGATGTTGCATCTGCTTTCATAGATCCTTTGTAATGAAATCTAAATACTCTCCATAGAATTAAACAGCAAATTCATGAGGCTAACAGCAAAGGTATCATGCACACATGAGTATGGTTTGGTGACATTCATTCACTGCGCTCTACTTAATAGTAGCAATGGGATCACATGCAAGTTTGGGGGGAAATTCAATGTGTGATCAACGAGCCCTCCAAATAATGAACTCATACCTTTTCACTGCAGAGATTTGGTTGAACCTGTAGTTTAGCAACGGGGGCAAGAAGATTAGCCCAGTTGTAAATAATGTATTTATTGGTTGATTTTTCCAGATCCTGACATTGATGCTGCCACTGCCATGATGCTTTTGAATACTCCCCCTGAGATACAAGCAGGTTGTGAGTAGATATTTCTATAGCATATAGCAACATAGACATGTAAAGTTAATATTCTCTTTTATAAGTATGCAGCGTACCAGATAAAAAGGAAGATTTAATGAAGAAATATAACTTCCCTTGTAGACCCTTACACTTCCTTGACCCTTACATGAGTATAATTTTGTGATTCATATTACATTCTTTGTTACATGAATAATAGTAATCCATGATCTCTAATTGAAAAGAGGGGTTATTGTTATTCATGACATACACATAATTGAGTAACATACTATTATCTGTACTGATAGAAAGACCTGGGGCAACAGCCAGGAGAAAGGCAGGAAGAGAAAGAGAGCAAGAGAGCGAAGGGTACATGGCATATGGTTTTGTTTTCATTTTGTTTTGATTTGACTCCCATCGTGTGAGTTACCACAGCCATCTGGATACTTCCCATTCACTTGGGCACTGTTTCAACTCCTTCCTTGCACACATCCTGCCCAATTTGCTTTTTTACTCTGTCTGATGCAAGGCAGTAGGCAGGCGCCTGGGAGCGAGGAAAGGTCTCATTTCCTGCCAATACTGTCCGTGTTCTGTGAGCAGACCCGAGGTTTTGATGCTGTGTATTATCAGAGCACTGAAGGGGCCTTGGCCCCCACTGTTCTGGGCTGTGCAAATAGTGCAGGAATCATCCTGCCGCACAGAGCTTGCAGTGAAGGTATTAGAGGAATCCGTAGAGGAATACAGCTGCACAAAAGCAGGGAGTACAAGAAAACAAACATATCGCTGGTCAGCAAGCATGGTAGTAATGCCAAGTGACAGGCAGCTCTAAAAAATAAAGGCAGAAGTTAAAATAGAAACCATTATCAAGCCTGCCTGGCATCACTGCTATTGTTCTAGCTCGGGCAACCAAATCCAAATTCCAGGGGAAGCCTTGATTCGCACTTTGATACTCTGCCTGGGGAAGAGAGTCAATTACCATCAAAGCATTTCCTGTGCAGCGGAGGAAAGCTATTGTCAGCCTGCTTTGTGACCCTGCCAGAGAAATGCCTCTTGAGAAGCTCCTCTCCGGGGAGAGCACGATGTACCAAGAAACTCTTCCGGGAAGATAGAAGAGTGGTCCTTGTCCTCCTCTCTTAAACAGCCTTCAGGGGTTGTGCGCAGTAAAAGGGTGAGCAATCCCAGCTACATGTAGGTAGGAAAAACGAAAGATTTTATCGGGGCAAGGAGGTTATTGTTGGGCTTCAGGGGAAAGAATAAAATGAGAGATCTTCAAAGGATCAGAAATTTAAAGAAGCTAAATTTGTGGGGTGGAGAAAAGGGGAAAAGAAGTTGGTGTAGAATGAGAATGCAGGGGTAAAAGGGCATGTGAAAGAGGGAGGGAGACATAAAGCAGTATGTGCACAGGAAAGGAATGGGAAAACACAGAATAATCTGAGCTTCCAGAGGAACTGGAGAGCAGGAGAAGATTGCAGACAAGAAAGGGAGGAGATCCATAGTAAGCTGCATGTACTAAACATGCTGCAGATTTTTATCACGTG